>NC_134276.1:121573987-122183424 GCF_949628215.1 Phalacrocorax aristotelis | reverse complement strand
CACCCAAAGACAAGGGCACTAGCATATAAAAGTCTTGTCCACTCTGCTACCCACTTCCTATGTGAATCCAGGAATTCTGTAAAGTGAGATGAAGAATAGTTGGTTCTTATAAGATGACCTTTGTAAAAGCATCAGTTGGAGCATGTTAATAGTGACAGCACAAATTCATTGCGCAGAAACAACAGAAGGAAGACTGGTACAGGATTTCCATTATTAAAGAGAGAACAAGTGATTGTTTTACTTTCAACTAAACCCTCAAACATAAGACTAAGTTTTACATTTTCTAGCATATACTCTCAAACCTAATGTGACCTCACAACTATAAATTCTTCACCAACCACATTTTTCCTTTGGTGTTGGGGTATCTTCCTCGCCACAACTCACAACTAGAAAATGAAATTAGAAAAATACATCAGTTTCCTGCTTTGTAGTCTTTATACCATTTTCAAAATTCTAAACACAGAGAAAGTAAAAATAGAAACAATAAACTTGCAAATGGGACTTGATACTACTACATCCTCAAGCCTTGTCTCCTCTTCTAGAACTTAACAATGAATGGCAAAAACAGTGCCAGAAGGTCAAGTAAGCAAGAAGCTACAAGAGAAGGAAGGAAACTGCCTATACCTCTTCCCCTGGTTTTGCAGTGTTCCAAGAACCGAGTAATTTTGTAGCATCCTTACTCTTTCAGTGGCTGTGCCCCCTCAACCCATTTCAGGAACACGTTTGTTTTGCAGTGTATATGGTTAACTCAATAATTAGACCCCACTGTGAATTACACAGATGTTTGCAGCAGGACATATGTTACATCTGTTTGACCTTGGTAAATATTTTGATGACAAGTGCAAAAACTAATAACAAAAACATCCCAGGAAAATTCTACAGTGCGCAGGTAAGACTCCACTTGCTACACCTACGTAACATATTCAGTGCTTCTGAGAAACCTTCCAGAAGCAAGGAGCAAGGCTCCTGTGCAGAACAGATGAACAATACACGCATATATTTAGTGAAACTATCGCCCCTGCAGAATACTAGACAGACTGGACATGTACAACAGATCCCATAAATCAACAGCTGAGGTGGTAGAGCACATGGGCTGCATCTGACAAGATATGGTAAAATGGGTCACTAAATGAGAAATTCATCACTTAGTCACTATTATTTTAAACATCATCTTCTGCGGTCGACATTTAATGCTAGACAGCGTAACAAGTTACCATGTAGTAGTAGCATTTTCAGCCTCACTGGAAAACTGCATACCTTCAGATCAAGTTTTAGAGCTCTTATACAGAATTTCTATTGGTTCTCTCTGCCATTTTTCCAGCAGAGCTAAAGATTCCAAGATGCAATTCTTCAAAGGAAAGATCTCTGCAGCCACTGTGATGGATGTACACATCTCGGTATTACAAAGATATTAAGCATATGTTTCAGTATGTAATGCAGTAACATGAGGATGCTGAAAACATCACCAACTATATAATCTACAAGATGAGGGAAAGCATAGATTTTACTATATTAGACAAGTGATCTTCAGATGTTATTACAGAATGAAAAGCTGTGTTCAGATCTCTCCCACAGAAGCACTCCCCTCTAACTTAATCCAAAATAAATCATATTTGCATTCAAGTTAGAAGGCCCGGGTGCCAATTTTTGTATTTTCAATTTAAAGTAACACATTGTCATATTCATCATTTTTCTCTTTCCTGTAAGATTTTGCTTACTTTCCCTCCCAACAGATTCTAAAATAATGGCAGGCAACTCACCTGGGTGGTCTTGAAGTTCAACTCTTGTTTCTCCTTCTCTGTTTGATTCTGTTACTTCACAACTGTAATTTCCAACCTGTGCTTCTGTATTGTTAAGCATTAGAGAGGCAACACCCTTGGGTAAATCCACCTGAGATACTAAGTTAGCTGATAGAAATGCTGGATCTCTGAAAATCTCCTTTTTTGCTCCATCAAAAGAAAAAATTTGTTTTCCTTCTTTTTTCCATGTAACGAACATGACATTTATATTGTTCTCCTTTGTATTAGTCACAAAGCAAGGTAAAATGACTGTTTTATTACAGTCAGTTCTTTTAACAACATCTGTCACACTAAATACCAACTGGGCAGAACCTATAAAGAAAAATGAAAATTGACACATTCAGGATTATTTCTTAATAGACAAGGGAAGAAAGAAAAAAGAATTACAACATATGACTTGGGAAAACAAACTCTCTTGTGAAACCACAAAGCGAGAACCGTGCTTTAAGGGCTTACAAGAGATGGAAAAAAGGCGTTATTATAATTCTACCACAGCCCCTCTACAGGGACTTAGCCATTCTCACATCACTCTAATGTACAGGTAACAACCTATTATAAATTTTAAAAAAGTAAAAAAACTTTGGGCTGCCACTTACTTGGACACTTCCCCTAAAATGCCATATGCAGAAATACTGCATTAAGACCTGGTTTCTGCAAAGCATACACATAACATCAACCACAGGTTGTCCCACTGGTGTTCAAATTTTTGCTGCTGATCACCCAGGTATCTAGAAACGGAGGTGCAGGCATCATCCCCATGCAAGTATCCTTTACAGTTTGTTAAGGACAGGGGAGAGGGTGGGGGAATTCTACTTTTACATTTCTGAGAGAAGGCAGGCAAGGCAGCTTAGTCAACAAAGGTTTGCCATTTGTTCCTTCTTTTCTCTGAAGGTGGAGCCAAAGCCCAGAGGTTTAGAGTGTTTCTTGCAAATTCTCTCTTCCAGTGGAGGAAGTGCACATGCAATACCATTTAAGATTATTTACTTAGTATTTCAGTATATACACAATAGAATTGGAAATAGAGAATTTATAACACCAAGTGTCCTGTATTGTAAATAGTTGTGATTAACGCTACTAACAGTAGCACTCAATGCAGGTAACGAAAAATCACTGCCACACAGCATTATATTATCACTGCTGGGTTTTATCATTTAGCTTTGTCCTCGTTTTGGCAGGAATAGAGTTAATTTTCTTCATAGTAGCTAGTGTGGGGCTCTGTTTTGGATTTCTGCTGAAAACAGTGTTGGTAACATAGGAATGTTTTAGTTGTTGCTAAGCAGTGCTTACACAGAGCCAAGGACTTCTTCAGCTTCCCATGCTCTGCTGGGTACACAAGGAGCTGGGAGGGGACACAGCCGGGACAGCTGAACCCAACTGACCAAAGGCATATCCCACACCATATGACATCATGCTCAGTATACAAAACTGAGGGAAGAAGGAAGGGGGACTTTCAGAGTGATGGCATTTGTCTTCCCAAGTAACCATTACGCATGATGGAGCCCTGCTTTCCTGGAGGTGGCTGAACATCTGCCTGCCCATGGGGAGCAGTGAATTAATTCCTTGGTTTGCTTTGCTCGTGTGCCCAGCTTTTGCTTTACTTAAACTGTTTTTATCTCAACACACAAGTTTTCTCCTTTTTACTTTTCTGATTCTCTCCCCCATCCCACTGGCGGAGAGTGACAGAGCTGCTGCGTGGGGCTTGGTTGCTGGCTGGGGTTAAACCATGATGCTCTTCCACACTGCACCACAGTTCTAAAACAGTAGAACTGACTAACCACTGTTTCAAGAAAGATCTAAATCCTATGCCAAGATTTTATCTGAAATGAAGACCCCATTCATCAGTTCTTGAGAATACCAAAAATTATAACATCAGTATTTAAGTTACACCAGGAACCAGAACAAAGAGGTTAATTAAACTAACTTGACTGCAAAATATGAAGGCTTTGAACCCTGTATTTTCTATACTTTTCCTCATTTGTGTGAAATTGTAACTTAGTTTAATAGCTGTCTTAACAGTCATCGCTCCCCAAAGTCCCTGTGGCATTAATAATTCAAAATGCTTGATTATATCCACCAGGTGAGACCAAATATGGGAAAAGTTATGTACTGTAAAACAAGACCGCAACCCCTAATACTGTAAGCACACACACTTACAAACTGGAGTAGTTCCAGTGACTTCAGAGGAACTACTGGTATTCACATGTCTAAGCCACCTCAGAGTTGTGATATGTATTTGATTGCTAAATTCAATCAGGGAAATGGAGGAGAAAAGGAAAAGAAAAAAAGGGGGGTGAGGGAAACAATAAAAGTTGTGTCACTGTTTGCAGTAGCGCAATTTCAAAATTAGTACCAAAAGGTTATGATAAACTAAATATGGTTTATGCATGAAGCACTTAACAACGAAGAAGTAGTTATTCTCTGGCTTGCTTACTGTGTTACATTTTTTAAACTGTACCTCAAAAAATAAAAGTAAAAGCAGAACAAAGGGAAACTGTACCCAAACCACAAACTATGCCCTAATGAAAAATAAATGCACACAATTTAAAGCTGTAGTGCTTCAGTGGTTTTTCCTGAAGTAACTTTCACATCTGTTTTATTTTAACGCTACCTCATGATAAGAGATTTCTGCGTGTGGGGTTGCTGGGTTTCGGGTTTGTTTTTTTCTCTCCTTTAGAGCTAGCACATTGACACTTTGTAGGAAGACTTTATTCTCCACTGCTTCCATCACTGAGAAAGGCAATTTTCAACTAAAGAAAGCAACTATACTTCCAGATATTTACCAAAGCAAATAAAGAACAACCATCTTGAAAAAAAAAACCAACCCAAATCGATCAAGATTTTCTCACTAGGACTAGCACAGAATGGCAGGGAGCTGTAAATCACTGGTTCCACCGGTTTGCTGTTGTCTATGAGAGCTGGCATATTTTGCCTGAAGCCAGTTCACAAGTACTCATGTGAACTGCTCCACCAGCAGAGTGCTGGGCAAACAACGAGCAGGCTGCAGACAGGCACCATCAGAGGCACACGGACAAATATTTATGGGTTTTGTCCTCTGCGAATCTGACTGCTTCAGTAGAAGGGCTTGTGTGGCTGCTATCTCACCAAAGGAAACCCAACTGCTTTCTACAGATATTTCCATTATCATCAACTTTTAACATTCTTCCTGTGGTATGAGGAAGTAAGTCAGCAGAACTCTTTGGCAATAGTTCCCAAATCCTGCAGGCAGTGGACTACTAGGTGGGCTCCCTGCCTCAAACTTTCTCACAGATTATCAGCTTAGAGGCATCACATAAAGGTGACAATTTTAGAGCCTTGTACTAAGCAGTTTGGGGGGGCCTGCTTCTGAAGAATATGCAGTTGTGAAGCTGCCACAGAGAGATTGTTTCAAATGATATATGCAGTGCAAATTCGGGAATACTGCACATTATGTCAAAATTAGCTAAGCTTAGTAGTTGCACCTGATGGACACCTGCATTTCTCACTGACAGCAAAACATGCTGCAGCATTTAAGCCAGTCTACTGCTAACTCAGGAACACAGAAATCAATTCAGACGCTAGCTTTAAGCATGTGGGTTTAGACCTGCTGCTTACTGACAGAAGGACAATCTATCATTTGCACCTCAGTGAAAGCATTGTAGTTTTCTTCACTATCCCTCCCTCCACCGAGTTCCTTCTTCAGGCACAGAAACACAGGAAGTTAGATTGCGGGACGTCATTTACACGTCAACAACACCTCAACTTATTTTTTTTTTAAGATCAAGAAATGTCGTCAACCCTAGAAACTGTGCAGCAGACGACCAGCTTGATCATCGTTACTTCTTCAAGAAAGCACGTTAAGCCAAGCTGCCGTAACGCTATTAGGCACAGGAAAACGAGGAGCTTCGCGCTGGTCACGCCGTCCCTCCTCTCCCCCGCAACTTCTGCACGAAGCAACCCACCTCCAAAGCCGAGGAGGACGAGGGAAGCGCTGAGGCGTAGAGATGGAGGACGCCCCCCACCCTCCCGCCCCGCAGCGGCTGGCGAGCTACAGCTAAACAGACGGCCCCACACGGGCCTGCTGCCGCCCTCGCCGCTCGGCGGCCACCTGCGACAGCCGGGGGAGCTGCACCCCCACAACCGCCCACCGAGGGGCCGGCCGCCTCACCTACCGGCCCCCGCCGCCAGGGCGACACCCGCCCCTCCCTTCCCCGCGCGCCCAACGGCTGCGCGAGCCAGGGGAGGCGGCTCTACCTTCCTTCTTCCCTCACACCCGTTAACTCCCGCCTGGGGGCCCCGCTGGGGCTGGCGGGGCGCCGGCAGCAGCACCCGCGGGGGTGCACGGAAGGTGTCTCGGCTCTGGCTGCCGCGGCCCCGGCCGCCGCCGTCACGGCCGCGGGGTCGGGAGGACGAAGGAGAGAGAGCGAGCGAGCGAGAGAGAGCGAGCGAGAGAGCGAGAAAGACCGGCGAGAACTCACCGACACCCACGGCGCTGAGCAGCAGGCAAGCGGACAGCGGCCACATGGCGGGACGGCTGTAGCTGTGGCGGCGAGGGAGCGGCCGAACAGCCCAGCGGCCTCCGGACGCGACGACCGAAGCGAGCGGGCGGCTCCGCCCAAGGAGCGGGGCGGGGCGGAGCGAGCCGGGGCAGGCGGGGGCGGAGCGGGCTGCCACCCGCCCACCCGCCGCTGATTGGCTGCGGCCGCTGGTGCGCGTGGGTGGAGACGCGTGCCCCAGCTCGTCGCCCCCGCTGCGCGCTGATGGGGTAAACCGCTCGCCGCCAGCCGCTGGGCACCTCGCGCATCCCCCGCGCGCTCGTCCCTTCCGGGCGGCAGCGGCGTGCTGGGGGGGAAGCTCGGCCCCTCTTGCTTTTACCCGAACCCGGGAAAAGCCGAGCAGCCGGTGGGAGCGGCAGTAGCAGCGCTGGGCTGATGGCGATATGAGTCGTTATCGGGATGCGTTTCCCTTAACCGCGTGAGCTCTGGGGTCGTGACGTCTCGTTTGGTTTTCCTCCGCGCGCGGGGAGCCGAGGGTCGTGTTTTGAGCGACGGCGAACAAAATGGCTGACGGACATGGCCGCGGGGAGGGAGCTGGAGAAGCCCGGGACGGGGAGCGCCGGCTGGGCGGCTCCAGCTCACCTCCTCGCAGCGAACCCCCGATCGGTCTGTTGATTCTGAACACGGTCAAAGCCCCTCTCGGGGGCGGACGGACGGACGGACACGGCGCATCCCCCTCGCCCCCCTTTGCCCCCTTCCCGCGGCGGCTGCCTCAAGGGGTGCGGGAGGGCGAGGCCCAGCGGGAGGAAGGGATGACGGCCGCTTTCGGTTTCCGTCTCCCTTTCTCGTTAATCACCTGACTTTGCGCTTGAAAGTGACGCGGGGGAGGAGGGCAGGGGCGCTTCTCCCTGTCGGTAAAAGCCCGATGGAAAATCCGCCCCTGACGGCGCGGGGTGGGCCCGGGCGCCTCAGTCCACCGCGCTCCGGTCGAACCACAGCTCCACAGCCTTCCCGTAAATCATTAGAGAGATGTGCTCGGCGTGCAGCTGAAATGCAGAATTTTTCAAGATGGCACAAAACACAGAAGAACTTGTAAGCGATTTGTTGTTGCCCTTCAATTAAAAACGAGGATAAATGCTCTCTGTTCCTCCTTCCTACGCCTGGAGTAATGCTACGCCTTTGAGTATTTCAGTAATGTTTCAGCAAATGGTTGTTTTTTTTTTTTCCTCCGGAAGCAGCCCTCTTTAGGACTTTTCTTTTTTAATGGTAGAAATGTCTCAAAATTTCACTCCTATAAATACACCCTAAATGCGTACTTTGCTCTCAGGCATATGTGTTGGTGAAGCAGTAAAAAAACCGACTGTTAAATATATCTGGGGAACACACATATATGTATGTGTGTGTTTGTGTATATATATATATATATATAAAATGTTTTTACAAGTCCCAAAGTTCAACAGAGGATGAAAGCCAGGGCAGAATCAAATTTTGCAAGAAACTGAGTTGCATATTTTTTATGTCTCACATGATTTTACTACTTTATTTTTAACTGCAACATTAATATCAGTTTAGCTGGTTCTTCCCCTCCCCACCTTTCCTGAAACTGTTCTCTTAAATTCTTCCCCAGCCCTCCCTAAGTGATCACTGGATACCAATGCCTTGACTACTGCATTTGTTTTCTCCAGATAAAGCACTTGCACATCCTCCAGCATTCAAGTTTAATAAGAAGCCTTCAGCAGTGGTAGCCATCTGACTCCAGAAACGGTGGAGTGGGCTGGCATGAAGCAGCTGATCCTGTTCCTTCCTGCCAGACTGATTTAGATGATGTTCTCTGGAGGCCAGAAGAAACAGGCTGGAGTGGAGGGTCGTAGGGAAAATATGTGTTCTCCAGTTGTAGTTCATGCATCTGTGCCCAGGCTGAGTGCTAGCGTGTTGCGAGCTGGGGGCAGGCGTTGGGGGAGAGGGTCAGCTCTGTGGAGAGCTGCACAACGTGTTGTCTGTAAGAGAACCGGGGATGCTCTACTCCTGCTGCAGGGAGGAGAAGGCTACAGCTGCAGCATGCATTTGTCGCTGTTGCTAAGGTAGCACGTAACACACCCACGCCAGCCTAAAGGCAAAACGGTGCACATGGGAAATTTCGTACAGCCAGGAGTGTTGCGTGAGAGCATGTTGCTCCGTATCGGGTGCTGTCTCCTGTACTACCGAACCGTTTTTCACAAATCCCTGAAAGATAACTCTCTGTGCATGCAGTTTCCCTGGGGTTTTTGGATGTAGCTGTGCCATCTAGCTAGGTGTGTCTCGGCAACACTTTGTCTCCTAATGCTCTGCCTTCTGCTGCTGAGAAGGGTCTGCCATGCCCCTGCTTGCGTATGGTTTCAGGAAGCAGGACTCTGCAGCGCAAGGCAGTTCTGGTGCTTCTGATTCCCCCAGAGAGAAAGGCTATGCTTTCCTTTCTGAGCCAGGTATGCAGAGCAAACACTCCTGTAATAGAAGAGCTGCGTGCTTTTATCCACTTTTTCTAAGATTGCTGTGACTGTTTCCCTCTCCTTTTGCCCTGTGGTACTGCGCATCTCTCTTCACCCAGTGGGTGCATGCTCTAGAAGCTTGCACAGAAACACATCTTGGAAGCTGTGAGAAGGACAGACCTATCTCTGACTTGCATATTTGGGTCCAAGGGCTCCAAAAGCAATAGGTCATATATTTTTAAAACTGTGCATGAGTCTCTCATTGATGACTTCCGAGGCACACTTTTGGGTCTTTAAATTAGGCAGCTATTTTATTACCACTGCTAGGCACTGATCTGCCACTTTGTGCTGGTTTCGTCTCTTCGGAGCTCTATTGATCACTATCCGTGGTCAGCAGAGGTGAAGCAGCGGCAAGCGTGAATCACGTACACAAACCAACGTACAGGAGGCAGTGTCTGCTGTGGCTGGCAGGAGGATGCTGAAGAGTGATGTAAAAGCCTGCATGCCTAAGGCGAAGGGTGTCTGTAGCTGTGATTTGTCAAACTGACAGAGAGAGCTGTCTCTCTCAGCAAGAGATATAGTGGCCAGACCTCTGCCTGTGTTCATGGACTCACTCGACATACATATCATAACACTCACAGAAGCCAATTGTACCCAGAAGTTGCAGTGCAGCAACGTGATGGGTCATACCTTGTTCTCCCTCAAGCACCGCGAAGCATTCACAAAGGAGCTGGTTATCCTTTTTTGACCTAGAAACCGAGGCATGCCGAGTTTAAATGAACCGACTAAGGTTGCATAATTAGCCAGTGGCAGAGCTGAGAATAGACTCCGTATCCATTTCTCCAGGCCTAAGATCTAACTCTCAGATGTGTCTCAGGGACATAGGCTACCAAAGCTGTACATCACAGATCTACAGAATATGACATTTTTAGAACAGGCTCAACCACTAGAGTTCTAAAAAAAAAAACCCAACCCATTAACAAAAAAAAGGAAGAGCAACAATATTTTCTTCTTATGAGAAATCCTGCCTAGGCAAGAGGGCAAAAATGGGATTCAAGTAGCATTTATAGATATTAATGGACTTCTAAGCACTAGCACATTTAAAAAGTTACCAAAGACCAAAGCCTGAAGTAATGTTGAGTAATAGTTGCTGCAGACCTAGTCAAAAATAAAGCAATGCTATGAAAAAGTGCTAACCTTTCACAGTCATTTGATAGGGCTAAAATGCAGTCATTTTCCCTCCATTTCAGAGCTAGCTATTGTAGGGAAATAGTGTTTCTTTCATGCTCCCTCCCCCTGCCTCCCCCTTCTACTCGTGTTCTGTATTGGAATGCATTTTTTTTTGCATTTCCGTTTTTATTTTGTGTTCTCTATTCAACTGCCACTCCAGCTGCTGGGAATCATCATGCAACCTGTCCTTTTAGTGACTTGGTGGCCCCTGAAAACTTAGCCTGTGAAGTGCTCCCATGCCGTGAGGGCTCCTGAACTCGGGAGGGGATTTGCAGTTGAGGTCACCCAACACCCGCTACGGGCCACTGCCTGAGACACCTAGGTAGCTGCAGCTGCCCTCCACTTAAATGAGACTCCTGGAGAACTGGATCAGATTATCAGCAAGCTTATAGAAATTACATGTTATGGTATTTAGGTGGGGAAGATGGTGATCTGCTTTCATCCTAGGCATCTTGCCCCTTCTGAGAAAGTTCTGTAATGGTGAAGTATGTTTGATTCCAGGGAATGGTTCAGTTCAGCAAGAACTGTAACTTGGTTCTCAGGACAGTTCCAGAAACCTCTCGTTTCAGCCAAGATTTGCTCAGAGAGAGGGTCAAGTCTTCTAAAATATTGAAGAAGAAAGGTGCATAGCTTTAAAGCTGTGACTTTAAAGATATGACTTCCTATGCAGTCTAAGTCAGAATCCCTTTTGATGTCAGAGAGAATTAGACTTTCAAATATCTTAGCTCAGTCACTAACTACATTTACAAACCTGGCCTTAGCAGCTTTCATGAGTGTATTGGCGGGTCTCTGAGCACAGAGGACACGTTGTTGCCCACGTAACAAGTATTTGTTAGCGCTGCACCTGTCACGTTCGGTTAGTTACAGCATGGCGCGTATTCTAACCAGGCCTTGCATTTAGCCAAGGAGGCACCTACCAGCCCAACCCAGCCCAGCCCAGCAGCCACCCAAGCTTTGCAACCTGCAAGTACAGGCCCAGGGCAAGATAGTTCCACTGCCTGCAAGAAAACAACAAAACCTTTTCCCTCCATCACAGCTGGCAGAAAGAAGATCTGCGCCTGCTCCCCCTCTGCACTGTGGCAGCTGCAGCCGCAGTGAGGTCTCCCCATGAAATAATACCCACGGACAAGAGGTGGTACGTCTTGTGAGCCATTCGGAGAGACACCCATGCCGGCTGGCTCCCTGGCAACCTGCAGACTGACTGGCTGCCTTTGGCCAGGATGGGCTGAGCATCAGCTGAGGCCTCCCCGATTTCCTTGACGTGGCATGCTCTCAGTGTGGTCTTGTGCTGTTGTCCTCTCCCTCCTCCTCCCTAACCCCAAACCAGTCTGCTGCTGTCTTTCACAAAATCCATAGAAATATAATTCTCATGGAGATGTCTGCCTCGAGCGATTTTTTTCTTTGGAAATAATTATAATTGGCTGTTGCAGTTAAAAACTTATCAGCACAGACAGATGACAGACAGCACAATCACATAAGCTTCCCTCTGAGAAAATGAAGCTAAAGCCCATTTATCATCCTAGTTGGAAACAAAGACCCAGGCTCTGAAGATCCAGGCTTTGAAAACAGAGGGAAAACTGTTCCGCTCACAGATTAAATCTGTGGTAGGTATCCAAGCACAAGCAGTCCATCTGCAGCGGGATGGTACTGTAATAATTATAATAATACCACTTCTTCCATCTGAGGAATACCTAGCTAGGGACATCCCTTGGTGACTGAGGTCCCAAGAGGTTAATTAAGTGACTGGAAGCCATGTGGGCCTGAAAAGTGACTGCACCACCAACAGAAAAATGGAAGCGTATCCATCCGGAGCGTCTCTAGGGGCTACTTGCATTGGGATCCAAAGCTGGACGTGGATCACTTATTCCTGGAGTAACTCAGTAATTGCCCTCTCCCAGACAGCAGAAAAGTTTTGATTCCGAGTTGCTCTTGGGGAGATTCCGATTGGACACCAGAGGAAAATTTTTCACAGTGAGGACCGTCAACCATTGGAATAATCTCCCCAGGGAAGTGGTTGGCTCGGCCACATTGGATACCTTCAAGAGTCATCTGGACAGGGTGCTGGGCCATCTTGTCTAGGCTGTGCTCTTTCTAGAAAGGTTGGACTAGATGATACCTGAGGTCCCTTCCAACCTGGGATTCTGTGATTCCGTGTATCTCCAAGGCATAAAGTCTCCTGGAGCCATCATTTGTGTGACGGCTCGCATGCCATCCCCAGGACAAGCCTGCGCCCTCCCCACTCCACTTCCTAGCAGAGCCCAGGCTAGGACTGTGCAGCCCTCGTCTTCCCTCCATCTTGGTTTAGGTGCTACGGAGAGGGAGCCGACAGCTCTCATTCTGCAGTGGGCCGGAATAATCCAGCCACCCTCCCCACAGTCCAAATACTCATTTTTTCCAAATGATCTTAACAGCTGGCCTTTCTTTGGGCTGAAAGGGGACTCTAATGGCACATGGGTTGGGGGCACTTGGGGAGGTCAGTGGAAGGGCTTCTCTTGCTGCTAATTTAAAACATTTAAACAATTTACATTTCTGACATATTTTTAAGAAAATGAAAGTTGGGTGAGGAGAATGGTTGTACCATGGAAGTTATTGACTACCCAGTACATGGGAACAGACGATAACCTCAAGTTCCATGGGATATGCTTGGATCTAGCGGTATTTGCATAGGCACAAAGAGAAATATTGTTATCATGCAACCAGTTGCTGTATAGGGGAGGGCTGAGAAGGGGACAGAGGGGAGGATGGTCGAGAGATAAAGACAGAGGAATAGCAGAAACAGAACTGCACAAAATGTTTTCTGTAGCTCTAGTTCCCAGGATTACAAACAACCCTCCCACAAATGCACTAACTGACATGCCTCACATGCAGCCACATTAATGTCACCACTGCTTCACTTGGCCCAGTGCACGCGTTTCACTGACAGACTGGCAGACTTTTCTGCCTTTGATGGAAATTGTGGATGGTTTCCGTTTCTCTGTGTATTTGTTGTTTGGGTTTGGTTTTTTTTTTTAAATAGTCTTCTTGGCTCCTGACAGATTTGCCTGGTTAGATTTCCCCTTCTAGCTAAAAAAGGAAACTAGACTGATCTCTCTTGGCAGCTGTGAAACGGTTGCATATTGTGTATGTTTTCTTGATGAGCTTGCATGAAATGGAATTTGGTTTTCTTTTGATGGATACACCACTTTTAGCACAATGTCCCCACAAGATTAGCAAGTGTTTCATTTTTTTAGAGGAATTTTTATGTGCATGTAATGTCACGTATGCCATTTCTATACAGCATTATGAATAGCGCATAAAGCTGCTTGAACAGGGAAACAGAACTGCTTCAGGAATGTTTCCCCAGTGGACGCGCAGTATGATTTGTGATGGTGTGTAATTTGCTAATCACAAAGTTTCAGTTGATGGGAAAAATTCCATGAGATTTAGATTTTAATTCTTACCACTTCCCAGAGCCAAATTCAGTTGCTGTATAATATATGGAACTGTCTGTGCTAGGCCTGCCCTAAGAGCAATTTAGCCCTGCGTCCTGTTAACGACTGCCCAGACGTGGATGCCTGGGGAAAAGGGCAAATATACATGGTACTTCTTACTTTCTTGCTTTCTCAGCCTCTGGTCTTTTTTAGCTCAGACTCCCAGAGTTCCTGGTTTCTGCGTGTATTAAAGCCTATGGGGTGGGGAAGGAGAAAAGGTACAAATTCCACTGGAGCCAACAGATATTACACTGAAAAGCACCGTGGGTGAATGCGATTGCTCTGTCTTCATGTGTGGTTATGTGCACGCGCCTCAGTCTAGCCTGTTTCAGGGTAATGCTATTATTAAGAATCAAATCAATGAATGACAAAGATGTTCTGAGACAACAGGGAAAAGGCCAAAAAATGAGTATAAAAGGATAATAATATTATACAAGCTCTTTATCATTATAATGTTATGAGATAAAGTGGCTGGCATTCTGCCATTCTCTTGTCCACTGTTTAATTTAGCCATGAAGGTCTTTTTCAAAATCATATTCAGGAGAGTCCGGAGGGGGGCAGGGGCAAGGAATCTATTCTCTCTTGAAATTAAAAGCTTTTGTGAGGTGGAGGTGGGATCATTTGTTTCTCTGACAGGACTTCTCAAGATCAAACTGAAATGTAAGAAACACTAAGTACTGGAATAATTAGCAGAGTATTTTGGGTTTAGTTGTTATGTACTGTTGGCCCGCCTGCTTGGTGAAACTCTTCAGTGCTGGTAGGAGCCATTAATGGCTAATGGGGAATCATAGACTCTGGCCTTGTAGGCTGCCGCTGGACCACTGGTTGAAGCTGGTTTAATTGTGATGGCCAGCAAAAACCTCTGCCGTGCCTTCCTGTTTCCCATTCTGTGTCTTCCCAAGGGGCTGCTGAGCTGACTGCATGAGGTGGGTGGGCAGAGGGGGCTGTTATAGGACTAGTTTTCAGGCTGATCTGTGACTCTTCCAGCTCCTCACACTGCTGTACATTGGTAACTCGTGTGGGGGAGGTGGCAAAAAGGTGCAGATGAGAAAACAAAACAGGCAACTGAACCTACCCACAGCACCCTTTTGTTAGATCAGCTTAAGGTAGCAGTAAAGCCAAAGTCCCAGGGCTGTATGTTTGGTTTTTCCTACTGTGACTGCCGTCAAGAGTGCTGCATCTCCAGACAGGCTTCATCCCAACACCTACCCATCCAGCCGAGTGGCTGTTATAGCTGGGCTTACAAGGCTGTCAGAGCGAGTGTAGGCAGTCCACAAGGCATTGCCATCTGTGGCTTGGTGGATCTTCATGGAGCCAGGAGTCTTCCGAGGCAGACTGGCCAGGCCCAGGGCATGGAGACATACGGCTGGTCTGTGGCTCCGGGGCGGGATGCCAGGGCCACAGGGAGCACTCCAGCTGAACCCTCACTTGAACTCTGCAACTGGCTTGTTTCAAGTGAAGCATTTTGGCCTCATCATGTGCGTATTTTTTCCACCTGAATGTTGTTCCACAGGAATATTTTCAACCAGCTTGTCATCACGAGTCTTCAGTTTCGAGTAGGGACAAAGGAAAAACAAGGGAGAAGTTATTTTCTGACTTACATGAGGCAACTTTAAATTTAGCTTATGGCTCTCCTCAAGGAGGTCTCCAGTGGATGTTTTTCCAACTAAATTTTCTTTAAATATAACAGTCTTTAAACCTGCCTGAAGTGGTAATTGTGAGTTCTGCCCTTTGACACCAAATTTGAACTTCAGAACAAGAAAAAAAGGAAGTGTTCAACAGGAACTCCACTGGAGTTACCACTGGTGAACTGAAAAAACTGTAAAGCGGCTTTAGTTTTGTTTGACATTTCCCTATTTCTTGTAAAAATTACGCTGGACAAAGAACAGTCATGAATGAAATGCTGTTTATCTACCTAGTGACAGCAGATAAGTGCAGTTCATCTCCAAAGAGGGAGGAAAAAAAGGCAAGACGGAAAACATGGTGCCCTGGGAGGGGTTACTGTAAGAATTTTTTTACCCTTTCTCCTCAGGGTAGTAGCCAAACAAGGACAATTTTATCGACTTGTAGCTGTTAGAAGTAGGGTCTTGCTGGTACTCCAGCAACAGTTTACACTGTGCTGAAGTGCTTCTTTGTGGCTGCAGCAGATAGTGTAGTACCTCCCTGCATAACAGCTGGAACAGCTCCAACTATTCAGAGGCCAGAACTGGAAGAGCTGCTAACAAAAGAGGTCTATGCAAAACCCAGCATTATTTCAGCATATTCAGCATACTGGGCTCTGCCTTCCTTCTTCTCCCCCCTCCTCTTCTCCTTCCGTTTGTAATTTCTTTTGCTTGTGTGTCTGTTTCTGAAGTTGCTTAGCCTCCATCCTCACCTAGCCTGTTGACTTCCCTGTTTTTTCACCTCTCCTTATTTCCTTTGATTTCTTCTTGTGGCTTTTGGTCACCAAAGGTAGTTCTGGTAAACACAAGGCCAGTTGGTTTGTTTGGGGTGTTTGTGTGTGCACATATGCTGGGGGGAGGAATGTGCAGTGCCTTACGTTAGCTTATGTTAAGGCTGTAGCGAACTCTAATTTCATATGGGTCTGTTCTCCTCACCCTCTGTGCCTCTTTTCCCCTCTTCCTTTAAGCAAGCTGCTCTTTCTTCCTATCGACGGTGCTTTTCTCTTGCTGTTCACTCACAGCAAATATACTTGCTCCAGTGCTTTTGGTTCCCTCCTGGCTTCCTATGCAATTGCAGCTACCTTCTACCCTTTTACATCACAGGAACAGCCTCATCCAGCTACTGATAATAACTTTTTCCATGCTGTAGCATTCCTGATTCTTTTCTGGGATTGTTTCTCTGCATGGGTGTGTCCAGTTATTTCCTCCTGTTCACCAGCTTTTGTCCTCCAAGTCCGTCCTCCATGGGAGCTGTCATGATGACGATGTCCTTAACCTTGCCTGTCTTCACTCTGCACCCTGGTACCGTCGCAGATGCCCACAGAGTCCTTGTTCCGTTTTCAGCTCTCTCCAAGACAGAGGCACTGCGGGTATGCTGTCTGCAATTCGGGTTGGCCACTGAGAGCAAGCAATGCTCTTCTTTGCCTGAAGCAACTTTTCATAGAAACCTGCAGTCACTTCCTCCTCACAGGGTGATATATACGCCCAGGAACATGATTTCTGGGGAAGAGCAAGGTGTAGCTCAGCAATGTGAGTAAGCTGGTAATGTGATGCAAACGGAGATCAGCAGGAAAGCTTAAACACTCTGGGTTCCTGGGTGTCCTGGTAAGTAATGCAAGAGTCACTCAAAATAGCAATTGTCACTAGAAAAATAGTACTTATTTTGACACTCTTGGCTGTTTTTTATAGAGCTCTAATGACTCAGTCTGAAAACTTGCCTGCACAGCTTGTGAAACGTGAGGTCAGTGCTGCAGTTAGCCCCAGATCGAGTCTACCCGGACACCACTTCTAGGGAGGCGGTCCTGAAAGGGGACGCTGAGCGCTGACAGCTGTATTCCAGTACAGGGTGAAAAGCACCAAGAAGTGACTTCCAGTACTAACCTGACCAGCCACTGGAAACAGATGCCTTTTTGTCTGCCTTTTGTTTTCAAATGGCCAATAAGAACAGATCAGCACTGGCACCATTGTCTGTAATAAATGTGTTTTCACCCAGTGGAAGGCTGTGGCGTGTTGCAAACAATTATGGCACTGAGTAAAGCATAATCAATCACAGAAGTGACACAAAGGATACATTTGCCAAAGCATGGTTTAAAGATCGGGATCTGTATAATGGAGCTAGCACACTTAAGACAGTGAAAAGGAGGGATCAGCATTCTCTGGGATGACATATAAAATGGAGTGTCATGAAAAGACTTCATAGCCCTTTGCTGCTGTTGCGTTTTCTGCATCACAGCAAAGCTCTGTCTTCTGCTTGTCAGAAGGTCCCTCACTCCGATAAACTGGTATTTTGTACTCTTGAGTAACTAAAAAATAAATGCTGTGTTTCTTCAGATGCAGACTTAGTTTACTGTTGTGCAGTGAGAGATCTTTCTGTATGCTATGGGTCCTGTTCGTTGCTATATTCTTGAAGCCTTATGTTGGAGTCGCTCCACTAAAATCTGGAACGGCAAATCCCTGTGTTCAGAGACACCCCACAATATGTGGCCACAGGATAAAAATCTGGGTCCTACAGGGAATACTATAGCTTTCCAAAGGCGACATCCTGTAGCCGTATCTTCTTGCATTTCTCCTTTTTTTCCACCCCTGGACAGAACTTCATCTTTTCACAAATGAAAGGTTCTCTCCTCCCAGCCAAACCTTATGCTGATAAAGGTCAAGTTAGGATGCTTTGAAACTCAGGCTATCGTTTCAGCTCTTCAAGATACAGATAAGAAGGAAGTTTCTCTGCAGAAGCAGGTGGTTGAAATATAAGGGGTTTTGAAAGCTGCAACACACAGATGTCTCTCCTCCAGACAAAGAGATAACCAGAGATAACCATCCAGAGTTCTGAGGCTTTAGGCATAAAGGTTACAGTGTATGAGTAGAGAGGTGGTATAGATCTGAAAAAAAGAGGTGAGGTAGGAAAGCTGAATCCTGACTCAGAAGAACATTTAGCCTGACCCCAAGACCAAGGCAAGAGATCAAGCCTGCCGGAGAAGCCTTGGATTTGGGAGCAGCTTCTGTGTTTTATTTTCTGCTTTTTGTTTGATTCATTCTGGGCACAGAAGTTACTGGCTGCCTTCATCACCACTTCCTCCTCCCCCTGATTAGAGCAATCAATGAGACACTGCGTTTTGACTAGCTGCTTTTAGCAGAAGGCTGACAAGCACCATGGTGTTCGCCTTCCTTTGGTACGTAGCTGTAATAGCAAATTCAGTCTGCCCGGCCTTCTACAGGGCTTTCTTAAATAGTCTGTAGAGAAGCTATGGTTTATACGACAGGATAGGTGGGGCCAGCTTCCTGCTTCTGATCTCCTCTTGATACCCACACTGGATCAATATCAGCAGGCCTCCTGGCAATGGCTGCTTAACATGTGGGACTCCACAGAGGCACACCCCAGAGGCTCAGAGGGACTGACTGCATCATTTATGTTCAGGTCATGTTGTCAAACCTTCAAGTATTTGGAGGGAAACATCATCCCAGGGGAGTAAGCTGTGCACCTGACAGAGATGAGGACTAACTAGAAGCAACCAAAGGGAATATAACTAAGTGAAGGCATGTTTTCTGTATTTAAGCAAAGGTAATATGGAAGAGCTTTTTAAAGGAAGCCTTTTCATTTTATCTGTTTGAATTTGTTGCCTGTATATCAATCCTGTTCAACAACTGAGTGAAAACGCAATTGATTTTCAATTGTTTATCTTCTCTAACAGAGTTACCTGCAATTCTGTTTTCCAACAGAGATCTCACAAAGCCAAACCTAGGATTAAGTACATTCCTATTCAAACAGAAATGTCAGAGTACCGGAGTACTTAGAGCAAAAAAACCTCTCCAAACGTGCCACACCTAGACTATACCTTTCTGGCCCAGGAACAATCCTCTTAGAACAATATTTTATATTCTTTACTGCCAGTATGATATAGCTGAAGATGATTAAAATCTTCCAAGTATGTTTTACTTGAGCTTATAATATGGGCACTCTACAGAAGGCTGTAATGAAATGGTGGCAAGACAGATTAGTACAAAATCAATGAATGACACACTTAAGATCACAGAGTTTTCATTGTTTTTACTGTTATTTGATAGCATTTGTCAAACTCGGCAGAAATCCCTCCTGCCATCAAGCTGGGAGCTTGTGCACTTCCTATAACAAAGGAAACAATGATCAACAGATGCTGGCAAACCTCTTGAAACCTTCTGCACCGTTTTTGGCACTAGCTTCCGGCAAAATTTGACAAACTGCCTGTCTCCCTTGGACTGACTACTGGCTTGTATTCCTTCCCAAAGGCATTCTTTGAAAGAAGGCAACATGCTCATGGACCAGCAATGCCAACAGCAGGATAGAGGGAACTCTCAAAAACTTTACAAGAGCCCCCTCCCAAGGTACAGTGAGAGACTTTAGCCCTAGAATTAGAGGAGGGATGGGAAACTTTTTGTCTGGGGGATGCCTACCATCCACGGTTTAATTCTTCATGTTACTGCTGAAAAACCGAGATGTCATTTAAGTATTGCCATCCTTTGAATGCCACAGAAACAGGAAAATATTTTGAATGAACAATTGCAATTAGTGAGTCATCAAGGAATATTATTAGAAATAATTATTCTGTACTTCTGACCTTACAATAGTCATCGTTGTTGACTTTTACAATAGGAAGCTAAGACTAGCATGCCTCAGCCACTTCTGGGATGGAGTGCTGAGATACACCATACTTAAGTAATTAAGACCAGGAATGAAAGAGAACAGAGTAAAACTAGCCAGTAAGTGAAAGACTTAGCAGTATTCAAAGTGTTATTTACTCTCACTAAAAAGCTCCCAACCCTGCTCATACCAGTGTGGCCTAGGAATAATTGTTTGCAAAATGGTAGGGTTGTTACTAGGAGGCTGAGACATTTCCAGCAACACCAAGCCCTGGAGCAATAGCTAAGAATTGGCTAATACCTGAGGAAGCCCTGGTCATGGTGTTTGCTGAAGAGTGAAATACACTGAGAGGAGGAAATGGCAGACAAAAATAACTTTTGCAACCTCAAAGCCTTCTGTGGAAACTCCCCACCTATGAACAGTATTTGTGCAGAAAAGCTGGTGCTCATATCCTCTGTTTACTTAAGCTCACAGGCACTGATATGACAGGCCAGGCATTTCCCAAGTTTTATTTCAAGCCTTTGTCAGAAGGCGTGCAGCCATTTCCTAAAACATTAATACATCAATGTGAAAGCGGAAAGCAGTGACACTGCAGGAACTGGGACAGGGTATTCACAGGCATGTTGTTACACTGCCAAAGTCTACTGCTGGTTTTGGCCAAACAACAGGCAGGAGAACGCGCACATGCAGCTGCCTCGTGGAGGCACAATGCAGCACTGACATTCAGGGAGCGGGCTGAGAGCCAGCGTGAAAAGAAACAGCATCACACTGATTTCTTTTTTTTTTAATTAACATTTGTCAAACTTGGAGAGAAGCCCACACTGCAAAATTTGGATGCAAAATTCAAAGAGCTCAGAAGCTGGAAATGTTCACATACAGGCTCTTCTTCATTTGTGCCTAGTCTTTTTTATAGGTCATGCAGAGATGACTTAGTGGCTCTTACTGTAACTTACAGTTAGCAACAGTCATTTCTAATGTATGTCATAGTGCACATCAGAGCTATACTCCAAAAAAAGGTGGCAATGTTTAATAGTATGTGGGCATTTGTTTTCCTTTCAAAGAAAGAATTTTCCCTGAAGTTCCTCTCTTTCAGGTGGGGGAAGAGGGGAGAGCCTTCAATGACATCAGCAGGGAAGAGTGAGAATCTTTTGACCAGATCTGGGAGCTGTTACAGTTAGTGGTTTCTCAAATTTTTGGCATATGATTGAAAGCCACTAGTAAACTCTTGCAATTTCAGTAGTAACTCATTAACTCCACAGAAGGTTCTTTATGTGAGAATTGAATTAAGAGGTAAAAATCCAGCCCTTGCTTTCCACTTTTTATCAGCACGGCACACAATATTCAGCAAATCATGCCGTCTGCTGACATTAGAAGAGAATGGGGACTGGAATATTACATGCATTACCCTCTTAGTTTAATCAATACAGCATCACTTTCAAACATCCTAAACGGCCTATAAACAGCACCTTTAACACGGCAGCGACAACTAAGGCTACTTCGGTTCCTAGGAGGACACTTGCATCCATTACATCCTAGCTTAGAGATAAGACAGCCCAGGGAAATAAGACATTGAGTCATGTTACAAGGTTCAGAAGGATTTCGGAGCAGCAGAAACCCTAAGTAGTAATACATTGCTAGTGTTCCTTTTCTGGAGCTTTGGGGAGTCCAGGCAGGAAAGTCAGCTGGCTACTGATGAGAATTCCTCAGCTACGCCTTTCCAAGAGCCAAGTCTCAGCCCTCTCTGGGGCCACATGAGACTGAACTATTGCAGTCCTCATGGCAAGGACCAGATCCAGCAAATGAAACTCCTTGTTTGTCCCTCGGTGCTACTGGCTACAGCTAGCTTCTATTTGGCTTCTAGATGACATGTAACAGTGACACCATGCCTCCGTGCTGGTGTATTTCAGATGAGTGAAAATGGTAAAGGCCCTTGGAAGAGGAAAGCTGTATATAAAAGTTAACTCTTACAAATAGTCCTTCTGCCCTGAGAATTCTTCAGAAGAAGAGAGACTGTTTTATAGCACAGCGCAGCTTCACGTGCATCCTACCAATGTAGGGACACCTTCATTTTGTTGGTTCCGACACGGCATTAGATGAGTCATGTATGAAATAATGTGAATCAAGTGATTTAATTTTAATGTGTCTTTTGCTTCCTGCATTTATCCACAGTGGAATAATTACGCAGATAATTTCCTTTTTAGAACAGCCTTTCAGGCTGCTTGTGACAGACCTCATTGCTTTCCTCATGCTTTCAAGCAAGGAGGTGTGGCCACTTGCTGGATCACTAAGACTGCTTTCAAAGCAGGGTCAAGTGGTTTTACTGTCTAAATGGGCAAATGCCATTCTTTGCCACGTGACAAATAAGGGCCACCTGTCATTCTTGAGACAACAGCAGAAGCACCCTGCTTAGATCAATGCAGTTTCAGACAGTACTGTGAAAAATAATGTAGATTAGTTACATATAATTAGCACACTATTTTAGAATTACTTTGGCATAAAGGAGGCTAGCTTTTCTTCTGGAGAGATTTTTCTACCACACCAAGGGGTTTTGTCTCAACAGATTCACTTCTAATAGAATAAGAGGCTCGATTCATAAGGGAAGGTTTTTGATTAATTTTCTTTGTTGTATTAGCATGAAGGAGGATTTTTCTGAGGAAAGTATTTACTTAAACAGCATTTATACAGCACAACATTTGCAGTCTGAAAGCATCAGTGAGCTGCTTTGCAGGCAATGCAGAAGGGGACCGCTTTTATCTTAAGTTGAAGTAAACCCACTGTTAAAGTAAATATGCAGTAGCAACACCACCTAACAAAGGGAACATGAATAATAACTTTTCTAATTTAAGCTGTATGTGGGAGGATACAGGTAGGCAGCAAAAGAAGTTGGAAACTGATTTCCAGCATGATTCATAGAGTTTTTCAGCAGTTGCTTGCACAGGTGAATTATAATAGTTGGCATTTACATATAGCTTTTCACTGATTAAAATCTGATGGGTTTGGGGCTTTTTCTTTTTGGCAAATGAAACACTGAAGCACAACAAAGTTAAGAAACAGGCTCATGGTACTGACTGTGTCGAGTGTCTTGACTTTCAGACACAGAACTGATCCACTGGTTGTGCAGAATACTGCTCATATCTAAGTGAGAGAAATTAATTATAAGATGAATGGAATTACCAACAGAAGTTAGGGGAGGATTTCAATATCACCGGAATTGTAGCAGTATTGTCCATGGCTTATGAGCAATGGTAACCAAGAGGATGTACTAGTACTTTAATAAGGTTGTCTTTGTTCCACGCTCCTTCATTATCTATAACATCTAGAATCACTCCCTACCTACACATTTACTAAGACAAAGGGAGCTCCCTGTTGCCATTACATTTCCAACCCCTTCCTCCTACATTTTTCTTCTCATTTCGTATTGCACAACTAGATTTGGCAACGTTTTTCCTTAACAGAGACCAAACTTACGTGTTCTGACACAAGAACAGAAAACAAGAATAACCCAGGTGATGTCAACAGGGCTCTACTACATACTATAAATGAAAGCAGCATTTGACCCAATGCTAATATAAAGTGATTCTGAAACAGTGATGCCACATAAAACAAGAATTAGAAAGCCAAAAATAATTTCCAAACAATACTTTTCACATTCTCTGGTCTAGCATAGATTTCGTTATCATTGCTTCCATTACAGGCAACGTTAAAATAAAAATAATTACAAAAAACATCCATAGCAGTCTGTCTAGAGAATCATTAAAAAAAAAAAGTGAGGAATACAATGGTTGTCCATTCACAAATTTGTGTAGGTCTGCCCTAGGAGCACGCCAATATTATTGCAACTATTGCAGCATTAGTTTTTTGTTTAATTCATAAAGTGGAAGCATCAATTTACTTTTGCTTGCAGCTGAACTAAATTTTGACCCAGCCTTTTAGAAAGGATAATGCTGTATTATTTCAATATCAGCAATTAAATACTTTATAGTAAATGTATGTAAATGGCAATAATAGACATTTTAAATTTATTTCAAGTTCTTTGCAAACACTTTTCTTTCAGCAGTGTAGAATATCAGGATTACAGGCTGTCAGTATCCTATAGACTTTCACGCTACATAACATTCTCCAATGAAGTAGAGACATGTTCATTAATAAAAATTTATTAGTATAGCTGAAAGGAATCTGCAGTAAATCTTTACAGCACAAAACTAAACATGACTCCATGCTGACTCCAAAGCATGCATGTTACTTCTTAAAAGTGCTTGACAAACATCATCTTAAAAACAAAAAAGAAAAATGAATGCCCCACTCCCCCAACAAAATGGAACCTCTAAGCTAACAAAAAAGCAAACGGTAGAACACTGTATTTTGGGCAGACCAAGTCAGCTCCAAACAATTTTAATAGGCACCTACTGTGTCTTCTGGAATCATTGTTGCATGCATATCTCTAGTCATATTGGATTTCTCTTTCAGCTTTGACTGGAGTAATGTGTGTTCCATTACACCAATTTGTATGTCCATCTGAATGGTTTCTTGCTTCAGTTTTGTTAAGGCCTGTTTAATCTTCACTAGAGGAGCTGTGCAAAAAAAGATAAACAGCGTAACTCTGTGTCAGCTACTTAACACAAAAGCATTATTTTCTCTAATTCATTCCTTATAATTGAAGAGTTGAATGAAGAAAAAGGCGTTCTACTCTAAAGACTTGATTATACTGATACATCATTTTTAATATGCAGGACACTTTAAAGATGGAAATAGGTGATGACAATTCTGCTGTCTTCTTGACATCTAAGATCTGCATAAAGATGTGCATCAACGTTATGATAGGTTTGTCAATGATGTGTTTTGCTCAGCTGAAAGCCTCATCCCAACAGCTGACTTGGGGTTTGGTAGAGAACTGAAGACACCTTCAGCAGGATGTCATCTTACCTGTGAAAAGCTATTAAAATGTTTTGTGCTCTATACTCTGTTTCTAATCCTTCACTTCCCACTAATATCACCCTAGGCATGCTGCCGCCACTGCACTGTATTGCTCCTTATAATTCTGGGCTCTAGAGTTTATCCTGACCCGTGTCCACGCCGTAACACAAAAAAGGTGCTGCGAGACACACGAGTAGCTCCTTCACAGTGAACCAAGGGTGCACAAAGTTTATTCATACAATAACATTTACAACTACTTATGTAAATTAGCTGTCATGGTTACAGTTAAATATGGACACAGCTTGCATATTTAGTCCTACTGTAACATGCATCAATTTATTTCTGCATTCATACTCCTTATACATTTGCAACAGAATGCATTTATCAGGAAAAATCTCAAACCACCAAATCCTGAGTCTGACAGAAACTAATTCAAATACATATGTAGGTTTAAATATTAAAAGAGTCCAAACATCAAAACACCAAAACGAATCTTCTCACTGACTCCGGCCAGCCTTAGGGAATCTAACAGCTACTGCCAGGAACTATTTCAGAGTGAAAGAGCCTGAACCTGTAACGTGTTAATTTCTTTCAGTGAGTTGATAACTATTCAAAGCAGAGACAAAACCAATTCTTTTATGGATTTTTACAAATAGTTTACCACAGGGGGAAATCCTGGAATCTTTACCTTTTGCAGGCTTACGTAATATTTTAAAAAAGGTTCAGACTCCTGATTTTCTTAGACACCTTTTAAAATTTTTAATATTGGTATTTTAGACTAATTGCTCATTCTGGTCTTGTTCAATTTTTCTTTAATAAAGGACAAATTACATACCTGTCACTCAGAAAACAGGTGTTTGGTCTGAGGCAAAAACATACTTACCACCATCGGTCATACTGCTTCCTCTCTCTTCTGTTTCCTGCTTTACTCTCTCTAATACTTCTGTAATCTTAAAATAGGCATTTTTTTCTTAATTAAACCAGATGAATGTCAAGGTAAAAAAGAAAAAAAAAAAATCCCTGCTGAATAACTGCATTAGTATAAAAAAATGAACTAATCTGTGTTAGTTGTTGTTATAAACAAAGGAACATTTTTTTTTCAAACATTAAGAAAATTTTAAATTAACTTAAAAAATTTTATGTTGTAAAAACTACAGCAAGAAGAGTAACAAGGTGGCCAAACAGCATGGTGTTACTAAGAATCTGTGCATCCCAAAACAAGAAAAACAACAGTGTAAGGGTTGCAGTATGATGCTGGATGGAAGATAGAGACCAGTATCCCTGCAGACCAAGATTCACCAAATGACCGTGCCAGCTGCCCTTCTGGAAGTGTCACAACTTCAGCACGTGATAGTGGAAACCCGAGAAATAGCACTGCTGCAAAAGATGGTGCAGCAGGCAAGCCTGCTGGCACTGGCATGGGTATTGGTATGTAAAATGCATGTATGAAGAATAGAAGTCCATTTCGGCACTGACTATTGACCAGTTTGCCTTTGTAGACAATGAAGAAAAACAAATACATGATTCTAAGGTACAGTCTAGGTAATAATTTAGTATTCTTGTCTATAATATAAAAATGGCCCTTCCTTAAGGCTTCAGTAAAGCCTTTTCAGTAACGGAAAAGAAATATCACTGCATTGTTAATGCATACCTATAGTGGTACTGGTATCGCTAGATGGGCTGAGATTTGATTGCATGCTTGAAAGCAGATCAGTGGTAACATCCGATGTGTCTAGTTTATCTCAGATATGCAGCACCCGCTGCATCTACATAGTCTGAAGGCTGCCAACTAGTAACATATTCATCATTACTAATCAGTCAATAACTTCCGAAGCACATGTTATAAATCTGACGTCATCATAAACTACTCTCTTTTTCAAACTTACTTCCTTGAGAGTGAAATAGAAGGAAACTCTAATTCTGCAGAATCCATACACTCAGAAATCTTTACTAGAAAACTCCTGTTAAACTGCTGTATTACCTACTACAGTTGGACTAGATGATAGTTGTAGGTTCCTCCAACTGAACTACTCTATTCTATTCTAAAACATCTCAAACTTGTATTACAATTTCCAGTGCATTCTTACAGTGTGATGTATTTTATGTGACTATTCCAGACACTTTATCATCTAATAAATAAAGTGGGTTTTTGAATTGGACAAAGGGTTGAAATATTTGGAAATCACGCAGTAATTCTAAATGAAATGCCATGAAACACTCAACATGCTGAGGCAGTTACGAGTCGGGGGATTTTTCTTTAAGTTTGTCAGAGCACTGATTTAAAGAAAAAAGAATCAGAAACACAGTTTTAGTTATCAAGATAATTTGACTGGTATGGAAAAGTTACTATTTAGTCAAACAATGCTTTTAAGTGCTTGGAAGATGAAAATTTCAAATTGTTGATTTTAACTAAAAAAAATAAGAGTTAAGCTTTTTTTCTTTCAAAGAATTTATAGGCATGTCTTGATTAATCCTCATTAATTCTAGGGCACAGGTTATAAAATACACATTTACCCTCTTTTACAAACTGGAGAAATTAAGAGCTCACAATGGCAGCCTGGGTTTAAAATTTAGGAACTGAACTAGATCACCTCCAGTAAACAAACAGCTTAATCTTTAACATGAGAACAAATCAGAAGGAACTGGGTTCATAAAACTGCAAACACTAAATGCCAACTCTCTGAAGATTGTTTTAAAATAAGCAAAAGAAATTATGTGAAGATGTGTTTTACCTCAGAAAGCACTTTAATCCTTTCAGTTACTCCTCCGCTTCCCTCCTGGTACTTCTCTTTAGCCTGGAAAGAAACACGCTTTTTGCTGCAATGATGAAGCTGAAGAGATATATGCAGGTAGCTCAGAGAGAACACCAAACCTTGTTCTCACACGTCCCAGTTCCAGAAACTCTCACACAAATGCCCAATGACCTTTACATCACTACACATACGAGGACAGGCTTAGAATATCAGCCCCTGTAGTGACTATCATCCAAAAATTTAAAGCAGTTTTAAAAATTGTAATAGTCCTAATACATGCACAATATTATTTCCTAATACATGAGGAAATAAACATAAAGGAAACTTGCCAGAATGCAGACAGAATTGAATCCCAAAACCCAGACTACTTCGTCATCAACAGTAAGTTACTATCTTGAAGTTTAACCGTAAGGTAAGCAGAAAGCACAGAGGTCAAATCCTGTTAACCTTACTTTTATCGTCACGCCCACAAATAGGAGGGCTAGCCAAAAGGCAGCTTATACAGGCCTCCTAACTAGGGGATCAAAAAGCTTCTCGAACAGCACTCTCTTGGCATAAAAACTAAATGAAGCAAAGAAGTAATCAGAGCGCTTTGTGCACGTTAGCACGAGTAATCAATATAGGAGATGAGTGCTGGTCTGAGACTGTAGTTTTTCCACTCATCACAGATGTGTGAACTTCACAGCAAAAGCAGAACTAGCAATTTACTAGCTGCTCAAGACTGGCAACAGATTTACATAGTACTCAGGCAAAAACATTCACTTTCCCCTGTAGAATAGCTGAATAAAAATCGCTAGTTTAGCTTAAAAGCTATATAATCTGACACCCATTCAACATTTCCCCTGC
Source organism: Phalacrocorax aristotelis (assembly GCF_949628215.1). NCBI lineage: Eukaryota > Metazoa > Chordata > Aves > Suliformes > Phalacrocoracidae > Phalacrocorax > Phalacrocorax aristotelis. Next base: position 122,155,199 of record NC_134276.1, on the reverse strand, counting down.
TTTATATCCAACAGCAGAATTCACAGATAACTACTCTGAGTTGTCTTTGTGTTCACCCTCATTTGATAGCAAGGTAATACTCTAGAAGGCAACAAAAAAAGATCAGTGCATTACCTCACTCAGCAAGGCTTGTGCTGAACGGTACTCTTGAACCAAGTGCTCCAACTGATTGTTGATGTACTTCTCCCTGCTATTGATCTTTTCCAATGTTCTGCTGATTTCATTATGGAGTTTGTCAAGGTAACCCTAGAAAGTCACATTCTGTGTATTGGCAGTATACAGATAATACGCAAAGAGTATTAAAATGGTGCTGTAATTAAGAAAGGATATGGAAGCCTACAAGTGAGAGAGGAAAATAGCACAGAAATGCTGTGTTTGGCCAACAAAAAATATTCCTAATATGTTCTGGTTTGCCCACCTCCAAAACACATATTTCAAGCTTTACTGCTTCCATCACTCCCCGCCCCCCTCCCCCCCAATTAATTACAAATGTCAATATCAGTAAGCTACTCTAACAACAGTATTTGGCAGTATTTTAGGGGTTTTTTATCAGGACTTATTTTCAGGTTGTATTTTGCCATTTGTAATCAGGGTGTACTTATGGTAATGCATACGCTAATGAACCCTAATATGCCCCATTAATACCCCTGTTCATCCTCACATATACAACTCTTTCCCACAAGATATTCTGCCAGCCCGCTGCCCCTAGTCATCATTATTGCATGTTTCCCTTTTTAGTGTTACAGCATTAGCACAAATAAAATGAAGAAAAAAAAAATCAATCTAGTTCTTAAGGTATCTCAAATAGAAAATAAAAATGCCCATACAAGACATACCCTAGTTTCTTTCAAAGAAGATTCAATTCCATCCTTATGCTGATGCATTTGATCTACATGAATCCTCCAATCCTAAAAAAAGTGCCACAAAGTAAAACATAGGTAAGTACAACTTGTATCTTTCTCTGGTTACTGAACAAAGGCTGGTATGCAAGGCAGGGTCAGTTCTCTTTTACACTATTACAGTGTATCATTCTGCCACTGCCCTGTTCATATCCAGAGGCACTCGCTTAATGTGACACAATTTATAAACCTCCTAAACGTCACATGTGACACTGATCCATGAACAAACACTGACATCCTCACTGATACCAGAGTAGCAATGCTTTTTAGAGTCTGATCTTCACGGAACCACTTCTGCTAGAAACCACTCTGGGAACAAATACTGAAAATATAAATTATAGCTGCACTAGCTCAGCTTATTCTTAGACAAAATGCATGGTTCAAATGCCCAACACCTACCAGTTCCAGACTATCAGATCCTCCCTTTCTACTTAGCCCTCACTATTATCAGGAGAACAGAAAGAAATGAGAGAGGCAGAAATACCTAAACTTGTTTTTGATAGTGGGACAAAATTAGAAGGGGTAAAATTATTTGCAGCTTCTAGGTCATAGGAAACATACATGGACTCAGGGATGGGGATGAGAAAAGGTACTGTTTTAACTCAATAACTTTTAACTTTTACTTAGAAATCCATTCCAGTTCCAGTACTGGTCTGGTTGGCACTGCGCTGGTCTAGGTGTTAAAAAAAAAGTGATGTTAATAGATTATAGAATCACAGAATGCTCTGAGTTGGAGGGGACCCACAAGGATCATCGAGTCCAACTCCTGTCCCTGCACAGGATGACCCCAAATTTACACCATGTCTCTGAGGGCCTTGTCCAAATGCTTCTTGAATATTGTCAGGCTCGGTGCTGTGACTGCCTCCGTGGGGAGCCTGTTCCAGTGCTCCACCAGCCTCTGGGGGAAGAACCTTTTCCTCATATCCAACCTAACCCTCCCCTGGCACATCTTCCTGCCATTCCCTTGGGTCCTGTCGTTGGTCACCAGACAGCAGAGATCAGCGCCTGCTCCTCCTCCTCCCCTTGTGAGGAAGCTGTAGACCATGATGAGACCTCCCCTCAGTCTCCTCTTCTCCAGGCTGAACAAACCAAGTGACTTTAGCTGTTCCTTACACAGCTTCCCCTCTAAAGCCTGCACCAACTTCATGGCCCTCCTCTGGACATTCTCTAGTAGCTTTATATCCTTAATGTACTCTGGCACCCAAAACTGCAAACAGTACTCAAGGTGAGGCCACATCAGCGCAGGGTAGAGCAGGAATCACTAGAAATCAAACCTTAGGAGACCTTCTTGTAAAATAGGTACTGTAAGGATATGTGGAAAGTGACAGTGTTTGCTTCAGTAAGATTATCTGATCAATCAAGGACCTTATCAAAAGGATGATAAGCAAAACAGAGGCACAAACCTGAACGACAAACAATAATGGATGCAGTAACAAGAAACAAACCTGGTCAGTTACATTGAAGGATAAGGGCATGTGGAGTGTGAGAATGTTTGTATCGGTACAATTGTTGAGGACCTTGTCAAAACGGGATGATAAGGAAAAGGGGGAGGGAAAAAACAAAACCTACAGAGACACAGACCTGTCAGACAAACACTAAGGGAGACAAGAAACAAAGCTCATCAGTCACGCTAACTGATGGGCTATCAAGAAACTGCAAGCATCACTTCAAAGAAGTTGAATCTGGCCCTTGCAACTGATAAGAACGCAAACCTGGGGATTCTAGATATTTGGGACAGGGGTTGGTGCAACTATGCACATTGATGAAGCAGACCGAGGACAAACAAATTGGGGTGTAAGAGGGGCTGATCTTGTGTAAACTGTGGCCAGTCAGTCCACTTGTTTGACTGAGCCCTGTGCCTGATCACTGCAGTCTGTCCTGTCGTCTTATTAATTTTTTATTATCTTTCTGTGCAGTCTCATGCTCTATCCCATTCACGTACAAGTGCCACAAGGACTAAGTGTCTGCTGCTGGTGAGAAGGAATATGGGGCCAGCAACTGGAATCAGACCAGGGCTGCAGTTATCCCAGGCCTGTGCTGTCTGCATCCAGAGAGAGCAGGGGGCTCTCAGTGCTAGCCACAGGAGCAGGTGAGGGTCTCAGCCACCAAGGCAGAACCAGCATGTATCCCTAAATCCAACTACTGGGAAGGACTGGTGTGAGTAAAGCAAATGAGGGGCTCAGTGCCAGCAGCTGGAGCAGGGACCGGCAAATGTTTGCACCTGCCCTAAATCTGCTGTGCACATGTAGAATTCAAGAGCAGACTTAAAACTGAACTAACTAGCCATCGAGCAGTCAGCTCTGGATCCAGGCCTGGGTATGAGGCAAGCAGAAGGTATACGCTGGTATTCATGGGGACTCACAAATGTAGAGTACCCTTAAGACAAGCTTAAGAGTGTGTGCATCTCTTTGCTGGCAAGCATCTAGCTGGAGTAGCCAGCAAGAAGAAAAGCAGTGAAACAGCTAAGAGGGCCCAGCATCCAGGCAGAGGGATCAGACAGAAGGACCATGCTGATAGTTGAAGAATCCATCAATGTGCACATGCTTGTGAATCTAGAGAGAAGGTAGTATGTGCTCTCTCTGCTGAACCTCAATCTTAATCAGCTGAAGAAGAGGAAGGGGGCCTGACTGTCTATACTTTATGGGAGTCCTACAGTCCTGCTGGAGACAGGGCCTTGTTATGGCAGTTTGCATAGCTGGTCATGTTGTAAGGGAACAACGCCCCCCTTGGAAAGAGGAAGTATTGCTATGTTTAATTAGCATGAATCTAGACTTTTTTTTTTTTTGATCAAGCATTGTTTGATGATTTAATATTTAACCTAATCTTAGGGACAGGATATCTTGGCCATTTAATCAAGGACAAACATTCCTTTTGGAAGAAAACAAAGGAGAATTGGCAAGAGAAAATAGCCTTGAATTATCCTTGCATAACACATGACCATATATATGGATAAAAAGGGTTAGGGTACTTCAACTGTAAAGACCACCAAGAACCCCCTGAAGAGAGGAAGGCATGTGCAGAAGGATCTGAAGCGGAGCCAAGAAGAGCAACTTAATGCCATTACGCAACCTCTGTAGGTTAGAATGTGTATGTATTAAATAGGCACAATATGTATGAATTTATTGTATAAATATAATGAAGGAGCCTGCTTCGGTGTGCTTGATTTGTGGAAAACCACCAAGCACCAAGGCCTGCACAACCCTGGAATAAATTAGCAATGTCTCTCCTGAGTGTGTGATTATTGACTCATTGCACACCGGGCAACAAATCCACTTTTCAGACAACAATGTCATGGAATCGTAGAATCACAGAATGGTTTGGGTTGGAAGGGACCTTGAAGATCATCTAGCTCCAACTCCCTGCCATAGGCAGGGACACCTTCCGCTAGACCTGGTTAGTCAAAGCCCCATCAAACCTGGCCTTGAACGCTTCCAGGGAAGGGGCATAATGGAGTGATCTTTATCTTCTTAACATTTGCCTGAATTTGCACGTTAAAAAATACAATCATTTGCAGCATTGTGTTCAGTTGAATAAACTCTGTGTTTGTGCAGTCTGCAAATATTGGCTCTCAACATTTGCAGTATGTTGTTTCTCAATCTTATTATCCCCTTTAGAACAATCATGAATTTAGAAGGTATAATTTTTTAACATATATCATTTAAAAGGAATCTTGTTTCCTGTTAAAAATGGAAACAGACTAAGATTTCAGACCCGTTTGCAATTTGAGAAATGGACGCTCTGGGCCAGAGCCACTGCAACTTCTGCTGTGCATCTAGCAGTATGAGGTAGTCTCTAATTTGGACCTCTAAAAATCCTTTAGAAGGGTCTTCTGCCTGTGTGATACATGCTTCTGAACCTGCAAACAAGAAAGAAGCAGCAGCTGCATCCATCAGTCTGGGATAAGGACCCACAGGTCCCCGGACACACGGGACTGAGCTGCAGGGACTGAGCTGCAGCACCTGAGCAAGAGGAATTCCCAATCCTTGGAGCTCCTGGAGGATGCAGCCACTTATAATGTGTCGTAACAGGTACAAAACAAATCCTGGCTTAAAACAGCTGCACACTTAAACGTGTGCCATCCTTCAATCACAGGCAGTGCTAATGATTTGAAGTGAGGCTACTACCCCTGCACAGGACATGCACATAACTACCAAAGGACTGGTGCGTCTGTCTCACTATCTCAGAGGAGCACAGCCGAGCATCTCCAACAGCTGTTCAGCCCATGAGGTTCACCTGCTGCCTACAATTGTGCTGCTGCCCACTCTTCTCTTCCAGAATGAAACAAAGGCTAGTAGAGAAAACGTGCTTATGTTGTACGTTGGGTTTTAAGTTTGCAGCAGACTCAAGATCTTTTGTTGATTTGTGACAATTGTTCACAATTTGTCAGACTTTGTAGTTTAAATAAAAACAACAAACACTCCCCCCCCCCCACATCTCCTACCCCTGCCCAAGACTTTACAAATAAGTTACAGTTTCTAATGCCATTGATTAAACCATTAACCCCCTCCTGGTACTCTGTATACATGTGCCGTATAGGAAACGGAACATGATGCTTTTCTTGTAGAATGAAAAAACACCAAACACTCCTCTCCAGTTATTTCCGAAAGCACCATAGCACAGAAATAGAAAAAGAAGAATCCTCTTTTCATGTTCATTTTGACATATTCCTTAAAGCCAAGAGATGGTGCATTAAACTGGAAGCTGGCAAACCTCAATTCTTACAGTGGCTTTAATTTTCCATGTACGTCTTTATTACGTTTTAATTTCTTAGTGTGAGAATCAAGCATGATGTTCTCTGTAACAGATGAGCTTGCTGAGGATCAGAGGAAGGTGGCTTCTTCACATAGAAGAACGCAGCATAACGGAAGATAGTTGAGAGCTTAGCCTATTCTGGGCAAGACAATTATCTTTCACTGAGTTCTGAATCACCGCTACAGATTGCTCCAACACCTCAGCTAGCTGGGTCACAACAAATGAGCCCTTTCAATACTGCACACTGATCTGTGTGTGCTATGCAAGCTTCTAGAAAGAATGTTTATGGCAACACAAGGAATAAATCCTAGGTTTGGACTTCAACTTGCCAAAGGCAGATGTCTACTTCTAAGCTCTTCATTCTAGACTACTTGCATAGATCATGGAGACAAATACTCATTTCTAAGAAATGATTAAATTAATCTTGAGGTAGTTATCTGGATCGGTAAGTAAAATCAGTCAAAAAAGTACTCACTACTTTTTGCTAAACATAATACTTTTTGCTAAACATAAAGAGAGCCCATGATGACTAGATCAGAGGTACAGACATACTTTCCTGCCATTTAACGTTCAGCAAGATTAATTCCATGCAATCAACCTTTCATGTGGTTGACAAATTGAACAGTTGAAAGATAAGAAGTTCTTCAGCTCTCTTCCAGCAAGATGTTTTAATAGCTGCTAAACTTGAAGGCATAATTTTTTAGAAGTATGACTACATTGGAAATATTTAACTACTAAAGACATTTCCACTGAACAGATACATAGAAATAAAGATATGGAAATAAGATGCCCTGTAAGTAGCAGAAAAAAAATATTCTATAGAAATTTGGAAGAAAAAACACTACTGAGAATTATTGTTTCTAGGGTCAAAGTGAGTGACAAAGATTCAGACAAGAAAGCGTTGGAGAGCCCATTATTCACAATTCTTGGCATGACAAAAGAAAGAGAGTTGTAAATGGAAAGTAAACAACACTGAAATCACACTTTAAGCACCATGTGTACATACGCAAAACCATTCTCACATACCTTATTGTCAGTCCTGACCGTAACTTTCAGCTGTGGAAGCACACGTTCCACTTCCAGATTCCACTCTGCTGCATCTGTCGTGGACTGTAAAATCTCCTCTTGCTTTGCAGAATCGTTCACATCCTGTGTAAAAATCACAAGGTTTCTACACAAATCGTCAATATACACAGTGAGACCTGTTAGAAATCATAGTACAATGGCTTACATTGTTCATAGTCAGAAAAAAATTTATATCCAGAATGATCTAGATTACAGATAACAGATTTCTTTAATGGCTTTCTTTGAATTAACGAAAAGTAGGAATTAAAGTAAATATATCTTCTCATCATATTTAGAATTGAAAATAATAAAATATCTCTGATAAGAAATTATAATACATTCCCAAAATAGCAAGGGGGGGGAATTAAAATACATTCAAGAGACTAATACTATGTTTCCCTAAAAGTCTCTGCAGAAATTCCTTGCAAATGTTTCTAACAACCTTGCGGTGATAACAGTTTAGAAACTGGATGTACATTTTTCTTTTAAAATAAGATGATCCATTTCAGTTGGAATGGTTCTTCAAGTTTAGACTATATAAGGACTTTTGCACTTAAATCCAACAGAAATAAATCTCTGATGCAGATGTAAAACTCTCCCAAGAGCGGACTGATGGGTAACAACTTACCGATCTGTATGTCTGTGCCTTTAAAACATTCAGGTCAATAAAATTTTCATCATTGTCTGACTCTTCTTCCTTAAGCAAAGTTGCAAAATAAGACAATAAGACTTCAGTAAGCATTGCACAGTCTTTCTCCATAATTTTGTTTTGCATGAGCACAGGACAAGCAGTATTAAATTGCAAATTTCTAACACTGAGAGTTTATGATAATGGAGCTTGTATTTACTTAAAATCTTATGAGGAGAAACAATATCTGGGAGAATCTGGAAGATGAAAGCTACCCCACATTTCCCTCAGGGTGCCACAGAATTAAAAAACTAAACCAACCAACCAACAAAATACCTCCAAACCTAAGCCCTTTCACATCAAATGGGCCATTTTCAATAGTTGTATGGTAACTGTAATTTAAGTGTTTCCGAAAGGATCGCATTAAAAAATAAAACCAAACAAAACCAAAAACTGAACCACAACCAGACCTGAACACAGTGTTCAAGATGTTCTCTGCACTACAGATTTGGAGCTGCAGAAAAATGCCACGCTTTAAAAGTGTGCAGATGATACAATTCAAATCGAGGCAGTTTGTTTTCTTGCCCATGACAGTACTTTCTGGGCTGACTGTTTTACAGAATTATCTGTCATAGTCTATTGCATTCCTCAGTGATCATGGTCAGCTCAGAGCCCATCACTGCATAAGTCAAAGATGCTTTTGCTGTGCGTTACCTTGCATTTATCTATACTGAATTTCATCCGCCATTTTATCACCCATACACTTCTCCCTTACACATCTTATCCTTCTGTAGCTCTTCTGTTAGCCATTGTCTTTTCCATCAAAGTAAAATTTCATCATTCACCTCCTTTTCTAGAAAGTAATTAACACTGCACTAGCTCTGGTCTTAGTGTAAAACCCTTCAAAGCTTAGTGAAAACTTGGGAGCTTATTCCTGCACCTTACCTAGTTTTTAACCAACAGGGATCAGTTTATTTTCTTCTGGCATGTACAGCCCCTATCCCCCTGAATACTTGCAAGAAATTAGAATGAGACTATCTTTTGCTAAATGGACAATATATATTTGTGCAGCACTTACATATTACAACACTACCATGACAACAAGATGACCAGTTACCGGAACTGAGGAACCAAACTGTGCAGATTTCCTTACACAGCCAGCCTTGCTGGCTACTGTCCACCTAATTCCCCAAGATTTACAGAACTAGGCTGGTCAGCCTTATCAATTTTATTCAGAAGAATCAAAACCAGAAGAACAATCAATGAACCTCATCATTAGCATTTAACTACTGGAAATACTGCTAAATCACGTATGGATACAGTCAATACATCCAGGACACATCAATATATTGGCAGCAACAGTGAACTGGGGCGGAGGGGAGGAAGCATTACATCAGCATATAATTTACGCCTGTAGAACCATTAGGGGCTCTAAAAAAGTGGTTATCTACTTGGTATAAAGCTAGCTCAATAGTTTTATTAACACACAAACTCAGAATAGCTAATAAACATTTTAGTTTGTGAAAATCATGGCCTCAGATATCACCTGAGAGCAAATCCAGAGGTTCTTTGAAAGGTTTCAACTGTGCTTAAGTTAACTGTTTCCTCCCCGCTTCCCAATTTAACAGCTTAGACCTTAATGAGACACAAAAGAGCAGACAGCTGACTGCTTTCATATTTAAAGCTTTTAGCCAACAGCTTATATTTCTTAGGCTGCTCAAATGTGCAATACAGAATGCCTTTTACTGTTCTCCAAATTATTCAAGACTTCTGTGGCGACTTCAAAGCTGGTAAAAATGCAACCAGACATCCACAATTTGTATATTGTATGAAATTTAATAGGTTGGAAATTTTCTTGGCTAAAAAAAAGAAAGAGAAAAATAATGCAATACTTAGGAAAACTGTGAGAAGCAAACTCTTCAGCTGTTACATTCTGGTGGACTGTTGTGGCACATAAATTGGGAGTATGATCAGAACCATATGTAGTCCTGCAAGGAGCAGGGAGTTGGACTTGATGATCCCTGTGGGTCCCTTCCAACTTGAGATATTCTATGATTACATTACTGGCACTCTATGTCCAGCTTTTATGACCTTCAATTTTTTCCCCAAGCACTTGAAAAATGTGAACACAAAAATGGGACAGTTGTGGCATTTTCTATCCAGTATTGCTGGGTCTTAACACTCCAGAAAATTGTTTTTCCTCAAGGAATTTACTGACCCAGCAAGTGAACACTTCCAAGCTCACAGCTTTCAATATTTTGGTTTTGATCTACATTTATTTTGTACAGAATCATCAGCTTTTGGAAAAACTGGATGTTAAACTAACTTCTTTTTGTAAATTTCACTTCAATTGTCTTCAGCTAACTTCCCTCTCCAGACAAATCTTGTTTAAGCTGGCAGTAAAAAGACTACTTTGAGGACACTCACAGAGGCCTGTGAAAATGCAATGTCTTGTGATAACATTATGCTACCAGATAACAGAGACTCCAACTCTCAAAAATATTCTGAGAAAGTCAATCAGCAAGAAACAACTTCTGTTCGACATCCATCCATAAGTCCTAAAGGCATATTTGAACTTACAGGTGTATTTCATAGGCTGTTTCATAGACATGACAACTTAACTGTAATTATTATAATTAAAAAGCAGGAATAAATAGAACAGTTCATCCTCAAACACTGCCATCTTGATGGTAAAAGGTATTTTTGCAAAGCAGAATGACTTATTCTGCAGTCAGAATGGATGACTGGATATTACCATTTAATTTGTGAAGTATATAGCAATGAGCTGCCATGACCTTTCTCTACAGAAATAACTCAGCAACCTTCATTTAGGTCTTTGTTGATGTTTCTAAACAAATGCTCAGCTTCCAGTTGTTGTTTTCCATCTACTCTGTTCCCAAACCTTAAGATCAACTCAGTACCAAAGTTACCGTTTCCTATTTGCAGTGAAATCTGAGTTACAATAGTGAGCACTCTATTAAGTAAGTGCTGGGCAAAGTTTAACCAAATATTAGCCAATTCTGTAAACAGAGATTGAAGTTTCATTTAACCTCAACAGCTTATATCAGCAGAAAATAAACAATTCTGAATCTATGCAATTTTAACATCTCATTAGATTCCTCTTCACTTTTCATTAACTATAAGTGCACATAAGAACATAAGCTCTGTATTAACGAGTTAACAACCTTACCTGAAAGGAAACAAAAACTCTACAGAGAAGCTGACAGTACAGGGAAGGAGATGCAGGAAAAAAGGGCGATGGAACAGCTAGTAGAAAAGACTTCTTAAACAAAGCCAAACAAAATGAACAGTGAGAAAAATGTTCTTGTAGCTGACCAATATCAATATAATCAAAACCAGCTAGGTAAACCTACCACAACATCATCTTCCAGTTTATTAAGTGTTAGTTCTGCATCATCTTCTGTTATTTCTTCTTCTTCTAGCTCTTCTGTTGGATATGCTGGTCTGAAATTAGTTCAAAGAACAGCAGAGCTTTTAAGCACAGTAAATTGGAAATACTTCTGTAAATTGCTCCTAAGCAAACGAAACAATTCATGAGAAGTATGGATGATGTGGAATACAATGAGACAGTGTATCACACATTTAAATAAAATTAAAGCTCAGCTTTAAAAGTCTTTGTTTACCTTGGACTGGCTTAAAAGTGAGGGCTCATTATTATACCAAGCAGTATAGTACATTCATACCTCAGAGACATCTGGGGCGTAAATTTTGAGTCATTTTTCTCTTTTGACTAACCTCTTAATATTTACGTGCAAGTCACCACAGACTCATTTTTGGCTTACAGTGAAATTTTTGTATGAAATAGAGGTAAGAGTAAAATATTTCTGAGGTAGAAATTACTTTGCTATATCCATTTCAAAACCTACCAGAGGGAAGGAATGAAATAAAGAGCACTTTTAAACAGATTTTCATATAGTTCAAATTATCTGTCATCTAACTTCTCCTAAGATTTCCTTCAGATTTAGTACTCAAAGTTGCTGTAGCCTACTTGTAACATGATCACATACTGCCCATACTTCCAACTGAAGAGGTCAAGATTGATTGATAGGACCTCAAAAAATATTAATATGTTTCATCTCAACTGCCAGATTAACAATCAGTTATGCAGAGGAAAATGACCATAAAAAGGTCATCAGTCAAATCTCTATTAATTAGCTAAGTCTATTAATGGCCCAAACTGATCTTTGCTGGTAATAAACTAAGTTGAGTGAAATAGCATTAGGAATTAATTTGCCCCACTGCTTCAAGCTAGCTGAATTTTGCATCTCATGAAACATCAAGTAAAACGTTTTTGGTAATTACTGTTTTGTCTTTACAATTACAGCTTACATTTGTTTGCTAGAAAATAATGCATATGAAAGGATGCTTAAAAGTGTACTGTACCTTTTCCAGCTAAAGCCACTGTATTTCAAGGCTTCTTCAGCTAAACAATCAAGAACATAGCATGCTTGCTCTCCGTAACCTGCCTTTAATTTTGAGGGAGGAAAATCCACAGGCCTTCCCTGAAATAGAGAGATACAGTGTTTACTAATATCTACCCATCAGTTGGGCTCCCTCTTAGGGATGCAACAAGATCTACTATGCTAAAACCAAAGTGTCCATTGTGTACGAAGATTTTACCAATGTTAATTCATATTCTTCCCCTATGCAGCTCCAGTCAGGGAACAGAAGGGAAAACAGAACAATCCAAGTAACATATGCAGTGCAGAAATCTTCAAGCACTGGGTAAGAGGATACTCACAGGGAGCAGAAGAGTCAGAAGCTGCAAGGGAGCTAGATGGTCAAGCACACAAGTGACATGCTGGTAAGGCAAGAACAGCTACAGAGGAACTCAGGTACTGAGACTTAACCACCAGATTTTCAACATTGCCTTGTTAGTTCCAGATTTTATTTATAAAATATTTTTTTTATTTATTGCTGTGCTACAGAATAAATATCTTAGTTTTTTATCAATTCACTCCTTTAGAGAACAGTGTTCTTAACATGTCATTCACAGCTGTCTCGCAGTATGATCTTCCATAAGATCATACTTCCCATAAGTTGATACATTCTCCTGACCTTCATGTTTGTTTTTTTTTTTAATATTGAAAAAAATCCCAATAGCCCCTGGCAGCTTATGCAACCTTTTACTCCTTAACAACAACAAAAAAAATTTAAGATAACACGAACACAAATCTAAGTCATCTCCTTCACTATGAACTATATAACTGACTTTGGCAGGAGTAGGATGACAAGTGCTGTGTAAACTTTCAAGATAAAATCTTTGTAAATTATACTGTTATAAATAAGCAACATATGTGGTACTATAAGAAGTAAACCTGATTTAATCCATCTTACAGAATGTGGAATAAAACTAACTGAAATAATATATAATATTGTAAGACCATTTTTGCAGTGCCAAAATGTTAGCAAGTAGGTACGCATAGTATAAACTTCCAATTAACTAATTAACATAGTACGAACTTATAGATAGGAAGAGTCTGTCCAGTCCTTGGGAACATAAGCACACAGCAGAGAAAGTGTGTCATTACTGTTATTTCTGAAGGTGATGCACGTGCTTGAAATACACTTGGGTAAACAGCATGTTCAACACTTACAAACGATCGCAATTCTGAGAGTATATTTGATATTATTGCATTGGGGTCATCATATTCTTGTGGCTGTTCAAAGGGATGTCCTGCTTTAGTGATCAGCCAAGCGGCAAGCGTGCAAAACATAAAGAACTGCTCACCAGGATTAGTGGGCAGTGCAAAGTAGTGCCTGTTTAAAAAGGGGAAAAAAGGGTAAATATTTTGAGCTCCCAAAACTCTTACAGCACTATAGGCCAGCACAGGCTAGAAAGCATTTTCTTCGACTGTCTTTCTCAATGAGTCATCTATCAGAACTAAACTCAGGATGTCTAGTTTCACATATAAGCACAGTAGACTAAGTTTTTTATGTGCAGCTCATCCATTTTCTGCTCCGATTCAGCTATTAATCAACATTAGACGTCCAAGCACTCAAATGGAAACTGGGCACTCCTCTCTCCTGCCAGCAGGATTATACAATTTCAGTTAAACACCACCAGATTAACATTTCCACATAAATGCAAGTTTCTCCTCTTATTTACCAGAGCAATCTCAAGACATGATGACCTCAATTCTGTTCCCATTTAATTTTAGGGAAGCAGAATCCATCCCACCACTTCATAAAATACCACCACTGACTAGTTAAGAGCCTATGCAATGTATTCATTCAAATGTCCTTTGCATAAGATAAACTACAAAAAAGCTCAAAAGAATCAAAAGTCAAAGATCTGCAATTGCCAATAACTTGTAGGCCACAAATGAGGTAAGATTTTTCTAAATCTCAGGCATTTTTCACAGGCCGAGTGATTTACAGGGCAAGATAAAATTTAAATTTTAAAAACATCCTCTGAATAGATTAGCAAAAGTTATTGATGACTACTGTCAACATCACACAGCGAACAGCCTACTTAAAAACAAAATGAAAATGAACCATTGCATCCTTTACTCATGACACTGGAAGCCAGGGTGGATTTCTCTCATCTTTTATCTACTTTAGAACACATTGAAAAATGCTTTAGAAGTGCATATTGCTCTCTATTACAGGGAGTTTAGACAAACAGCACAAAGAAAGGTATCTGTATATGGGCATATGGTTATGCCTCTTTAAATAAAGAAATAAATTTTGCATCAAGTGACCATGAGAAAACTTGAACGGCACTTCCCTGAGGAAGGGAAAGCAAATTTACTGAAGCCTCACTGCCTAAAGAAATGCGTCCTCTTTCTGCATATCATCCTTATCCATGCATGCCCTTATGCCACAGTAAGCTCACCTCCTGTCCCCTTCTTAACATCCCCAAATACTCCTCCTGACAACAGCAATACAACCAGTTCCTTTTTCCCCACAAGTTCCCCAAACCTCTTCCCCTTCCCAAATTCCTCAAGAGTGACAAGAGGCTGGTGTTCCTAAATCAGAGCATAAGCTCAGATCAGAGCATGTTTTTGAAGCGATCCTTCTACCCATCCTCACCTACTGTGCTTTGGGTCACTTCAGAGAGCAAGACACACAAACTAGATCGATTTTGGGTCACACTAAATTAAAAGATGTGGTCCTAATGAGGATTCAGTCCATAAAATCGGACCACGGTTAGACCCCCCCAAAATATCAATCATGTGCACACTGGGTACTCGGAACCAAACTCTTCCCCTTAGAGGCACAACTACTCGCTAAGGTGGACAAAGTTTGCTTTCTTGCTCCAAGAATACTCGTGGCCTGACAGCTGGTTAAAAACAGTTTACAGCCACTGAGCTCATACTTGAGCCTCCCTCCCAACAAGAGAATAATTTGGACTACGTTCCCTCCCCCCCACAACCTGTTGCTTACAGAAAGCTTAACTGTGTGATATGCTGCTGTGCAACCTGGTTGAAACTGATGGATGGATGGACTTTAAAGTTAATTGGGCAGCTGGATATTGGGAAGATGGAAACATCGGTTCCCATTTCCCAAGTTTCCTGTCTCCCACCATAATTAAAAAAAAAATTTGTTACGTATGAAACAAATATATATTAGATATGAAAAAACAGTGGATCCAACCCCCCCTACACATACACACTCCCCACAAATAGTTACCCTGACTACAAGAAAATAATTTAGAGTAGTATTAGTTTTTGCACATACACTGGCATGCAAATATTCAAACTCGAGTTATCTACTAGGGGTAGAGAAAGTCCAGTCACCATTTACTTATCACATCTCAGCGTACAAGAGGGACTTGGCGTTTTGAAAGTCTCAAAATCATAGGGGAAGCCGGCAAGTTGAGTGGGTGTTACCTAAGGCAGGCACTCGAGTGCCAGCCCTCCTCCCCTAACCCCTGGCCCCATCCCCACCGGCTCCCTTCTGCTAACGCTCCGGCGCTGGGCCCGGAGGCGCTCACCCACGATACGTCTCTGAGGCCTCTCGCTGTGGCCGCGGCAGCCACGGACCCTCACGCGTGGGGCTTCGTGCGGCGCGACCCCCGGCCGTCCCCCGCAGCCACCCGAACGCCTTCGGCGAGGCCCCCACCGCCGCCGCCGTCCCCCCTCCTCCCCGGGGCCTTCCCCGCCGCCGGGCGCCGCCGCCGGCCGAGGGGCACCTGGAGAGCGGTCTCATGTTGTGGCGCCGCAGAGCCTCCTCCTCGTAGCTCAGCAGCTTCAGCTTGTCCAGCAGGTCCTCCATCAGCACGAACATATGATAGGCCGCGCCCGGGCCCCGCTCCCCCGCCGCCGCCGCCGCCGCCGCCACCACCACCACCCCCTCCTCCTCACGCTCCCGGTCCCGGTCCCCTGCCGCCGCCCCGCGCCGGCTCCCGCCGCCGCCGCCCGCGGCCTCGTCCGCCATCTTGGAGCTCTGCCGCGGCCCGTAACCGTAGCAACCGGCCCTACCAATCCCCGGCCGCCTCGGCCTTGAAGCCTCCCTCCTACCCCAATACGCGTGCTGTGACCAGCACCTCTTGTTACCTCAGACCCTTTGCGCCCCGCATTGAGCACCAAAAAAGACTGTCGGGGTTTAGCCCCAGTGAGAAACCAAGCACCGCACAGCAGCTCATTCCCTGCACCCGCCCTAGGGCGATGGGGGAGGGAGAGTCAGAAGAGCAAAAGTAAGAAAACGTGTGGGTTGAGGTAATAGTGAAAATAAAACTGTAATAGTAGTAGTAATAATAGTAATAATAAATTACTTAATATTTATGTATTATTAAATTACTTAATAATAAATTACGGTGAAATCGGGGGGGGGGGGGGATAAAAATCCCAACAACAAATTCTTTACATGCTACTTCTTCACTGTCCCTAGTATAGCGCTGTAGTTCGGATTTAGTATGAGAATAAGGTTAATAACACACTGATGGTTTAGCTGTTGCTTAGTAATTGCTAATCAGGTGCTAAGTGTTGCCAGGTGGTGCTTCTACTGATCAAGGACTTTTCCAGCTTCCCCTGCTCTGCTAGGGGTGTGAGAGGCTGGGAGGGAAGGGTACATAGCCAGGACAGCTGATCCAAACTGGTCAAAGGGATCTTTTGTCCCATATGACAGCATGCCCAGTATTTTAGCTGGGGGTACTTGGCATGGGGAAGCAGTGATTGCTGCTCACGGACTGGCGCTGTTGGTTAGTGGGTGGTGAGTGGCTGCATTATTTGTTGGTTCCCTCCTCATCCCCCCCGAACCCCCCCTCCGGGTTTCACTGCTCTTTCTTGTTGCTTTCCTTTTCATTTTATTATTATTGCTGCTATTACTCTTTTAATTATCAAACTATTCTTATCTTAATCCATGTGTGTTCTTACTTTTGCTCGTCTGATATTCTTTCCCATCCCACTGGGGTGGGGAGAGTGAGTGACTGGCTGTGTGGTGCTTGATTGCTGAGTGGGGCTAAACATAAGAGAAAACTGATTTCTTTTGTGGGACAGGAATGAACCTGTGTGTTACCTGAGCTCTGGTATGCGGACGTGTGGCTGTGAAAGAAGCAGGGAGGAGGCAAAGGTTCACAGATTCAGGAGAGCTGTATATGAAGTTTATTTTTTATATATATATATAAACCCTGCCTGCAAGAAACACCTGAATCAATAAGGCTCTGAACTTTTTGGCTACTTGTGAAATCAGAAAAGGTAAAAAAAACCCTGACATTCTTCTAATAGCTCCATGATGTTGTAACTGTATGGGGTGGGGGAGACGGGGAATATGATATGTGTATATTGAGGTAAAACACAGTATTTCTGGTCTACACCCTAAGAAAACTTTGTATGTTTAGAATGTGGGAACCTTCTTCCTTTGGGAGTATTTCTCAACAACTGAAGTATGAAGTTAGCATTTAAGTTGTGAGAGGTTTCACTTGTGGGAGGCAGAGAATTAATTCTCTTTTCTACTACAGAAAATGGCTCCTGAAGATTCAGTGGAGAAATTCTGGAAAGCTAGTATCATTGTGGCTAGTACAGGATTTCAGCAGTATGTGATTAATATGGGTTTTTTAGAACTTTACACATTTTTTTTTTCTTGTTTGCTTGTTGGTAAAACTTGAAATCCTTGGACATTTCCAGTTCTCATAAGTGTGTGTGTGTGTGTGCTTGAAATGTGCTGGTTTTAAGTTACCTTGAAAAGGAATTAATCAGAATCCTTTTTACTATGGAATAAGTAACTTCTGTTTAACAGGGTTAAGAGAACATTCCAATATGCATGGCTGCTCTCAAAGTAGGTCACAGAGGAAAGGTCACTGAGCAGAGACTGATTCTGATGCCCCTATGCTAGGGGAGTGCTCTGATCAGGGTTCTGATTGAATGCAAAGTTCAAAGATTATGTAGATGTGGGACATGTGGTTTGGTCACTGACTAATAGAAGAAGAAGCAGCAGCATGTGCCATCTGATATTCATTTCCTATGGTCGCCAAAAAAAGTGCAATCTCTTCTGAGCTGTTCAGTGCTTGACTTTGCTGTATGTCTTGGAAGAGGCATTTTAGTTCCTTGCCCTGATCTTGGAAACCCTAGCTGAGCTGTGCCCAGGTGAGCCTGTGGTGGTTCTGTATGAAATAAGTCTCCTGAAAACTAGAGCATCAGTAGCTGACGTAACTGCAGTGATCTTAATTCTGGTTGTATGTTGTCTGTATAGATAATTTTGTATTGATATTTCATTATAAAGCCTTGGGGCACAATTTCTTGTTTGTGCCATTTAGGTCTGTAACAAACAGGAAAAGCATGTTTATTCAGTACTTTGCAGTGTGACTCTTAACTATCAGCATATATATGCTTTATGCCTGTAAGACCCCAGACCTGCTGAAACAAAGACTGGTCAGAGCCTGCACTCCTCAGCTTTTTCTACAGCCCAACAAACCTTTTTTTTTTTTTTTTAACACGCTATGGTGGGAAGATCCAAAGCTAAGATTTGTGCTGAGCCTGAAAATTTTCAAGTAACCGGTTGTAGTTCTGTATTTCAGTATGACGTTACAGAGTACAGCTAGAAGATGAGAGGCAGCCAGTGCTGTCCAGACTTGACTCCTTGATGCAGCCCCCAAAAGCATTTAAAGGTACTGTTAGAACCACTTTACTCTCAGAATGCCATTGCCAAACAGTACAGGCCGTCTATTAAATGAGGCAGATCACTCACAAAGGGAAATTTAACATTGATTGCAGTTTCTGAAATTCAGACATCAAGCACAACATATTGTATTAATCAAGTTGGAAGTGATGGGCAAATGAGCAAAAAATCCAATAAAACATAATGTATACCACTTGCCAAGGCAAGGAGGAAAAGAAGGCAGATAGCAGCAATTGCCCCTAAGATGGAACAAAAATATATATCCTAAGTGTTTGTTTTACTCTTGCATCATCTCTGATTCAGGTTTAATACTTCAGTGCCCGTTGGTTGATTTTTTTCCCCCTAATAGAAAAGTAAGAATACATAAAATTATCACACTAGCTTTGCAAAAGAAATAATGTACAAAAATCCTTGGGATGTAAGATTCACATCCACTGCAGTAACACACACCAGTCAAAATTATTCACTATTATTAAAAGAACTGGCTAGCAAGCTTGTGCCCTGTGTAAGCCAGGAATGGTACCTGCAGCTGCCAGTTGGGGAGAGGAAAAGGGCTAGGGGAAGCTCTTTATTCAAGCTATTTGATTCGTGAAGTAATTTCTCCACTGTGGTATGCTATATTTTAGAATAGCACGCCTGGGTGGAGGAAGAGTGCAGTCTATTAGTTAAAATAAGATTATCCTTTTTTCATTGTGCACAAGAGCTTCCAGTTCATTGTTATTTAACTGAGAAACCAGAAGATATGATGGGAGAATCTCATCCTTTGCATTCCTACCCTAGACATTCCCATTTGGGGGGAGGGGGGAAGAAATTCCCAACGTTTTTGGAAGTTCTGTTGATGCTCTTTTGATCTGGTGAAGAGTAAAGTGTGAGAAGTTCTTTATATCTGCAGTATTTGCAAATGCAGGCAAATTTCCCATCTCAGAAGGTCAAATGTTGCAGTAATCAGAAATATCTTTCAGGAAGTAGAAAAATCTGCCTTGACAAGGGATGTCTTGTATCCTTTTGGAGATCATACTTCACCACTTTTCTTTGGTGTTCTGCTCATAATGATGAAGATTAATGTACCCTAGCCCTTTAAGAACACTGAAAGTAAACACTTTCTATGTACTGAAAATAAACAGAAGGTATCAGTCTGCAAAGGATTGCACAGTAATGAGAGGGCCTCAACCATTATAAAATGTAAGGTATTAATATATAATGATCTTAAGGCCAAAACCTGGGCCAAGAACGTTGCAAACAAAAAACATGATACAAGGGCCTACAGTCCTTAATAAACTGTACAAAGGAAATTATAAAACTAGAGTATGTTTTTTACCTGCATTCCAACAGGTTTTCTCCCCTCCATGTTGTCAGTTTGATGTGGAGCCTGCTGTGAACTAAAGACATGAAGGGACAGAAAATATCATCTCTTCTCATCTATTTATTTTGCATAGGTAGGTTTTGGCTCTATTGTTTAGTAATAATTGTCATCTTTGTTATTTTTTGTAATTTTTTAATAGGGGGAATTAATTCAGACAGTTTATTAATGGTAAATAATTGATTGGGGGTAATGTAAAACATTCCTGAAGGAGAAGGCAACTGTTTGGAAGATGGCTGCATGGATGGCCACGGCCATCGAGCACGTTGAGCACACAAACTGTTACTTGCCCATGTTTCTGTCCCATGGCTTGGCTGGTGAAGTGTGTTTTGTGACTTCTCAGCCAGCAGTAGTTGTCAGTTTGTACCGAAAATGGTTTGAAATACATTGGTTGACTTTGCACTGAGATGGCTGAGGAAAAGTCATCCAGACTGCCCTGCTGGCTGAGCTGGAGAGGGCATCAAAATTTCCAAGACGACAGCTGCAGCACGACACTTGCTACCAGCCTAACAGGTTGTCTGACCTTGATGCTAAGTTAATGCAGTCAGTTTTTAAAAAGATTCATTTAAAATGGCTCTTCTATGCCAGCAAGGCCTAAACTAAATGTTAACAGCAATCAGATGCTACCACTTGTATGAATTAATTTTGAGGAATCCACACCTTAATTACTTCCAGGGGCTGTGACACAGCTCCTTGACACTATCTGTGGTGGTGAAGCTGTTTCAAGAAGTTCTGTCCTTCCTGTGGGCTGCACAATCATGTCTTTTTTTTTTTTTTCTCCTGTGGTGGAACAACTGCTGGGCACTGTGTGAGGTTATTGGTAACCTGGGTTTTGCAACATGGCATTGTGAAAGTTTGAGCCGGTAGCAAGCTGCAGCACAAAAGGTTTTGAGGTTAAAGGTGGTGCTTTTGGAAATGCATTCAAAGTTCAGGTGCTAAGGTAGTGGTGTGCTGATTTGAATATGTAGGTGCTTACTTGGGATATCTACTTAAACTGATTATAAGCTCTAAGACCAGAGCTTTCCATTATAATCTTGATTAAATTGAATGAAGACCCTTGCTGTCCCAGAGACTCCCTCTACAGAAAAGCCATGAGAGAGTTGTTGGCACATTCGGTAGGAACGTGCCACCTGCCAGCACATTTTTTCTTTTTTGTCAGGGATAAGTTGGGGCACAAGTATGCTTGTAGCCTAGATTTAATTTATTCATTTGTACTTATGGGCTTTAGGTTTTACAGAACAGGAAACAGTAACAGGGCTGTTTTCGAAGGAATGCATCCTCCCTTGTCCTTTCCCACATGGGGATGATGAAGTAATTTACTGGAAGAAAGGGGACAGAATTGTGCACAGCTACTACTACCGCAGCGATCAACTGAAAGGACAAGACCCAGATTACAGACACAGAACACACCTCTTCCAAGAGAACATTCCTAGTGGAAATGCCTCCTTGAAACTTAGTAACTTGACTGTGACTGATGAGGGCTCTTACACCTGCTATGTGGGAACACGGCAAACTAAAAGTGAAAAGGAAGTCACGCTGCGCATAAGAGGTCAGTAAGACATCAAAAGTACTTGGATCACACCAGTGGAAATATGATTACACAAACAGGTTTTTTTTACCATGTTATTTCTCACATGGAATAAAAACCCTCCAATCCAACAGAGTGCCTTCTGGGCCCTGATGGTATTACCAGGCAACACATTTTCTCTGGTGAAATGTTGTAAGATGAGTTGAAAAATTTCAGTGCAGCACTTGTTCTTGTAACCTACTGCACTGTGATTTCTAAAGGGTAATTAGGTAGCATACCTGAGTTCTAAAACATGTGGCTCCTCAGAACAATACAGACCCTGGCATTGACAGTTGATAATGCTATGCTTTCTTCTGACATCAAACACAGACTAAATTTTGTTCCCAGTTATGTTTATTCTGCCCAATGTTATTTCAAAACACCAACCACTTCAAGTTAAAAAGGATTTTGAAAGTAGTAGGATTGATTTTTTTCTTAATGATTTTTTGTTTTTAATCTACAGTTCCCTCTTACTATGCACTAGAATACCAAAAGACAGGCACAAAAAGGACGCTGAAGTGCTATGCCTTTCTCACTTATCCAGCACCAAATATATATTGGGTACGCGGCAATACAACCATCCAAGCAACAGATTGGTACAAAACCAGAGATGGGGTTCTCTATTCTCTTAGGAGTGACCAAACCATTACAAACACATCTGATCCTTACTACTGTCATGTTCATCTCCCTCATGAAAAGTGGGCTGCTGAATGGATATTGCAAGGTAGGAATGAATGGAAATCTCTTCCTGCGTTGTTACTGAACGTCATAGCTGGTTTCAGAGCCAAATTAAATATAGTATTTCTGCAGTGGGGCAACGCAGATATGGGATGGTGCAAAAGGGTGCGCCTCTCTCTTTGAAACTCATCTGTTACAAGGCAGCACATGTCTAAGAAGTAGGGATAGGATGGGGTACCTCGCACTTCTGTAAGTTAGCTTTACTTACTCCCAACGTTTTTTGCATATCAGTTTCATGTTTCAAGAGGTGCATACTAACCAAACTTTACACTCTATCAAGAAAAGAATGAACTTAGGCAAAATACATGGAAACCTTACTGAACCTGTGAGGGCAGGGGAAGTTTGCCTGCTGCTCTGGATGCATATACTCCTTACACAGTCCATTCACCATCTTTTGTGAGAGATTTTTTCAGTACTGTTTGATGCTTTCATCGTGCTTTTCCAAGAACGTTCTGAAGTGCATGAGTTGAGTGTTGGGGGTGTTTGGGAGTGGGGAGAAACAAGCCTGCATTTGAGCAAACAGCAGCTCATTTTGTTAGTTAAGGAAAAAGAGGGCTATGAAATGTCAACTCTCCGTTTTGTTCTCCTGCTGAAATTCACTGGAAATTTAGCTCAAGTAAGTAACTGTTACTTTTGAACTGCTCCTGTTTCTTAGAAAATATTTTTAATTGGATCAAGAGCAATTCCCTTGTGAGTTGTGCATGGCTGCTTCCATCGTCCTGATTTCCCCCTAAAGTGTACCCAGACACTCTCAGTTCCTAATCCACTGCATATGTTTTGGAACAAGAGTGGAGTTTCTAATTTACACACAATAGCTTACAACATGGAAGTTTTCAAGTATGGCATCATAGTAGGTAACAAGTGCACTGTAAATATCTGTTTTGTTAATCTGTCCTTTTGATCCCCAAGAGAAAAAGGGACATTTCATTACGCCTTTGTTTGCATCCATCTAGTCTCTCACTGTAATGTATGGAAAATACACTGTTTTCCTTTTCCTTATGTAGTAGCAGTGTGGGTTACAGTGTGGTTTTGAACCCCATCCCTCTGTTTGTTCAGCCTCTCAAAAAGAAACTAAGTGTGGTTATACCCTGTCAAAATAAGGTATTAGTTTCCAGCAGACTGCCAGCCACCACAGCCTCCTCCAGTTTTCCTTCCTTTGCAGCAAATCCCTGCTGTCAAATGAATGGTTGTGCTATGATATTAATCTGTCTTATATTAGCATTTTACACATTAGCTATTAGTTCCACTTACCTATTCTTTCCTCCCCCTTCCTTTTACAATTAATGAATAGCTTTAAAAAAGTGTTCCACGCAGACAGGTAAAATACTTAAGTCCACCACAGCTGAGAGTTGTTTCTACTTAAATAAAATCTTTTTATTCATTTAATTGAATTATGTTGTAACAGTTTTACCTGCACATTTAAAGCAAAAGGGTATCTGATTAGTAGCATTTTTCTCTCTGTTCCCAACATGTGGAATTTCATGCTACTTAACACAGTAACTTAGACTAGGCTGGATCACTTTTATTAACGAGCCCCCCAGTTAGAGGAGAAATGGGCAAATGAAACCAAAATAACTTTCAAAAGTATAGCTAATACCAATTAGATATTTTTATTTTTTAATGTAAGATAGGTTTGCTTTTAAGATCTTCAGATGCTTCTAGAAGCATACTGTGATTTTTGAATATGATATCAAAATAGTGAAATGTTTTTATATTTGTCCACAGTAGCATCAGACTACAGAAAAAATTCAGAAAATATCTAAATAACCTTCACAGTATTTAAAAAAAATTGCAGAGGGTTCTTCAATTATCTCTTTCAGACCAACTGTCTAACGTGGAAGGAAGTAGCACTGTAATTCCTTGTGAATATAGCAATAACACTGCAAACAATGAAGTTTTCAACGTCATCTGGACATTAAACAGAAACGGTGCGATCTCAGTCCTGGCCTCCTTCAATGGTACAGCTTACTCTTGCCAGCCTCAAGTCCAGATGAACCAAAGTGATTTTTCGCTGATGTTGCGTGATCTTACTGAAAACAACAGTGGAGAATATCTGTGTAATATTTCAGCACCTCACTACACAAAACTTACTGTGACAACTTTACAAGTTAGTAAGTTGCTGCTCTTTCCATTTTGGAGGATGGGGACCAGTGAGGGGAATTCAGAGCCAAAAGGTCAATCAGAAAACTGTAAAATGTTGAGAAAAATCACCTTGTGTAATAAGTACAGGTGGGTAGAAGAGATACGTTATTACTGTTGTCCCAGAAAAAAAAGGTTACCTAAGATGTATTTATTTGAGGTTTTGTTTTGTTTTCGGTTAGCAGCTTGTTGTGGCAAAGGTCTCAAAATCTGTGGCTGCCCTCAGAGCTGAGGGCTCAGGCAAACTCAGACTTGTGTACTAAATGCTCCAATAATAGGAAATATGGTCTTTAAAGGTAGCAGGGAGATGAAGGGAAGCCCAAAGTTGTTGTATAAATGTGCCTGCAGAAGAAACCTTGCTGAGGAGAGCACACAGTTGTTATTTTCAAAGCTTTAATTCTACACAGCAGGCTTTTTTTAGACCCAGGGATATATATATGTTTATATGCATGACTGTGTTTTTATGAACTGTAGTAAATTTCCAACTGTGAAGTCTTAGTTACAGTCCTTCCCTTGGTTCCAGTTTCAGAGAGACTTACTGATTAACTTTTCTATCTATTGAAAACTCTTACTGAGGGTTAAAAAATTTACTTTGGCTTTCTAAAATTACAGTGCAAACTATAGATTTGTTCAAAAACTGTATGCTGTTTGGGATGCAGCCTCCTTAAATCTCAGTCCAAAGGGAGGAGGAAAAAAAACCAACCAAACCAAAAACATTCAAACTGTAGCACATAGGCATTTTATGTAATTAAATACAATCACCTAAAGACTGAGAACTAATCTAGGACACCTCGTTTGTTTCTTTCTTTTAAGAAAGAAGAGAACTTGAAACAAGCCAGTAGGACATGAAAAACAGAGGCAACGTAGCAGAAAAGGGGCTAGAATAAGTGATAACAACTGCGCATTTTTGTCTTCTTCTCACTCCTCCCCCATGATAGCTTAGTTTCAGTCTGAAAACTTGATGTAGGGTGTGCTTTAAATAGCAGTGGCTTTATGAATCTGAAGGAGGGAAGTTAGGTTAAAGAAAACAGTTAAGTCAGACAAACACACTCCTTGCAGCTCGAATTCCAGCGTGATCTTCCTTATCCTTTAAATTGAGTATCATGCCTCTGAAGTGGAGAGCGTTTAACACCTCCAAAGACTTGTACACTTAACTGATACTCCTAACTTACATGCACAGGTGCATCAGTCTCCCTGTACATTTACTGGAGACAAACACGTGCACCTGTTCTGTCCAAATATGATCTGAATTGTCCTCTACAAATGCCGTTCTCTAGCCACTCTCTGCAAATGGATCATACAATAGCCATAGGTGATACAAATCCCCCCTTTAGTGGCTAAATTACTGTGCCACTCACAGAATTTTCCTACTCATGGACCAGAAATACATTGCACAGAACACAATACACTTACCAGAGAGGTTAGCATCTCTGGCAGCACAGGCAGAAAGCAGGTAAGCATAGTAAGTAGGGCATAAGGGAGCTTGCTAGATCAGGATGTTGGACAGTGGTCATAGTACAGCAGCTGCTCAATCATCAGAAAGATTTCCAAGTGCCACTGGAAAGAGACTTTCAAGGGGAAAAGTGAGATGGATTTACAATCATTTCAGAGGCCTTGTCCTGTGTAAAGAAAGGTCACAGCTGCTCTAGCAAAGGAACTGAGAAGACGTAAACACAGGTCTGCATGTGGGGACAGAGCCAAGCTGAAGGCAATGACTACATTAAATGCTCTGTTTTGATAGTTCTCATTTTTAAACTGCTTGCTGGACATCCATAGGGAGTTTCCAAAGGGGTGTAGAATTTTTCAAATTCTTTGGATGAGACGCAGCAGTGGAAAGGAAGCCTGAAGTAGAAGAACTGTACTTAAAGGAATGAGTCCTCCAGGTCTGAGGGTTCTCATGTTGTTGAAATTGGCTGGCATAATGAGATGCTTGGTGCTGTGCAGGACCAAGCTCTGCTAGATGGGCTCTTTCCACCTAAGCAACAACAGATCCTCATGCTCACCTGGATTGCATGGTTGCATCATGACGTTGGGAAACATTTTAGATGAAAGTTGCAAAGATTTTGAAACAGAAATCATTAAATCTAAGGTCCAGGCTGGATAACGCTTACTGAGGAGTTCTACTGGAAATCAGCAGTACTGTTAATGGCACTGAGCACTGTGCCAGTGAGGCAGGGTTTTCCATAGTGGGCAGTTGATCGTTTTTTTTTTTTAAATGGGACTTGTATTAAGAAGCCATCAAATCATATTACATAAGCACACATGGAATTTTGTATCAGCACAATTAAGTAAAATAATCTTGCTTTCAGCTATTCACACAAGTCATTAAGGTATCTCTTTCAAGTTTTATAGTATGGGTCAAGTAACTTGAATATTGTTGTACTAGTAACATTAAGAAGAAACTGAGACATTGTCCCTAATTTGTATTTTTAAAAAGATTCAGGTAACAACTGGAGAATTGTGGTAGGAGTGATCGCATCACTAGTGGTGGTGGTGGTAGCAGTAGCTGCTATTTTCCGCGTGTCTTCAAAGGTATGTACAATTATTAGGGGCTTTATTTTTAAAGATACTTTTAAGCTTAAAGCCAGATCTTGAATGTTTGACCAAAACATAAATTTGATTTGCATTGGATAAAGGATACAAAAAAAAGACTGAAAATGGAGGATGATAACTCTCACCACAAGTAAATTGTCCTCATTCTTACTATTTTCTATTTCTATTTACTATTTTCTATGTCCAGAAAACCCTCTTTGGTATACCTATACAATAGTATTTTGGTTGTAACAATGTTAATGTGACCTTCCCTAAGACTAAGAAGTTGGTTAGTCTTCACAAATACTTTCTGATAACCAGTTTGATGGTTTTTAAAGCAAATTAACTTTCTCTCACTTGTGTTTAAGACCAAAAAAAACCCCCCAAACCAAAACATGGAGTCCCTCAAACAATGCACGTACCTAGTTTTTGTTAGGGCTCAGATTACTATTTCAACTACATCCAATGTCAAAGCTCACCAAAGCTTCAGTGTGAAAGGTTATACTGCTTGCTTTGGTTAGGGCACTGTTAAAACCATATGGTCCCTGATCTCATCTCTCCACACATCTCTCCTATTTACTAGAGTACAGCATCTTCAGGTGGATGCATTTTATTCTTATGCATTTGTAATAGGCTGTCTGTCTTATAATATAAAATGTTCTTTCCTCTGCATTTGTGGTAAGTACCCTTAAAAAAAAAAAAAACCCTAAACTTTAGCTCTTGGTCCTTAGGGTACATCTTTCTGTCTCTGACAATACAGCCCTATCTGTGGAGGGATATACCTTCAAACTCCATGGGCCTTTAAGAATTTGTTACAGCCCAAATTCGGAAAGCTTCAGGAGACCTCTTACAATGGTTACCATGAGTTTCGACAAGAATGCACCAGAAAGCCAACTCTAAAATGGTTGAGTCTCAGGCTTTTTTCACTTTTCTCACACTTAGAGATTCACTTGCATGCTGCTTGTTAGCCAATTGTAATGCTAACATGCTTTAGGGATGATAACATACTTCTGAGGTGAAGCTGTTTAAAGTATTTAAGCAAGATCCATTTATCGTGGGACCTGCTGAGACCTTTAACATATCATAGTCAGAGGAAGTGGAACAGCTTACAGGTTAACTCATCTCTGGTTACGTTGATGGATGACTAGATGGAAGAAACAGGAATGTTTCTGTGCTGTTGTGTGGATGTTTATTGTACTCAGCTAATGTTAAAATGGAAAATACTGACGTGTCTTTATAGTGAGCATGTTTTGCTCTGTTCACACTAGAGGATTAATTTTGCACATGAGTGGTTCTTACAAACATTTTTGTTTTAGCTAGAAACACAGGAAGGATCACAGAATGAGATGGATCCTATGAACACCCCGACATAACGAAGAAAATCCCTCTCTGCACACACAAACACTACTGAGATTGCTGCTGCAGAGAACAAAGCATTCCTTCACCTTCCCTATGGAGTTACATGAAGAGCCACATGCAAATCTGGTTATCTGAGCAACAGTAACAAACAACTGAACTGATTAAAACAAAAAAAAGTCAATTGATACTTGTATGTGAGGAGTCAGCATGAAAAATTGGAACTTGGATATCCTAAAGGGACAACGAAGAAGTTTCCACAAAAAAAGGTTTGAAGTTTTGAAGGAGAACGACAACTCACTGTTTTGTACCTCATTTAGTATTTTAATTTCAAGCAAAGACAAGTTCCCTCTTTAGAAGTGGAAAAGCTCTAAGTGAATGCTCAATTTCTGAGCCACAGGCAGTCCTGATAGGACATGTTCCTCCACAGCACGTCTAATGTCTCTCCTGCCACTGGTGAACAAAAGTCCTTTGGCTGTCTCCTGGTTTCAGCTGGGAAAGAGTTAATTTTCTTCACAGCAACTAGTAGGGGGCTGTGTTTTGGATTTGTGCTAAAAACAGTGTTGAAAACATAGGAAGGTTTTAGTTGTGCTAAGCTGTGCTTACACTAGTCAAGGACTTTTTCAACTTCCCATGCTCTGCCAGGTGCACAAGGAGCTGGGAGGGGACACAGCCGGGACAGCTGACCCCAACTGACCAAAGGCATATCCCACACCATATGGCACCATGCTCAGCATATACAGCTGGGGGAAGAAGGAGGAAGGGGGGCACATTCAGAGTGATTGTAAAAGAACAACCTCAACCTTGGAAAGAACTGGTATTGTATATGTTTTATTAGCATTTATCTAGACTCCTTTAATATTTAACCTAATCTTAGGGATGGGATATCTTGGCCATCAGCAATTATCCATTTAATCAAGGACAAGCATTCCCTTTACAAGAAAATTATGGAAAGTTGGCAAGAGATATTAGCCTTAAATTGTCCTTGCGTAACATTAAGTACCCTAACCCTTTTTATCCATATATGGTTGCATCAGTAAAGACCACAGAGGAAGGCATGCGCAGAAGAATCTGAAGCGGAGTGACTTAATGCCATTGTGCAACCTATGTAGATTAGAATACGTATGGACTATTGTATAACTATAATGAGGCGACCAGCTTTGGTGTGCTTGATTTGTGGAAAACCACCAAGCACCGAGGCCTGCACAACCCTGAAATAAATTAGCAATGTCTTTCCTGAATGTAAGATTATTGACTCATTGCACACTGGGCACCGAATCCACTTTTTGGACAACATGATAGTGTTTGTCTTCTCAAGTAATGGTTACGTATGATGGAGCCCTGCTTTTCTGGAGATGGCTGAGCACGTGCCTGCCCATGGGAAACGGGAAATAAATTCCTTGTTTTGCTTTGCTTGTGTGTATGGCTTTTGCTTTACCTGTTAAACTGTCTTTATCTCAACCCACAAATTTTCTCACTTTTCTGATTCTCTCCCCCATCCTACTGCTAGGGGCAGTAAGCCACTGGCTGTGTGGTGCTTGGTTGCTGGCTGGTGCTAAACCACAACAGGCTGGTAGTAATGGAAGCTTCTAAACTGACTAGTTGCATGAAAAAAGTTTACTTTCTGCTCTTCTAAAAACTCATACAGACTCTGACTGGCAGGGCAGATGGAAGCTAGGTTATCCCAGGTTTAACCTGTGGTGCTTTAACAATCTGCAGATGAAATACATGGCTGTGAACTATGCTTGGATTTGCCCTTGGTTTTGATTTTTGTCAGAGATCTGCTGATGAGGATTTGTTCTAACATAATGAAGCAGGCTGTTGGCAAGATGTGATCTATTGATCCCTGGGGTTTGGCAAAATAGAACCACAAATAAATGAATGGAACATACAGTCTCTTTGGATTTTTGCTTGATGTTTATTTCTGTAAGTGCTTTTTTTTTTCTACATCTGATTTCAGTTGTGCCTGATTATATCAAGCATCTTCTCATCTGTCTGCTTGGACTGTACTTATTCCTCTTCATGAACCTGAAATGCAATTGAGATAGCATGCCACTGTTAAAAATGGAAGTGTTGAGGGGGTTTTAGAGTAAGTTCACAAGTAAATGACAAAAGCTTCTCTTCATTAGTGCTTCTACTCCCTGGCATTACCAGCTTTTATCTGAAATAGAATTATTATCATAACATTTCTTGTTTTTTTGGCTTGCATGCACGGCTTTTGCTTTACCTAGTAAACTGTCTTTATCTCAACCCATGAGTTTTTCTCACTCTTCTGATTCTCTTCCCCTAACCCACTGGGTAGGGAGAGAATGAGTGGCTGTGTGGCGGTGCTTGGTTGCTGACTGGGGCTAAACCACGACATCCATAAAAATTGTATGATGCTAAGCATGGCAGTTTATGTTTCACTTGCAGATGAAATAGATAAAGCAATGACCCAGCTCCTCTTTCTATCATTCTTACAAGTAACAACCCCACTCTTACTTGCCCTGGTTGCCACAAGGCAAGCATAGATAAGCAAAGGTTTGCTTTCAGTTCAAGTTCTTAGGCACCTTTTAAGTTCATCAATATTGTTCTACTACCATTCTGCTCAACTGCTGAACACCACAAATATATTTCTAATTATTAATGACTTCCCAGCACCTAAGTGACTAATCAGTAATATTTGCTTTCCATCCAGCTCTTCAACTCAGTACAAGTACATTGAAAGAGCAATGTTAAAATATCTGGCAATCTGCTAGCGCAGTAATCCCCAGGCTGTATGACATACATAGAAACCTACATCATCAGAGGGAGAAGAAGATGGAGCTTTTCAATATCACTTGCAAAAAAAACAAAAGACACCAAGAAAAAAAAAACACCAAACCCAACACCATCACCACCACCACAACCCCAAAATCACCCATTCTGGAAACTTCTGGCTGCTGAGCACAGAGGTTAAATGACAACACCAAGAGGACAGAGAATTCATTTTGCCTAAGCAACACATTGCTGTCCTAAAGGCTCACCTTAATGTTAAAATAAAGGGTAGACTGAAACTAACAGACGCAGTAAACAAGAATTTATTCTAGTCCATGCTACTTTAGAGAGATGTAACAGATCTTCCTGCATACACAGCATCCACTACTGTGTATTAAACAGACACATTTACCCCATACTGTATAACCATACCTTTTTCATGCCGATATCTCTTGACTTGCTCCTCAGCTTATTAACTTGAGATTCAGCTATTTCAGCCCGTTCTTCGGCATCATCCAGATCATGTTGCTGTTTTCTGTACTTTGAAAGGTACAGATTGGCTTGAGCTTCCTGGTGAGAGAAAACAGTGCAACTGATTTCCTTCTGTCCACGTGAAACAAAGCTTCCCATTTCAAGCAGGATGGAAAGTGGCCAGCATGACTAGGTAACAGCTGTATGGGAACCACCTGCCTCCTGAGGAACTGAGATTGTTATTTTACAGAGTTGATGTTTCCAGTGGCACTCTCTGTGTTAAGTGAACTAGGAGGTTCCCAGCATGCCTCCTGAGAGGGTTGGAGGAAAAAAGTCTTTCCTGTTCCTTCCCTTGCCCCCTTTGCCTTTGCAAATTATGCTGCAATCTTAAGATAAAATTTAATACCTTTTCTTAAATATAATAAACACATGTGCTACATATTTTACTATATATATGATAAATGCATTTATATGTAAAAGTTTTATATGAATATAAATACAAATGTTAATACACACACAAAAATATGTGTTTGTACTAAAAGCTTCTATGGATTACCTATTGTGGCTTTAGGACAATAAATTTCTCAAAGCCCAAAAGGCCCAAATATTTACTTACAGCTTCCTCTGCTTGATGCTTGTAGCTCTTCACTTTTAATTGTAGCTTGTCAATCAGATCCTGCATCCTGGCCAGATTCTTCTTATCTTCTTCTGACTGCATCAAAACACCATTAACTGGTTTGACAAGGCCTAAAGCACCTCTCACAATTAAATAGGTATGGCTGCCATATATATAATTTTAGATGCATACAGTTCAAAATACAACCAAGCCATATTGTGATCATCCTGTGTATAGATGAGAAAAAATTCCATAGGTTGATTGAAGATGCATGTAAGCCTGGAGGCTGAGGACTAAAAGAGTGTACCCTTTCATGGGGGGGTGGGTGTGTGTGTGTGCGTATCTGTAAATATGTATACATATACACATACATATATGCATAAACACAAACCCAGAGTTCCTTGCTCAGGGATGAGGATTACTCTTGTCATTTCAGTCTGTGTAATTATTTAATGAAACAGGCCTATGGCTGGGCCTAAAATGTATGTAATTTCCACATTTATAAATCTTGTTTGGAGGCATTTCTGGTAAAAGTAGCCAGGTTTAAGCTGTCACAGTCCATAAGCAGAAGGACCAGCTAATTCTGTCTGTCTGTGCTGGAGTAGTGTATTCTAAGAAAACAACCTTCAGCCTCTGCATACAGAAGTCAGAGTAAAACAAAAGGCAGGAGGCTAAATAATCTCCTAAAGCAGATGGATGGGATTATCTTCTTAAGAATGTTGCTGAAAGCAAAAGGATCAGTGCTCTGTTCTAAGGACCTTTTTTTCAAAAGGTAAGCAGCAATTGCAAGCTGTTAGTGTATCTGTGGGAGGCTCACAACTAGACCTGGCTGCTCAAGCAACAGGTGACAGAGCCCTGGGACTGGGCAAGCCTACACTGAGTGATGCACTGCAGTCAGCTGAATCCTTCTGGCTCTTATTTGCAACATCAGCCCAGCTGAGAGGTAGCTAGGCTCTTTCTTCTCTTGCAGCATGAAAATAGTCATCTAAGCCTGCTCCATATTAATACTGTGCTAAAGCTGTCCAAATCCCAGCAATAGAGGCTCTCTACCGTTAGTCACAATGAGTCCAAGCAAGATGATGGTAGCCCTAGGGAGGAGTTCCTCCTATCCCCAAAACTTCCTACAGTCAGAAAGCTCTGGCTAATGCCGTCCTTCATCCTTCACTGAAACACTGAGGCAACTTATGACACTGGGAGAACACATTTCTTTCCAGGGACCTAGTGGTTACTACAGTCCTCAGCATACCTGGTAAGTCAGCTCTTTTATGCGCCTCTCAAACTTGCGGGCTCCTTTTTGGGCATCTGAATTGCGACGGAGTTCACTCTCAAGTTCATTCTCCAGCTCACGAACCTGCAGAAAAGGAGAAACCTTTGCCATTATGCTACATGTATAAAGCATATATAAATTTGGTTCACAGTTCAGGAAACGCTCATTTTCTCAGCATCTCCACAGAGTCAAATTTCAGGAACAGATCAAAACGTCACCTTTCTGTTCTGCTTTTTCATAAATGTATTTAAACCACACCAGCAGAGGTGCAGACGTATGCAAAGGCCAAAAAAGTTTAACTCTGCAAGCATTGCACAGGCTTTTCCTGGTTTTACATGTTGGGGGTTTTTAAATCGTATTTTTAATCAAGGACTTGGTCATCTACTGTGCTACAACAGCTCATTGTACCTGGATGATGAAGGGGAAGCATGCCTCCAAGAACTGTTCACCTGCATCTTGTGAAACAGAGGAAAGCATTCATAGTATCTCTTATTGGCCTCTAGGAACTTGCCAGGCAGCCCTAGGGCATCCACCTGGTCCCAGTTCTGTAAGCAGGAGACAATGGTCTGAAGTTGGATCACAAACTTACCCTGGATTCCAGTTTCTGGATCTGCTTCTTGCCACCTTTCAGGGCTATTTGTTCTGCTTCATCCAATCGCTTCTGAAGGTCTTTAATGGTTTGCTCCATGTTCTTCTTCATTCTCTCCAAGTGAGCACTAGTATCCTGCTCCTTTTTAAGCTCCTCAGCCATCATTGCTGCCTGAAAAACAACCATATTTTACAGCAGATCTCTTATGCTATTGAATTATGTCTTAGAAGAAATGATGGGAGATTGGTCTTGGATTATCCACTACTTGGATCATTCACTGTACCCAAAGCTCCAGAGAACACTTTGTGTGGGCATATCTTGCCTGGAGACAGAGAAAATGCAAAGACAGAATAGCCTTGGAGGGCTTTTTTTCCTCTATATTGTAATGCGGTGATTTAAGATTTTTCCCCCAGCTTTTTCTTTTTTTTTTCCTTTTATTACCTGTGCTATATAATGTTCTCATTTATAATGCCTACAAATAAGCCTGTGCCATTCACTACAGACTTTTTACCTAGGACTTATTCAAAATCTAATCTTGGTGCTTGGAGGTCTTGAAAGGTAGTAGACGAAAACAACTGGCAGACAGATTTCCCTGCACAGGAGACAGGAGACAGGAGAGCTGCCTGAGTGGCTGTAACAGCAGAGCAGATTCTGCAGGCTGTGCTGGGATAGGAAGCTCAGTTTCAACATCTTACATAGTTCCTGACTGTTCTGTAAGACAGGTAACAAGGGTGCCAATTAGCTCATTCCTGCTTTGACATTTGTGTCTGCCATCAAGAACCATTTGCAGATTCTGTACCCATCACTGAGCAGGCATCGGAAGACAACAGTCATTGCAATCCAGGCTGGAGATGAATCAAGGACAATCAGCACCTCTCTCCAGCAGGCAATAATAGGGCTATCAGCTGAGAAGCAGTAAAGACCATGGTACAAGAATAGCTTTGACCAGGCACTACAAATATGGAAGTCACAGAAACTCCAGTTCTAGCTTTCTTTTTATCTGTCGACATGGTGTGATACATCAGCTGAACTCTGAAGACATGGATTTCTCCAGATCTGTGGGAAATGAAACTATACCTGCCCAAATTTTGTCTTCCCTAGAGGAAGAATTCACCCTGTCTCTCCTTCTGGGATCTTAGGCCTCATGTTTTTGCAATAGATACCTAGTTCTAGGGTACCTTGTTCAGGATTCAGTAATTTTGTTTCTTACATCAGATTCTTTGTTCACTAGGAGACCAGTTAGTGCTAGTTCAGTCTGAACTGGTTTAGCCTGTTCAGGTGTATGATTTACCTGATTCAAAGGTGACATGACCTGAGACTTTGAGGATCGGTGGAAACTGTGTTCTTAGGGCAAAAAAAAACACCAACAAAACAGCCAAAACTAAACCCGGAACTTCAGGAAGAAGTGCTTAATCTCTTTTTAACTCTACCTTTTTTTTGTAGTTTCATTAGTTACTTCCAGTAACTGTGGAGCGCTTTGAATGTATGAGCTTTGTAACAAGCACAGAAATGGTGGCCTGGGAAATACTTACTTGGTTGTCCTAAGACATTGTGGAACTGAAAAGATGTGAGCAAGGAACCACCTACTTACATCTGTGATTGCTTTCTTGGCTTTTTCCTCTGCATTCCGGCACTCCTGGATCGATTCCTCTACTTCATTCTGCATCTGGGAAATGTCACCCTCCAGCTTCTTCTTTTGATTGATCAGGCTTGTGTTCTTTTATTAAGTTTCCCCCAAAGGACCAGTGGAAAAGGAGAAAAAGTGATGATTAAAGACATAACTTCTTTAAATACCATAGCACACCAAGGCTTACTGATTTTTGCAACTCCTGGATCACACAGAGTTGTACAGGGCCCCTCACTACAAGAAAGACATTGAGGTGCTGGAGTGTGTCCAGAGAAGGGCAACGAAGCTGGTGAAGGGTCTAGAGAGCAAGTCTTATGAGGAGAGGTTGAGGGAACTGGGGTTGTTTAGCCTGGAGAAGAGGAGGCTGAGGGGAGACCTTATTGCTCTCTCCAACTACCTGAAAGGAGGTTGTAGTGAGGTGGGGGTTGGTCTCTTCTCCCAAGTAACAAGGAATAGCACAAGAGGAAATGGCCTCAAATTGCATCAGGGGAGGTTTAGATTGGATATTAGGAAAAACTTCTTCACCCAAAGGGTTGTCAAGCACTGGAACAGGCTGCCCAGGGGAGTGGTGGAGTCACCATGCCTGCAGGTATTTAAAAGATGTGTAGGTATCGTGCTTAGGGACATGGTTTCGTGGTGGACTTGGCAGAGCTAGGTTAATGGTTGGACCTGATGATCTTAAACGTCTTTTCCAACCTAAACAATTATGTGATTTGGGAAGGGAAACCCAGGTATGTGGTAAGGGCTGGCCTTTACTACATAGCTTAGCTTCAGAGTGAGGAAATATTAAAAATATTCTCAAAGCTGGAAATATTCATGTTTGGTTCAGATAAAATAACAAGCAGGAGGCTGATATAGAGGAATGAATAAAACAGTTCATTTTTGAAAACTAACGATCCATAATCAGTTAGTCAATGAGGTGATTAAAATAGAAGCCCCATGGCATCATGGGCTGGAGGGAACATTGCAAAACATCACCAGGCTGTAGCACATTTTCATTTCCTTCTGATCATTAATTATTTGGTAAAGAAAGGTTTGGTTTTGTAGCAAAAATTCTGGCACATCAGGACATGTCCCTTCCATGGCCCTGTAAAAACTTTGTCCGTTGTGACGAAGTCCAAAGGCCTGTATTAATGAAGACCCGTGACATGGTAGAGAGCGCTTTGCTATGGGGCAGTTTCCTGCTCTGCATAATACACCTTTTGTTAGAACCCAGCCTCTGCAGTTTTCGTTGCTGGGTAACATCAACGCCCTGAAGCACTGCTTCTCCAAAGAAATGCTTCACCATCCCAGCCAAAGCTTAACTAAAGCAGGAAAGAAATAAAATTTACTTCTGTTATCTTTCATCTTTGATTTTTCTGGAAACTAAAGCCATTGGCTGAGTCATCAATTCCAGCTAACTTGAAGGGAGTGAGGTAGCACATCTACAGAGAGACTTACTTCCTCTCCCTCATTTTCTCCCTTGAACGAGGGCAAGGTGTGTCTGGCTTACGATGGCCATGCACAAACAGTGTCAGTGCTTAATAGACAAGACTTAGTTTATCCCAGTGAGGGAGAGAGCACAAGAAAAGCCAACCTGCGTGTGAAGCAGGTTCACACGTTCAGTAGCTTCCAGCAGTTCATGCTCTGCCAGCTTCCTTGCCCGTTCAGTCTGGTCCAGCAAAGCCCTCAGCTCATCTAGCTCTGACTGGAGAAGATTGTTCCTCCTGTCAGAGACTGCCAGCTGCTCCTTCAGATCTTCATTCACATGTCCCAAGTCATCCAGCTGCACCTGAAGCTCCTATAACAAAACAGATGTTTGGTTTCTTTACCAGTGCAACTCCATTTCAAGCCACTGTACTTACATAAGAGGACCTCAGATTGCAGAAGTTGCATAGGGCCCACCTCAAGAATTTCAGTGCCTCTTTATTGGAGAAAGGCTTCTTCCACACTGTAAGCTGAATAGCTTTTGGAGTATGTGGTGCAACGCAGGGGAAACCCGTGTGTTCAAATCTGTCAGACCCTGCAGTTCTGCCTGAGGCAGAACTGGCTGCCTAGGCGTGGGAGAGGTGATGGCTTAAGAGGTGTCTTAGCAAAGTGCTTTTTTTTTTTTTAGCTACTACCAATGTTGAAGAAAACAACCAAGCTGAATATACACACACTCCCTGTACTCCAGCCAACGGACTTATTGTCCACATTTGAAGGACTTGCAAGCTCACAAGAAGATCATAGATTTTCAGTTCCTCATGCTGTAGCTTTCTGCCCCTGCAGGAGGCTGTAGCCAGTGAGGGTTTTATGACTGGATTTCATCCAGCTCATATGCAAGTCTTGGAAGAATTCCATATTTCAGTATTCTTTTACGCCAGACGTTACCAGTAAGGGCTTCCCCTGCACATCCTTGGGAGTAGCTTCTCACCTAATTGCCACCACCATTCCTGTTTTGCTCTGCGCTACTGAAATGTAGCCCGCACCTACCACTGGGTGCTTGGGACTGGCAGCTCTCTGAGTACCTTTATTTGTGTCTGCAAGACACGGGCTGACTTTGTTGCTTCTGCAGCATGCCTGTTAGCATGGCTGAGCTGGATTTCCATCTCGTTGAGGTCCCCCTCCATCTTCTTCTTGAGCCGGATGGCTTCATTTCTGCTCCGGGCTTCAGAATCAAGGGTGGACTGCAGTGAATCTATAGCACGCTGCTGATTTCTCCTGATTATGAAATAATGTAAAAAGGACATGAAGGGTGAATAGAGTAATTTTCCTCTCTGCATAAGAATGTAGAAATACATGCAACAATACTTCACTTTCTGGAATTGTCTAATTTCCAGATATTTCCAGATATTTCTGAATGACATACACAGCACAGGTTTCTAGTACCTCACTCACACCATCTAACTGGCTGGTGTGGTTCACATCCTCATCTAACTCTGATCTGCAATCACCTATAGCATCCATCTCCTGCATTTCCTTTGGCAATATTGGAGCAAGGAGTTCTCTCAGATCTCTTGTAAACTCAAGCAAGTACAGGTTTGAACCTATCAAGAAGCACTTCAAACTTAGCAGTCACTTGCCGAGATACTTCCTGAATCATTTACAGGGATTTTTTACATCTCAGCTTCTTTAGGCATTAGTGGAGAAGATTAATCAAACTGAAGGTAGGCAGCTGCTTTCTAAGGTAATTACTCTAGGCACCCTTTATAGTAAATGGCATGTGTAAGCTACAATTTTTTGTGTCTTAGAGTAGATGTTGAAACACATTTCTTATGCTTAATTATAAGGGGAATAATTCAGAAACAGAGATCTGTGTTATGGACAACTAAAGTGAGGCGAGATGAAGCCCACCCTAATTCTCAGCCTGGTGAATTAGGCAGCTTAGTGACAATTTAAAGATGGCAGAACAGATACAGAGAGGTGCTTAATTTCCTTGATTCTCTAATAGTCAAGCCTACAATGAAAGTTTTGCTGTCTTACAACCAGAAGGTAACTCAAAGCACAGACTATGACTCATACAGGGAAATATTTCTCTCGCTGCTGGCCAAGTTTTGCTGAAAGTGTAGGAGTTCTGGGAAATCACTGAGACAACAAGGAAAACCTTAAGGGCCTTATTGCTTCAGCAAGACCTGTGCCCTAGATTCCTGGGGAACAACACAGCACGTCTGCTGAACATCTTAGCAGCAAAACATTCATAATGAAGCTGGGGCAGAAAGCATTCATTCTGACATCTTGTACTGAGATGTCTGTACTCCAGACCTCTGCATGACATTAGAAGAGAATATCTGAAAGGGCTGAAATATTACTTGTTTTTTAAACAATTAACATATCAATGCTCGTATCTATGTTGGCTAAGGTGAGCCTTGGACTCCCCCTTCCCTGCCCTTTACCCTACCAACAAACAATGACAAGGTTCTTGGGTTAATAGTGCTGCAACACTGACTAATTCAAAGCTGGAGTTTTCTGAAGAAGTGCACACACATACTGCTGAAAATCTGGCCCAGGGTAGCATCAGTTTAAGAGTGTTACTATTTAGGTTAGAGTTTGTGCTGGGTGGGAGGGGAGAGACAAAAGACATCATCCTCCTATCATCTAATTGCTTTCCATTTTTCCCGTTTACCCCTTTCACCTGCAAGCTCCTCTCCTTTTACATTTATACTTTCTGTACCTCTGCAGTTCTCACTGCTTACCCAAATGGTGTACACATAATGGCAAGCTCCTCACAACCTCCCACAATCAGTGTGGCTATAACTGCATAAATGAACTAAATGCAGAGGTAAAGATTGTCTTTGGATAATATAGGTTTGAGCACCACTGAGGTAGTACTGCTGATTTTGCCTGTGGTTCCCCCTGGGAGGCGGCCATCCTAGAGGATGGGGAGAAGGCAGCTCTCTAGACCTACTTGTCTCCATACTGTAAACATATAGGCTTAGCGGCCCTTGGTCTGCCGTGACTTTGCTTATGCCTGTCAGTTGTGTTACAGCTGCTATATGTGTGATGGGCTTATGTGTACGTTGCCAGAGGCTGAACTGACAGGAATATTTGAACTGAGAAATGGTAATGTGGTAAGACTATCCTTTGGCAAATAATTCGAGCTGTCTTGGTTTCTAGTATGGACAGTATCTGCCTGTGCTGGCACAGCTACCTGTGGTGCATTTGGCTGGCTTTAGTCTTGAGAATATTTCTGGTCTTTTGAGATTTTCCCCTCAAAAAAACCATGCTGCTTCCTGCACAGTACCTTATATTTTCCATTTCTTCCTCCTTTTCTGTCAGTTTCCTTTCAAAGTCTGCTTTAAGCTGAGAAAGTTCAAGCTGAAAACGAAGGGTCTTACTTTCTTCATGCTCCAAAGCTCCCTGAAAGAAAGCACCAAGAGATTGCAGGCCAGGAGTCCCTATTTTTTTACTATTTTTTTTTTCAAATCACAAACTGCTGCACAAAGATGATCCCTTCACACTTTCATTCCCATTCCCAGTAGCACTACTTACTCACTGCCTTCTCTCTAGGCAAGGACATGAGTGGCTTACATGGCAAAACAATGCATTTGTTTGCCATCTAATGCAACTTGGCAGCTGGAAACTGAGCAGCAAGCTCATCAGAGGGCAAATTGTTAAACTTTCCATGGCTCACAAAACCAAACCAAAACAAACAACTTAGGTCCTGCCTGTTTGGTTTTGATATCAACAGATGTCCCCCACTCTGCACCTCGGTACAGACATGCTCCGGAAATTCATGGGCTTGTAAAGGATAGACAAAAGCTAAAGCAAGATTGTTGTTAGGAGGCTGAAGGGGTCCACACATCCCTCAGCTCGCAAAGATCTCTCCAAATCATGAAGCGTTGAAAGCCTCCCATTTATACAATCTCATTAGGCAATATGACTTCGAGGACAGACATAACAGACATCAGCTCTCTATGACAAAATGCAAAATTACTCTGTTCACTCTTTCCAATTAACATGAAGACTACTCTATGAAACAAGGGAGGTTTGTTCCTAAGTCTTTGTTCTTACATTTCACGTTCTTACATTTCACTTATATATGGAAGTCAAGAACTAAGCTGACAACAGCCCATATGAATAACAGGGCCTCTGATTTCCAGGTCTTGCGTAAACCAGGTCAATGGCCTTCTGATGCCTGGCTGCTCTCATCGCACAGGGAAGGGAAGCAGAACTGAATGCCATATATTTGGAAGTGGTCTCTGAGGGTAGAGTTGCACAAATTTAGCTATGCTTCCTTTGAGAGATGATTGAAACATAACAGAGGTTCTGAAGACAAAGTGGTACAAAATCCTTGCTAATCTCTGTCTGTCATGCAGCAGCTACAGGTCAGTCGAATGCACACTTCATGCCAAGAAGCCACAATGTATTAATGGGAACAGCACTCAGGAGTACCATGGCACCATTTTGACTGCCAGAGACCCACACTCACAAGGAAGGGAGAAAATCTGTATTAAACCATTTCTTTACAATTAAAATAAAATACATCACCACTTTACTTTCATTAGTTCCTAATTTTGCTGTGCTTTAGGAAGCTGTTCCACACATGCCAGGAAAGTAAAGCATCCCCCTTAGATCCCTCAAGAACTGATGTATTCTTTCTAGCAAGAGAAGTATATAGACAGAGCATGTAATCACTCTCCACATCTCAGAGCTGTGGAAGAAATACATGATCTTTCCTCTGCTCTGACCATGACACCTGTTTAGTTGGCTGTGAAATCCCTGCAAAGTATAAAGCATCCTGTAACAGACAAAAGAAGTTGCATGGCATTTAACATATTAGCAGATCCCCATCACTGGGTGATGTTTGTTTTAGCAGACATTATTTAGAGTATAATTCAAAAGAAATGCAGCCTTCACTAAAAATCCCTTGCTATGTGCTGTGTTGCTTCTAGCCAGCAACACCTACACTCTTTCCTAGCCCTGCAATGCACCAAACTTTAAAAAAACATGAGAACTCAGCCCGTTAAGTGAATAATCAGGATTTCCAAATGACTTGTTCTGTATTGTTGGTTTGTTCCTGGGAACTGGGATAAGGCAACACTCTTGGGTACATGCATTCTTGCTGCTGTAGAAATTAACGCAGCGATGCTAAGTGTCTTTACCAAACTCCTACGGGAATCAAAGATTTTCCAAATGGCTTGTTTTCATTTGGTTTCTGAGACTGATACCATTTTTTTAAACATGCTGAAGTATCCAACACAGTATTTGAGGCCTTATACAATTTAAAATCACCAGAATGTTTGACTCCTTATTCTCAAAAACAGGAAATGATCGATTTGTTTTTGGAAACTAGATGCTACAAATATCTGTCAAAATCAGATTATAATTCTCAGCAGTTTCTGTTTCCTGAAAGACTGAAATATTCTATGATAAAGCGAGCGAGGACTGATTTTTCAGTTTCAGAAGGTGAGAAGAAGATTTCTGATCTTCCTGAAAGGGAAAAAAGCCCCCCAACCACAAAAACCCAAAACCTACAAGGCACCTCCTTTGAAAGGGCCTCCACTTGATCCAAAAGTCACCAGTCACTCTTGAAAACACTGGCTAGCAAGGCTGGAGGAGCTGAGCGCAGTGAGGTTGCACTTGCTTAACAATCAACATGTTGGCTGGGTTGCTGAGACGACGAAAAAGGAAGGAAAATCATGATAAAGACAACCCCCTTCTTCTTCCCTTGAGTTTCTTTCCTTACCTCTGCTTCTTCCAGAGCCAGCTGAACTTCTGACTTCTCTTGTTCAACCTGTTTCTTGATTTTTTCTATTTCATGGAGGTTCTTGTTTCCTTCACTAATCTGATTGGTCAGATCAGAAATCTCCTCTGAAATGAAAAATATGGATGAAGTTAGTGATCTGAGTGTTCCAAACATACTGCAATTCACACACTGCGAATACAGGACGCGTGCCTCAGACTACTACTTCAAGGGCTCATCTGTACGCAAGCACTGCCTTAGTTTCAATTACAGCAACTTTTTTTACCTGACCAACTTGAAGGCACAGGCTTTCTTTTAAATGTTTTTTGAAGTGGTTATAGTGGTTTAGTTTTTATACGTGATCTGCAGGCTAGCAACACTCTGATCTGCTTTGGGAGCTATCTAAGCTTCCTCTGCTGCACCTCTGTCATCTTTCTTGTTCCTCCACTGAGACTGGCACCTCTGCTAGCAATCTTCATTGACAAGTGAGCAAAGAGAAGCCTGCCCTCCTTTGGCCATACCTTTTTCTGTGTTTAAAACCTTAACTTCCAGCATCAGTCAGCGCCTCCAAACACATCAGAAAGCTAGTCTCAAGGATGAGATAAACGCCTTTTTCCACAGCTGTTACAGGGCACCTGCATCCTTCCAGCTGTCCACTGAACGAGGGACCTGAATGAAGCCTACCTTGGAGGTTCTTATTTTCCCGTTTCAATGTCTCCAGATGGTCCAGCGTCTCCTCATAGGCATTTTTCAGCTTGAAGAGCTCAGTGCTGAGGCCACGGGCCTCCTTCTGGGAAGCCTCCAGCTCAGCCTGTGACTCTTCGTACTTCTGCTTCCAGTCATTGATGATCTTATCAAACCCACGCTGCTTCTTGTCCAGGGATGCAGCTGCTGAGTTGGCCTTCTCCAGGTCAATCATCATGTCTTCCAGCTCATTCTGCAGCCTGTGCTTTGTCTTTTCCAGAGAAGAGCACTTAGCATTGGCTGCCTCAATTGCTTCCTCAGCTTCTTGCAGGCGAGCGGCAAGCTTTTTCCTACCAGGTGGGAAGAGAGTGAAGTGACTGAGAGGCACTGCTGCTATGTTATCCAGAAAAAAATGACACCAAACTAGCATCTCAATAAACCAGCTTGAAAGGGAAAACTGGGAGGGATCAAGGGGAAGGGAGGGGGAAATCAAGCCTCTAGAGAGAAGGGACTATGATAGGCAAAAAAAGAGCTTAAATTATGAATGCTGACATGTGGTAGATAATTTTGTGCATGTGTGCATGTGTGTGAATATTTGGAATTGAACTTTTGAACTCTCAAGCAGCAGTCTGTTACTTGCTAGCTGTAATGAGGGCGGACTGATTATAAATTTTGGTAACACCTGGTCTAAATGAAAGTGTCATATTCCTCTAAGTAAGAGATATGAAACAGAACCACCAGTCAGGCTGGTCAGACCTTGTTCTGTTCATAGACTTTATATTGGGAAAACAGGGGGCTGGGAGTTCCAGAAAGAAAAATAGGTCCTGGAAAGAAAGGAGTGCCCAGAAAGAAGAAAATGAAGACGCTAGATAGAGAAAATGTACTGGAAGTGGGGGAAGATCCTGCAGATCAGAGATGTGCAGAGGCAGATGCTGGATATGCTCAGAGACCTTGCCCAATAACACCTGAGACTGGTAACTGGGAGCACCTGCACAGCATGAGTCAACACGACTGTCTGCCCTCCTTCCTGGAGCAGCCGTCATCCCCCTTCTGGGAAGGCAAGTCAGGACCTAGGGAAAGTAGCACTGGGCCAGCGCAAAGCAAGTGAGCGTGCAAGATAGCCAAGTAGGGTAATCTAATCTTGTTAGTTCTTAAATAAACCCTGATATCTATACCCACTACCCTATGAACAAGGACTCAACAGAAACATTGACCTGCTCAAGCAATGAAAAGAACAGAAGAAGGACATCCAAAAATGGCAACAATGAGCCAGAGGGCTTTTTCCAACTGGCTTACCCAATTTCCTTAGTGCCATAACAAGACCCAGGGAGCAGAGTCCTCCCAGCCGGGGACACGATGAAGCCCACGTAACCCACTTACTTGGCATCTTCCAGCTCCTCAGTTCTCTGAATGGCATCGGTCTCATACTTTGTTCTCCACTGTGCCACTTCTGCATTTC
Source organism: Phalacrocorax aristotelis (assembly GCF_949628215.1). Lineage (NCBI taxonomy): Eukaryota > Metazoa > Chordata > Aves > Suliformes > Phalacrocoracidae > Phalacrocorax > Phalacrocorax aristotelis. The sequence goes on along the minus strand of NC_134276.1, from coordinate 122,110,488 downwards.
CCTTGGAGAGAGCCCGCTGCAGCTCTGCCTTGGCTTCTTGCTCTTCCTCATACTGCTCCCGCAAGAGGTCACAGTCATGCCTGGCTGCTTGCAGAGCATGAGCTAGAGCATTCTTGGACTGCAGGGATATAAAGGTCACAGCATTGCAGGGTTACCTACAGCAAAAACCCCCAAACAAACAGCATCTAGAAATTCAAATGGAGGCTTAAGCCTTTTTTTCTTTTTGCCTCTGGCCTTGACAGTTCAGGTCAAGTGAGGTAAGAAGTGTTTGAAGTCATCTCTAACTGGTAACAAGCTGAGGAAGCTTCTAAGACTGAAGATAACCTAACACCTTTGGAGAAGCATCCACACTTTTAGGATGCAAGATCTGAGATTTTGGCTGTACTACTGGGTAAATTTATTTAGCAATTATGGACGCCGATTATTTTCCCAAACTATTTTCCTGTAACTTGCCTCAGTCAGGGACAGGAACTTAGTAAAATTAACAGGAAGCATTCTCATTCCTATGTCCCATTTCAGCTTTTATCCAGGCTACAAATGAACATAAAGTTTTCCCTGTTCCATCTCAATGAATGGGACACAGTCAAAGCATTACCTTGGTTTCCTCTTCTAGCTGTCTCCTAAGTTCTTCAATCTGTTGTGTAAATGAAGTTTTCCCACGGGACAGCTGACTTATCAGTGACTCCTTTTCTTCGAGTTGTCTTATAAATTCACCTGCCACAGGATTTAACCAACAACAACAACAAAAAATTTTTAAAAAGTAAGACCAGGAAACTACAAAGTCCCAGCCAAAATCAAAATCCCACCAGTCCAATTCTGCTGAGGAAAAGAACTAACTGACCTCTTGTGAAGCTTCTTCCAAAGTTGTAACTATCAGACACTTCACCAGGATAGTTTTCCTTAAGTTTTCTTTTGGGGGTGGTGGTGGGTGGTGTGTTCTTCTGTTGGTTTTGTGGTTTGTTTTTTTTTTTCTTATTTGTTCTGCTAATACCTTGATTCATTAATTTTAGTTCAGCTTGTGGATCAGACTAGGGTGATGCTTACTTTCATGCTTACTAGTTGCAGCTAGTTTTGCATATGCTTTTCTTCACTACTTTATGTTGTTTTTCCAAAGATGACTTTTCAGAGGGCTCCAAAGCACCCTGAGAACCTCACAACAACCAGCATATAGAACAGAGGGATACATAAGGAAAATCTCATCTATCACAAGAAGGACGTCACTGCAGCCTCATAGGAGTACATAGAACTAACATGAACACAGATGGGAAATGAAAAAGATGTATTTGAAAATACACAGAACAGTGATATCTGATAAGGATGCAGGGGTTAAATAGTACTACTCTGGCTAAAAAAGGTAGCAAGCACTTGGAGGACATGTAGTATTTTTGGTCAGATGTGAGTGTCTTCTGGAGTGCAATGCCCAAGGTCATGCTGAGGAAGATGGTATTCACACAGACAGCAGCAGTATGCCAACTCCTTCATCTTCCCTCTAGCACTGCAAGATAGATGTACATGTCCTTGTTCCTGAAAATTGGTACCTAGCCAGCACATGTATTTCAGCTCATAAGATGGTAGCACGGTATGCTGGTAAATACAGTTATAGGTTTGTTTTAAAGGACAGTCATAGGCAAGGTTGTCCCCTGCTGCTATGGTGTCATGGTTTTTGCTGGGATAGACTTAATTTTCTTCACTGCAGCTGGCACAGTGCTGTGCTTTGGACTTAGTATGAAAACAATGTTGAGATAACACACCGATGTTTTGGTTGCTGCTGGGTAGTGCCTGTACTAGTCAAGGACTTTTCTAGCTCCGGGTGCACAAGAAGCCAGGAGGGGAGGGGGCACACATAAGAGAGCCGATTCAAACTGATCAAAGGGATATTCCATATCATGTAACGTCATGCCCAGTATGTTAACTGGGAGGGGCTGGCTGGGGGAGAGAGGCGGCAATCGCGGCTCGGGGACCAGCAGCATTGGTCAGCGGGTGGTGAGCGGTTGTATTGTTTGTGTTTCTGGTTTTTTCCCTTTTTCCCTTCTCCTTTTTATTAGGTTATCATTATTTTAATTATAATAATAATTATTATTATTATTATTTTATTGTAATTATTAAACTGTTCTTATCTCAATCCACAAGGTTATTTTGGTTTTTTTTCCTTTTTGCTTTTGCTCTTCCAATTCTCTCCCCCACCCCACAGGGTGGGTGGGAGTGAGTGAGTGAGTGGCTGCGTGGTGTTTAGTTGCCACCAGAGTCTGAACCACGACACAAGGTTATAAAAATATTGAAGATAGGAAAGTCAGAAGACACAGAGCCGCTGCTTAATTCAGCAATCCTTATCCAGCCAGCTTCAAGCAGATGCCATTGTGCAACACATCTCACTGACATAGCACTGAGACACATTTGATAGACTGTTTTCCAGGAACTCAGGCTGAACACACACATACCATTCTCACTCTGGAGTTTTGTCTTCTGAGTGGTGAGGTCATTCATTAGGCGAGTCATTTCCTCCAGTTTAGTTTTTGCCTCATTCAGATGGTCTTCATAAGTGCGACAAAGTTTCTCTGCATTTGCCTAACAGGAATCAGGAGACAAGACATACAAAGCTGTAGCCTCCAGGCAGCCATTTGGAAGCAGTAGCCTTTCATGTGCATCCTTTTTATGTTTGCCTTTCAGAGAAATGGCAAAGGCACAAATACCACAGCTGTGAAGTGGGGAACAGTAGCCCTGTGTCTACAGACCCAGGCCAGGGGTCTCCCCAGGAGACCACCTTCCCCATTTGTTTTCCCTGAACTGTATTCTGCTTTAATTACCATTTATTGTAAACTGAGTTTGATGACAGCTTTCTAGCTCTCAGAATACTGAAATTTCTTTTCTTCACTTGCACTGAAAGAACTCTTTAGAGTGCTCTGAATGCTACCAAGATTATCTACTCAGGAAACGAAATCCACAATTCAGCCATAGAGAGTAAAATACACGATGGTCATGCAAGCCGTTGCTTTGTGCTCCTTGCTAACTTGGGTCAAAACTGTGAACCAAGGGCAGGATCTGAGAGGACCCTGCTTAGGATGGGAGATATCCAGCCTTGGATGACATCACCCCAGTCATCAGAAGCCTGGGGGAGCACAGTTTAAGTGACACAGTTTTGAACTCTGAGATATACAGATAAACAATATGCCTGTTACTGAGGATGCACTATGTGTTTTAGACAAGCCATCTTAATTGCTGTCCCATCTCCAGGTAAGAAGGGTTATACCACAAGCTGGGGGAGGGGTGACATTTTGCACATAAGCACCTTCAGATTGCAAGATATAAGCACCTTCTAAAACACTTCAGCCCTACCAGGTGTCCTGGGAAACCTTCAGACCAGCCTTAGCTACAAGTGACCTTTGGGGGTTTGGGAAGTCTCAGAACCCTTACTTTTCCCTTGACCATCTGCTCCATGTTGGATGACAGATCATCCACTTCCATCTTCAGCTCGCTTTTCTCCTTTTCCAGTTTCTGTTTGACCCGCTGTAGGTTGTCCAGTTGCTCCCCCATCTCAGCCACACTGTCTGCATGCTTCTTCCTCAGTGTGGCAGCTGTGGCTTCGTAGTGCAGTGTGGCCTCCTCGAGGTCCCGCCGCAGCTTCAGGAACTCTGCCTCACGTTTCTTGTTCATCTCCAGCTGGGCAGCAGTGGCTCCCCCAGCCTCCTCAAGTCGTTCACTTAATTCCTCCAGCTCTCGTGCCAAATCTGATCTCTGCTTTTCCACCTTGGCTCGAGCAGCTCTTTCTGCTTCCAACTCCTCTTCTAGTTCCTCTATACGAGCCTACCAAAGAGAAATCAGCAGCTTTGGGTCAGCTGCATGATGATTCCCACTGGAATACCTTGAAGAACCTTACAAATTGTTAAGCTGTGTGCCACCCCACACTTTACAACACAGGTGGAAGCACAGAAACTTGCCCATTTGTGCCAATAAATCAGATCTTGAGCTAAAGTAAGAATGACAAGCCCCATCTTTTTCACGGTAGATTGCTCTCCAAGATCTAGTTCAAGACATTTATGTCAAGTGCATTGACCTTATTCTCATGTACTTGACATTCAGCTGAAGTACCAGAGAAGTTACTTGATAGTAGGAATAGCAGCAACAAATTGTTATTGAAGGGGAAGGACTCTGTTCTCATTTTAAGAGCTCTGTGACTGAGGTAACCTCTCTCTAGGAGTGTTAAGACAGGATTTCAAATACAGCAGTGTGTAGAGTTGTATGAATAACAAATATTCATTGGGATGGTCTTTTTTATGAAACAGTTATTTTGACCAATCTGCACTTCATGTCCAAGTTATGCAAAAGTTGTTTATTTACAAAAAAAGCACAGCTGGTATTTTGGGTCAAGACATATTATTTAGACTGTGCTGACTTTCTTTGGCATTCTCAATTCTGTTGAAAATTTCCTGTGCATCTGAGCCCTTCCCCTAAATTTCAAAGCCATGCTTACCACTGCTGAACTCCTCCCTAGCATCCACCCAGCTCCATGGTCTGGAACAATATTATTTGCTTAAAACAAAACACCAGAGCCTTTCTGCCTTGCCTGAAACCACTAGCATTCCTGTGGTCATATGTCCTGCTACTGGGAAGGAACCACTATAGAGAGAGCCTCCTGAGGGGAAAAGGGATCAGTCTGGGAAGCTACAGAGTCGCACCAGTTTGGGTCTCAAAGCTAAGCTGCAACTAGCCATGAAAAAATCTCTGCAAAGCCTTTCAGTGAGGCACAAAGAGAAACTCATCCTAAAATACATGAGAAAGAAGCAAGCTGACCTGAAGCTCCTTGATCTTCTTCTGCAGCTGCATCACTATAGCTTGTTCATCTTCTATTTTGGAATTCATCTGGCTTATTTCAAATTCTTTCCTGCCACAGAAAGGAAATCCCACTGTGACAATTTTCCCTGTAGCTTCAAGTTAGGCTTTTGCAATTTTTAAAGAGTTTTTCAGTAAAATTTCTAACATATCTAAAAATGAAAGAAATCCTCATCTGTTTCGATTTGCATGAAAACACATGTTTCTCTAAGCAGTGGTTTCCAAGTCAAGACTCTGCATGCATTTGTGCAATTATATTTCTGGTTCTTTGTGTCACACAAAAGTAAAATTATTTTCAGACTCAATGGAAAAATATATTTAACAGAGTCAGGTCTTTCAACAATACCGTCATAGCTAGTTAGGATGAACAACTTTAGAGACTTCTTTCAGCTTTCTCCTCTAAGCAATGAAAAACACAAATACCTTTTTTTTTTTTTTTCAAATGCTGGAAAGTGTAATGAATTCTAATGTTTCAGGTATACTGTGCACAAGTAAGAGTGATTTTCTCTCTCGGCTACACATTCTCCTGTCTGTCATGGAATTTAATTTTAGCCACCATCAGAGCAGGATGACACACCTGAAGGCTCTGAAAAAACAGCGGTAACTGCTCTGCCTTATTTTGTACCACAGAATCAGTCTCTTACTTTTTTAGCTTTTCTTCCATCTGCAGCTTATCGTTCTCCAAGTCCATGACACTCTCTTGAGTCAGCTTCAAATCCCCTTCCAGTTTGCGTTTTGCCCTTTCTAGATCCATCCTCACTTTCTTCTCTTGTTCAAGTGAGCCCTCAAGCTTTAGAAACAAAGTCACTTATTAAATATATTGAACACAGATGGTACAAAACAGTCAGATGTATGCTACGCTCAGCTTTGTGCTGAGCTCTAGCAAGTGGGAAAGCAGAAGTATTTAAGTACAAGCACCGTATTTTACATTTTTTGTTTTCTACCAGCCAGTGGACACATGGGCTAAAGAGATATATCATAAGGGTTAGTCCACACTTTACATTTGTGCAAGCATTACAGTCCTTTTAGTAGTAAAGTTCTGTTTGACTTCATGCCAATTACACTGCAAATGCAAACTGAGTGGATTTTCCCTCACCTCACACTGCTTTCAAAGGCTGAACTACACAGGTGAGTTTTTACAGCATTCCTGTAATTTCACCCTTTACAGAAAGTACAACAAGAACTGCATTTCTAAATCCTTGATCTTTTTTAGAAGGACAGGAATACATTTCAAAGTTTTGCAGCATTTCAGAGTCATGAAGCTCTTTGTAGTGGACAAACAAGCCTGGAGAAACATGAAGGCAGAGCCAGCTTACATCATCCACTTGCTGTTCCAGTTTCACTTTAGCTTTACTCAGTGTGTTGACCTTGTCCTCCTCTGCTTGTAGGTCATCCAGAACTTGCTGATGAGCTTCCTGCAAGGACTTTTTCTCCTTAGTAAGTTTGCTGATATTCTCATCAAGAGTCGCCATTTCTTCTGTCAGATTTTTAACCTGTGCAAGAGAGGAAGATGTATTTGTAAGACTTTGAAGGAAGGGATTATAATAACTTGGCTCAAATGACTGTCTGTACTGAACGTGTATGCAGGAAGATGACGGAAAGAAAGTCATCTCTCCCCCCTCAACTCCTTGTGGCTTTTTGAGTGAAACTGCCACGAAGGGAGCCAATGTGTGCCACTTCTTGTTGTGGGTTTGGTACATTCTTTCAAATGTACTAAATTCTTTTCAGTGTCACTTTCTTTGAGGTGGACTCCAGCTTCTGATTCTCTCTGAGAGAAGTGGGAGATGAATTTTACATTTACAGGCTCTAAGAAGAAGAGCTGGAAGAACTCATGGTTACAGCATAAAATTGTTTACTTAAAAGTGCCAAACTGGGCATAAATCTTTAGCTGAATTGCAGCAAAACTCACTTCAGAAAAAGGGAAACTGAGGCTCGGAGTTAACAAATAACTCTATATATACTGATCCTTCAGTGTGGCCTGTGTAAAAGACAGTGTGAAACCGTCAGAAGACCAGCAGCCCTTGTCATAAAGATAATCCATGCTCAACTTCTTCTGAATACACAGTGAAGTTCTAAAAGTACCTTGTTTTCAGTAGCATGCTTCTCTTTCTCTACTTTTGCAAGTGTTATTTCAAGATCATCAATATCCTTCTTGAGCTCAGAGCACTCATCTTCCAATTTTCTCTTCTTAGAAGTCAGTTCAGAATTCATCTCTTCCTCATCCTCAACCCTCTCCGTCAATTCTTTGACTTTGGCCTCCAGCTGAATCTTGGATTTAATCAACAAGTCACATCGTTCCTCGGCATCTGCCAGAGTGTCTTGTTCCTGGTGTGGCACAAGGAAAAGAACAACAATGACTGCCTGGCCCTTTTCCTTCCTTACTTGTCCCCTATCCTGGAAGTAGTCGGAGACCCTGATCCAATGCTACAGAGCAGCGTAAGGAAGATTTCCAGCTCCTGATCTCAGAAAAGAAGAAGGACAAGTAATTAACAGAGCAGGATGAGACAGTGGTGAGCATGACTAGTCACATATAAGACTACTTCCATATTAACTACCAAAGACAGTGCCTTGGACAGAACCTGTTAAGATTTGCATTGCTAGCCCACCTGGTTACGTGCTAGAACACGAGAATTTCTATCTGCTCTAATTTTTGGCAAGACTCTGACAAGACCAACAGCTTATTTTAATCGAACTAAACAGAACAGAACACTCTTCTCAGTAAACCTTTGAGTTTCAAAGAACATCTAATAACTATATGAATATATGTGTCTACTCACAGCTTGGAGCTGGAGAAGCAAATCATTTTTTTCCTGAACTAAAGACACTTGCTTTTCTTCAAGTTCCTTTCTCCTGGCTTCAGATTTTTCCAGGGCCTCCTTCAGTTTCAAGAACTCTTCCTTCATGTTGGCCATCTCCTTTTCAGTTTCCGCAGACTTCAGAAGAGGTTTGATCTTAAAGAAAAGCTTCATCCAGGGCCAGTTCTTCACAGCCATAAAAGCGCGGATGTTCCACTGAATTACAAGAAGGGCATCCCTGGTTTAAGAAAAAAGCAAACAAAATTCCCTAAAGCTTAGCCTGAATTGAGAAAGTGAGATTTTTTTTCATTCTCAGTCAATTTCATGGCTCTGTTCTCAGTAATACTAGGAACTTGTACTAGGTTCCAAGATATATAAGAAACTTCCTCTACCTCTTGATTTTCAGGGACATGAAAAATTTCCAAATCTGATTTTTACCAGAGCGACAGGCAACTAATATAGAGTTGCTATTATTTTTATCATACACCCACTTTAAACCTTTAATTTAGGGTTGGCTATAGCCTTAGGGACTGTACTAGTGACTCTATTCAACATATAATTAAATGGTAATTACTGTTATCTGCTAAGATTTAAGGGGTGCCTTCATACCTGCGCTCCACTATCTTCTGAAACTCAATCCGCATCAGTCTGCCACGTGCTCTTGCCTGGATCATCGTTAAGATTTTCGCAAGTCTCTCATCCCTCATTTCTTCTAGATGGCCCAAGAGACCAGCCTTGAAGAACACCTGGTACATGAACAGATGTCATTTCACCATAACAAATTATTTTATTCTGGAGTTACACAGACCTTACTGAAATAGTTCAGAAGACTGGTATTCTCATTGACACATTATCAGGTAAAAAGTATAGAGGGCCAAATACTACTTGCATCAGGGACTGCACTGTACAGCTCAGAAGTTGTTTTAAAACCAGGTCTCACCTCCCCAGTTTTGAATAGTCCAAACTATTTTACTGCCACAGTACTTTTCAGCTGCTGCATGGTTCAAAGCAGGTTAGCTGAACCACAACTCCCAACTCAGAGATTCCTGCTAGTGTGATCATGTCATAATTGCACATGGCCTCATTTCTGCATGGCCTGCAGCTGATCTTGTGGTCCATATATGTTTGAGTGTACCTATATTATATTAAATAAGCTATTGTTTTACTGGGGGGCATGGAGCATCAGCTGCTGCTGTATCCGCTTGTAGTGTTGCTGTAATAAAAGGTTTGTGGGAGCTTGAGCCAGAGAAATAAATTTCCTCTAGTACAGCTTAAAAATTAACATCACTTTGCTGCTACATTGCTGGTTCCTTGTATTATTAACTCACCATTAATCGCCACCACCAGAAACTGCATAATGTCCTATCTGCAAATTAGATATTAGATCCATCACTTTTCTCCTTAAATAAGCAGTGATGGTCTTTTCTTCTTACCTTGGTGTGTCCAAAACGATATTGGTTATGGTCAATATCTAAAGATGCCAGCAGTTTTTCAGCAGCTTTTCTGCTATCCACAAACTTATCCTCTGGGATTGCACCTGGATTCAGAATGCGGTACCTGTTAATAACAGAGGAGCAATGAGTAAAATTGGCCTAACTTCTGCTTTTTTTTTTTTTTTTTAATCTCCCCTCTGCCCCCCAAATTTTTTAAACAAGAAAAAAAATCACCTAGAGTGATATCTAACTTGGCATCTACACAGAAGCAAGAGCAGAATTCTGCCTTCTGTGTTCAGGTAAACTGAATGGAAAATAAACTTGAACGGAATAAAATACCTCCAAATAAAAATGAGAAGATATGCTTTGCTTATTTTGACTGATGGGTTAGGACAGGGGACAACATAGCTCTGCATTACCTTTGTTTAAAGTCAGCATAAAGCACCCTGTTTGGAAAACCCTTACGGCAAATCCGGATGCCTTCCAGGACACCATTACAGCGGAGCTGATGCAAGACAAGGAAAGCATCCATTGCACCTACAGGGGAAAAATAAGGCTAAATTAAATGGAGCATTTCCATAGAGCTTAATCTTCATTTCATCGATGGAATTGGAAAATGTGAGGTGTCACCTCCTGAAAGAGCAACACCATTGGATAAGGTAAACAATATAGACAGTATTTAAGTACAATCTGGTGACTTGAAAATAAGTATTGGGATGACATAGTTCAAATATATTAAAAATTTTGAGACTTTTGTGTTTTCCATACCTGGAGTTTTGGATTCATTTGGAATAATGCATCGTACAAAGTGAGGGGCTGTAGATCTTAGGTTAGTCATCAGCTTATTTAAATTTTCCTAGAACAGACATATTGAAAACACAAATAGCTTTAGTGGTTTAGTGGAATTCCAATCACTTATTTCTTTGGTTTGTTGATGTTAAGTTTATTAAGGTCATCTCTCTAAATAGTCTCCAAAAAGGTTATAAGCTTTCCAAAATTATTACAGAGAAATGTGTTCAAATAAACCAAAGTATGAATTAACTTTATTGTAGGAATCCACATCAGTTTTAGCAAAGTCTTAAGAAGACGTGGTTTACTCGCAACCCCAGAAACATGAGAAACAAGATGAACAGCAAGCAAGATGCAGTATCATGCTGCAGAACATTTCTGTAAAGCCAGCTACATTTTTGCCTGGTCACTTTCCTACTTAGAGAGGACCGTTCACCTTTCCCATCCGTTCCTCAAAAAGCTAGGTTTTTGTCCTCCTGGCCAAATGTTTTCCCTATATTGATCTTAATCAGACATCTCCCAGGCAGGCAGCAAGCTAGCTTGGAGGAAGCCAACCATTCGGTGTCTACCAGTGACCACCAAGCTCTGCAGAAAATGTTTTGTCTAGTAAGCAGAAAATAGAGACCATTAGAGGTGGAATATAATGTCATCAACATAACTGTTCAATCTGAAAATTTCAGCCAGTCAGGACCATAAATGAGACAACGTGAGCTGGGTACTTAGGAGCTCCTTGTGTGCTGGACAGTAGGTTTCTATTTGTGGATTATTAAATTACTGTCTGAATGAACCTTCAGCTATATTTACATTTCTTCAGCTGGTAAGATATAAGTCTTGATTTCCTGTGATTTCTCTTCATAAGGACTACCTCCAAAGAAGATAAAATGACACGGCAAGTGGGAGATAACTACTTCCTTCCTAGCTGAAGTTTACCTGCATTACAGCTTCCTCAATGTTACCCATAAGAAATAGTACTAATGGTAAATTACAGCCCCCATTTTTCCCCCAGGCATGATCCTAGCGACAGCTTCCACCAGTACCACATGCCAGTCCCAGTAGAAGGGAATTACTCAGGAAAAAAGAGGCTATATGCCACACCATTCAACAACTTTTGTTTTCTATGATTGCTGTAACCCTAGGATCCAATTACAAACAGTAATCTGATAAGGACTAGCAAATTACTTCTAATCGTTTCCTGTTCCAAAGACATACATGAAGTTGTAAGCCACAAAATAAGTTATAAAAGTTGTTCACAATATTTTGTGATACTTTCTCAAATAGAATAAAAAACACTTAATCTCCTGAATGCTCAGAGAAGATAAAATGGAGCAGCCCCTCACACACACGGTTTTAATAACAGTGTATTCACTTAGCCAAGGTCAATAACCCAGGTCCTGAATCAAAATCCAATGTTGGATTTCAATATCTTTTGTCCCTTACAATCCTTAACATTCCTCTTCAATGTATTGTCTTAACTCAAATCATCAGGTGGGGAGAGGTAAACAAACCTTGTGCAATGAGGACACTGTTTGAAAAGAAGCACCTTTCTTGCGTTTCTTTTCTCCACCCTGGTCAGCTAAGAAAAAAACAAGGGAAAAAATAAAGATCATAATCTCTATCTCAGTAAGGGGTGCAGGCAGGGCACGGGAGACAGATAAGCTGTTCTAATAATACAACTTGCTTTGAATGAAAGGCATAGCTAATGACTTCATGGCCCTGATCACTCAAGTATTACACAAAAACTTCTGAACATCGTGTGTTACATATCACAAGCCTGCAGCGCTCTGTCCATACTCAGGATTTTTGTCAAAGAGCACTGTAAGCTTTCTGGATTGCATTTTCATTTTAGATCTAGACAGCATCACTTGTTATGCGGAAAGTGCACAAATATGAATAAGGCATAAAAATAACTTTTAACAAAATTGTTTATAGTTCATTAAAAAGCCTGTAGGGTGAGATGATGTAGAAGAAGATAAAGCTAAAGAAAAGTAATGCTTATGGAAAATCTATACTCTACATTGTACTGTATAGACGCTGATTTTCATGTGTCTGCTATGCAGACACTGAACTTGTGCAAGTAGCATTTGCCTAGACTAGAGGGAAATTAATATTTGTAGTTTTAGATATAGTAGCTTTGCATCCCCTGAATTTTGCTTAAAGCTTCAGAGTCAAAATCACTCAGATCCTCCAAAGGGATGGCAGTTTCTGACATGACCTTTACAAAGTTTCACAAGAGCCAAACATGACCCAAAAATGTACAGCAATTGCTGTAGCTTTCTAAACACTGGCACATTAGATCATTCCCAGGAGGTCTGGCATTCTGTCACCTGTCAACAATAGTCAACATAAAAGGAGAAGTGAAGAGTGCAATGTACTTGATGCAATTATCCACAGCCTTTCCCCCTTTTGAAAGTGACACTGCCAAGACTGGAAGAGGCTAATCTGGACAGGCTGTTCTTTCCTCCTGACACTGACAAAAAGCAAGGTAGCATTTCTGACAGATAGGAATATCCACAGGCCGATAGGCAGTTAGTAACTTGCAAGAACTTGCTAGTGGCAGGATTTTTGCTATTTACATTCAGCTCCATCTCTTATTCACATTATGAAGTCTGCAGCCTCCTTGCTTCCTCAGAAAGTGTCTTATCATTCATGACAACAACATCTATAGAAATGAGGTTACTAACAAATAGGCTGTAAGTGATCGCAACTTCAGGACATGAGAGCTACATCTTTGTAATGAATGCCAGTATTATTTACTTAAGATCAGTCTTCTGGATGCTTGCTGCTTGTCTTCTCTTCTCACAAATAAAACAGTTTTGTGTAATGCATAGAGCTTAAATATGTCCTCAGACATACATTAGTCTTGTCAAACAAAACAAAAAAAAAACCCAACTGCTACCAAAAAGGAAAATGTATTGGCGAAATCTTCCACTTTGGCCTATGTGGAATGGTGTTCAGGTACCCTCAGTGTCTACTTGTGACTAATCCAACAAAATATTCCAAAACACTGTCTCAAACTTTGTATTTCTTATTTAATTCGGGGTGGCTAGCAAGGAGAACTACAGCATGGGAAACAAGAGCTCTTCTTTTCATAGGCATTTATGTACAAAGTTTTTTGTGCAACACTTGCCTGCATATCTGAACACTTGCATGCTCAAACTCAGGGTGTTCACAACACAGAGACTTCCTTGCCAAAATTGCTCAGAGGTATTACACATTCAAACTAGCTGAGTTATTGGCCTCCTTGGTATAACTGGCGAACTCCTACAGATACTATGCGCATATAAATAATTAGTCACTGTCCCATTTAGCATTGAGACAATTGTAGTTGGGAGAATTATTTTGCTTCTTAAATTCATTCCCAAGCACACATCCCAGAAATGAAAGAAAACCCATGTGAACCAATTCCACTTACCGCTGTCAGCGCCAACGTAGCTTTCAAACAAGCTTGCCAGGAGTTTGTTGGATGATTTTTGGAAAATACCTACTACAGTTTCATTAAGCGGGTCTTTGTTCTTCTCAAGCCACCCAATGATGTTATAGGGAACCTACAGCAAGATATTGAAAACAAACCAGTGTGTGCAAATGTTCCCCTTCAGGGCAGCCAGTAGTTCTTTATGGTTTGGCTTGAAGCAAATGACACCTAGTTTTTTATCACTTCCTCTCCAACTCTCTGCTTCCTATTTCCCAAAACTTTCTTACTAATAATTACCATCTGAATCCCACACACACCTTAAAACTACCTGATCCCTACATTTTCTCATGGACTCCATGTGGCCGGCTGTAGAGATACCACATGTCGGCAGTGTCCCAGGAACCCTACTAATGAGTGCTGAACTATAAAATGCACAAATAATACTTTCACTTCACAGCAGCATGCTACACTGGAATAACCAAGATTTTCTGTCAGAAATTCAATTATTAAAAATCTAACTCCTGGACTTTGCCATAGCTTTGTTTAGTGGGAAAGTGTGTTCCATTATTAGTACCACAAGGGGATAGAAATCAAATTTTCTTTGCTGAATACATTAACAACTGTGGACAAAGAGCAAGATGGACATTATTTCTCTGAATAAATACAAAATTTACTTAACATTCAATTATAATTTGAAATTAACAGCATCAGGTAGGTTCCAGCTTTGCTGTGCTGAGGCTTCATATCAACTCTAGTTTGATAAAAAATGTCCTGTGTCCCTCTCAAATTCTTTCTGCCCATCTGGTCTGAAAACAGAGCTCTGAAACTGGGCAAGTTTTGGCTCGGGTATCACAATACTGTATTGTATTCCCATTCATCCCACCATGAAGGTTAACACAGCAGAATTAACCCAATTCCCTTGGTTATTTCGACACGCTGGTCCCAATGTGAATAAAAACTGATGGCAAATAATTTTGTCTTGGAGTCTGGTAGCATCTTGCTGTGTTGCAATTCTTGTGCAGAGAGAGTAGATATCTGCTTTCACTCCTCACTCTTCCTTTCTTCCCCTCTTCTTCCTTCCCACCCTTCCTTTTTGTGCGCTATGGGCCAAAGCCCACCTGGAAGACCTCTAATACAAAGTCTACCTGCCAGCAGAGGAACTTACTGCACCAGCATAATGAAGAAGTTCAAAGTGAGCTTCGTATTTCCTTTTCTTATCAGGCCTGGGCTTCTGTAAATTAGGTGACTTGCCAAGATGATTGTCGTAGAGTTTGGCTTTGAATGTCATATCTGTAGCTTTCGGGAACATACATTCCTCTTCAAGGATAGACAGGATTCCCAATGGCTGTGGATTTAAGAACACGTTTGTTGGAAAATGCTTAGGCTGCCTGCTTTCAGTAGCTGTGCAGCCTTTAATTTTGATCTGATGGAATTTTAAGCCTGAAAAATTTCTTCTCATCCTGAGGCGGAAGCCTTTGACTATTCTGTTAAGACAGTAACTACACCTTTGACTACTCAATGTGTCACTTCTGCCTCAGGAAGCTTTATGATGAAAGGGTTTGATTTACTTTTCAAGGCAGTTGGACCAACCAGAATTTTATTATTCATGTCTCAGGAAAAGATGAGCTAACTTCCTAGCACTAGACAGATTGTTTGAGGGACTAGGATCATGCGCAGATATCCTACCCCTAAAGAAGAAAGTGATCAAGCAGAAGAGCACTTAATAATCAGCCTTTCTACTCCAGTTGTTCTAGATGTCCCGTGAATGCAGGACTAAGATTTTCATTTTTCCTCACAGATCAGCAGGGTTAGATGCCATGCTATAGGAGATGACAAAAAGAGAGAGATAGCAAGGGACAGCTGTCCCCACCAGGACCACATTATACTCCCAAAGAAGAGAAAAGGAAAGGCATATCTCATTCAGGGAAGTGGTGAGAGGGAAGCAATTGTTCCAAGCTAGGAAGAGCATGAAGTACTTTGCACATCAACATGTAATGTAATAAACAGGAGCCTCACAGGCAGAGGTACAGGACATGTGACTGCAACACAGCATTTCCCCTGAAAAGCTGACAAATAAGTTAATGTTAAGCATATGTCGAACAAAGTAAATGGAAAAACAGTAGGGACAGAGGAAGACAAAAGTAAAAACTGAGGAAGATTATATAGCCATACAAATTAACAGTTACAGCTTGTGGTTACTGTTGGCTCTGTAAGGCAAACTTACAGAAGTCAAACTAGGTAGCCACAAATGCTGCAAATATTGATTTTTCTTTGATTCTTTATTGCATGTAGAAAGGCAAGAAACTTGTTCTGCTCTTTATCCTATTCTGTTCATTGGGACTTGAGGACATCTCCAAGGAAGCATCATGAATAAAACCCATTCAGTAAATACACCTTAGTACTCCTGTACATACCTTCTCAATTAGATCAATGCAGGCCTGCAGGTCCATGCCAAAATCAATGAATACCCATTCAATGCCTTCCTTCTTATACTCTTCTTGCTCCAGGACAAACATGTGATGATTGAAAAACTGTTGCAGTTTCTCATTAGTGTAATTGATGCAGAGTTGCTCAAAGCTGTTAAACTGCAGAAGGATATGAAAAAAGAAGCATTTGCACCACAGTTAACTATGTTAAGAGCTTGGTGGAACAGCAAGAAGGAAACTGTTTACATCTAAAACCTAAACAGTAGCTGGTTGAGAAACTACTGAACTGTTGTCCTCTGGAATGTGAGGATGCCCAGATTTGGCATTTTACCCATTTGGATATTGGGCATCTCAGGATTCATGAGCCTTTCTGTCAGCAGCATGCCACACCATCCCTGCAAAGTAAAGCCAACGCACTCTTTGCTCTGCTGTGTACAGAGAGCAGCACATAGCAGCAACAGCATTAAGTATTTATCTTCAGGAATGGATCCTGAGAAACTGAAGCTGTGATGTGCTTTTCTCACATACATGTGTTTACAATGATGATAGAATCACAGAACAGCCCAAGTTGGAAGGGACCTCGAAAGATCATCTGGTCCCTTTCGTGGGAAAGGGAGCCTAGATGAGATTATCTAGCACCCTGCCAAGTCACATCTTGAAAATCTCCAGTGATGGGGGCTCTACCAAGTCCCTGGGGATGTGATTCTAGTGAATGATTGTTCTCACTGTAAAAAATTTCTTTCTTATATTGAGATGAAGATATATACTTTATATTGAGATACAAACAGGAAGAAATATTATACTCTATAGAAGATTCTTTCTCTCAGAGAGAAAGAGTGGGAACAACACATTCTCCTAAAACACAGCCCAAAGCATGTGAGATGTTGTCTTTGTTAAAAGTTGCCCCACTCTTCCTCCTCAGGAATGATTAGCATGTCCAGCTGTGCTAAATGCTGAGTGTTTTCTATATCTATTAATGGAAAAACCTTGTAAAATCATATACATTATTTGCTTTACAGCTTTCTCAGTACTTTGTCTTCTCTTCATGTAGAAAAAGAAACACGCCCCAAGACCATCGCTTGGTATCTTTTATGTCCTTCCACCAAGTCCTTGCACATTAATACTCACATCAAAGATTTCAAACCCAGCAATATCCAGGACTCCAATGAAGAACTGTCTTGGCAGCTTAGTGTCCAAGGTCTTGTTGATACGGACCACCAGCCATTTGAACATTCGATCATACACTGCCTTAGATAAGGCTCCAACAGCATACAAAACCTAAAACACATGTTTTAAAATACCACTGTGTGGAACAGAATTCACTGTGGAATTCAGTGCAGTAGCCTGTTTCAATCCCTACTTATCATTTAAATGAAATTTCACAATGGTTCTCATAATCACCAAGGCATACTTAATACAACACAGAGTTTCTCCTATTATCTATGTTGAATTTTCTTCAAACTGTTGTTGTGTAAATGTATGTATACTAACACAGACATAAAGTGCTAGTAAAGTACCTCTTGGAGAAACAGCTGGACAGCAAGTTGCAAATGTTTTAATCCCTTACATTTCTGTGGAAGTTAGGTACCAGAAAGCTCATGGGCCAGATGCCAGCCATGATGTCCAGAGCTACTGCCAGAACAGGGGACGTCTGTGCTCAAGTTGCTCATTGCCATTTGCTTCTAATTTTTGAGGGGTGCTATGGCATAAGCAGGCAATAAGAAAAGTCTGTCAAAAGTCTCTTCTTTAGCGTATGCGCAAGTACCCCCATATGGTAGACCTCTCTCCAGCAGTTTTCTAGTTTCTGAGCCTGTACCGCAGCCTGTCTTCAAACAACAATTTTTACTGTAACCAAAATGCTGCAGTATCTTCTACAATACTGCTACAGCTGCAGCAGTGTTAACCCAAGGACTTTTGTTTCCTAAATTAAGACATACCTTTAAGTGGATATTGCCTTTAGCTGATTGAGGTCACACAGAGCTTAAAATTACATGAATAATGAATGAGTGATGAGTGAATAAATAATCCATGACTTAACTCTTCTAGGTAACTATTCTCATCCAGAATTAGAGATCAATCCTCATGTGGTTTTACTGCACCTGGTTTCCTTGTGTGGCTGCTACTAACAGATCAGAAAAACAATCCTATCAAAGGCACTGCCAGCCACTATTCCTTTGTCAGTTTTTTCACCAGTTTCCCGTACTTTCACTGTCTATTCCCCCAAGTTTGGGGATATAAAATAAGAACAGGTACTAGAGGTACATGTTAATATTTCTAGCAGCTGTCTGTCTCTCTGAAATGTTACAGATGAATCCTCAAGGCTTGCCCTGAAATCTTCTCCTTACCTGTTCAACACTTTGACCTTTGGTCACATACTCGTTGCCAACTTTCACTCTAGGGTGCAATAAGCCCTTAACCAAATCAGAGGAGTTGATTCCCATTAGGTAGGCAGCTTTGTCAGCACCTGATCAAGAGAAACAAGGTTTCAGCTGGTTTTGAACTTCTACATGGGAACAGGCCTAATCAAGAAAAAAAATATAATGTACATCCACTTTAAAAGAGAAACTGGATAAAGAACTTGTTCTTTTAATCATTTGTGTTAGGTGTGCCTGTTCTCTCCCTTGTGGTAGAGAAGGTCATCTAGCTGCCTTAGACCCCAACTGCTACAAGCATGACACTTGAGAAACTCTTCAGGGAAAAGGACATATCTCCGGGTTATAGACAGCTTCTCCTGATTATAGACTGGTTATAGACAGTTTCAGGTGCAAGAAGAAGTAAAGAAGCAAGACCTGAAGACATGAAAGAGAAAGATAAGGCAAGAACTTTTTGCAACCATTTTGTTCAAATGGTAACAAAAATGGAATTTCATTGGTTGCTCTGACTGTGTCTATTCATCTTCTGATAAGTAAGGCTGCCCACCACTGAACAAGCTACTGCTACAAATAAAGCACAGCTCTCCTTGCTGAGCAGGAGCTACATTCTGCAAGATCAAAGCAAACAGGCTGCTTCTTCCTCAACACAGCGCATGACACATGCCAGACTTTTGAAGGTAAAGAGTAATTTTAGGTGATACTCTTACTTTCAGTGCCATCAGCCTCTGCCTGCTCTTCTCTGGGTCTTTGTTTGAATTTCATGTTCCCAAAGTGCATGATGGCACCTGTGAGCTTGTAGGAACCATACTTCTCATCGGGCACAAATCCCAAGATGTCCATGGCTTGCTGAGAAAAGAAAACAGGTATTCTGTTTCTTCCCTATTCAAAAGCAATGGCATTTTGCAGCCCTGTAATGCATGGCAAATGTTAGTAACCTTTGCATGGCAGATATTACTAACCTACCAAGGGGTGTTATCTCACAAAGCAGCCACTGGAACACCCTGAAGACCCATCAGTGGCTGGGGAGCAGGAGGAGAACTCCCTTTATCTAGCATTTTATATACCAAAATTATAAGAACATTGAGCCTGTGAGCATTACGTGGAGTAAGGCCAGACCAAAGGTATAATAGTTTATCAGGCCTTGTGCTTCATAGTATGAATGCATTTAAGACCCATTTCACAGAATGGTAGGGGCTGGAAGGGACCCCTGGAGATCATCTCATCCGAACCCCCTGCTTGAGCAGGTACGCTAAGAGCAGGTGTACCTGCTTTCACTTTAATCCAGTAGTTTCGGTGACAGTAGTTAGGCTCCTGCTAGCACTTTTCCTCCCCACATGCACCTAATCTATGAAGCACAAAGTCAAATCAATACAGGCTTACGTCTGTTGCCATCAATTCTTCTCCATCATCCAAGTTGTCCACTGTAACTACTCCTTGTGAGCAAAAGTGGTAGTCATATGGGTTGGTAGATACCAGTAGCATATCTGTAAAAGAACTGCCAAGGTCAAAGCTTCCATCCATTCAGGATATCCCCCAAAAAATGGAGATCGAAAGATCAACTCTGAGGTACATTTGTCTCTGCACAACTGTGTGTAAAGATGTTTTCTGGTTGTTTGTTTTGTTCTGTTTTGCAACTGCAGGGCAGCAGCCAACTCTTTTATTCTACTATTCCAGTCTGAAGAGTTAGAGAAAGTGTGAATAAAAAGAGCATGGGAATACTGCATACACTCCATTAAGCATGTTTTGCAGTATAGTGAGTTCATAATTTCCCATACAACCCTACTTTCTGCCTTGCATGCTTCTAGAGGTAAAAATCCCATCTGAGTACAGAGGAGAAAAAGCTTTTGGTATGATCCAAGACAGGGACAATGGGCATGGTTCCCTTCTTTTATAATAGACTCACAAAATAGCAACTTCCAGGACTCTTTGCAGAAGACGCTTGGCTTTTGATGAACAGAAGTCTGAATATAGCTCTCTTTCTCTCCTCTTTTCTTTTTCTTTACATCAAAACCCAAAAGTGGCGTTGTTTTCTAGAAAGCTAACTGGCTCCAAAACTATAGGGAGAGTCCCGCTTCCCTAAATCAACAGAAAGTTTCACCCTCATTCAGCAGACCAAGATTTGGTCCAGATTTCAATCTTTTATATACATACACACATAGCTACATGTCTAATTATGTATATAGGTAAATATATGTATGCCTATCAATATATGTGTATATAAAATCATATTCTCTATAAGCCTGTCTTACTTTGCTAAGTAGTCATTATATTAGATATTAATTCATTTACATTTATGGTTTTCAGTATTTATGTTTATCTATATTTATACTTATCTATATTTAGATAAGTATGCATTTATATGGAAATGCATACATTTCTTGTCTACAAAACAGAAGTCCCCATTGGTTTCAGTCTCTTCAAGAGCCTGCAGATATGTTCTTGCTGGTCAAAAAGGTGTGTGCTGTTGTATAGACAGACAGTTTATGAGAAAGAGCATACTTTCCCAGCACAGGGATTCACACAGGAATCTCAGTGCAATGCTTCCTTGAAATCTTCCCTGTAATCATCATTAATTAGGCCACGTAAAAGCTAAGAGGGTTAGGGACTTCATCACGCACTGTCAGGATAATAAGACTTCAAAACAGATGACGATTGCTATGGCTTAGTAGAAGTTTAGTGGAGCAATAAAGTGACTCTTCAATTTATGTTATAAAATGTGTTCCTTCAAAGCACAAATTAAAATCAGCAAGCCACATCACTTAAATAACTAGTGAAGGTTTTATTCAAAGCATTAGGAGATGGGAGCAGAGAGACCTCATCTGCTCTCTGCTCTTCTCCGGCAGGTCTATGGGACTGCATTTACCCAGGGGAAGGTTGAAAGGGACAATTGCCACATAATCACCAGCAGGGAGTTTTGCATATATTTGCCAGGATGCTTGTTTTGGTACGTGGGGCAGAAAGAGGAAACTAGCTTTTCTTCACGGACCTATAAGCAAATCTCCTCATATGTGAAGATCTGGGTAATTAAAGTTTTATCACCACAAATTCTGTGGAGTTGTAGCATTTTCCAGATGTTTCGAGACCTTGGATAACACAAACAGAGTGTGACCTTTTTCGCCTTTATAATGCTATGTTTTAAAAGTCCTGTCTGAGCCTCATTCCCTTTAGACTAATCTGTAACTTCACCTCACTTTATAGGGTACCTGAATCAATATATCAGAGAAAAATGGTTTCTGTTGCTGCCATTGGAACAGCATCTTTAAAAGCATGTATTTGACAGTGGAAGTTCACTTTCATCAAGTCAAAGCGTAAGGGCCTTTCTGCACACGGGTTTACCATCTGCCCTCCTCAGCCACTGCCTGTTCAGCTGAAGGTTGGTTCTTAAAAGCTGTGGATCTACTTAATGCTTACCCAGTAACTCTGGTTTCTTTCCTGACAGGATTTGGTAGAAGATGTGATAGTCTCTTTCACCCGGTTGCTGGAAAATCACTCGGGATTTCTCCAGTAAATCTAGTCGCACAAAAGAAAATTCAGTGAGAAAGGCTCTCCAAGCTTTCAGATGAGCAATTGTATTTTTAAAAAGGAGAGAGTTTGCTGCTTACAAATCTCAATATCAGCAGATGACAGCTTGCCTGTGGTTCCAAAATGGATTCGGATAAATTTACCCTAATTCACACAGAAGAATTTTCTAATTAGTGCATATAATATACACAGAGGGAAAAAAAGGATGCTGCTTAAAGGCAATCATTTGGCCCAAAGAATCAGTTTATGCTGACTCCTTGGCTTTGCACAGACAGATTTTCAATGAGAAATATCAAACAATGATATTACACTTTTCCAAGCCTAAATCTGAACATACAGCTATGTAATCAGCTTGTGGGGAAACGATAAGAGTGTACTTATCTGCCAGGCTAAGATGCAGGAATGCGTGCAGCTTCCAGCTTCATGATGCAGGTTTACTGGAATGCGGGACTCAGAGCAATAAGCCTTGGCATAGGACACACAGGCTCCTTTTTTAACTCTTCCTCATTTGCAGTGCTAACATACATGCAACTGCGTACGTCAGAAGGGTGCTATGATTTTACACTGCTTTGCCCACTGCTTAAATTTGCATATTCATCCCCCAAATTCATAAGAATTGGGTAATTTTCATTTAATTTATCATATTCAAACACATCTAGTTTTAAAAATAATTAATTTCCGTTCCAGCTGACAAACTCCTTATACAATTTTGTAGCTTTCCATAGACGCTTACAACCTCTGACTCCCTCCACTCCTTCCAATCTAAATTTTAACTGGATTTGTCAGGGAAGCATGGGCTACAAACTCAGGCTGTCATCCTCGTGCCACTCCTTTTGGACCTCTGAGCCAACATCAACCAGATGTGGCAGAGGCAGAGCTCCACAGGGGACGGCTCTCCTATAAGCCTAATGGAAATGAGGAGAGGCCCAAGGTCATGTCAATACTGAGGGACAAGCAGGGGCAGCTTATCCAGCCAAAAAGGTAGATGGTATGGATCGAAGGTAGGAGTACTGCTGCACATGTGGGTCTGCAGAGAGAGAAGATGTGGGAGGGAGCAGGGACTGTGGTATACTTCTGACACTTAGTGACAAAGCAGAGGTATTATAGGGAGAGGGAATGACTTAGGCTGGTGGAAAACATGGTAGGAAAATAAGGCTATGCAGCAGAGGCAGTCCTGGGGAAGATCTGCCATGGCTGTTCAAAGGGCTTCATAAAGCTAGGCTTTGCTTGCCTCCTGATCATGTACAGTTTAAACAATTATTCAGGGTGGATCATTCTTTGTTTCTTTTTATCTTTAATCCTTCCAGTAGTTTTTTACTACTAAGTACTACTACTAAGGTCTAGCTACTAGTTAGATACTACTTTGTTATTATTTGACTGTGTGGAAATCCAACCATTTTAGTGGACAAAATGAGAAGGAACTTATGATGGTATTATTGCAGAGATGTTATTAACTGGCTATTGGTGAGGAGGACATCATCACATTATGTAACAGACTTACAAAACGTGAGGAGTTGTCATTTCTCAGGGTTTTGGCATTTCCAAAAGCTTCTAGGGCTGGGTTTGCTTGAATGATTTGATCCTCCAAGGTTCCCTAGAAGTCAAGGTTGAAATACTATTGAGAAACCTACATGCCACAAACTCAGCTGTCAACTATAACTCAGCCATGCATTCGCTTACAGAGAGAAGCCACCGTAGCCACCCCTAGAGAGAAGGCACCCCTAGCTCCATCTTAGGGGTGGCAAGGCATGAATGGCATAACTGCAAGATTGTCAGTCAGTTATGAGTGCTTAAAAGGCCTCAAACATTCTGCTGCTGACTACTGCTTTGCCTTGTAGATTTGATATTTTATGCCATCTACATATGAAAGAAATTGCTGTATCTTCCCATGTACTGTGAAGCATGCGGAGACATCCAAATGAATGTGTGCAGGGGAGAGGCTATTGAGGACAGTGACAAGCACTAAAATGCATTAGATTTGAAAGCACTCAGAGCTTGTAATATTTGGGATTTTTGGAGATGAGAAAAGCATTAACTGTCACTTGCACAAACTTTTGTTTCCTGAAGCAGACTACTTTAACTGCCTGGGCACTGGGGGAGCCATGCAAAGTGAAATGCTGAGGTTCGTGACACAGACTGACAGAGCCCAGTACCGCTTTCACATGGAAAAGATGAAATAGCAAAGCTGATGACTTACCCCAGTTTTGGTAGCTGGTTGCTGTCAAAAGAGGAACAATGGAGGAAAAAAAAAAAAAAAAAAGAGAGAGAATGTGAGTACTAACATGAAAGACATAAAAAAAAATAAAGATTAGGCAAGGTAGATGTCTAGCGGGCACCAGCACACCAGCAGGACTTTTTGAAGCCTTCCTTCAAAACGCACATGTGACTGTTACTTCGCATTCACCATACATCACAAAATAGCCAAGTGATATTCCTACCCATCTTGTTGTTTTAACCCCTGCTCCAAACATCTGCCTGGTTTTGCTCTGGAGGTGATCCACAATGAACCAAAAGGCTGACTGACTAACTGGACAGAAAAAAGAGACTGGTGCCAGGTGGTAAGAATAAAAGGATATAAATGCAAGTAGACAAATTTTAGACAATTAGGTCGTGCTGCACTTGAATTCTTGGATTATTTGAAAAAAAGGGGTGATGATAATGAAAATAAAATGTTACCTGAGCTGATAAATTACATGGAATATCTTCCAGCTGGGATATCTGGTTTTTGCACAATTTTTCCACAAGCACACCAGATTTCAGACACCATTATGCACACCAACCTCATTACACACAGAAAGCTAGTCTGGACCACTGAATCATTTGTTAAAAAAGCCTTGCCAGCCTCAGATGAACATATATTAGATTTTGGTGATGTGAGTTACATGTACAGAATCCAAGCCTGGCTGAAATTTTGGCCATATAAATACAGTTCACAGGGATCAGTTAATTCACCACAAAAGAGCATTGAGCCCCCAAGTGTAATGAAGCTCGTAGCCAAAAAGCTCACAGCAACACAAGATTAAAAGCAGCATGAATACAGTATTCACTGTAACCTTAGAGAGCAGTTATAAGCAGAACAGCACTTATCCAAAGAGAAATATACAGAAAAGCTGATTGAAAAAAATATTTTGTCAAAACACTCCTTTTTTGTGGACAAAAAATGCTTTCAACAAAACAAATATTTTGATGAGAAATGATAATGCTAGTCCTTTTGAAGACTATTTTCCGTGTGAAAAAAGATCAAATTTCTTGATCTTCACAGTCTCCCCATCTTTTGACGAGCTTTAACACAATCAGAAACATATTTAACACACACAAAAACTAAGTGTCCTAGAAAAAAGCAGCAGCAACAAGCAGCTGTTCAGAACCAGGGGTGACTTTGCTGCTCTGCCCGGAACATGGCAAGTTCAGGTGAGTGTTGCCTTTCTACCTTCAGAACAGCATGCTCTCAGTAATGCCATGTAGAAGCATCAGTATATTTTCTCACCAGTTTCTTTTCTTAACAATGACTGTTGAGGTCTAGCACATGGTCTAATGTTTGGGATGCAGACTTGCGAGATTAGTGGTAGACAACAGAAAAACCTTGGAAGTCTGAAATAAAACAGCCACCAGCAGACTTACATTCTTTTTACCAGGTTCACCCAGGGCTGCCACTGTGGCAAAGTATTGGATGACGCGTTTCGTGTTGACAGTCTTGCCAGCACCGGATTCTCCGCTAAAGGAAGGAGGAAGATAACATAGGCATTGCTCAAACAGCTGTAACTCATCCTTTCACCCTCCTGTCCTGCCAGCTCCTCCCCGCACATGCTGTTCTCAGAATCACTGACTCTGAGTTCTGCAGCCTGTTGTCTGGCCATTTCAGTGGAAATCATGTTAAATTGACTGAATGAAGAGGTGAATGCCTACGATAGCAGCAACTAATTCTTCCTGTGACTGGGCTCAGAAATCTAGTACAAACCCATGCTACATTGAGCTTCCTTTAAGGGAATGAGGTTTTATTACAAACATCCAGACTGAGGATCTAATCTATACCTGTATACTGCTAACGAGTTAGAAAATGTACAGAAAAGCTGCAGTAATTTGCCAGCATTATGCAGGGGTACATGTGAACTGTGTGGAAAGACACCCAGCTCTCCATCTTTCATGTTTGCCAGTAAATGACGTGCCTCTTTTTTCCTGCCTTGGTCATCTCCCTCCCTTTAGCTGTGTCTACATAACAACAACATTCTTAACTACGATCTGCAGCAAGAGCAGCCACATTGAAAAGAACGAGTCTTCCATGTCTGAAGAGGGCAGCCACAGCAAGGCTAATCCTGGAAGAAGCTTCTTTAACTGCCCGGTGAGTTGTTTTCGTGCCTACTTGGAATGAACACCAGATGGGGATCAGAAATGGGCCAGCCTCCATCACACCCTTGGCTGCTCCTTTCCCATGGCGTCCAAGGCAGTCATCAGATGGCCAAATTGCCAGTTACTTGGCTCAGATCAAGTTCCAGGCAATTTAGCTGAGCTTTCAAGGGTCAACTTGCATTTTAGTATGATTTTTTTCTTCTAAGTTTTTCAAAGCAACAGACTCTCGAATCAGTCAAAAAAGAAGCACTTACGTGATCAGCATAGACTGATTCTCCCGATCTGTGGAGGGGGGGGGAAGAGAGACAAACTTAGTAGGCTGTACAAATTACTTATTATAATTGCAAATGAGTATCAACTATTCCAGAATCAGTCCTGAAAGGATAGGAATCACATGAAGAAGAGATGGAAAGATAAAAACTAGTATCACCTAGTCTGACCTCCAGCAGTGCAAGTTCTAGCCCTGCCCTGAATCTTCCTCTTGTGTTTTGTTCCAGTTGGTATTAAAGACCTGTCAGTTGTGTACATTCCCCCTCTGTCTGGGAAACTATAATAAAGAACGGAATTTCCTGTCATCAGAATGTTTCCTTTTTTACTCCTGAATATGTCTTTGCTTACATCTGACCCTTCTGCTCCTGCAATAGTAGACAAACCCAATTAATTTTGCTGTCTGTTCAAAGGCCGTTCCTTAACTACGCTTATGTACTCTTCTTCAGTTGGCCATGCTGCTGGAATGAAGTTTTATAGTGTCCCCACTATTAATGGCCTGACAAGAAATAAGCATTTATTAGAATGCTTTGCAACCTTAAAACGTTATTAACCAAGATCAGCAAATGCTAAATCATAGCAGCTTCCCAAGCCATTAAGCCTAATATCTCTTTTCTGTTTTAACTCCAGTCATCATGACGGGCTATGTATCAGGAAGCCTGGCCGTATTTCACCCTTATCTGATGAAAGAGCATCTCTTCGCAGCCACACACACACACACACACACACACACACACACACACACACACACACACACACCCCCCGTCCCCTCAAAGTTGTGGCACTTTCCGTTTTGTTAAAACCAGGTGGCAGCAGGATGTGTTCCCACCAAGTCTCTTTGCGGCTTTACCCTGCCGCCTCGCAGGGCCTGGTGTAAGCACATCACTGCTGCCCCCTGCTGATAAACTCTTTTTCCAGTAACTTGAGTGTCAGGGCAAGGAAATGTACCAGGAAAATCTGGAGTTCATCGCCACAGGGTTAGTGCCCAGACCCACGGCAGGTTCACGCAAACGATGTACGCACAGCACCCTAGATAGCTGGCCTTCACTAACCTTTGAATGCATACATCTGAGAAGCGTTAGAATACTGAGCATAAACTGACAGTAAGGTTAATTTTAAGGTTGGGAAAATAATTACAGGCCTTTGGGGCATGGCCCTATTTCTGTTACAAACTGATGGATTCACCCCATTCAGACAGCTAAATTTGTGCACTGTACAGATAATCCATATACAGAGCTTACTGTTACCAGAAGTACCACAGGAACAGTCAGGGGAGTTTAAAAAGAAAAAAAAGTGTGTATATATATACACACATATAGTTAACAAATGAAGCAGACTGCCAAGGCCCTGTTTCTTGTAGAGCATTTGCACATTTGTTGGACACTGCAAAAGCTCTCACAAACTTCCATCCGGTACCAGTCATGTCAGCTAAATAAAGCAAAAACAAATTTGAGAACAAACAGTGCCACTTACTACGCAGCATGTCGTGGTATGCATTATCAGCAATGGAGAAGATGTGGGGAGGAGCCTCTGACCGCCTCTTGCCTTTGTATGCAGCAACAACCTCCGGCTTGTAGACAGGCAACCACTTGTAGGGATTTATAGTCACGCAGAATAAACCAGAATAGGTCTAGAGAGGAACACAAAACAAGAGTGAAAAAAACCCACTCAAGGATTAAGAAAAAAAGTCTTAGTTAACCAAGCAGGACCTGGTGTTGCCAGCTTCTTATCTGAGTTTGAATTATGACTTGAATTTCACCCTTTATTCTGAATTTCTAAAGACACTGGTCTGCTAAGTGACTTCCTATTGGCAATTGATATCAAAACTACAGGTATTAAACAGTTTTCCAAAGCAGGAAAAGTACTTTCAAGATGACCACCAGAAGCAGCCCCTTCAGCAAAACAAAGGAGCAGCAAAAAGACCTGGTTTTCTGCCTTGCTACCCCATGAGAGTTGCTTCCTCCTGAAAACAGCCATTACAAAGGAAGGAAAAGTTACAGCTTTCCTTTTCAAACTCCATTCTTAGGAGAGGAAACAATCTCCCATTATTAATTTGATGTGAGTACCTTGGGGCAATTTCTGGTGGGCATTCAAAGAGAAATCAACTTCATAGTGTAATTGCCCAAAGCTGTGGAGATTTTTTCAGCTTTTGGAGAAACAGTTGGTAAAAATCTATCTTTATAGTCACTCTTTGGGCTCTCTACATGAGTTAGCTGGGGCCTGGTCACTCTGAAGAAGGAGGAGTTTTCAGTTGTAGCCTCAGGGAACTGGTGTTAGTTGGTAACTTTTCAGGTACTTAGTCCAGGTTCAAGAAAAAACCTTCAAAGAAACCCAGTTATTATATGGGCATAAGCACTACATGCACACAGATTAATGACTCAATTATATTCTAAAAGTTTTGGGTGAAATCCAGGTGTCTTCCCCTAAAAATAGCATTAGGACCAGCTCCAGAATGGCCTTGGCATGA
This sequence comes from Phalacrocorax aristotelis, assembly GCF_949628215.1. Lineage (NCBI taxonomy): Eukaryota > Metazoa > Chordata > Aves > Suliformes > Phalacrocoracidae > Phalacrocorax > Phalacrocorax aristotelis. The sequence goes on along the minus strand of NC_134276.1, from coordinate 122,081,831 downwards.
GTCCTCAGTCCTATTTTCCACAAGGAAAAGAAAAACCCCAACCAGTAAACAGATTAAGGCAAGATGGCAATTTTATTTTTCTACCTGTACTGGTCTGCAAGCAAAGCTATGATTTAGGCCATACACATCCATACAGGGATTATTAGAGAAATGCAAAAAACATTTAACAATCAGAATTTAAGTGGGAAAAAGTTGGATTTACTCCTTTGATGAACACCAAAAACCGGAACAGGGATTGGCTAGAAAATCTGTAGATTCCCCTGACCGGTTGCAGACACAATTGAATGCAGCAAACTGAGAGCTAAAGTTTGGCCTCATAGAATTAGATGCTACTAAGCTTGTTCTGGTGCTGACAGAAATTATGTTAATGATGTCATGGGGAAGATACAGAGCAAGGGAAAAAGCTGAGTGAAACAAGACAGATGTCAGCACTGAAAATGAAGGGAACTAAAGACAGAAAGGCTCATACTTAAAAGAAGTTATGTGTGTGGTCTAAGCTTGAGGCATTGTTTCTTAACAAGGAAACCTCTATGGCCAGCACTGACTTGGATTAATATTAGGAGAGGAAAAATAAACCAGGTCTCCCCAACACCTTGATTGCTGAAAAATGTGCAATGACACCCCTCTCCTAGACAAGCAAAACCAAAGAACTAGACACCATCTTATTAATTCAGTTTTGTCTGTCTATATTCAGACACAAGCCAGCTCCAAGGAACTTCTTTCCTGAAAAGATGAGAAGCCCCTCAGTTTTGTGATGTATCAAAGTTGTAAACTGAATATGAAGAACACAACATGTTCGAACATGAAATCTGCGCTTGAAATGCAGATTTCTAAATATACACTTGCAATGACCCTTACATAGATCATCCAGTTGCTGTAGCGCTTTCTCAGATTGTACAGCACAGACGCCTCGTTCAGATGCGTCAGCATAGCCATGTCCTCGATCATGTCAAATTTGGGAGGGTTCATTGACTGCACGTCATCTTCTTTTATAGTCATGGTCTGCAAAGAGAAACAAGTACGGCAACACTGGAAAACACTGGGATTTTCTCTTGCTTCACACACCTTATAGAAGAACATACTGGTTTTCTTCCCTGCAGAGTGAAGTCCTTGAGCTCAAACCTAGCCTACGTACGTAAGACCATTTGTTTTCACAGCTATCAGAAGAATGGGGGAAAGCTGAGATGATAAAAAGTAAGGAGCACAGTGGTATGGCTGCAAAAGGAGCCATGGGACTTAGCTACAGCCTGGGCTTTTACTTGTGGGGTCCAAACCAGAACTGGCTGGTTGCATACCTCCGCTCACAGCCCACCTGCTGCTGTGCAGTGGCAGATGCTCAGTTACCCACCACCGCATCGCTGGTTTTCATCTGTTATTCTGATATGGCATCAGTTACTGGGGCTTCCCATTTGCAGCCCATTTCATGAAACAGGCATCTGAGTTTAAACCGGGACAGGTAGTTTCTGGAGCTTGCTGCTCCAGCCTGGTTAGTCACGGATCTGACAAAACCAGTTTTGTACCTTTCCCTCTGTCGTCTCCACAGTCACTTTTCCACCACTGCTTTCTGTAATTTCAGCTTCAACGTAAGCTTTCTTTTCGTCAGGAACCCAACATTTCTTCTTCCCTGTGAAATAAAGGGGACCGAGGGTTCGTAGCCTTGCATCGAACAGTAACACCGTGCCTAGCTAAGCGAGATTGCTGGGTTACCTTTGCTGCACAAGTGACACAAAACCTCTGGGACTGCAGCAGATCGGCAATGCTGGGGAGCTGCCTGCCAAAGCAGAAGGCATAGGGCTCCCAAATGTCTCCCCTTTGAAACTACCACTTGGCTCCCTCTAGATCCCTCCAGCACAAGGTGTCAAAATATTTCACAAATGCTGGCTAAGCCTCAGCCTCCATGGGAAATCCATAATCATTATCACCAGTGTGCAGATGGAGGAACTGAGATCGAAGCCCAAATTAAGGCATTTGCTAAAAAGTCACACAGAAAATCGGAGTCTGAGCAAGGAATTCAGCCCACGTTATTTGCCTGCCAGCTGTCAGATTTAACCTTATTCCTGCACATTCTTCTGAGGTTTGTCTTGAAAAACAGCAATATTAATAACTCACATTGAATTATGCATGTGGCTTTTTAGAGTTTGGAGTGGCTGTACTAGACTTTAGGACCTTAGTTACAGCAACTATTCTGAATAACGAAATGCTATGGTTATTGGTGTATTTATACTTACTATTGCACCTCAGGGCTCATATAAATCCCCTTCATGAAAAATAAGTTATGGGAAACTAAAAACTAACGTCAGATTCTCCTACAGGCTGCAAATCAAACCGATGTACAGGCACAACAGAATGAGACATCTAGTCAGGTTGCAGAATCTCTCTCACAGAATCACAGACCGGTAGGGGTTGGAAGGGACCTCTGGAGATCATCTTGTCCAGCCCCCCTGCTTGAGCAGGGACACCTAGAGCAGGGGGCACAGGAATGCGTCCAGGCGGATTTTGAATGTCTTCAGGGAAGGAGACTCCATTCTTAGGAGACTCATTATAGGAACATCAACGTGTGGCATTTTTCTTTCAAACGGACAAAGAAGTGATCCTCCCTTTAGCAGAGCAGTACAAATGTGCCTCGCTTCTAAATCTAGTTAATAACTACTTACCATAAATTGATAGATTATTTCTATTTAGGACTACCTGGCGGGTTTTATTAGCTTTACAGAATGAAGAAGCTAGAACTTGGTTGAACTAGCCACCTCAAAAAGCAACAGCAGCAGCACAGGCTTTGCATCCCACTGTGCTGTGCATTCCCACAGCTACCCTTGGATGTAACTATTATCCCTCTTAACCAACCAGTGGCAGCATAAAGGGTACTGCAACTCACCATCGAAAGCGACTGTTTGTAGCATCATCAGCTCCTTCTCGCTCTTTCGGAGGAAGGGAGCAGCCTCCCCGAATTCTGTCATGTCCATCATCTTGGCAAGGGTTCAAGGTAGCGCAGCTCAAAGAGGGAAAAGAAAGGGACCTGGTCTACCAAAGAAAAGGGGAGGGAGGGAAACCTGTTTCATGGATGATTGGAGGCAATACAAAACACTCAGCACAATGTGGCAGGTGGCTGATCAAAGCGATGATTAATTTGAACACAAATACCTAACACAGATTTGGGACTATACTGCACCATTAGGATTATACTGCACATTAAACCCTTCCCCGGCTCAGTTTATTTAAAGCCAGCCAGATCCTGTATGGTTCAAAACCTTGACATGGGTCACAGTTATCTCCACAGGAGAATTTAATCTCTTCCTTGTGACATGAATGGTCCTTAAGAGCAGGAGATAAAATGGACCACTTGAAGCTGTGGTTTTAAAAACCACTTAGTGGGAGCCTGTTCTGGCCCCTTTCAAATTCCCCTGGAGCAGGCGTATGCTCTCCAGCACGTCTCCCTGGGGCCATGCCACTCAGCCACTTCAAGCATTGTCTCAGGCAGGTATTTTCTGGGAATCATGGAGCAAGACTTCACTGCTACAAACTGAGAACTGCTGCAAGGGTGTGCGTTACACCCTTGGTGTGGCTCCAGGGACATACGCCCACGTTTGTGCTGGAGAAAGCCAGCACTGGAGCTGGAAACAGCTCTGCTACCTGCAGCGCGCTCCTCTGATCGTGTGAATTAGCATGTTAGGAAAATCAAGACTAACAGGCTTGGGGAAGTCCTGTGCTGGTTCAGGTTCCCAGGTTGCTGGTACCTCTGAATTCACCAGCTTGGGTATCCCCCTGCAGCAAGGCATGGCAGAGGGCAAGTGTATCTGTAGTATTGGTGCAAGGGCTTCATAGCTTTTTTTAGATTGTTTTGGGCTTATTAGTCCAGCTTAATACCTACACTTTTTTCCTCAAAAGACAAGGCCATGGTGTTTAGAAGCCTTTTATCATGAAACAGAGGGCAGGGGACATGGGTGTAAGTGAGAACAGTTTGCTGGGTTTGTACTGCCAAACAATTAATTTGATTATGTACTCTCTAAAACAATCGTACGGATATGTTTTTTGTTTATATATTTTTTTTCAGACACACACTCTCATACGTGCGTAAAATACTCATGATGCTATCCAGAGAACACCTAAAAGAAGTCCCACTGCTAAAAGGTGTACACGCACACACGTGTGTGCGCGCACACGATTTAAGAATTTCAGATTCTTTCATTTCTTTAAAGTCAAGACACCATTTAATTACTATTTGAAGCTGTACAAGTGACCCTCAGATATTACCTCTTCCCTTATTTTATTTACTGCGCAATATCCACAGCAGCTGGACAAATTTTCAAGAGCCCTATCAAGACAGACACTGTAGTCTTCCAAAATCTAATTTAGTTTATTTCTAACAAAATCCTGCTAGGGATAAAAACTCTTCACCACCCAGGCAGTTTTTTTTTCAACACATTCCTCCTAGGGAATGTAAAGCCCTAAGACAGCAGAGCTGCCAAACATTTTACATTCAGCCCTCTCCCGCAGCCTCTCCCACTGCTGCAGTACAAGCTTGAGACCTTCTGTCTTATTGCTGTAGAGCAAAAACTTTCCTCCTCAGACTAGCCTTAACTTTTTTCCTTTTTAAAGTTTAAGGGCCTACATAAGCAGAACTATTGCCAATTAATTTAATATCATCTGAGCTGACCAAAATCCCCAGCTGGAGGCAGAACTCAAAACTAGCACGGCAAAGTCTCTCTCCCATGGGGAGCGTGTCTTAGGTCTAGCAGAGCAGTGAAATTACATCAGTTCACACATTTAAACAGAACAGCGATAGAACATATAAGTATCATTTCACATTAAACGTGCAAATGCCAGAGAGGCCACCCCAGTGTTAATCTCTCGGACTCAGGACAGATTCTCACAAGTCCTAATATACACTAAAGTACTCTAAGCCATGCTGTGCAACCTAGCTCCGTTTGCAGACCTTTTAGGGACAGTCACTCAGCTATCACCTTCTTATCTCATTTTTTTTTTTTTTTTCATATGCATTCAGGGCCAACCACTATGACAAACGTGTTATGGTGTAAAGAAGCACTATGGCAGGTGGGAGGGAAACCCTTTTTCTTCAGCAGTCTCATGTCCTTGGAGCTACGACAGAGGTCAGAGCCCAGGCAGCACACACCTTGCAGGTGTGGAGAGCTCAATGAGGCAAATCCATTGCCAGGTATGAGAAATTGGAAGTGCTCTTTGGTTTATGGTCATAGGCTTGTTTTTAAAAGGCTGTATAGTCAGGAAAGACAAGGCAGAGCTAAAGACGTTTGCTTTCCTGTCAGTCTATTCTAGCTAACAATCAAAAGACCCGGCCCATGTATATGAACTTTGGAAGATCCTTGAAAACACCTAGACCCTGCAGAAAGCCAATATTGTTACACAAAGTTAAGGGGTGCGCCCAAGACCACCAACAATCTGGTGGTGCGTTCAGGCTTGGAAAGGAGGGACCTCATCTTTCCTTGCTGGGGCTGTTGGAAGGGCTACTGTAGTGCTAATGGCTCGTCTGCGATAGAAACGACCGTAGGCATTGCCTGTCTTTGAAAGGGAACCCAGTAATTCTCCAAGGGATGTAACTCAGGTTGGATTAAGGAACTCCTTGGCCCAACGAGCTTCTTAAAATTGCAAACCGCATAAGCCATTACCTCTTGCAAATGATAGAGAAGACAGAAAATAAGACTTGCAGATACTGGTTAACCAGTCCACCCAGATGTGTAACTACAAGGGACCTGATACTTTCCTAAGCAGTTATTCTAGCTGGCTACATGAATGCGCTGGTGTTAGACAAAAATCATGTATTTGCTATCCCAGCATTCAAACAGCATCCTAGGGTGACTAACATAGTGCTATATGTTTAGTGATATTACTACTAAAACCTTAAGCCACATGAAAACCTTAATCACATCAAAACCACGGCACAGTGTTAGAGCACAGCTGGCTACCCGCATTTAGAAGAGAGAGGTTGGTACTCACCCTGGAGAGCACACAGAAAGTGTCACGGCTCCGTGTGGTCCAGACTTTATATGCCCCTATCTCAAGGTCACTGGTGATAACCGTTTAAAGGCATCAGCAGTTTTCCTCCATGCCTATATTTGTCCCCCGGATCCCGGGTGAGGAGACAATGCTCGAGGAGGGGACATGTGTGGCTGTGCCCTGGCGCAGGGGGGGCAGGAATGTCAGTGGGGAGCGGCACGCTCCTCGCCAGCCGCCCCTCACCACACCATTTTTGCTCCATGACTTCATGGAAGAAACTTTTCCTGCCTCTGTGTTTTCACAGGGGCAAGCATTGCTTTTCCAAGTGCCTCAGAACTTAATTACCGTGGCTTGGGGGGCAGGGGAGATGGAAGTTAACACTATTCAGATGTAACTCCCCTAGAAAACAAAAATCAAAGCTTCTTGCACAAGGTACAAGCAATTTTAAAGAGAATTTGGTTATGTGAACCAAACTGCCTTCAAGCAACAAAACTAGGATGTGGGTTCTCATGTCCCAGTCAAGCACCTTAAATCCCTTTCTTGGGCCCCAGAGGATAAAAGCCAAACTACAGGCTCAGGTTTGGGATACACAGGTGTTCCCCAGTTTATGAGCAAGGCAACACAGTAAAGAAATTTTAGAATATGTTGTTTCTGCCTGGAAAGTGAATCACAGATAATGAACAAAGTAGGCATCAATTTTAGTGAGTGCTTTGCTTCAGAAAACTCATTTATGAGACTGAGTTTAGGCAATGTCTGGCTTTCTTGCTGTAAACTAATTTTTCTGTAAAACAGTGCCATAAGTAACTCAGTTCTCATTTCACTTCAGCCCACAAATAGCAAAACAACTGACACATCCGGATTGATTTGCTTTTACCAGCATAGGTAGATATATAGGTTTCCTTTGGTTCTAGCATAAACTGAATATAAAAGCACAAAGGAAAAGAAATACGGTGGATAATGCTTGTTGGCCACAAGGGAAGACAATATATTAGGGCTATAGAAAACTCAATTCCAAGGAAACAAGGGGGAGCAGGGAGGGAGCTTATCCACAGCTTCAATGAATTCTTAGGTACCCGCAGGAGCAAGTGGTTTGGTTTGTGACCCGGCAAGAAGAAAAATGTTTGCACACTGAGTCTGCTATTTTTAAAGCTGTTTTCCTGATGACTGGACAGCGACAGGTTGCGCAGACAAAGTAGATTTTTAAGAAACAGAGGGATTTATGGAAGCGATAGACTCAAAGAGGGAAGATTGATGTGGCAGGTCTGAGGATTCAAGTGCTTTAGTGACCTGGTATTTTTAGCATTTGGGGAATGTAACAAAGAGACAGAGAATCACTACTGCTTTGCTGGAGACATGCCCACTTCCAGACAGGCTTACATTGAGGAGAGGGGCCTCTGCTAAAGCTAGGGGTGAGGCTTTCAGTCCTGGTCTGGATACATCCGTGAAAGGAACATGCGTTTGATCTGAAAAGGAGCGGTGAATGTTATGCTCCAGCGCTCGACTGGCTGGCTGCTCCTCTCATTTGTTTCCCGAAACCAAAATCACTTCCCACCCCTGCAATCTGCTGCTTTAGAGGTGCTCGGTGCCCCGCAGCATGGATATAGGTTGATGTCAGATTTAACTCATCACCTTTTTGCTTTATATCTGGGGAAAAAGTAAACAGAGCTAGTGATCTCAGCTGCTTAGGCGAACAGTGAGTGTGTAAAGCTCAAGCAGATGCTCCTGATCATGTAATTTGAAACAAGGTAAATTGCATGCATCACCCGGATTTATGGATGCTGTTAATCTGCTGTGAAGACTGAAATATGATTATTTCATGCCATGGAGGTATAATGCACTTACATTCTCTCCCTCCTGCTCCTTTCTTACATCGCCAGCAGCTTTACTTCTAAACACACTATTCCCATTACCACCTACTTTGCTTGGAAGTAATCTTTTTACAAATACTCCCTTATCACTTACGTTTCTTCTGTTCTGCAAATATTCAGCTTTCTTCAGTCCTGCATGAACATTAAAATCTCGCTCCCACGCCTCCCTTTTCTTTTTTGGGGCTGCAAACAACTGTTTCTGTAGCTGATGCCAGTGCAATTTCAATGCTGTGTCACTTAGAGAGGGACACAGCCAGCACTAGTTCAAACATGATCAATTTATTTTCCTTGATAGCCTGACGTGAATTGGTATTGGCCATATTATTCCTGTTTTTCTGGAGTTTATTTTCTTTGTCTTAATGTGAACCAGGATTTGCAGCACATTTCCCCTAGATTAAATTTGTAACAGTGACAACCAAAGACATTTGTCTCTCGCAGGGTCTACTTTTAGAAAGGTTAATGCTGGTCACTGTTTCTAGGGAAACAAGGGACTTTGATAAGAAGCCCTTGTGACTAACCTATTTTTAATAACATGACATATTGCAAAGGAATGCAATAACGTTTATCAGCTCTAGACACAGATAGTGTCAATATTGTGGTCTTATATAGAAAAGCTGGCATCTGGGATCTGTAAAAGCCCAGTTATGAACCCTCTCTGTTTTCTTAGAAAAAAAGATTGACCAGCCAGCTATATTTTGACAAAAGCTGGCCTTTAGACTACGTTTAATAAAATGCGCACTGCAATAACTTGGCACACCTGAAAAACAAGATCAATGAGATAGAAAGACACTAGTTCAAGGTACAGATGCTTGGAGAAAGCATCTTCTGAGTCAGGATCCTCTAGACTGCTCCATAAGCAAGCAGGAAGTATATCCCTCTGAGATACAGATAAGTGACTGTATCTAAAGGGACTGAGAACCTATTATTCACCTCGGGGTTTTTTGGTCACTGGTCCCTGCTGCTGTTGCAGTCTCTGTTTAAAGGACAAATGGGAGAGAGCCAAAATGATCTAGTCTGATGCTCTTTGGAAGAAAAAGGTCATCCGCGGGGGAACATCTTCAGCAGAAGAAAAATGTGACCATCGTACCCAGCAGCAAATCCAGGCCCATTTTGTATGAGTGGATGTATTTTCTCTTGTGAAGAATTATGGTTTAATTCTTCAAGCTGTTGATGCCCCAAAGAGAAATTGGAGGGGGAGAGAAGCTTAGCTTTAAAAATAGTTGCACTCCGCTACGTCTCTAAAGGATGAGAAGATTGGCACTGAACAGCACATTTAAAGCATGTTTATGACAGCTAGTTTCACGTTATCAGAGCTAGATATTTTCAGGTTTCTGCAAGCCTTTGTGCTCCCCCTGCTGCAGTACACAGAGCTAGGCAGTGGACACAAGCGTCTGCAACCTGAAGAGGTATCGGGAGCTTCTGTTCATGCTCCTTTCAGAATCATCATTTTAGTTTCCTCCAATTAATTCTTTGCTGATAGCTACTGTGTGGTGTGATAGTATAAAGGAAATCTAAATTTCTCTATGGAAAGCATCTGCTTTCATGCAAACATGCCTGGGGAAATAATTTCTAAGCCACTAAAAAATGTTTTAAGTGCCTTTTAAGCCACTGAAATCCATGATCTATTGCTATCAGTATGCAGACCCCTGAAACAGAATACCTCTTCCTGCTTTGAACAGCTTGAAATCACCAGTGACTGCAGAGAATTAATGCATGAAACCACAAGAGAGAGAGTAGCCGATCTTATTAGCTTGGTAGTGCACAGCAGCATCCGTCCCTCGGCCATGCTGCCAGCAGTCCCCTGCCTCTCATCCCATGCCAAGAGCCGAGCTCCGGGCTGCATCGGCACGCTCCCCTCCTCACCCGGGCTAGTATAATAAACATTTCAGAGCTGTCATTGCTGCCTCTCCCCTGCTGACATTTGATCATTACGGTATCTTAAGAACGTTTAAATAGGTCAGGGTTTTAATGGGAGAGCTCGGCTTCTGGGAGCGAGACTGACAGTGCTTTGAGAGCAGATTAACAGCGCTGATAAATCAATCTCAGACTGACTCACAGCCCTAAGTAAAATAGGAAGGGGAAAACAGTAAAAAGGCAATGTAATTCAATAAATGGTCTCAGCTCTTTGGCTCTGGAGATGTACCAGGGAAGGGAAAGAAGGTTTCTGTCATGTGCCTTCTCACTCTTCTCTCTCCAAAAGCTGACATTCCCCATCCCCTCGGTGGAAAGTTTTTAGTCTCCAATGATCTTGAGCACCCCACCCTGCCCATCAGGTCAGAGAGCATGTAATGGCATGTGTTCAGAATTGCTGTGCATCCTTTTCCTGACTTTCACGTATCCTAATTTCCATTAGCAAGGTTTGGTTTTGGGTTCCCTCCCCCACCTTAATGCTCTGCATTATCGATAACCACTGGGGGACAGCAAGGGAGTTAAAAGCCCCAATAATGCACATGAGTAGTTCAGGTTAATCTTTTCAGTATTCATTACCTAAGCATTTATTTGCACGGCATGTCTTTAGAATTACCATAGCCCATTCACCAATTCTATTATCCCCTTCTGAAGCTAATAGTCAGAAGTATTTTAGCCTCGATCAATGCAGAAAAGAAAAAAAAAAGTCCATCAACATCTCTCTGGGGTTTGCATTATGCAGTCTGGTTTCAAAGACAGGGTACTTCATTACCCCTACTTCAGCCCATGACTATGATGCACTCTCTCTGCTCAAGCAGCCTGAAAACCACATTTCCATTTCAATAGGCAGCACTGCCCTAAGATACTCCTAGGCCTTCAGACACAACATATTCTAGCTCACAGTGCCAAGCCCCTGCAAGACAACTCGCCTTTCTTAGCCTTTTTTACATTTCAGCTTCAAGGATTCAGAGCCTGCCTTTCAGGTATGGGCAGAGACGGGTGCAAGCCCTTGCTGACGACCTGGTTTTGATGCTGTGGAGGTTTATTTTTCTGAGGAAGTGAGGGGGAAAGAAAGGAAAATATTCGTGCCTTTTTAGATAAGTGATTTTTCAGTTTTTTGCTTCTGTAACCCTCTGAGTCGTAACTCGACTTTCTGTCAAGGATTATTTGCTATCTTTTGTTTACCTTATGCCAACAGCAAACTATGCTAAAAAATGCAGCAACAGTTTAATTGGTGAAATAATTGCCACATGGGGATCACAGAATCACAGAGTCACAGTTTGGAAGGGACCTCAGGGATCATCTAGTCCAACCTTTCTGGGAAGAGCAGAGTCTAAACAAGATGGCCCAGCACCCTGTCCATACTTTATTAACATCGCAAGTGCCGACAGAATAAACTCGATGTGGTTGGCACGATACTGAATAGCAAGAAGGCACTGCAGGAAGCAGACTGCATGAGTTTTTCACCATTTACATTCTGTAAGCAAAGACAAGACACTGTTTCTTTCCAAGCACAGCTATACTGAGCTGGTCACCTCTGCCAGGTAAGTCATTCAAAGATCCTTGAAAAAATAAACCCAGTTTTTTAAAAAAAAAAGTTTCCAGAGGTATTACTTTCTGCCATGAGCCCCCAAAAAAGCACGAGCCTATGCTTCTCACATGGTGTAGTGACTTGATGCTTCTTGTCAGTCAAATCTAAACATCGCCAAAAATGGACATGACATCCTTCTCTCCAGCGGCAATGTTCTGGAGCAACTGGCTGGTGTGTGCGCATATAAGTGTGTATATACATATATATAAACACAGACATATATAGTTGTGTGCATATCAACATACATATACACATACATATATATAGATTATGTATGTGAAAGCAAGTTTATTTTCTAACCTCTCTCCTCCCAGCTATGATACTCCAATGTTACAGCTTAATACTACGTAAAATGCACTTTTTCCCTTGAGGACCTGCAGAACTGATCCTGTGAACTGGCTCTGTAGTGCAGCCAAACTGTGGCGGACTCCACCACCGCTGCGCTACCCCGTTTCACTACAGCAGGCTCCTGCTACCACTGAGACACAGGCTGACGCTAGGGCTGAAATCCTGCCACCAGCAAAACCCCTGCTGCACTTTAGGCTCAGCCTCTTTTCTGCATGGGACATTTCTATTTTGCTGAATGAGCACATCATGTGTAAGCCCAAATTAGTTTCTGAGATGCCATGGCAGGGCGATATCAGAAAGGGGTGAACTGCAGCATGCTGGGCTGCTGCAGACTCCCAGTTCTTCAGTGCTATTTGGGAAGGTCAGAGACAGGAGTGCTGAGATGCCAAGAGTCACAGGAGAGAGGGTCAGGGAGGCAACGGTGAGAAAAGGCCATGCTGGACCCCCTGGAGAAACCCAAGAAGCCCTTTAGGGAGAAGCTGCGCTTTGTGACTAGAGCAAAACCCACCGAGAGACTATCGTCAGGCCAGGCATTGCTTTTGCAGAGCAGGACCACCTTTGCCATAACAGCGAGCAGCAAGTGAGATTTCCAGTGAGGTTACACGCATAACTCCCTTTAGGTTCACACCAGCAGCAGCTAATCCTGTTGTAACAGAATTGAATTTAAATGTATTTTTTTGCAATTGAAATGTTGTCTTTACAGAAAAAAAATTAAGGAGGTGGGGGAAAAAAAAAATCAGATTATATGTTTGAGGTTTATTGCACAAAGCCAAAGTACCTGCCACATACACAGTTTTAGGCACTTCAGTCTCACACAATGGTCTAGAAAAGAAAAGGGAAAGAAGAGGAGAAATAACACACCTGGTACGATGATAAAAAGCTAGATTGCTGTAAACACGCTCAGCAAGAATGGGAAATATGTCCTGCCTCAGTGGAGGCTTCTGAAGCTTCACTTCAAATACCAGTAGCTCAGTGGCATGAAGACACCAAACAGCTCATTTGACAGGACCACCAGCCCAGTTGAGTATCTTGCCGGATTTTCATCAAAACTCATTCAACGGAAAACCCTGTTTTGATCTATCCAGCCTGCCTGACAGAAACTTCTCACCAGAAGCTCCATCTCTTCAAACCTATTCACCAAAAGAGCATTTTGGAACAGTCTTGTTTGAAGAGCTGTTGCAGTACTGCCCTGTAGATGCAGGTGTTTATTCATCTTACCTCTCTAGATTTCGTTCTGCAGGTCTGGTGCCTGTGCCTGTGCCGTGCCTCTGCTAGAGGAGAGAATGGGAGCCTAACCATAATTCCTGCAGGGTGACAAAATAACAGTCATTTACATAGCTATAGAAAGTTGTATATAATTTTTTTTAAATCACCAGCGATGTTTTTCAGAGTATCCAAATTTACAGCAGCAGGCTTAACTGCAAAATTTAACACAGAACTTTGACAAAAATATGGGTTATTTTGGGGTATGAAAATAAACTATGGAAAAAAAAAAAAGGAAGCTTTATTTTTTAAGTTGGATTACTCTGCCTCTTGCCTGTCAAGATACACTGGTCGTGGTGGAAACTCTAGTCCTTTTTGTTCTACTGCAGTTGATGAACAGGGATTTTCCAGAGCAGAAAAACCTCCCTTTCCATCCTCACCCAAATGTGCACCAGAACCACAGAGAAGGAATCGCAGAGCTTAAGTGCAGATGATTTCCATTGCATTGTGATCATGGTCTGGATACCTACATTCATCTATTACTGACACACCTTCATACTTCAACATCTGCAATGTGTCAATCCTCAGAAAAAAAAGAAATAGAAAAAAAAGCACTGTGATACAGAAATTACTGACACTTTTCTAGGAAAGGGAAGCTGAATGAGGCAAAGGTAGGGGCTACATCCATATAAACAATGAGACACTTAATTCCCACTGCTTTCTTTGCGTGGAATTACAAAGCTGATTACCTTCAAAGAAGAGGGACTAAGCAGTCTCTTCAGGAATACGCTGTTGGACCAAGAAAAACCACTGGGCAATAAGGCTGTAAGAATTTGACAGTGTCCTCGGAGTACGTCCCACTCTTCTCCATGGGAAGATGAGCTTCTCACCAGATGGGTTCTCTTTTTCACACTTACTTGGTTTAAAAAGTAGGAAGTTTACATGTGTAAAAACTAATGGCAAGTCATTCTTGCCCAGCCAGTTTATTCTGAATGAAGAACGAGAAGGGCAGATTTTAATTGCTGAAAGTATAAGGAGCAATAGCCCTAAGTGGCACTGTTGTTCAAAACAGAATAGGTAGGTACATTCAAAGATAATAGCAACGCCCATTACATTTCGTGTTACATCTCAGGGAAATTCAGCTCACTCTTCATTGGACACACAGACTTGAATTTTAGCTCCTTGCAGCAATCAGAAATCTATACTGAATACACCTGAACTACTTACAGCTTTGCATTGCCACGTAGGGTCTCTGTGCCTCAGTGTGATAAAAAAGCACTCAAATTGGAGTATGAGACCATTTATTTCAATGAGGTAAAAAATCAGAAACAAGACGTGTAGATCCATTCCCTAGAAATAATAAACCAAGCACTGTTAGGACTGAGTCCAACGCCAGGCACCAATTGTATCCCATACCCATGCAATGCAGACTGGTCTTACTGATTTGATCACAGTGTATGCATAAAGGTCAAAGTTAAAAAAACACCCAAGTACACCCTTAACCAGAAAGGACATGGTCCATCAGACTACAGCTTCAAGACGTGTTTTCGTAAGCATTAAAAAAAAAACAAGTATGAATGAATGCTTTTGTACAGCTTATGGAAAGTAGGTTGCAAAAAGACTAATGAAACAAAATCTTCCACTCTCTTCCTCTTGCCCATACCAGCGCTTGTTTGTTAGCAGTAACAATGTGTGACATGTCACACAGGGCTCTGCTGAGCTGAGCTCCAGGCCTCTGACACTAAATCACTGATAAAGTCATAACATGGAAAAAAAGGGCCGTTCAAGTCCCTTTACAATAGCCAAGCTCTGAGAGTCAGCAATGTCTGCCTTAATCCAGCTATCTCCATTAAGTGTCTCCCACCACTGTTATCAGAACCAGAAGTGAAAAGGTACTAGCAAAGGAAAGATATTTTTGCACAGTGCCCTTTCACAGGATAGGGTTCGTGTCTGATTTCCACTGTCCAGCTCAGCAGCAACAGGCTGAGCAAGGAGGGCGCATGTGTGCGAGGGAGTGCATAAGGACCTCAGCCAGCCGTGAAGGCTGCTTGTAACTGCATGCATTCAAGGCGCAAGTCAAACAATAATCATTCGACCATGCCTTAACACATTCATATCCTTTAGTTTTCCTTAGCATCACCTCCTTTCTGTCCCTGCCCTCAACTAAGGACAAGATGACCTAGGAGCCGGCCCATAATCTCCCCCCCCACCATTCTGTTTTTGGACTTGGAGGAAGCACGTGGCAGGAGAGCACCCGGAGAGCTCATCGCCTGTGGCCCTGCATTTACAAAACAAAAGACAATCACATATAGGCAAGAAAGAATAATTAGCAGATATTGTTTCAATCTTACTCCTCCTTTATTCATTACTATCTTCAAAGTCACCCCCTTCCTCCCCCAAAGTAAACCCCTTTTTGAAACAACAGGATGGACACATCACCTTGGATGTTTTTACAGCCTGACAAAACATAGTAAGCGCTGACATCTAATTCATCATTCTCAAGATTCTGCATTTGTCGTGTCTATCAGAATTTCTTTAGAGATCTGAAATACCAGAAAATGAATCCAGCACTTCCTAAGAGAGTATCTTCCTAGCCATAAAGGACTAGGGCCCTTAAATAAAAGAAAAGCTGAAAAAGCTGAAAAATCTATAGGAACTGATTATAGGAACAGATCATGAGTATTAAAAATGCAAATACACAGAGGATATAGCATCCTCCGTCACCAACAGTTTTTCTGATAAGCTACTCTAAGTAAATCCAGCCCAGTATTTCTTCAAACTGAATACATAAAAACACATACTAAGGACAGAATTACAGTTAGGAATACGACAATGATGCTGCCATTAGCCTCTAACCAAGCATCACTGCTCCAGGAAATGAAGAGAATAGATAAAAAGAAACCCAACTACATTGAAATAAGAACCATATAGATTGGGAGTTAAAAAAGGCTTAATGTTGCTGTATAGCAAAAACAGACTGTAACTAAGGCATCTGAGTGTTTGTATTCCTACAAGCTTTCTTAAAGCTGATTCCACATTCCTAAATTCATTGAATAAGTAATCACTAGGATTCATTCATTCTGTCAGGGTTTTTTTCTTTTCTCCCCTTCAGGAAGCTCCCATTTCAAAATGACTATGTGGAGACTGAGCGAGGAGCACCAGCTGGGGCTCCTGCACAAGATTTCTGGGCTTCTGGAGGAGCTGAGCACCAAACAGCCGAGCGCTATTTTAAGGGCAGAGCTACTGGAGATGCGCAAGACAACCAGTGGTCGACAGTCCTCTAAAGTGACTTGCACGTATTTTGCACAACTGAAGCCTCACCAAGCAGCTCATTTCACTCACAGGTTTAGCTTTTAATTTGCAGAGGAAGAACTGGTTTGGGCCTTTTTTAAAATTTTTTTTTTTTTTTTTTTTGAGAACACATGCAAATAAATGGTGTGAAGACCCTACTTTCTGAGCCCTGCCAGCACAAAACTTCTGGTGTTCTCTGTGAGTCTCCCTCATTCCCACCAGCATGCAAGGTTTCAGTGGTATGGGGGACATTTCAAGCAGAAATATGCAAGCCTTTCAACCGTTAAGTCATTTAACCTTTAAAGACTAAAGCTAAGGTGCACAATTAATCCACCAGTGGAAGTATGTGTGTGCCCTGCACCCCCATATGAGTGGCATTTCAGACAGTGAAGTGCTTGCCTGCAAATTATCTGCAGAAGACTGGTAATAAGTTACATTATCCCTGATACCACGGTGGACCTATTTAAGGATTTTTAGCCTGGCTGTACTCTATATGTAACACTGAACACAGCCATTACTAAAAACTTGGTTTAATTATTAGCCGATTTCTTCATATACATGCAGGCAAGAGATTTCAATTATTTTTAATTATACGTAAAGTTCCAAGTGTCCATTTTATTCCATGAAGATCATTCAGAACTCAGTAAAACCCAAAATTGCTGAATTCTTTAAATGACAGTTTTTAATTAATTTGAACTCAGGCTAATTAAAAGATTTGCAGATTGCAACAGTCTAGTCCATTTTCAAAAGGCAAGCCTTTATATCTGCAGAAAATATGCTCTATTTTCTGTTCAGATTAAAGATTCGGCCCCTACTTTAAGTGCAAAAACCTCTTCAGCCTTAACAGTGGAATTACAACTGACAGCAGGTAATAAGTCCTCCATCATTTTGGGCTCTAAGCTACAAACCATCTCCTGAGAAAGCGCAAGTCGACTGCTCCCACTTGCATGGAAATCTAGGCACTGGAGACAGAAACAAGAGCATTATAGCCTATGAAGGTAACGGCCTTGGCTTAACCCCTCCTTACCTACCAAACGCTTACCTGTTTGTGCGGCACTGTCTAAAGGGGGACACCAATGCCCAGCTCTGACAGCCACCTTGCAACAAAACAAGGGAACTGTATTTGCTAGGTACCCCCCAGAAATACGGGCTTCAGCGGATAACTTCAAAAGGAAAAGTAAAATATTTTATCTTAGGTTTGTAGCCAATGAAAATAAGGCTTGGAGTTGTGCTATAGATCTCTCCAACCCACAGCTGCTTTTATCCTCACCAATCAATTCTGATGACATCTGGCAAAGGGAAAGTGACTCTGGTGACATTCCTGCGAGTCAGTAGCCAGCCAGAAGCTGGACCCCCAAGACACCATGGCCCGAAGTTGGTTTTCTCATATTCTGTCACCAGAGCCTGGGCCAGCTAGCACCTCCACAATTTCCATGCCAGCATCGTGATGTGTTGTTTCCACTCCAGCAGAACAGCCTCCCCAGGGACGTGGTAAAGCCCCCATCACTGGAGGGTTTCAAGATTGATAGACAGGGTGCTAGATAATCTCACCAAGGCTTCCTTTCCCAAGAAAGGTTGGGCCAGATGATCTTTCGAGGTGCCTTCCAACCCAGGCTGTTCTGTGATCACTAGGGGCACAGAGGCAAGGAAACTGAGGTAACTTTTGCAAAACAGCAAAAGAAGGGCTAAAGGACAAACGACCCAATCCCACGGTGCATAAGTTTTGCTGCTTTCAGTATGCACCGCTTTAAATGCATGAAAGTCATTAAGTCCTTGACTGGCATGAACAAAGTTGGATTTTCAGCATGACACCTTCACACAGCTGCTGGCAACGAGCTTCCTTCATATACAAATATAGTTAATGTATACAGCGATTGTCAGCTTGATTTCTCCATTTAGAGTGAGTAATGCATATAGCCATAGAAACCAGCTCCTGCCACTGAGTTTTCCTTTCCTTCTCTTTTGAAGTCGACCTATTTTGCATGGATCTGTGAAACGTGGATCTGTTTGTGTTTCTCCTGGTTGGAAGAGTAGGTGAGGGAGACCTGGCTCTGCAGTCCTGCCACATGCTGTAGAAATGGCATGGAGTGACCTTGGCTATTGTTCTGCAAGTGGTTTTCCAGCATGTCACATGCATCTGTTACCCACCTATCGACCCACTTGAGTCTATATAAACCAGCCAATATTCTCTTTGCTGAACAGGGTTATTAAAAAACACCACATCAATGTGCAGTAATATCTCCAAACAAATGTCCCCTTCAAGGTACTAATAATTTTAAGGGGTTTGGAAAACCACTTTCAATGAGTTCATCGAGTTTCACAGCAAAATAGGTTTGTAGCTAGCATTCACATTAGCATTTTGCCTGCCTAAAGGACCTTGAACCTGAGGACATTTAGCTTTTAAGGTTTTAAAGATACAAGCATGCCAGAGCCTTTAACACAAGATAACAAAATCCAATTCCACTTGCCTAGATCAGCGTTTTTAAGTGTTGCTACCTGAGTGCTGAACTCAAGACCTAGATATGATCTAAGATTTATCCCTTTCTAAATGGGTAAAAATAAATACATCCTTTCTTGCCCTTTATGGGGACAAAAACATTGCAAAGGAGGAAGTACGTGTGTACTGTGAAGAACTGAACAGCAAAGATTGGGCCAAAAGGACGTGCAGCAAGTACTACTATAGTTGTTGAGCCCTTTCATAATACAGTGGTGTTTATATACAAAATTAATGATTCAGATGGTAGCTTAGACTACAGACCTGTTCCTGGAAGAAAGAAAAATCCTGCCTCCTACCCCAGAAAGTGCTAAAGAGATTAGAGAGACCTTTGCATAGGAGTAATAAGTAGAGACTAAACAAAAAAAACCACAAAGCTATCGTGATATTTTTAATTGTTAGACTGGGTACAAGTGAAGTTGTGGTACTTTGTATGGGTACACACAAAGTACAAGAAACCACCACAAATTTTTACACAGTGCCTTACTGAATGAAAGCGAAGCTGGCCATAGGCACAAACTGTGGAAAGCAACTTATTTTAGACAGCAGTAGAACAGGTTTGACCTTAATTACTGAACTAAACCATACCTTGGGCTATGCATGAGTGCAGAAGTTACCAGAACCCAGCTGGCCTCAGCAGCCCACCAAACCCCTTAGCTTATCCCTAAGGTGTGAGGCAACATTGTAACTATACAGAAAAAAAAAAAATAAAAAATTTACTAGTTTGTATCAGTGGTCATTGTTTAGTATTTCAGTCCAGCACAGTTCTCATCCAAGTACACAACCTTGTTAAGATTTGCTGCGACTGACGATGTTTAATGAGTCTGGGAGAAATCCAGGAAAATGTTATCACTGAACACAGACAAAGACTAATGCCAGACTTCAGCTACCTGATTTAAAATTTTTATCACACTTCAATGCTGCAATGAATGGAAAATACTTCCCAAAGATTAGTGCCACTCCTCCTATCTCTCCTCTAATCACTTTCTACCTTAAGTTCTGAGAAATGGAAGAATTTTGGGGAGGTGATAGTGGAGGGGATGCTCCCATTTCTGTAACAGAAGCCATCTCATGCTTCTGAGCTTGTGGGGCAAAAGACGCTCCTATGTCCTGCTGTACTGTAGTAGTTTTAATTGCACACATTACACTTGTAGTAAAATTCTTACAGAACTGAAACTTTCCCTCTTGCTGACATAAAATATCAGTTCTATCTTAACAGGATATTAAGACGAGATAGAGGAAATGTAATTGAGTATCACCTTCCTATCAAACAGTGAAGTCATCTCCTGGAGAGCTTGTGTACCTCAGGACTGGCACTGCTTGGGCTCAGCCAAGAGACTTTTCAGCCTCTAGCAACGGCAATCCTCCTTGCGTGCAGACTTGGTAAGCTAATAAAATTGTATCTGCAGTTTAGATCTAGCTTCTATCCTTTCTTCTCACCAACTCATGAATAAACATAACAGTTTATCATCAGGCCTTGAGTAGTTAGATTTATAATAAACAAGGCTTGGGAGCAGGAGGGAAAGGGGGAAGGAAAAGCGTATTCGAGTACTCCAGATTTCAGAAATAGAACTAAAATTGGAGGCTGTGCGACCTCGCTTCAGCACCTGCGTGCGTAAGCACTCTGCTTCCAGTGATGTGATTAGATGCTATTTTTCCCCTGGGGGCTCTGCCTCATTCTGCATATGAGATAGGCCTGCGTGGGGCGGAAGGCAAAGTCAGGTGGTGAAGGAGACACTGCTGTCCCCTTTCACTCTGTGGCAGAAGCTGCCTTCTGCATGAGTCAGAAGTGGGAAGAGAAAGATGATTTTAAGATTTAAGTAATTGCTTGCTGCATTAGAATGCCAGGAGGCCTTACCACAAAGTATCTGTGTAATGGCAAGCAAGCCATTCACACCAACATTTAGACTGGCAACGACCATAACTGGTTTTATTTCCTATGCAAGTGGGTTGAAATCCCCCGACTTGCATGGAAATGCTGAGTGGAAGTGCCTGAAAGTACTACATGCCAGGGCTGTGGCCAAAGCCACCAAGGACCATTCTCTGGAGCTATAGAAAGCTTATCTGTGCACCTGTGTACAAGGCATTACGGACTAACAAACGGAGGTTTCCAACTTTCCACATAAGGGGCCCCAGGTTAGCAGTTTACCCCAATTTGTGTCTTGATCCTCTGTTGGTACCATGAAGGTAGTTGTATGTAGATACCATAATAAGTACCATATGGAAATGAATGGGTGAGAAAGGGGCTGCACATTAGATATTTTATCTTCATCTTTTTAATAGCTACATATTGGCAAAGGTTCTTCATGCAGACACAAGTGTTTGAGCACAGTCTAAGAAACAACCTGTTTGAGCAGTTACAAGCTGCAGCCATGTTCTGCTCACGTAGGGAGGGCAGGAGCAACCTCTATTCTGGCACCCCACAGAGTCAAGTAGCCTGTTATCTCTCTGGGGGAAACAGTCACCTTGGAAGGCAGCATGCAGCCAGCCCAAAGATTGCACTCCCTAAGCACACCATGCCTAAACATACAGCACTTCAAGCCACAGACATTAAACAGGTGAAGAAGTGACAACAACCTCAGGCAGACAGGATGCTGTCCCCCAGCACAGCAACACTCCCAGGCCCCCCCCCCCCCCATAAAACCAACTTCTGCTCTTGCCAGTGAAAGGTATAGTGGCATTTACTCGGTCTTTGCAGAACACAAGCAAAGCAACAGCACAATACCTTCAAGCAGATTCTGAGGAGCTTTTCAGTGTTGAAGTGAACCGTTAAACTGATACTGAAATAAACACAATAGCTCTCTGAGATTTCCTGCTGCCTTAGAAAGCCACAACAAAGAAGTTATATTCAGGATCAGATGATTCAGTACAAGTAAGAAAATTAAAGGCTTCTTTTAAAACGTAGATTCACTTCCAATTTCTAGATACATGATAAAAATAAACCAAAAGATATTTTTCTAAGCTTTATCCTCGAGAGAAAAACAGTTAAGGTACTTGATATGACACATAAACACACCTAAATGGCTCCTGATCATGGCCCCCACCCTCCAACCAAGATTAAACAAAGTATATTGTAACTGAGCAGCACTGGATTCCCCCCGCCCCGGCTTATCATAAGCCTCTGGATTTTTAAATTACAATAGCCTTAGATTGCCTTCAAAGGTTATAGAACATTCTGGCTGTACTGTAAAACACAACTGAAATGCAACACTTGAATATCAATATAAGCAAGTAATACACCCAGACAGAATATTCTGAAGTAAAACTGAGCCAAAACAACAGCTGCTTACTTACAAAATTAGTTTTTAATAACTTAATACAGTGCAAAACCCTAAAACACATTGATAGCTCTCTTACCCTGAAGAAAAGTTTAATACAGTATTTGGTCTCTCATGTAGAGGCTGAGCTATGTATGGGGAGACCAAGGGTTAGCCATCCCTGCTATGCGGGAGGTCCCAGCAGTATGAGATGCTTATTCTCCACGCAGAGATAACCTTTTCAAAAATGTACTTTGGCCCAAAGGAACAGGATCCTACAGAATTCCAGCAGCATGTATTAAGTGACAACCCACAGGCTGGGGTTAGAACGAAGACTGTATCATGAGCCAACCACATTAAAAGAAAACTGCAGTCAACGATTACACTACAGTAGCTTATCCAAGGAAGTCTGGCGGCATGATCCTCCCCTTTCCTTGTGCTCTCCTTTCCTTAACCTAGAGCAGAAGCAGTGCTGGGAACTTCCCACAGGGAAGAAAAAAAAGCCAAACTCAAACAATTGCACTGGTCATCTTCCTTGACTCCCCATGTTGCAATGACAAATGTTTATGCCACCCTCATCACATTTCTCAAATACTGAGGAGTTCATTTCTCATGCAGGGGCTTAGAAGATGTTTTAAAGCCCTGCAAGCAAGCAGTGCTTTCAGAGTCTAAGCAACAAGAGATACAATGCCACTCCTGAGTAATGTACGTTGTCCTTGGTTTTGTATCTCCTTCCTTTAAGAGCCATAAAGGTTTGTATCATGCACACACAGAGTAGGCTGTTCAGGACTGGGACTGTGTACTGACTGAAAAGATACTTCAGATCATTCCCAAATAGGCCTCAAGGCCCTTTGTACCTTCTTCTTTCCTGCCCCTGTATACTAAATGAAGTTTTTCATTACCTGCTTTTCTCAAGGTTGAGCAAAGGCTCAGCTATTAGCCTAACAGCTTTGGATTCAGTTTTACAAGTGTAACACTGTGTGTTTGATACAACTAGGTTGAACGCTTCCTATTGCCATTAAGATTTCTTGCCTAGACTGTGGCCATTTTTGTCCATACAGTCCATTTTTCAAGCTAGGCCAGAGCTTACACTGCAATACTAAACTTCTGTGCTAGGTGAACCCAGATTTCATTCCTCCCAGCCTGGTGCCTTACCCCCAAACACCATCTTTTTTCTCATTTGTTTCCCCAGTCAACACTGAGAACTCATAAGGCTAAAAGAGAAAGTTGCTGCCCCTCTAGCGCTGTTACATTGTTTTCCTTTTTTAGTGGTTTCTCCACAAACCTTCTGTTTAGAAGGGAAGATACTGGCAGAAGGAATAATGCAGCAGGCAGTAATGCTCTTACACGTTCCTCCTGAAAAGGTGGGGTAGTGGGGCAAACACCATAAGAGTTTTAATAGCGATACACCAGTAGGTTCGTGTATTTCAATTTCTAAAGATGTCCTCAGTAAAAAAAGATCTATTGTTATGAGCAAAGTGGCTGGAACGTTTGCTCAAAACCCAACACAGCCCAACAATAATGGGTTAGGAAGACAGACTGTAAACACATCACTAGCAGCAACATATCATATAAGGGATCCCATAATTCCTGAGATTGCGTTTTCACACAAGAGCTAATGGCTATAAAAAACACCCCCAACCAACAAAAAAACAAAACCAAAAAACCCCAAAGAAAACCCAGCCCAGAACAAACCCCACCTCCTAGGCTCAAACTTGCATTTATCAGTTGGAAAGCCACGCAGACATAAGAGGAGGCATGGAGTTTCTAATCACATACACGACACTAACGTAAAGCAAGAAACACATGCATGGATCCACCTGGCTCTTCTTACTAATTCCCCTTTACAAGAATCATTCATAAGACAACAGGATATTCCAGCTGACCACCAGCTCATCAGCCAAGACCATCCATTAATCCCAGGTCAAAGGGCAACGTGTCAGAAGGGACACAAGGTTGTTCCTTAGCAAGAGTTTAACATATTGCAACTATGAGAACCTCAGGCATAGCAGAAGCTGGACATAAAAATGAGGATCATACTACCTTGTTATTTCTGTTCTCAGATGCCCTTTTTGACAAGGGTACCTAATTTTTCCATCAGTGACCAGGACAATCCAGACTGCCATCCAGGACGTGGGGAAGCACCTTGCCCTGGTTGTCAGTCATGGTACAAGACTACCAGGATATTTACATCAGCAGCTATACAGTTTTCAGTGTGGCATAATTCAGCCTAACTAGTTACCCCTCATTTCTGTGTACTCCTAGGAAAGCAGCCAATTTAGATTGGACTGGGCTAGAGAGATACGGATGTGTCACTGGGGATATAAAGCTAGCAGACTGTTCCCAATTGCATCACGCTGCGAAAGGGAAATTGGTGAGAAAGAGTTGGAAAGGAAGCCTGTTTCAGACAGTGAACAAATTTGAAGATTTCAAAAGTAACCAGATGGGAGTGCATGGAGGAGTTTATTTATATATAAACCAACTTTGCAAGGTTGAAAGCATTTTTTGTGAAATAAGTACTTGCCTAAAAATACTTGATCTTTAGCTGTGAACAATAAACTCTAAGAAAAAGGAGCAGAGAACGTCTCCTTACATCTTCACAATAAAATTCAAACCAAACCTATAAAGCTGGGTGTCGCAGTTTCGGTGGAGCTTGTCCCATTGTTGACCTGAACTTATTCCAGAAAAGTGCACTGCTAGAGAATTCCTCGAGAACTAGACACATACCTCCAAATCAAGAAAATTGTAAGCATAAACAAGACAAATCCTGGCCAGCAGTTAACACTTTTGGCACTGCTGAATCTGTAGCATAAATGGGTTTTGGACTTCTTAACTCAGAATTTTGTATTTTGTTTGCACCATCTCTAAATAAATCCTACTACTCACGATCACTGCTTACTGAAAAATCTATCAAAGGTCATATCAAAAGTTCATTCTATTGCTTGTTTTAAACAAGCTTAATTACCAGCACTTACATTTAGGATCGCTTCCTTCAGCAAGGCCATGATTTCGGTTTGCAAAGCTCAAAAGTCCTGCCATTTGTGCAGGTTAACTTTATCCTGAAGTTAAAATTCCACCAAAGTTTCACAAACCTGGGAGGAAAGGTGTTTTTGCCTACATTAAATTGCATGTGCTAGCAAAAATACCACAGCATAGATATTTTGGCCACACCAATACAAAAAGTCCTGTCTTGTTTATAACAGGGATAAACATGGGGGGAGGACAATGACAGCATGGGAACTGGTTCAGGGAAAGCTTCATGTTCCATCTTCCACACAGGCAAGGATGATCAATTGAACTTAATTCAAAAGTCAGAGTTAAATTCCACCATCTGTTTTATTCCAGAGGTGAGTAAGACTCCACTACTAGATCCAAACAGCACACAGAAAAAGCTTCCTAATTTGAATACAAGACAGAGGCTTCGCCAGGCAAGAGAAAGTGGTAGGCACTGTCACTTGGAAGCAGTGGTGAAAGAGTGGTGGAGAAATGCAGAAGTAGGGGAAAGTAAAAGCCTAAAATAAACCACTAGCAGGGAGGTAGAAAGAGATCAAAGAACGCAGAACTGAGACCAAAGAGAAGGGGAATGGTTAGATGAAGACTACAACAGTTGATGAATTCAAGAGCATCAACTCTAAACGGTTTACCATCTCATTATCCCCAGAAAAGTACATAAAAAATGAACTAGAGAGCACAGAAAAAACCAAACACTACAGAAAAAGAAATACTGTTTTTACAGCAGGATTGAAGTCGTGTACAAAGCTATATAGAACCACATGCTGAACAGAAAGCTTTCTCCAGATTATATAGAATAAAAGGCAGCTACTTGCAGATAAGAAGCACTAGAGTGCCTGATATTGAGACGTGAGGTTGCTCTGAACTAAGACAGCTCAAGAGTCTCTGCACTTGTAAAACAAGCAATTGACAAGCTGACATAATACACAGATAATTAAAAATTGACTCTATTGAAGAGCTATTCGCTGTGCTGGTGCCAGCTACTCTGCACTAAATGAGACAGCCTGTGGGGAAAGAAAAAAAAAGTCCAATAGCATATTGGATACAGCACGTAGCAAGAATATTAGAACTGCACAGGGACCCTTATTAGAGAACTATTTTCAACACTAAAAATATCAAGACACCTAAAAGCAAAACCTCAGAACACAGCTATTTCTCTGCATGAATTAAGTGTAAAAATCTACAGGGTCTTCTACAGTGAGGAGCGCTATATGTTTTGAACAAAGTTTTAAACAGACATCAATTTATTTGCTAGTTCCATTAGCCATTATTCATTACCAACTGGAAAAGCACTGCCAGGAAAGAACGTGGAAATGCTGTCAAAGTAGCTTGATGTGTCCATGCATTTATTTGCTATGCAACCTAGAGTTCAGCAACACTTGGCTTCGAACAGCATACTGAAGCAGCATATTCTTCCAGGGAAAGACGACAATCACTATTTATACACCACGCTTATTACTGTGGATTCTTATCATGTAAGCTCCAAATATTTGTTTACCATTTTCTGGGGACTCGAACCTTATTACTGTGCAATCGTACTCTGGTGAGCAGCTTGACATTTTTACCCTCCCATTCCACCATTTGAAAATGAAGTCAGACCAGCATTTATCAGCTTAATTAGGAACATGCTTGACATTTCCTACTTTAATTTCTTTACATGAGCAGTTTGTGGCAGAAAGGGAGGAAAAAAAACATTTACTTACCCTTTCCCCATGACTAAGAAACTTAAATAGAAATGAACCCATGTCTGCAAATTTACTTTGACACTCAAATTTCTTAACCCATTACAGTGAAGTAAAAATTTATGGTTAATGAACCTTTCTTTCCCAGATGAGTTTGCAAAACTCTAACAAAACCCCTCACCTCCGCAATTCTGATAACACTTTTGACCTTCCTAAGCAATAACTGCATTTTATGCAAAAAGACAACCAAACTGCATGTATTGTGCACAAAGTTGGCAGCCATCCCTATAATTTACCTCAAGGGAATATATAAACACAGAACATAGAGCATTTTTATTTTTTTTTTTTATTCCCCTGGTCTTCACAGAGAACAATGTCTATAACTCTTACCTGTAGTTAAGTTATAAATAAAAATGTATTTCAGGAACAGGTTAAAAAAGACACAACTCATCTGTTGTTGTATAATTGCAACAGAAAGTACAAGGCTGTACTTAGACATCAGTTGATGGGATTCAGTAAGACACATCTATTAAAACAACTGAAAAAACAAAGAATCTCAGTATTTTAAAAATCTAGCCATTACAAATTTGATACAAGTAAAGGCAGTATTGCTACATTAAAAGATATATATTAGATCACCCCAAACTCTAGTAGTTCTATGAAAATACAGATACTAATGAAATAATTCTGCCAACTGCTAAAAGAGAGAGAGTTTACATGTGACATGAGTAACAAGGACAATGTTCTGCCGCTCAAAAACGTGCATCAAATTCTAGTACTAATCTTTCACAGGAAAGTACATTTTTTTAAAAAAAAACAGAATTGCCTAAATAGTTATGCTATGAACAATATAAGAAATCGTGTTGGTGTACAGCAGAAAGTGACAATGCTGATGATAGCTAGCATGCACCAGATAAAACTGTCAGAAAAGTGCAGATCTTTTTTAAAGAATGAAAGTGTTGTAGGATTAGGAAAGTGTTATCTAGTATTGAAGAAATATTTGTACATTCCTGTGTTATCATTTTAGCATCAATTAGGGAAAGAATGCTATTTGCTGAAAAGTCAGGTGTGCTTGCTCAAATTCGTATCTCCTCATAATTAGAAACGCCTCCACATATTTACTACATGAAGCACTTGCACCAATATGCTGATAAATACAGCTTTCAATGTAACATGTTCTAATTGATATAATCCATTTTATTTTTATGTTTGTACCTTAGACATCGGGGAGCAACACTGCACAGATAATTTTGACCCTTCTGAATACTGTTAACAAGATTAAACTATAAAAGTGCTTAACCTATGAAGCACGCTGCTTGCCAGACAGGCAACAGCAGACTGTGCAGACAAAAAGGTTGACGGTGATGCCTGTTTTGCATTATGTTTCCCTATATGTATATATATATTTAGGAATGTTAGTCACATACAAAAGTTGCATTCAGCTCCCAATACAGATGATAATAGCTCTACCAATACCATCAGAAGACCTATTTGCTATACAGTAGCTCAGGTTTCTTTAGATCAAAGCTTCCACAATTACTACTTTTTCTTCTGAATTGATAGTTAAGCTACTTTATTTTTAGATTTTCTTCTTTTTAAGCCAGATAGTATGCTAGCTTCCGGTTTTAAAATCTTTACATATATTTTTATATATATGTATAAAATACTAAAACCTTAACAACAGAGCCCTATAAAGTGAGGTTCACTGTTTCGGCACTTAACTTGCCACCACTTAGACTGTGAATCATTGCAATCATATTGGAGTGTTTGTTCAATTCTTCCTTCTGTAGTTTTATAAGCGCTTCTTTTTCTTCCAAACGTCCTTCCAACTGGGATTTTTGAACTTCCAGAGAAGATGCCTGCAGAAACAAACAGAATTTCCTCCATTATCAACTGAAAAACATGCACAATACAATGAAAACTGAATGGCCTGGTGGTGAATTTAAGCAAGTAATTAAAGAGCACAGTTTTAGATATTTCTGAAACAAGCTTGTAATTTTTTTCTCAGCTATACATTTGGTGCACATGAATGATTACAGCTATTGCTGCACTTCAAAACGTTATATAGCACGGGAAAGCGCCAACACCCATGTTATTATTGTCCTGTTTAAGCAGAAGTGTTCACAGTTAAGCCATCCACACTTCATTTCAAACCCAACACAGTAAATATTTACCAAGAACAAGAGAAATATTTGCTATACACCGGATAATCTCTCCAGGCAATATTAGGTTCTGCTTCCAGGGAATGGAAATACAGCAAATGCTTTGCCAGACTGCACACTTCGTGACTGCTGATCAGTTTGCATGTAAAATGAGTCGCTGCTTTGTGAGTTTATAGGCAAGGAGATATAGGCTGCACTGAAGTTTTGGGATTTTGTTTTGTTTTTTAAACATTACCTGATTAACTTGGTATAGCCAAACTAGTCTCTGTTTTGAAAAAAGACACTATTTTTCTTAAAGATAAAAAGAGATATTTTACTAGAATTTCAAAGACCAGAAAGAAAATCAGATGCATTTTGATGCTTACATATGTAGCACATGTACCTTAACTCAGGACATGAGAAAGGGGAGAAAGTAAGGCAATCCACATTTTACAGTAGTCAAAATTACTGAAGAAGTGTGCTACATTCTCTTATTTAATATTGCACTACAGGTGCTTTTTCCCTTTTCAAATGTTATATACTCACACACCATGCCTCATGTAGCCTCGTTAGAACCTGACACTAAATTCTTTTCTCTTAAATTCAAGCTTAGCTACTCCAAACTCAAAAGGTATACAATTAAAGCTGAGATAATTTATTTTTGTCCACTACACAGACTGCTTTAGTTTCTTTAGCCACTTTACCACTGAAATATTGATTTACCAACTCTGTCAGTTATATAGGTACCTAAAATTCCGGTCTCTAGAATGCAGCTGCAAATAATTCCTTACCTTGATACTCAGTTCTTTCCTTGCTTGTTCCGTTTTACTTAATTCCTTTCTAAGAACATCTATAGTTTCTTCCATATCTGTTTTTTCTTTCTGCTGAGCTTTCAGTTTTTCTTCCAGAACTTTTATTTTCTGTTGCAAGGCTTAGGAAAAAAAACACATTAAAAGATGGGTTGCCAAACTTAAGAAGAGATACTGCATTGCCTGGGAAACAAGTTTGGGTTTTTTTTTTTTTTTTTTGGACTCAATATGGCTGCTAACAATTGAATTACTGAGTAGTGCCACCTACTGCTAAATTTTAGTGGTTGCTTCCAGTCATTTGCAGAAGACTTAAATTAAGCTCTTGCAATTTGCAGTTCCTACAGAAAATAGTTTTAACGGACATTCTGTAAAAAGATCCTGAAGGGACATATGACGCCTTGCAGAGATTCAATAAAGTCCATAAAGTCCATATAGTCTGGGAAATCATGTTTATGTATCCTTTTAAAAAAATAAAAATCTATATTTGTTTCATTCAACTGTTAAATTATGTATCCCTGGCTAACTAAGATTTACAAGTTACTTAGTAAGAAACAGCTGCTTATCTAGAGCACTTAGTAACAACATCTAGTTAGTCCACTTAGTTCTCTAGGTTCAGTGACATTTAGGTAAGTTACTTACTCGCTATTTTACCATCTCTCTCCTGTAACTGTTGCTGTAATTCTTTTCTGTGATCTTCAGCTTCTTCCAACTGTGCAGCTGTCCTAAAATGGCAGAGAAATAAATTTTAATGGTCAAACGAGATACACGAACAACTCTGTCTTAAGAAACCAGAATGACTTTTGTATCCAATTGTTATCAGGAGCTTCAAATCAACAAATCTATGAATTTGCAGCAGGGTGTGAGTACAGAGAGATTTTATTCCCCCCCCCCAAATGAAAGAGTAATTTCCCTTCTCTCATCACAGACATATGTTAGAAACTACTGAAAATGTTCATACCTGGAACTGAAACACCAGAAACTGTTGCCTTTGATTACAGCCACAAAGCATTCAAAATACTATGATAGAATTGAGATTGTATTCACTGCCATTAGTGATTGAGTATGCTGGGTTTTTAGCTCTTGGCATGCTCTTGAATCACCACCGCCATCAGTAAAACGTGTTTCAGATATTATTCATGCAAGCACATCTATGCATAAAGATTCTCCATTACCATTCTGAACATATTCCAAATTGCTGAGTGTTGTGTGACAAAATCAACCGTTTCATAAGATATTGCCTTAGCCCATATATAGATCTGCTGCAGTCCTCACTAGTTCGGGTAATGTTTAGTCTCCTCGATCGTTTAATATATAGGTACTGTCATTTACCAGCATTATAGCTGTAACCTGAGCACTTTATACTCTGGGAAGCTAATCTACTTTTTTCATTACTAGCTAGCCTAATTTCTAAGGCATACTCTAACTGCCCTGCCTAGACGGATCTGCTGTCACTCTTGTTTACTGGTTTATCCACTTCCTATCTACCAGTTTCTAAGCTGCAGCCTCTAGCAAGCGGGGCAGGGGGGAGTGTACTTCGATGGTCTCCATTTTATTTGTGGCAGTTCAAGAACGTCTACACCATAGCTGCTCCTTCAACCTGCCTTTAAAAAGGAGCAGCTTTCATCAGAGTATCTCCCCAGTTACACTGAGCTGCATATTGCACCAGTGAAAGTAAGTGTCCAAATTTATTCAGTAGCAAACTAATGTATCAGCATGAAAATTTATCCATTTGAATTGCAACTCAAGGCAGTGATTTGGACTGCTCCGACTACTGACAAGGCAAGAACCTGGAAGGACGAAGTGAACTTTGCAAGTAAAACCAAGAATAGCATTTTATTTCTAAACTGAATACAAAGCCTGCCTATGAACATATTTTAAAGATATATCTTCTGTAAAATTAAGTATTAAATAAAATTTCTCAAATAGGAACCCTATTCCCTTAGTTACATTGGTGAAAGGTACATCAGACCTCTATTTGAGCCATCAAAAAGGAAAAAATTATAATTAGTCCTCAAGAATATATAAGTAATGCTAGTTTTATGGTTGAGGGGTGATGTTTGTACCACAGACAGAATACTAACCATCACTATTTCTAATACATTTTTAAAATGTTTAGTACGGGTGGGGTTTTTTTTTTCTGATCTGATAACATTGCAGAGAAACCTTGCATGCTAAAAGGGCATATGTGAAAATCTTTGGGTTATAGCACTATTTAAGAATTCAACCACCACCAAAAAGACACCTCCCCACCCCACCCTCCAAATGCATCCAAGAATGGGTTGTCTTCATTGCTCTTTTTTATTCCTACTGTTGCTGAAGTCTGCAGGTATTCCTCCCCACCCCCAATCAATAGAGGAGCAAACAGAATAAACCAAAGTCAGATTTTCATCTAACATACACATAAAGCAACACTGAAGCACCTTTTGCTTCCTCCAACTCCATTTCTCTGATGTTACTTAAAGCACAATTGAATAATTGAGACTAAAGTGCTATTTAGTTTTACTGTTTATCTTTATTTTGCTTTAAAAAGACTGAATCGAACTTACCTGTCATTCTGCTGCTTCAGTGATTCACTTAGTTTCTTCATTGCTTCCACTTGTTTATTTAGTGAACTGCATGTAATCTGTAGATCTTTATACTGTCTTTCTGTTGTTTCATACCTATAATTAAATTAGGGTGTTAGGGTTGAAAAGTATAAGTTCTTTTGAAGAGCTTTTACTTTAGTAGTTTGTCAAAAATACTTTACCTCACCTGTGCAATCGTCCCACTCAAGCTAAAAGCAAGGTGTTTGGGGGCAGGAGGTGTGTCAGCTTA
The DNA here is from genome assembly GCF_949628215.1 of Phalacrocorax aristotelis. NCBI lineage: Eukaryota > Metazoa > Chordata > Aves > Suliformes > Phalacrocoracidae > Phalacrocorax > Phalacrocorax aristotelis. Next base: position 122,049,443 of record NC_134276.1, on the reverse strand, counting down.
GGATTTTTTGGGTGGTAGTTTGTTTGTTGGGGTTTTTTTTTTTGTTTCATTTTTAAAATGAACATACTTGGAGGAAGGGGAAAAAACCCAACGAAGCCAAGCTTCTGTGGATCCTTTACATATCTTCAACTACTAACAATCAGGAAGCAACCTTCCTCCAGTAGAAAACTCTTAGGAACTGACAAAACACACAGATGCCTTTAGAAATTTGACATACACAAACTGTTGTAAGTTAGCTATTTGCAGTCGCCTTTTAAGAAACCCTTTGAGTCAGTCTATGACTTCCAGTTGTCTGGTGATACTAAAAACTGAACATAATGAAGACAAAGCAATGTGCATTTGACACAAGTTTATGAGGCAGATTTCATACTCTGAGCAAATGTTTTCCTACCTTCCTATGAGAAGGAAAATTCTCTCCCTGATGTCAGTTATCTGATTGTTTTTAAGGAACAGTATATTTCAAGTGTGCAGATTGATTAGAAAACAAGTTTTGCTTTATAAACACTTTGTAAGGATCAGAAAGCTCTTTTATTCCTACTTTAGATAATTTACAACTGTTCGATACTAGGTTGAAGCTGGTTTATTTCACATGAATTAGTCAAATATATGTTCAGAGTGTATGGCTGCATACAGTTCAAGCAGAAAAGGAGGCATTTCCACAGTGACCATATTAGATACTCATTCAAGAAACTCCATAATGTACAAGAGTTTTATACATTTTTCCTCCCTCAATGACTCCCTTATTGGCAGCAATGTGCCTTAAAAATTGTCTAATATAATGCGTGCTCCCATTATTAAGTCAGAAACTTGCTCTCAATTTTATCGGCTTCTTTGCCTTGCTGACACCTAGTGACAAGACCAGCTCATATGAGTTGAAAAGCCAAAGCTCTTTTAAGCCTTTATTCTTCCAAAGCACATTCTATTTTCATAAGTAGTTTCTATCTCTATGTACTTTTTGTCTCACATGTGCTTTTCTAGCTTAAGATCCTAAAAAAAAAAAAAGCAATGCTTATAAATAATTCAGGACACACATGGTGCCTCCTTCCTCCCTGCCTCACTTTTACCTAGTTTCAGCCAAATTCGCTACAGAAGTGATCAAAGATGCAAGCTCCTACCTTTTGCAGACATACTGTATTGGCTGCTTCTCCATACTATTGTCATCAAAACAGCATATATGATCAAAGAAAGAAGCTAAGAGTATAGTATTAAACTAATAGAATCTAAGCATTGTTAATTCTGTTTCTTAGAGAACAATGCTCCCTTTTATATAAAGTTCATTCAACATCTACAACTTCAGTTCTCACTCCACTTAACATGTTAACCTCTTGAATTACTTAAGTTAACCTAACTGACAACCATATAGAAGAAAGAAAAAATAGTGAGGTTTTTAACTTTAAAACATGAAAAGCGTGCAATGTTGCCCTTCTAATGTGCTTAGCCCAGTAAAGGGCTTCATCACTCTTTGAATACAAAATATTTGCTTAGAGATCTGATGTGCTTTACCTCTGAAGAAGATCGACAGAAGATTTTTTCAGTATTTCATGTTCTTCAGCCACAGTTTGTAATTTCTTGTTGTATTGAAAGAGCTGTTCAATATCAGCCTGTGCTCTTTCAGATTCTACCTGCTGAGCTTTCAGCAAGTCGTTAAGTTCTTCATTTTTTCGCTCTGCATCCTTCAACATTGCAGCAAGAGTTCTTGCCTTTGAGTGGAAAGACACCCCACACCAAAAAAAGCCCCACGATTACAAGCAATTCTGTTTCACAAGTCATTTTGTAATAGGCATATCTGAGGCCAGAGGTTAACACTAAAGTGACCTCAGCTATATTAAGAAAAGGATTTCTTTCATCTGATATTAACTCCAAATTAATTTGTTCCCTAAATTCCTTTAGCTCCCTTTATAGATAGAGTGTGAGGGGAGAGGGAAGAAGTAAAAGATTATACATTTTAGCTATGGATTTAGTAATCTGCAGCCCAATCTTTATTATAAACTTCAAAGAACAGAAGTGATTCTGAGTTTTCAGCACACAACTCAAATACCCCACGGAAGCAAGGTTTATTTCAAAGTCCATCTTTGACAAGCGATTAAAAGGCACAAACAGGAAACAGTTCTTCATACAGTGGCAAATGCTATATAGAATTCTAGTAAGTGGCTTTATTCATTTCCAAGATTACTACCATTAAATTAGCACTAATGGCTAACAAATTATAATCAGTACCGTAGGTAGTTTTGTGGACTTCCTATAAGGGAAAGGACATTAAAGAAAAAACTGTTCCAAAGAACAATCCAGAGGAAAACAGAATGTTTATGACAAAAATTAGGACTGCCCTAACTTGCAAGCATAGTTTACAGCTAAGCAGTATAGAGTTTCCACATATACAATCACAGTTAGAGCTACCCAGACAATTATTACTCACGGCCACCTCAGTGTCCCAGAAGAAAACTCCTGCTACTTACCTCGGACTCAGCCTGGGCCCTCTGACATCGGTACTGAGCCATCAGCCTATCAGCCTGACCCAGAGCTAGTGTCTTTGCTTCCAGAAGGTCTTGCAGCCTAGTCTCTTTAGACTGTAAGTGGGAAGAACAGTTTTCATTAACATTTTCTGAACATACAGGCAGCAGTGTACCCATACACATGAGGTTGTACTCACCGCTAATGCTGACAGCTTCTGCTCATAGACATCCATTATGTCAGATAACCTCATATCAGCGATTGGCTCCTTCATCTGTAGAGATGTTCTCCAATTACTGCTACTGTAAATTTGTATTTATTTAGATAGCTAATGTGTGCCTAAAGAGCTCAGTATTTTTGTGAATGCCACCTGTCCACTAGCTTTTTAAGTTGTTATTTTTAATCCTGAGACTGTCTGCTCAAATGCACCCGCCTGACTCTTGTTTCAAGATTGTGAATAATTGAACTGTTCAGGCTGAACAGGATTCATCTGCAGAATACTATCAGTCTAACACTCTGAAAAGGTAACATCACCTCTCTAAATGGCTCCCCTTGGTCTAATCTTTGCTGGAGAATTAGCAGTCCCCTCATAGGGCACATAAAGTAATTTGCCCTAATTTTAACAGCACAAAATGCACATGGCTAAAAAATCCTTGTTCATACTCCATGGCCTTCTTAACACACAGGTTAGCAGAAAAGGCCCAGGAAAGTTTTTCTGAAAAGATACTATCCAGAACAGAACTTACTATGTTAACCCAACCCATTGACTTACTAGAGGAAATTTATTTACTATATAAGGCACAAGAAGTCCAAAGTGTTTATTAAAATATATGTCCAAGTTAAGCGACAATGCTACTTGGTGATTTCAGGAAATTTTTTTCTTAGGCAGGCAGTGCTACTATAACATGAGTTTTGAGCAGCTATTCATATATGCTGATGCTTGACCAAGTACAAGGTATCCCAGGTTCATACAACGAACACTGACTGAAAAGCTACCATCTCTGCACCATTTTGAACCATTATGTAATAATTTCTTTGCATATTAAAAGTAGCCCCCACATAGCTCCAGTTCTCAGCTCATTTTCCTGTCCCTGAAGTAGGAAGTTTCTTTTGCTGCTTTGCAAACTTGTCATCTCAATGTCCTTTTAGATATTACTACTACAAGAGCTGCTTCTGTAAGTTCCCTTCACCGTCTCTGTCTAGTAATACTATTAAAAGTGTTTTACTGATTTTACTTTTACATACATTTGAGCTTCACACAACATATGGAACGGTCACAGAGATGAAGTACTGGATATTTTAAGTGAATGTGTATATTGATTTTTTAAAGGAAAGTTCAACTAATTAGGAGGGCTAAGAAAAGATTCACTCAACAATTCATCAACAGTTTTCTCTCCTTAAGGATCGAGGGAGATTTACAGTCTGGTCACATTACTGGAAGCTGCTGCAGTTGTGCTGTTGAGGCACCTGTGGCTGCTTTGACTTACATTAATATATATACAGCAGTGCAGCTACCGACTATCACATGCAGTCCTGAAAAGGATGATCAATAGGAGCATCCAGTAGCAGAGTACTAAGCAAGCCAACGAAGACTCACTTGACCTTTTTCACTATTATTCTAGCAGCTGACTGGAACTGGTAGCTTCTCGAGTTTCGTTATTATCAGCTACAACAAACAGAGGAGAGTTGCAAAGCTAAGGCTGGAGGCAATGCCACTAATACAGATATCATATCAAGCCGTTATCGGGCACTTCTTGCTAATTTTCCCAATTTTCATATTGTTCTTTTAAGCCAAAATAGAAGCAATAATCCATCACTCAGTCTAAAGCAGCTACAAAGCAACTAATGTGCTTTGAACAGACGAGAAAGAGGAAACATACCCAGTATCTGACAATAAGGCTCACAAAGAAGCGCACTGTATGTGCTGCCTGTTTGAGTGTCTTATTCACAATGTATGTTGCTACAAAGAGACGCAAAAACTTCCTTCTGAGGTAGTAATAATGCCTTTTTAGGAAGGCCACAAAAATTGAACTGCAAATGATAGAGTCAGCTACAGGCAAGAAAAGGAAAACGTCTGCATGCCTGTTTAGGCATACAGGAGATGCACCATACTCTTACAGAGTAGCATATCACCTCTATCTTGTCACAGGCTGTTTCTTAGGAAGGAGGAGGGGAGGAGGATCCTTTTATGTGTCTCAGCAAGTCTAGGCAGTTGCAACTATCTGATACCTGCCTCCACACCTGACAGCTGGAGGAGTGTGGCCAACCCCACTAAAGAAAGGGATATCAATAAGGTGCACGGCCAGCTTCTGATGTAGCACAAAGAATCATCACTGGATTCTGCTAAGGAGCTTAGTAAAAGGAGCACATCCTAAGTAGGTAGGGATTCAAACTGAACTCAGTTGATACATGCACTATAGCCTGACACTTGGATTTTAATTTCCATCCCCACCAGTAAAACTGTCAAATATTTAACAATGGTATGTAAGTTCTACTAACCTCTAGTCCAGAATGAAGTTTTTGTATTAATTCCTGAATATTTGAAGTTGTGGATTCATCACTTGAAGGACAGGATGAAGAACACCTCACCGAAGTAACACTGGTCACCAGTGACTGTATTTGGATTCTTTTTGATGCGTGCTCCATTTCTTGCTGTCTGTAAGCATTATTTGTCGCAATGCTTTCACCAAGCCTGCATAAACATAAAGGCTATCAATGAAACAACCTGCTACAAATACCGTTGCAAGGACTGTAGATGAGAACAATTTCATAATATAATTAACTTCTCTTTCATTGAAAACAGACTATAGGAAAAGTCACATTTACATTATCTCTCAACATTAAGATGTAGTACCAGAGACATGCCCAAACTGGCCAGAGATACAGAAAGTAGAAAAAAACCCAACCAAACAAACAGAAAGCCTGTGATGGCTAACCTTTAGAAACAAATGCAGTATCTCACCAGAAAGGGCATGGTGTTCAGCTCTTGCACAGAAGAGATCAGATCATCTGTTTCTTGCTAGCTTGAGAAACAGGTTATTTAACATGTCATTTAACTTAACTAGGCCACTGTTTCTAAGTAGGAAGATGGAAAATGTATTTAGTAAGGATTCTCATTAGGCATAAAAATAAGATTGAATCATGAAAAGGCAGAGTGCTACAGAGCTACTAATAAACCTTAGTTTTTCCTTGTCTGCAATGCTATTTTACAATGCTATATTGAGTACAGCACATTTCATGTTCTAAGTTTTAGCCAAAATTTAAGCATGCAGATAAAAGTGCAATCAGTTAAAATATGTACAAGGAAAAGAACCTAAATAAGTAATTACAGTACCTATATTCCAGTGTCTGTATGTAACTTGTGCTTGGCATTTTCAAGGCAGCTACTAATGACATGTTCCAAATCAGAGAGAATGAGAAATCAAAAGAGCTGATTCCTGAGGCACCAGTAAAAAAAAAAATTTTTTTTCTTTAACTTCCTTAACTACCAAGTTATCCCAACCACTTCACTGAAGTGCTGTCTCAGTTGCTTCTTGAGTGAACAGAGCCTATTTTTAACTTGCATTTATAGACATGCTATTTGGCTAGTCCATTGTACAATTCCAGGCACATTGGATTGTACAGACCCTTCATTCTTTCAGCCAGGGTACTTTTTACTGGCCATTACAAAAATGTTTCCTATATCCACAAAATCATATGATCCCAGAATAGTTGTGGTTGAAGGGGGCCTCTAAAGATCATCTAGTTCAACTCTCCTGCTGCAAGCAGGTTGCTCAGGACTATATGTCCAGTCATTTTGACTATCTCAAAGGATGAGGCCTCCACAACTTCTCTGGGCAGCCTTTTCCAGTGTTTTACTCACTTTACAGGAAAAGAGTTCTGTTTCTTATCTTTCAAGTTTTGCCAACTCCTTGTCCTGTCACTGGAAACCACTGAGAAGGCTCTTGCTCCATCTTCTTTGTTCCTTTCCATCAGACATTTATACACAGTGATAAGATCCTTGCCAAGACTTCTCAAAACTAAACAATCCCAGCTCTCAGTCTCACCTTGTATGACACATGCTTGTCTCTCAAACATCTTAATGGCCCTTCACTAGACTCACTCTAGCATGTCTATATCTCTCTGGATATACCACTCCAGGTGTGGTCTCACCAGAGATGAGCACAGGGGAACAATCACTTCCTTCAAACTGCTGGCAATAGTCTTCCTAATGCAGTCCAGGGTGCTATTGATCATGTAAATTCTGTCTTCAAGACTGGCAAACATTTGCTTTCTTCTAGTCCTCAGGAACCTCTCCCATTCACCGTGACTCTTCAAACATAATCTGGGGTGGCCTTGCAATAACATCAGCCAACTCCCTAAGCACTCATGCATCCTGTCATCAGGTCTCATGGACTTCTGTGTATGTCCAGTTGGTTTAAATGTTCCATAACCTGATCCTCTGCCACCCAGGGTAAGTCTTCCTTCCTCTAGACTTTTCCCATTGCTCTCGGGGACCTAGGATTCCCAAAGGCAAACCATCAGTGAAGACCAAGGTGAACAAGGCACTGAGTACATCAACATTTTCCATGTCCTTTGTCATCAGGTCCCCCACCCCATTCAGCAGAAAGGCACACATTTTTCATAGTCTGTCTTTTGCTGCTGATGTACTGGTAGAAGTCTTTCTTGTTGCTCTTCACATCTGCCATCAGGTTCAACTCCAGGTGAGCTCTGGCTTTTCTAACCCACTGTATTCCCGTATACTTGGACACTTTCCCCATATTCCTCCCCAGGTCATGTCTCTCTGCTTCTGTCTCTTGTGTGCTTCCTTTTTATATGTGAATTTTGTCACGAGCTCCTTGCAAGTCTCCTGCCACATACTGTCCTGGATGCAATCTCTTATTTATTTGCATATTGGGGTCACCCATCTTTAGCCCTATTGTGTTGCTTGTAAGGCTCCTCCTGTTTACATAAACCCAAACCCTTTGTTCTCCAACAGAGTCTACCAATTCCTCACTTGATAGTTGGTCATCTTTTCCCCTCCCTTGTTGCTTTTAGTTTAAAGGTCTCCTCATCAGGTTGGCCAGTCCTTGATCCTCAGTCTCAGGGTTACCAGTCCAAAACTGTTTTCAACACTGGTCGCACAACCCATTGTTGACCTACAGAACCTGACCACTCCTCAAGCCCTTCCCCTCTCCCTGGCAGAATTGAGGGGAACATCACCTGTGCCCCATTGGCTTCCAGCCATCGCCATCATAAGAGTCTCTGTTTCCCAAGCCAGTAGGCATAGACTCTGTCTGCCCCTCTTTTTGTACATCTGCAGTCTCAGGCACTTGAAACTGCAGGGTCTTGAAGAAGCATCTGGTCAATCTCTTCACCATCTCTGATACTGACAGGCCGCTGACCTCTTGCAGCTCCTTTACTTGGCACCACAGATCCTCAGCAACTGGACACCTCCTGCAGGCTAGAAGACCACCTCCTACTGCCCCAGCCTTAGTAAGAGGTCCCTGCAGCCCGAGACCTCCAGAGCTGCATACCTCTTCTGAAACTCTACTTGCGTTGGTGCTTCAGCTTTCAAAATTTATTCTGTACCCATTTTGATGGTTTTACAGCCATTCCTCTACTTAAACAACATCCTCCCCCACCACCCCAATATTTCTCTCCTGAAGTCTATAGCTAACTAGATATATTGATATTATTGATATCCAGTACTGCTTGGTAATCATAAAAGCAGCACTGATATTTTCAGGGTGAACACACTTTTAGACTCTTATTACTGTGTTCTTATCACTGGCCTATTTTTGGGTTATGATGGAAAACAGGGTGTTTGGGTTCTTTTTTTTTGGTTTGTTTGTTTTTTTTAAAGTTCCTGCACATGTCACTATCTTCAAAAACTTTCTCAAAAACAACCAAAAAACCACCATGATTTGGTCAGGTCCTCTTCCTTTACTTCCCCACCCCCCCATATAAATAGTAATTCAGTCACTGTTCCAAGACAAGCTAGTTATGTTACAAATCTTTCACTTGAGAAAAGTAGCTCAAATTCCCAAAAGGCATTCAGTCTGAAAGTCCTTTCAAAGAATTCCCATTTTTGTTTTTAAAAAAGCTCTGCTAACAAAAAGGGAAGAAGCTTCAGATTGGTTTTCTAGGTTGCAAAGACCGTGATACAATTTAACATCTAAATTGTAACACTTAAATTTTAACATTTTACCACATCTACAGAAATAAGGAGTTTATCAACATTTTTTTCCCCTGAACTTAAATACAACCTGAGCTGCCTTACCCTAGTCTTTGTTTTCTGGAATTTACTGCAAAAGGGTAAGCAAAGCTTTAGGAACTGAAGAGATGTATGTGTGACAAAGTTCAGCAGAGACAGAAATCTGAGAGTCAGAGTATCAGATGCACTCCAGGTAGTAAGTTTAAAGAACAGAGACTTCAGACAAATGAACCTTGAGGGACAGAAGCCAGTCACTATTATGCTCTGTAGTATCAGATATTAATTGAATACCATCAGCACTTGAACTACTTCCTCTGGCCTCCAAGACCACTACTGTCTCTTAGCTGCAGATAAAGAAGAAACAAAACAGTTCTAAAGTTTCTGTCTCTGATGAAAGTAATATGCCAAGAAACATCAATATCACTAAGCCCATAAAAATGTCAAATCCTACCAGACTACTACAAAAATAAACTTACACTATGGCAGGAAAATCTGGTAAGGGTGCAGCCTCAAACAGTATTCCAAGTCCCACTTGGACTTGCTCTCTATGGTCTGATGTTAAAGCAAGTGTCAGAGGCGTAATCAAACGTTGATCCTAAAAAAGAAACTACTTCAGTCAAAACAAGATATAACTAACCGTCAACAACAAAAAAACCACCAAGACACCACAACATCAAGGCCTATGGGCACAGAAATGTTAAGGTACCATCTGACCAATAGTTACCAGAAGCTGTTTTGACTATGCAAAGTCACAAATTAGATTATTCATTTAATAGTAACCAACCCCACAAATAATTATATGATTGTAACAACTTTTTTCTAGTTTGCTAACCTTTAAATTGCAGTCCTAATGCAGTCCTGAAAGGATCGTTTTTACCAGGCAGCTGAAGTATGATTTCACATGCATTACTGAAGTAAGTGACTGGAGTAAAGTAAACTGCTCTTATTTTACAAGAATTAACAATGAAACAACATTTAAGAATTGTGCCCAGGGGACTATATTTTCCTAGGAGTTTTACCACTTCAGAGATAAGCATGCAAAACATTCAGGACTAAAACTACTGTAATGCAATAACACTTTCCTTCACAGACACGCTTCATAAGACATTTTAAAATCATACCTGTAAAATTTTGTAGAAGCTGACCTCCATACCAGGTACATCCTGCTTCAGTCTGCTCATAAGATCAAGTGTTTTCAAAATAATAACAGCAGCAAGTTTGCTTTTAAACACACAAATAGAAAGGCAAAGTGGGAGGAAAAAAAAATATCAGTGCTGATGCTCTGCCTTAAGTCAGCCAATTTACAAAAAAATGAATAAATGCCTTCACAAAGAAATTAAATTTGTCTAGCAAGGCAACAATGCCTATGCCAAGAGAGATCACTGCGTTGCTTGGACACTGCTGCTGAGCTTCTCCAGCATGCCAAGGATGGCAACAGTGAAGACCAAAAAAACACTTTCAAGTTTAAAGCGAGGAGGATTTAACTGTAGGACCAATTATATTTCACTGGTTTTTGGCCATATAACTCTTAGTTACATTGACATTCAGGTTAATGACACTGAGCTGAGGAATGTATATTCCATTTTCAGTGCAATGATTTCCTCCCCCTCCCAATATGTGATATTTTTGAACTCTGGTTGCAGAAAATCAAAATGAAAAATTAGGTGCCATAAGCAGTTCTGGTAACCTTCAGTTTGAGTAAGCTTGAACTACTGCATGAGGTTTAAAGATCATTGTTCCACATAAGCAGATCTCCAGCTTATGCAAAAAACAATATCTGAATGATTAAGCCAGGTTTTACATATTGACCAGAAACATTACTTTCTATTGCCACAAAAATACAAAGTTTGATTTAAAAATACTATTGATTTACAGGCATTTACATGGCACTTTCAACTACAATATACTTTCCATTGGAACAACATCACAACTGTTGTACAACTGTTGCTAAATTAGCCTTTAGATAAATTTGTGTGCTCACCACATTTTAGAGTCCACTCCTTTTGTGCCAAAACCAGTATCAATCCCGCTATAGGTAAATTGGTGTTCTATTAGAGACATGCATTGGCTGGCAGTCAGTACCTTTGAGGCATGCATTTTCAGTACGCCATCTCTACAGAGCAGTAGACTGAGTTAAGAATAAACTTAATACACCTATGCTTAGATATTGGCACCAAAAGGCAACGTTTTCTAATAATAAGGAACACAAAAGTTAGTGTATCAAAGCACAGGGGCCTCCAAAAAATGCTTTTAAAAACCCAACTACATAAACCACTTAATTCACGCTTAACTTGCAAGCCAAGTAAGCTTCACTTTTCAACACACACACTTGGAAACAGACAGGGAAAGGAAACCACAATAAAATGAGCGGCATAAAGAAAGATGATGAACAAAAGGCAGTGAACAATCAGTCCCTAATACAAGAACTAGCTATCTAGGAGTGAATTAGCAAAGAGCCTTTTTCAGAGAACACAGCTTAGGTGTAGCACTACACCCTGCAGTCAGGTCCTCGTTACTACATGACGCTTTGGACAGCAAGGACTCCAGGAGTGTAAAACTCTAATTCCACATTATTTTAACTTGTTTTACCGATCTAAATTTATATTTGGCTGGGAGCTCCGCTTGACTTAGCTATGTGAAATACTATACTGATCAAGAGGATGGCCAACCGAACTCTGCTTGCAATTTCAACAGAAAACACTCATCATTTTTCAGTTGCAAAGTGCTTCTATACTGTTGATTAGCTACGACATTTTATCCTGCACCACTGTATTACACAATAATTTCAAAACAATTAGAAAGCTACTTAAGGTCTTTCAAGATGACAGTCTTAAGGAAAATTAGGACAGTTATTGTCACTAAAAGCTATTAAAGTGACCCAAGATGGATTTTCTTGTAACATCTTAGAGCAGATCACAGTGGAGGAATAATAAATTAACTGCCAACAGGCACATGAAAAGGATATTTGTCAGGACATTAATAGCCTTGACCATTCTTTCACACTTTTTCTTCACTAATAACTCATCCACAATCTGTTCTGACATCCGGAGATGATCAAGAAGAACAGGCAGCAAAAGATCCACAAAATGTTCAGCTGAGGTGCTGTTCCCAGTATTAATAACATCCTGTAATATAAACAGATTTTATGTCAATATTTAAAACTACAAAACAAGGAAGCCAAGCCTACTCTACCCCCTCCTCCACCAGCCTGCCTTCTAGCTTTCCCAGCCTCTTGCTGGTTTGGGTTTAAGATCCTTGATCAGTATCATACTGCAGGAGGAAGTTTAGCAAAGATCACAGAAACAGCAGAAACTTCCCCACTTCTACAAGTCCTAGAAAGCAATTTTTTGGTAGTTTTTTATCTACCTCATGACTTCGTGAACTGCTCCATCTTCCACTTAACTTTGAATGCAGACATATTTCTAAAATACGCATGCCTTTACAAGAAAAGTTGGTTTACAAAGTATGGAATTCTAGAACAGGAAGAATTTTATTTCAGGCATATTTTTACGGGCTATTTTTCAAGAAAAATGCTAATAGCTTTTTAAAAATCAATTAAAAATACAGCTGCTAAGAAGCTCTTTAAACTCAGTTATCAGTCTTGGTACCTCAAAAATCTCTTTGAATAGTTGTAATGCTAGAACCGAACAGTCTTCAGAGCCTTCCAATGGTTGGTTTGACAAGTGCACCAATGCAACAGATGGTTCAAAAGTCTTTGAGCGAGTCACAAATCTGGTATTTCCAGAGACTGGCAAGCCAGATGGTTCCAGTATTGCCTGCCGCAGGGTATGACGCAGTTCTACCACAGAACAGAAGGCAAGCAGCAGTTCTAAGATCTGTGTGAAGTGAATGAGAGTTCAAATGCTTTTAAATCAAGGATTTATACAGAAATTGCAACTCCCATAGCGCAAGTCTAAGAAGATACGCAAGTTCCATGCAACTCCTTTTAGAACTAAAGTTTTCTGAGGAACAGTTTTCTTTCCTTAAAGCCAAGTCAGCAGAAGAAATAGTTTTAGACTGATGAAGGCTTGTGACAGTATTCAGCATATTGCTTTCCCTTCTTTTTTAAAAAGCATGACTGCTTACTAGTGACCAATAGGAAGTAGAAATGCATACATACTCAAAATGAAGAAAGCTATGGAAAGGAAAATATTCTGAGACATGAATGGATGCACATGTGCATATTCAGAGACAAAGAGGAAAGCAATAAGCAACAAAAAAATCATATATACAGAAACATTAGCATTTATCATCTACTATGATGTGAAATGCATTCATAAAAAAAGCTTAAGATTCATTTCACAGATGTATTTAGCCCAAATATTTTCAAAATATTTCACGTTTTAGCCTTTAGCAACAGCTGGCTAATGTTTCATTTATGTAAGGTGGCAATGAGGCAAAGTTGAATGCCACAATTAACTGCTTAACCGAATGTGGCATCAATTTGTTCAACTAATATGAGAGAAGTTATTTGTAAGTCTTTGAAGTTAGCATCATGGTTCCCTGATCATCCATTCAAAGTGAGTAGTATTAGGTCAAGTTTTAGCCATTGAAGTGGGGTACAAGCTGCATTTCTGCTAGATCCCAAAATTTCTTATTAACCAAAGAACAAGAAGTGTTTATGTTAGCTTTTTCCTTTATGTCTGTTGCCTGAAAGACACACACAATCTGGCAAAAACCCCAACCATTATAAATCCAACCTGACAGCCTTTTGAACAACTAGAAAATATAAGCTTGGTGAATACTTTAGGTCACTTAAGAGTCCGGAAGTCAATGTATTTCATTATGAACCCTTGTACATAAGGAAACTACTTATGATTACAGAAAAGAAACTAGATTAGGAGTTGTACCTTCTTAGGCTTAAACTGAAAAAGTATACATACCTTAGATGATGAATCAGAATCCCTTCCATGAAGAAGATCTAATACTTGACCAAGGCATGAGGTAAAGTGTTCGTATCTACAGCATACATAAAGGAGGAAAAAAAATTTTTAAAATTGGAATTTCACTCAGACATTTATACCGAGTGATGAATGCAAGTGCCCTATTGTCCTCCTTATCCCCAAACACTTCAAGTGTTAGTTTTGATGTTATTTCGACATAACATAGACTAAGCTTTAAATGTATTCTAAGAATGAAAGCAAATTCCTTAAAATAAGCCAAGATATTTCAGCTATTTTTACTGCTAGATTTAGATTCACATTCAGCAACTAAATTCTGCTAGCTGAATTTGCAGAATGACTGGTCCAGCCCTCCACAAAACTACTCCGTAATAATTTTACTGTAGGGCATTAGAACTTCAACCATACTATTCCACTTTAGGATAATATAGGTCTGTAAAAGGCAAGATAGCTGTTCATCAAGTTGTCTGGCCACTGATACTGTCCAAAGAATTACCGAACACAACTATTAAATATTCCTTCAGTGACAATGAAAACACAGATTTTGATTCACACTTCTGTGTGAAACTAGTAACACACAAATCCTTTAGTTTCAGGTACAGCAGTTATAATCAACTGTTACCATTCAAAAAGCATCTAGGGAATTTTTTCCTATATCTGGTTCAGAATGCAAATAGCATACAGCAAAGGAACTGAACAAGAGCTTAGCAAAATATCCTGTACTTTCAGGAAGCAAAGCCATACCTGGTAAGATAATCTGCAACTTTGGGGTTCTTCAGAAGATCCATGAGTAGATCAACAGAGTATTTTCTTGTTAGAGTACCATCTCCATTTACAACAATATTGAATATTAACTGAAATGTCTGATGGATATTTCGAGCGTGAAAGAGCTGAAAGGAAGAAAAAAAGCTATGTATGGGTCTCTTGCTTATTAAAACTAGCTGGCATTAAAATTTTATTTTGCCAGTGTAACTATTAGCTTTACCTACAACTGAAGATTAGAACAGACTTCAAAGGATCACTTACTTTTTCTCCTACTTCTTCATTTAAAGTAAGGCTTGATAATACTGAAAGTGCAAACACAACCATAGTCAAACTACTATGGGCCAGGAAACTTATTAAGGTACGATAGAAACTCTTCACGTTATTCTAAAGCAAAAAGGAGAAACATAGGCATTATACATTTTGTTCTATAAAAAACACTGATTGTACATATTTATAAATAAGCCATACAAATCATGAACAATAATGCAAATACTATATTAGAATGATAACTGTTCTCTACGAAGTCTATTTTAGTGTTCTACTGCACAATACTGGTGTTGATGTCAATGACTAAATTCTCTGCTGAACTTGTATAAGCAAAAAAATGAAAAAGAGAAATCGCATCATTATTTTAAAGACAGACAAGACAGTCATTTTGCTAAAGTCTTTCGTAGAAAACAACCACTGAAAATTGACCCCCATTCCTTCTCTGCTCGGTGATCAGATCTGACAACAGTTCCTCCTTTCCACCCCCACCTTTCTTCCAAGGTAAACAGTACAACATTAATTGCCATGTAGATGCATTTGCATTTCTGAATTGAAAAATAAGTTATGTTTGCACTGGTTTATGAAGAGATGGGAACTTACTGGCTCAGATATGGATGTGTATTTGAGGATTCAAGGGCTCTGACCTTACACCAAGATCAGTGGTATTTTATTGATTTATCTCTTAAAAGAGAGAGCTCGCTCTTGGCCAAAGTTAATGCAGCTCGCCAAAAATCCAGCTACAGTATTTATATGTTAACAACATTCAGTTTTTCTAAGGAATAATGCTTAAATTTGGAATTAATCTTTCATTTGCAGAGAACATTTGCAGAAACTGAATGCATAACACAAGCTTGTGCAACAACACAGAAATCTAGATAAGAGAATACTCAACTTCCTGTTCTACTGGTTATTTTCTCAAATACAGGAGAAAAAACCACTAACTCTGGAGGGAAAAAAAAACAGGTCAGGGTCATTATTGCTGCAAACAAATGCATGAGAAATACTAAGGTAATACCCCAGAGTCAAGTAACTCTTTTGCCCTCAAGCCAGAGAATCATGCCACAAAAAAAAAAAAAAACTCTTACCAAAGATTTTATCTGAGTTTGAATAGTTAAGTTGTGACGACAGAGATTTGCCAGGAGTCCTAAACACGGTATCGTTAACTCATCTTCAGTGGACTGACTTAAAAGAAAAGGCCAGAAATTTAAACAAAGATGTTTTTATTAGAGCATCCAGATTTTAGTTGCGAGAATTTGTGGGTTGGGGCAGGGTGGTTGGGGAACTTTTTATTTTGTTTGAGTTTTTTTTTTTTAAAATTAGAAAACATTCTGCCAAACAAAGCAAAATTCAGATTGCAACCCCCATAGTGCGGACAGTTTTTAACCGAGCATATCTGTAAAAAAAAAAGTGTCAGAGATCAGTACTATCAGAGGTCCTTTATTGAAGGTGCTTTTAATAGTAATTAGCTCTCCTACAAGGACACACACACAAAAGTCTGTTCCTAACGACAAGCATGAATTTTCTCCTGGCTTTTTTCTTTGTTAGCTCCCTGCTCCTTGGGGTGTGGGGGTAGGCTAAGAGGCCAATTAATATTAAATCACCCAAAGCCCTATAATCACTGCATTTGACAATCTGTAACAACATGGTTTTCAAAGAAAAATCTCTACCTCAGAGCAAAAATGCCACAGCTCGCTCTGGAGACTAGGTTAGTGCAATATGCTAATGGCCTTCAGGAAGTTTAGAAACTTAGCTAGGTTTTCCCGTAAGGAAAAACAACTGAGTGCACACTTACACATGATGCATTAGAAATGAAATTAATTCATCGATGTTGGCACCAGCACAAAAGACTGGAACATTGTAGGTTAGCCTCTGCAGCAACTGAATACTCTGAGGAAATAAAAAAAAAAATATCTATTCACATGTCTTTCCTACAGCATCTCACTGAAGAATGTTACAAGTTACAGAAGTTGAAACTGAAAGGACAAATAACAAGACACCACAACTGAATTAATTTTCAAACTCTAACGTTAACATAACAATTAAATCAGCTGCTGCAAGCGCATTGAGCAATGTCCTACCACAGTGATGTATTTATTAAAAGCCCAAATAGATGAATAAGGTTTTATTCTGACAGAGGAGTTACCTTTTTAGCCGACCCAACTCTTCGCTTCACCTTGTCAGCAAGTTCTCCATCTGTCAGTGAGAAAGGGGCTTTGTGCTACTAAAGGTCTAGAAGTTTCACCAAAATCCCAAAAGCGCTCTGCAACCTCTTGTGGAAAGTATGGTTATAGGAAAACAGGTTTGCTGTAAAGACTGCCAACAGATCTAATGGTAGTATAGTCCTTCACACAGCATTCTTCTGGCACGTAACATAACTGAGTTAATATGAAATTAATATACTCATACATGACAAAAACCACAGCATAAATAGCAGCTGAAACGAAATCTGACCATATAACTACCTAAGAACTTAAAGGTCTTATAATTGGACCTACTTGGTGACTACAAAATCTCTCCCACTGACTGGGAAGCCACCTGGATCCCCTAGACCTTCTGGTACTCCTAGTCCTTTGAGACATAAACTGAAAGAAAAGTCTTCTTTACTGGATGCCTGACTCATTTTCCACAGATCATCAGGGCAACAGAACTGCTAGCAAATTCATTTTCTGTTTTCCATCTCCAGAAAAAGAGATGTGACCACAGGTATCCAGCAAGTACCTACTGAAAGCTCAGAGGCACATATGTGAAAACCTGTGCATATTTAAAAAAAAAATAAAAGAACATTTTGCCCAACTTTATCGTTCAGTGCACAGAAAGGACAGTTTAGAATTGTTGAAGTCAGAATGTGAGATATCACATACTCACAAAAAACCCCTGAAACAATAACGTCTGCACTTGGCTCCTAAAAGTAAGCTTCCATTAGCACAGTCCCCTTCCATGCACTGGCAGATAGCACTGACCAGAGAGAAGGAGGCATACATGCCCTGCAAACTTTCAGTAGGAACTGGCAGCCACAGCTTTCCTTTCATTCCTTCACAATTACCTGTCGAAGTATTGATTAGGCGAAACAATCTCCAGGCTTTTGTTATGAACATTAGGAGAAATAACTAAATGCTTCAACTGGAAAATAACATTCCAAGCTCTCAAGCTCAAGCAGTGATTTCTTGAAATAACTTCAAAACCCGTGTTGTTGTTTGGGTTTTTTGTTTGTTTGTTTTAAATTAGACCAGGTGAGAAGCACAAGCAAGATTAAAGAAAGAATACAAAGAACTCTATGCAGTGTTAAAATCCTGTCATACTAGCCTCATACAGCAAATAAAATATATAGCTAAGATCAACTTTCCCTCAACACATTATTTCAGACAGAACTTTTAAAGAGTTATTATATGTATACAGTATAATGATACTATGTAACAGCAGCCAAATATTATTAAGCATTAGTTCCTGTTACCTGTAATAAGACTGGGTCGCTAAGATTAGTAGAACTTCGATGAACCACTCCTGCCAGCACACTGGTCAGATTGTAGGTATCCTGAAGAGCTTCTCTAGTCTCATTGTCTAAAGCTAGAATTTAAGAATTATTAACAAAAAACCCTACCTAATAGTAAAGGCAACTGTTGCATTAGCTACCAATCTAAGCAGAAGCCAAAGTCTTTGACCAGTTTTTCATGTATATTTCACAAATAACTACAAATAAATCACAGTTCCTATGCATTTGCACCTCTACCTTACTTTTGAACTTACAGTTAAGGAAAAGTATTAGTGTTTCAATTAAGATTTACAAAGTTTTAGTTCTGTTCGAGACCTTGAAACCTGCACTTAAAAAGGCTTTAAAGCTTAAAATCAATGACCTCAGTTTCTTGTTTCATGCTATGGTAGACAAGTAGACTAAAACTGATACCTTGATTGGGTAATCTAGCAATATTTAAATTAAAAAATCAGTTCTGCTTAGGCATCCTGGAAAAGATGTTGCAAACAAGAATGACAGGTAAAGCAACCCATCATCAGTTTGAGGATCTGTTGCAGGAGGACTAATTCTTTATATTTTCCAGACCCAACAGGTTGGAAAAGATACTTAAGAACCACAGCAACAAATATAATTTTACAGTAACTGTTCCAAAAACTTAAAAAGAAGCTCAAATAGGCTAAAAAGTCCAAGAATCAGAGAAGATAAACAAGGGGTCATCATAACGGACTCAAATCTTGAGTAATTACTCATACACGATGAAAAGCTAAGCAGTGAAGGGATAATTTTTCCCTGTATATGTAAGCAGCATATGAAGGTTATGGTGAGCACAGAGCTCCCTAGACAATGAAGTCCTACTCCTGTAAAACAGGAAAAAGAAATTGCATCTCAAGTAACAAGTAAGAGGCAGTAGAACCTATTTTGTAATTGGGAAACTTGATACACACAGGCCCAGGCCATTGGAGGGCGCAAACTGCCACCCAGCAAATGCTCCAATAGGGGAGGTAAACTGAGGTGATGACAGTTGATGTAACATGGCTTCTTCCTACCTTTGCAACCCCTAGGCAGGTTTCTTTACTTCATTAAAAAAAGGTGGTCTTTTCAAGCTCCAAATATCAAAGACAAGAGAATAATTCCTCACCCTAGCCATGGAGGAAACAAATTCTGACAAGCACGATCAATGTCACTCCACAGTGATTACTTCAAATCTGTTTCTCATGGTGACTTAACATCTTACCTGGCCTTGTATGTACAGTCAGGTGGCTCAGCTAAGCACTCCACTACAATGAAAAACACTTCATCTTTCATACCTTACACTTTTTCCAGGAAGTACGCCACCCATGCCACAGAACCAGCACCCGTCTTGTCTTCCCTTTCCCAGACCAAAGATAAAGAGTTCAGATGGAAACCTTACCTATCTGCGATAGCAAATTAACCACAGACAAGGTTAGTGATGGATTTATATTAGCGTCCTCGAGGAGTTCTACTAGGCAACTGAGACATTCACTTGGTAGAATCTGGTTTGAAGCAAATAATCGTGTAAGCTTTAGTCCAGAGATAACCTGAAGATGAAGGGAGAAAAACAACCTTAATTACACAACTCCAACAAAGTATTTACCACAGAAGTCAAAGCACTGATTTGTATTAAACAGATTTTGCCCTATTTGACAAACCAGGAATGTAAGTCCACTCTAACAGGACACTGTAGTCAGATTTGTTACCGAAAAAATTTTTTTTTGAAAAAAATTTGATGTTATTCCTGTGGATGTGTTCCCTTTACTCTTGGAAAGTACCAGATTTACACTGTGATAATTTATAACATATCGGGGCTTCTTTTGTTTGCCTGCTGACAGCATTCATAGTAACAGCAGTCTTTTTAGTCTCACAGCTGTAGCAGAGCAACACTTTGTATTTCTTCACACATCAAGCAGAATTAATACCAGGTTACTCTTCCTACATATGTTTTAGCATAGACAAGAGATAGGGTTTATTTTGAAAGAACAATGAAACAGATCGCTCAACACAAACATTTAGTAATCAGCCTTCGCCTCAGCCCAACAGCCTGCATTCTAAAGATGTGGACAGGAACCCGAAGGTGCCACTCTGCAGGATGGATAAGCAGTAACAGCGCTGCATAGGGAACACTCTGTACTCGAGATGAAAAAAACGGAACCCCAGTTCAGGGAAGCCTACATAAGACGATGCTGAAAATTATACACCTGCACATCAACACAGGTAGACACAATGTATACTTGCATAATAGAGCAACACAATGTTGTTTTTGCATATCCCTGTATACCCTTTACAATGGATACAGGGAAGAAAGCCAAGTTGAATACTAACTCTTCTATTAATGTTTTTGCAACTAAGAAAATAAATCTGTATGTGAAAAAGGTACCTCGCAGATCAAACAATTCAGTCAATGTGTCAATCTCTTGCCATACCAAGCATGCCCACCACAAGGATTGTACACAAGGCCCTACCTGGAGGTCAGGAAAACGGACAGGCCTGCCCATTCACAACAAGCACCCTTGAGTACGTGTTGCGTGAAACTGCCAAACTCCAGATACGAGGCTGGTTCATCATTCAAACTCTGTTTTTAACTTGTGAAAATAAGTGATCCTTGTGGGTCAGCATTTAGGGGATATCAAGAAATAGTCCCCCACAAGGCACAGTACATGTTTCACCTATGTGCGTATAAACATACTGCACGCAAACACCATAAAACATTATAATAAAAAGGACAGAAAATAGTCCGGGGATATCGCTAAAATCTGAAACGCGTCTTCTGTCCGACGGCCTCCCCGGGCCGCCGGCTCCCCTGGCGAGTTTCCCCATCCCCGGCCGTGGGGGTGGCTGCGGTCCGGGCCGGGCCAGGCCAGGCCAGCGCCGAGGGACGCCGGCAGGCAGTGGCGGAGCGGGGCGGTCGGGCTCCAGAGGGGTGTCGGCGGAGAGGAACCAGCTGAGACCAGGCCCCGAGCCCGAGGAGGCACCGCTGCCACCCCCGCAGTCCCGGCCACGCCACCCTGCTCCGCTCGCAGCGCGGCCCAGGGGGCCGGGACCGGCGCCGCTCTCACCTCCAGGCTGCGCTGCAGGAGCGCCGCGTTGGGCGGTGTCTTAGCGGCCCGGTACTGCGTAGCTGCCAGGAGCAGGGACTTCATGCAACCCGAGACATCCATGACGCCTCAGCAACCCTCTCAGGCGCGCAAGCGACAAACCACAGTCATATTTCCCGCCGCCGCCATTTTGATGGCAGCATCCACTGAAGGGAGGCGGCAGCCTACACCGTGGGGCATGACGGGAGGCGCCGCCTCTGCCATTTTGCTGTAGGGCGGGGCGGAGGTAGGCTGGAGCGGGCAGCGGTAGCTGCTGTTTTACACTTGAGGGAGAAAGCGGCGAAGAACTAGAAAATGTAGCCGGTTAGGGTGGGTGCCTGCGGATTTAGCGCTTATGTGCGGCCGAGGCAATGCAAAAAGTTCGGGAGCGAGACTTTTCTTAAGAAGAGGTGTGTGTGCTTGTGGCGTGCTGAGTCTGCCAACGCCGCCGCGTCCGGAAGGCGGCCTCAGGACTGGAGTTGCTGCAGGTTTTCCACCTGCACCCACATCCCTGCTTTGCCTCGCTGCTGCCTTTCTTTTCCGCGCTAGCCTTTCCTACCCCTTTGATGTGGCGTTGAGCGCCGCCAGGTCCCCTCTTGCCTGTGGCTCCCTGCCCTCTCCTGGGGGAAGAGGAGGAAAGATGGCAAAAGCAAAGGGACACAAAGGATAGCATGACAAGAGTAATTATTTTTTTCATGGGTATGAGGTGGCCTGTTCCAGTTGGGATGTGACAAATGTGTTCTTATACTTCGTTCTTAGACCTTTTGAACATTCAGGTAGAACATGATTTGACCCCCTTGCTGCTCAACCCCCACACAGACACACACACGTACTGCTTTTTGGGGTGTCAGAAAGTAGATGCTAGTGTGTGAATCCTTTGACCTTGCTTTTTTGAAACTCATGCACAGATAGTTTTCTAATGTATACGGCCTGCAAAGAAGCATAGGAATGTGTATATTGACCTAATTTTCTTACACTATACAATAAATACAACAACAGTGTAGAACAAACATATTCCTGTAAAGCACAGCTGAATATTATAAATTAGTTTCTTTTCATTCTGGGTCCTTGCTTCCTCCTTTAAATCCTTGATCCTTCTCTGTGCTTCAGCTGACTGCCTCAGAGGCAGTGCCTAAGAAGTCATGGGACTGTGGGCTTGGATGCCGCCCTTGGGTCTGGATGAAGTGTCTGGAGCCGCAACCACTGCAGCATTGTAAATCCAAGTCCAAAGCACGGCTGCCTGCAGTGCAGCACGTTAACCAGAGCAACTGCCGGCTAAAAAGCACCACAGCCCAGCCCCTTGTCCCAGTCAGCTGTGAGTAATAGTCTGTTTAGTCATCAGGAATCACACGGTTGGGGTCATGAGGCGTGGCCTGGGGTCCCACGTCACTTGGCCTTTTCCTAGGGTTGAACATCAGTGTGACTGCCTTAGCACATGGGGGCTGCTGAGACTCATTTCAGAAAACCTGAAGTGTTCCATACTCTTAAAGACCAGGCTGCTGGGGTTGGGATGTCGCAGCGCAGCAGCTGCTCAGTCTGATAGACTTGATAACAAAGTCTCAGGCAGGCTGCTGAATTCTGCAAATAAAGAGACGCATCAGTGTATGTGCTTCTACAGAGCAAGGTTTGCTTTTTTTCTCTCCAGTAGTACAATTTTTCATGGACAACTACTTTCTTTTCAGTTCATGATTTTTGGACACATAATATTCTTATTTATCTCGTTCATGCTACAAGTACCATTTGAGCATGGCACGAAAACTGTTAGCACTGTTTAATTCATAATGAAGTCCAAAACACTGAAAAATCTAAAAGTCCTTTAACAAATACTGCTGTGAAAGAAATATAAAAAGAAAGAAATCTAACTAGTATTACCCATAAAAATATAGAAAAAGTTTGTGAAAGATCTTAAACAAACACACAACCAATATAAATGTCTTCCCTTTGGTCAGTTGGGGATCAACTGTCCTGGCTGTGTCCCCTCCCAACTCCTTGTGCACCCGGCAGAGCAAGAGAAGTTGAAAAAGTCCTTGACTAGTGTAAGCACCACTTAGCAAAAACTAAGACATCTCCACATTATTAACACTGTTTTCAGCACAAATCCAAAACACAGCTCCGTGTAGTAGCCCAAACAGTAGCTGCTGCTGCTGCTACTACTACTACTACTACTACTACTACAGGTTGCCCAGAGAGGTTGTGGAGGCCCAATCCCTAGAAACATTCAAGGTCAGGTTGGATGCGGCTCTGAGCAACCTGATCTAGTTAGAGATGTCCCTGCTCAGTGCAGGGCGGTTGGAGTAGATGACCTCTAAAGGTCCCTTCCCACCCAAACCATTCTAAGATTCTATACTATGAAGAAAATTAACTCTATCCCAGCTGAAACCAGGACAATCATGTATCATTTTTATCAACATATATCAGTTCAGCCATAAACTACTGCTTTATGCACATGCATTCATTGTATTTACGTTGCTGTTTTCTAACAGATTATTTATTTTAGCGGTAGACATCTTGGACAGTTTGCTGACTGAAAAACTAAAATACACATACATGCACACAGATACCCATCCCCCTCCTATATATATGTACATGTAGCCATGTATCTTATAAAATTAATTTTTTTTTCTGAACAAAAATATATAGCAACTTGTACTGGATCTACTGGGAGAAAACACAGCTGCTCTGACAGTCTGCTAAAGGAGGAGACTAATTCCAGAGGTACAGATCCACAGTGATGAATGCCCAGCTTGGCAGCTCTCCCCAGCTGATCCATTGTGCTGCGCATAACCTGAAACGGCAGCTTCCCAAATCGTCAGGTTGCAGATCATTCAGGGTAAGATAGCGACGTAATCACTGTCATCAATATCTGTAAAGAAATCAGTAAAAAGAAAGATGCTGTCATTACAAATGGCTCCCCTGGAAGTCCATGGTAAGCAGGATGGCCTGTGGGTGTGTTGCAAGGCAAGTATCAATAACTCAATTTGGTTTCTTGGTATTCTGCTGTTGCAGGGCCAATGTTTAGTCCCTGTGTCCTACGGTCTGGGTCCTCCAGGGGACTGTATGGGGGCAAGGCCTGCATTGTCTTTTCTGAGCCAGCAAGCTCTGTTATTAAACAGTCATATCCACATGAGACCCCTCCTTCCTGAGGAACGGCCAAATGGTGGAAATCATCCATTCTTAGTAAATCAGATCAATAGCTGAGATAGCCATGGCTATAGCATAACACACCCTTTCTTCTCTAAATAAATACCCAACAGAAAAGCTCTCCTCCCTACTAAGGGTGGAAAGCCTGAAAAAAAACTTTCTTAGACCTTGTCAGATTTATTATGTTTTTTGAGAAGATAGCAGAAAAGCAGAATTTGAATGCTTAGGACTCCAACTCCCCTATGGAAACCTACTGTCTCTTCAAGCAGCCACCCTCAGACAAGCTGTTACTGGGCTAGAAAACAAAGGTCAAAACTGTCCAACAAGTAGTATCATGACCCCAGTCCCATGAGTTATTCCACTGGTCGCACTTGAGCACTTGGTCCTGCACGTGCCACAAAGGCAGCTGCTGGTTCAACATGAGGGGCTGGGCCAGAAAAATATGGTGCTTGCTTTAGGAAGCACTGTGGTGTTTTACATGGTACCTGCATTTCAGAGAGATATCCATCATGACATCAACCTGAACTCCACATGTGAGCATGTAACAAAGCAGTCTGAGGGGGAAGTTTGGACTGCTGTATATGTGAAATTTAAATTAAAATTGAACAGCAACAATTCCAGACTGATGTGATTATTTCTAAAAGCTTCCATTTTTATGACAACCACAAACATTTTGAAAGTGAAAGGACAGGTTTTGTTTTCGTCCCTATGAGTCGAGACCAAGACTGTGCACCTTTTAGAAAAGTCGATCTTGCAGGACGAGACAATAAAATATATGTTACAACTGATTTTTCCTACAAATATATCCATGCTGCTGCAGTATTTTACATCTCCCTGGAGCAGCAATGGCAAGATACCATAAAAACCTTTTTTAGAGCAATTGTGACATATCTGCTTTAGTGATACAAGTAATAATGTAATGTTGGGGACACTGAAAATGTCTCTTTGCTACTGGTTCTCTCAACAAAGTTGTTGCTGCACTGGCCCCTAAAAATGAAACTTAGTGCATGAAGTGGTGGGGAGAGAGAGCTCACCCCTTCCTATCCTGTCTGCTTGACACAGGGAGCTGTTGCATTGTTGTTGTGTGCAAAAAAACAGCATCTGTCATACAGACAGGAGATAGGACTGCAGCACAGAGAGGGTGGCCCACGTGACTGCATTTTAGCTAGGGTTACTCATAAGATATAAATCACGCAGAAGATTGGATACTCCAAGAATTTTTCCCTTTACGATATCTGTTCTTAATGAAAAGATTTCCCTTGCTCTTTACACTTAGTCTTCTAGTCAGAGGACTGAGAAGAGTTTCATGGTTATTTTGCAGCCTGTGACCTCATGGATACTGCAGCTGAGCATCGTAACACAGTAATATGAAAAGAGGCTTTCAAAAGTGTGTGAGGGATGCTGGCGAGTTACCAACAGTATCTCTATTCAATATCCAACCAAGGACATAAAGATGACGAGACTATAAAACGTAGTTTACCACTTTGTGAAAACCTCCATCTTCATTGTATCCATTTGCATAATAGTTCTGTCAGGTGGAAGTGTATCCTTATACCTGGGACTTGAGAGCATAAGTTAGCAGAAGATCAACCAGAGACTGAACTCTGGTTCCAGAGCTGTGATCCTGAGCAGAAGGCTATATGCTTCTTATTTTCGCCATACTAACTTTAAAAATCCATTGTTTTAATCACGACAAACAATAAGCTGACTGGCTTTTTTTTTTCCCCTAGCATCTCAAAAATAACTGAGTTAGATTTTGATCTAAAAATAGCTTTCAACCCGGCCAACAAAGATAAAGGACAGCCTCAACTCCTAGTGAAGTGCAAGGGCCTGGCCGCTTGGCAGAACCACATTGAGTAAAACTGGTCCTCAGCCTTCCCTAGCCTAGAAGCACCAACACCCATGAAGGAGTGAGCTGTGGGCAACATCATGCTTCGCTTTCTGTATCTCTTGCAATTTGAACTTGTTAATTTGTAGTGGATGAGGGTATGTAACCTGTGAGCTGGGAATAACTGTTTTCTGGTCAACCTAAGAGAGAAGGAAGGATGCTGAACTTCTGCCCATGCAAGCTGGTCTCAGAAAACATATAGCAACTGTTCGCCACAGACCTGTCAATGCAGTCATCTTAAAAAAAAAAAACAACAAAAAAACCACAAAGATAGAGCTAAATTTCTCACCATTATAAATGTCATCCTTTCCTGACATGAACCTCTGGGTTCTTCGCGAATTCTCTTGTTTCTTCACTGGGTAGCGGAGGTTTGTTATTAGTCCTTGATTTGGCTTTTCATAAGTGTATATTAGGTCCTTTAATGTTCTGAAGGTCCTCTCTGGAACGCCTTCAGAAGTCTGCAAGGAAAGGAAAATAACCTGTTTGGCAACATGATTACAGCACTAAGCGTAACCCCTCTCACCATATTTTTTTTTTGAAAAAAGAACATCAGTTTAAAATATTGGCTCAGATGTGCACTGCAGCAATCCACTACAGCAGAGTGTCAAACAGTGACAGCATTACAGACTTCTCTCTGGTGTTAGAACACAAGTTTAGGGGCAACATATTTAGTTCTCACTTAAACTGTTGGATTTAAACAACTGTGTGGCAAGCAGAAGCCAAACATTTTACAACATATCAGCATCATCAAGCAAAGGACATCTGCAGAGGCAGTGGATGTGTCTGAGGATCCATATGAAAGTCCCTGGCACCAGCTTTCCCTTTTAGGCAGGATTTTATTATTTATCTTAGATTGCGACTTGCACTGGGGACTCCTGAGGGCAAGCATGGGGAATGGCACTCCTGAGTGGGGGAAGAGCTTTCTCACAAACTGCTTTTTAACATGCAGGTTCATACAGCTGGACTGAACTGCTTCCATGGCACACCCCCCAGTGATCAGTACAGAGTCTTTGCAATGACGGTGACTTCAGGACAGTGACAGACAGTAAGCACATTAATCAGCTCTAATCACAGCAAGGGTTCTACTACCACTCATTAAAAGTGAATTGGGCTTTGGTTTCGCTTCATTTGCTATCTAACAAAAATGCATATTTTTATTTTCTTTGTTTTTCTGCATCCTTTATCTTCCCTTCAGTCCTGTATAGACTGGGTGCCACTGCCTCTGTGTACTGGGTCTGGCTGGGATGGAGTTAACTTTCTTTGTAGCAGCCAGTGTAGTGCTGTATTTTGAATTTGTGACTAAAGCAGTGTTGATAACGGATCTGTGTTTTGGCTGTTGCTGAACAGTGCCTGCACAGCCTTGAGATTATCGCTTTTTCCTGCTCTGGTTCCCCGTGAGTAGGCTGGGTGTGCACAAGATGCTGGGAGGGAACATGGACAGGAAAGCAGACCTGAACTGACCAAAGGGATATCCCATGCCATAGGACATTGTGCTCAGGAATAGAAGCTGAGGAAAGTGGGGACACTCATGGTTGTGGCATTTGTATTCCCAAGTAACCATTACGTGTGCTGAGGCCCTGCTTTCAGGAGATGGCTAAACATCTGCCTCCTGATGGAAAGTAGTAGTGACTAAACTCCTCCTTTGCTTTGCATGCATGCACAACTTTGCTTCACCTATTAAACTGTCTTTTATCTTGATCCAGGGGTTTCCTCATTTTTGCTCTCATGTTCTCTTCTTCCCACCCTGTCCCACTAAGGCAGGGAGGGAGCAAGCAGCTGTGAGCTGTGTGGGTGCTTAGCTGCTGGCTGGGGTCAACCTACTGCAGTCTAGAAAGTTTGTGGATTAATCTGGCCCTTAAAAAAACCCAAACAATTTCCCCTCCACCATCAATATATTATTTCAGTATATTATTGTAGTAAGCCAAACAATCTGACTTAAAAATTTGAAGAACAGAAATCTTCTTTCACATTCTTGGCAAAACCTTGTGAGGAAAATTGGGTTTGAAGATAATAAAAGTGTTGAGTTATTATCTGCTGATAGGCATGGCAGGAAAACCCAGAATAGTAGCTATAGTCCAAAACAGATTGTTTTTTGTCAACAAACCATTCAGTTCTTCGTAGGAAATTGTGCCTTTTGTACTCAGTTTAAACCACTAATAAGCAAGAAATTACCAGCATATGAGAGCTTGGTGTGTCCTTTATGGAGTGAGTTCCTCATTCCATTTAATTGCTACTTAATTGCCAGCAGTCCTGTTGGCTGTCCTACTACAAGCAGAGGAGTCAGCCAGCTTTTTGAGTGTCCTCTCACCTTGCCTAGGTGTTTGATCAATACAGTCTGCTCTTAAGCTTAATTCAAGCAATGGGCAACATTATCTGGGGTCACCACTTCAGGTGCCCCAGAATCACACAAAATTATAGATAGGTCTCTTTAAATCATGAAATCGTAGAATCATTAAGGTTGGAAAAGACCTTAAGATCATCAAGTCCAACCATCAACCCACCACTACCATGTCTCCTAAACCATGCCCAGAAGTGCCACGTCTACACATCTTCTAAATACCTCCAGGGACGGTGACTCCACCACCTCTCTGGGCAGCCTGTTCCAGTGCCTGACCACTCTTTCAGTAGAGAAATTTTTCCTAATATCCAATCTAAACCTCCCCTGATGCAGCTTGAAGCCAATTCCTCTCATTCTATCGCTGGTGACCTGAGAGAAGAGACCAACCCCCACCTCGCTACAACCTCCTTTCAGGTAGTTGTAGAGAGCGATAAGGTCTCCCCTCAGCCTCCTTTTCTCCAGGCTAAACAACCCCAGTTCCCTCAACCTCTCCTCATAAGACCTGCTCTCCAGACCCTTCACCAGCTTCGTTGCCCTTCTTTGGACACGCTCCAGCACCTCAGTGTCCTCCTTGCACTGAGGGGCCCAAAACTGAACACAGTACTCAAGATGCGGCCTCACCAGTGCCGAGTACAGGGGCACAATCACTTCTCTGCTCCTGCTGGCCACACTATTCCTGATACAATCCAGGATGCTGTTGGCCTTCTTGGCCACCTGAACACACCGCTGGCTCGTGTCCAGGCAGCTGTCAGCCAGCACTCCCTGGTCCTTCTCTGCCAGGCAGCTCTCCAGCCACTCCTCCCCAAGCCTGTAGCGCTGCATGGGGTTGTTGTGACCCAAGTGCAGGACCCGGCACTTGGCCCTGTTAAACTTCATACAATTGGCCTCAGCCCATCAATCCAGCCTGTCCAGGTCCCTTTCCAGAGCCTTCCTACCCTCAAGCAGATTGACATTCCTGCCCAACTTGGTGTCATCTGCAAACTTAATAAAGGTCATTCCAGTGTTCAAAACCCCTACAAGATGCTGGTTGCAATGGCAGAACTTTAAAATTTAAAAAAAAAAGCTAATTAGGAACAGGAGTAAGTAATGAAAGTGACAGATTTTTCTTCAGTGCTACGAAAAAGAAATGGCCAAATCAGAAAGCAGCTTGTCAACAAATAACAGATCCACTTAAGTTATGAGGGATTTCTACAAAGATATCTACTTCTGAGCTCATATGTAATAATAAGTATAACATTAAAAAGTCAAGAATTGAGAGAAAAGCAAAATTGGAAATACTTTCTAGGTAATGTGCTCATCTATATATATTTTTTTTAATCAGGACAGTGGACTTTAGTGCAGTCTTTTCAGATGAAATGAGAGTTACTCACCTGTATTTTAAAATATCCTTGGCGTTCCCTGAAGATACGGTAAGTGTAGATGAGTTCGTCAAAGCTGTGAAAAACATTCTCATATAGGTTATGCTTTTCGTAAACTGTCAGACCACTGCAACTTGCTTAGACTGCTATAGCTGATCTTGACACCCAGGTTTTGGTTTTGTTTATTTGCTTGTATCTTAAAGTAAACTGCAATACAGTGAAATACTGCAAACAAAGAAACAAATCTAAAAGAACGCCTGATGCTAAATAATATCAATTATGTATAAATAAATATGCATTTCTATTTGATTCATATATTGGAGCCTTCAAAATACTTGAGTTTCTCTAAGTTATATGTTTAATCTTCTTTTAGTCAAAATGAGTCATCCATGTTGTTTTCTTAAGCCTCAGAAACCCAAATATTACTTTATCATACCTTGCTAATACAGGTCTAAAACCCTATGTAGATCAGTTTGATTTTGGACTAAATTTATGGTGCTCTTTTTCACTCTACAGAATTAGGCCAGGTACAGTAAATGTAGCTAAGAATGCTCTATTCAATCTGGAGTAAGCGCACCTTGCTTAGCATAGATCTTGACAAAGCATGTCCACCTAGCTTACCTCCACATCACCTAATTGCCTGAGCTTTCCACCAGCTTCTTAGGTGTATTTCCTATGCTGAGTTTTGTACTGCTACAGCTCCAATAAAATAGATCTGGTAAGTCAAAGCAATGAAAATTCTTTAAGTTTATACATCCAGAAAAGGCTGGATATCACTGAGAATTTGTATTACTTGTTGTGAGGCAGTAAAACACAAAATAGAACCTGTAACTCCACTGCAGGTGCCATGTAAGAGAAGAGCCCTTGCTTCCATAGGATGCCTGAGTCCTTGCTCCCCGCCAGCAAAATTGCTTCATGGCACTAGAAACCACTTAGCGCAAATGTCAATGTGTGAATAAGCTGCAGGCAAAGGGCTGGCATAGGCATCATTGAGAATTGCAGTATCTCCATCAGCAGTGAAGAGAAGAGGAGCCGCGGCCTGGTTGACTCAGACTTTCCACTGGGTTGGACTAATCATCAGACAACCTTTTCACAATGAAAAGACAGTGCTAACATGTACTCCTCCTTCAAAAATGGAGCTATAAGGAAGACCTAAATAGCTACAAAGACAAAAGTGGGGTGCCCATCTTTTCCTGAAGTCATACTCTAGAGGAAAATGGGCTGGCTTCCAACTAATTACTACACCCATAAGAGAAGCAGTCACCTTTCAAAAGGCTGACCTACAGGTGAGAACAAGGATGTGAGATTCACTTGGGATATGACACAAGACTGCAATGCTGTATTGAAGCAAGCACATTGGCATGCAGTGATGCTCTGAAAGATTGTCTTTGCGAATGTCTTCTGTCATATTGGTAGAAGTTGGGTACTAGGCTACTTCAGCATCGAATATGTTTGATTTGACTGGAGTATAGGCAGAGATGCATGTGATACTGGACATATAATCAAAAGCATGTCAGCCTTGAGAAAAGGAGGCTCAGAGGGGATCTCATCACCATGTACCAGTACTTAAAGGGTAGTTACAAAGAAGATGGAGACTCCCTTTTTACACGGAGTCACATGGAGAGGACAAGGGGGAATGGGCACATATTGCTCTTGGGGAGATTCCGATTGGACACCAGAGGGAAATTTTTCACAGTGAGGACCGTCAACCATTGGAATAATCTCCCCAGGGAAGTGGTTGGCTCAGCCACGTTGGACACCTTCAAAAGTCGTCTGGACAGGGTGCTGGGCCATCTTGTCTAGGCTGTGCTCTTCCTAGAAAGACTGGACTAGATGATCCCTGAGGTCCCTTCCAACCTGGGATTCTGTGATTCTGTAATTCTGTGATTCTGTGATTCTGTGATATTAGGGACTTAACAGTGGGCTGAGTCTCTGAGCCCCACTGCTGAAAGTGGACACTGTGGTGGAAGGAAGAGACATTTTTAGCAAACCACGAGCCTGAAAATATCTGTGAACAGGAGGTAGTATTAAAGACGGAAGAGGTTGTGCAGTAAAATTGAATGAGACAGTGATAGAAAAGCAAAACAGAAGGGAGCCTAGAGTTTCCAAAATGAGAGAACGTTTCATGTCTTGAAGTATAAGATTCCTCTAACGAGCGATTTCAAAGAACTTATGAACTAAACTTAACACAGGCCTTTTATATAAGAGTAATTTGATTCCACAGACATCCCATCCTCTCATTTATCTTCTTATCCTCCTCACATGTGATACTTCCCTAAACTTCATTTTGCAGTTGTATCACAAGAAGGCTGTTGAATTCTTGAAGAGATGTTAGTAGAAAATGGCCTCCCATCACCAGCTCCCAGAAAATGACCGCGCAAGTCCTACTTTTAAGAAGATTTGCATTTCCCAGGGTTTAAATTATTATTATTATTGTTAATAATATGCAGGTGTGTGAACACTCAGGCTACCGATGTCTTTGGATATATTTTGCAAATGGAAATAAAAGCTTTATGAAATACCACAATGGCAGCTATTCAGCTGATAAAGTGGAGATCATGACCACAATCAAAAAAGGCAGTAAAGTTGCAAAGACACATAATTGACAAATAACGGGGGGTGGGGGAGGGGAAGCAGTATTTGAAAACAAGGTCTTTTAACTGATACACATGTTCATCAGAAGGATTCCAGCTCTAGCTACCTGAATTGAGCTGTCATGAAAGGCAGAATCTTAGGGTGAAAACCTAGCTCAGGAGACTTGAGCATAAACGAATAGTTACTCTGGAAATAAAATACTTTGTTCTATAAAAAAAGTTACTAGGGACTGCAGTCAGGATAAGACTTCCAGTTAGAATAGATTTACTTTGATTCAAAGAGTTGCATCACAGGGATGCATCTTCTGTTTTTTACCTCCTTGAGATACCCATGGAAATTCACATGTCCCTGGCTTAAGAGTATTTTATAAATGTGGGTGTCCATTCTTTAAACGTAGACATAAAAGTGAGAAAAAAAACCACTGAAAATGATCATTTTTGAACTTGTTCTTTACCTATCATCCAAATTTTGAAAGGTTACTCCCTGGATATTATTTGGCTACTGTAATTTTTACTGAATAAACATGAAACTACCATTAAAATGGAAACTTCTCTTTCCACATTAACTACTAAATTCCACATTAACTACTACCAACAGCTGCATATGGTACAAATTAATAAAGTACCTGGTCTGGGCAAAGGGGAGATCGAGTGGCGGAAAAGCAGGGTGAGAGGAGCTTTTTTTGGTAGAGTGACATGTTAAGCCATAAGGAGAACAGTAGCAAGAGCAGTAGGCCTGGACTGAGGCACTGTCAGAGACCTGGGACAGCTTTGGATGAAAGCGGCAGTGTGCTGTGGAGGAAAATGTGTCAGCAGAGCTGTGCACTGTGCCCAGAGATGCTTTTGAACAATCCCATCATTCTGACTCCCAGATCCTCCATGGGAGCGCCCTCTCCCCACCCCTCAGTTAGTAGAGGACAAAAAAAGTTGTTTTCTGTAGCAGTATCTCTTGCCCATGGATCAGCTAATTTGAAAGGTGTACGTCAGTTCGTGCATCAACCATGTTAGGTGCTAAGCAACGCTTTAAGATGCAATTCTAATCCAAAAATTGTCTTGAAATGGAACTGAGAGTTTCAGTGTTGATTATCTCCAGTTTTAGGACAGCTTTCCTCTGCGTAGTCAACCACTGACAGATAGTCCAGTCTCTGAGGCAATTCTGCGCCAATACTCTATTACCATGCATGCCATTTGCTATCCGAAGACAAACCTTGCTTTCTCCTCTGCAAACCATCATCTATTACACCATTGCTGCAGCGTAACTATTAAATTTGTTAATGCACAAGTTACTAAACACTGAAGCTTTTAACAGTTTTTAAGATAAAACCCAAGTTATCACAAAATAGATCTGCTTTGCCCTTAATAAAAAAAAAGGGAAGCAACTGTGTTAGCGTGGCATCAAACTTAACCTTTACATCAGCTCACACATGCCCACATGTACTCTGTCGATGTGCCCTCTGTTATTTACACCAGTCATTCAAACTCACTGCACACGCCAAAGCAGCCCTTCACTTTTGCATCTACCTCTACTGCATGAGATCTCCACAACCATCTTCCTGTGTCAGGGACTAATACTGTAATTCTTCCTCTGTGCCAGAATCTCTATTTGTCCCGTCTGACAGGGTATGCAGGCCCTTTCCCTCCCACGCTATCTGCCCTCCCCATACCCCTTATGTTGTCTCCTTCCACACCACACTGAAGACAGGTTCCCACAGCTCCCTCCCTGAGGGCTCTGTTGTCCCCAACTTGCCATTTCTGTTCTCCTTACTCTGTCATTTCATAGACCCACTTTCTTCTGCCCACCAACCCCATAGTACTCTATTTCCCTCTCTCTTTTTCTCCTTCTCCTTTGATTCATTTAAAAAGAAATGCATTTTTGATTATTGATAAAAACATTTTCTGATTTTTTAAATTAATTAGATGTAGTATTAAAAAATTTTCACGTCACACTCAAACACATCCTCAAGGAGAGTGTAAAACCTCATAGGGTCAAACAAAGAAAGACTCAGACTTACTAATTTATAAATTTGAATGCATTAGGAACAGATCAGTTATCTTCTTAGAAGGGAAATGAAAGTGCTATTTCCTACAGGAAAATAAAATAATAAAATTTTAATTGTAGTAATTAAAGTTAAGGATTAGAAGTAGCAATTTTCTATGCCCATCTTGTTCAAGCGCCCCTACATGAATTCGGTCATTATAGCTTCCTGTCTGAGCTTATGTACTTAGATAAAATTCCTTTGAAGCACAAAGCTAGGCTTTCATCAGATAGAAAGCCTATAAAGAAGGAACTGTTTTGTAACCTACCATGTGACTTTTCAGTGTCTCAACAGTGCTAAAATGCTATTTACTCATCATTACAGAGGCAGTAACTTTGAGTAAGATTCCTACCATATTTTCGCAGGCTCAGCTATTTTCTCTGGGCTCCCCTTATTGTCTGCAGAGAGAGTCTGGCATCAGCAGACTACAGTTCATCTGTCCTCTCTTGTATAAAATGTCTTCTGCAAATGCCACCCTTTCACCACTCACTATGAAGATAGCCTAAGGCAAACAGCATTACTTGAATACCTATACACACCCCCTTGGAGTCTGTTAATATTAAGGAAGAAATACTAATGTTAGAGAAGATAAATGCTTGTCTTGTATCTATTTGGAAACTCATAAAAAATTTAGTATTAGAGCACTTACAAAACACAGAGACACAAGGCTCCTTCCACGCTTTCACTCTCTCGTATTAAATAGCTACCATTCCTTTTGTTCTTGCTCAGCAGTTCTTCACAGGTTCTTCTTGTTATCTTTCCATGAAAAAATGGGAACTCCATGGATGAAAGAAAACAAGGTCTCTCGCCTTTCAAGCCAATTCCAGAAAAGGTCAGAAGCCTGGCATTAAAGGAAGACTTATTCCAAATGTAGCTGCCTGCAGACAACTGAAATTGGAGGTGCTAAGTACATACACGAGTTCATCTGTGTTGTTATCACTGACCTGTCTGTGGTGAAGTTGGCTGTCAGCCTGTGCTTACAGCTCATGAATGCAGTGAAAGCAGGAAATGGGAAATGGTTTGTCTACACTGGTCACACTCTACAGAAGGGAAGAGTCTTTTGTCACATATTAGCAAACATTTGAGTTGTACATCACAATTCGAAGTTATGCAACAGTTGTTGACACCTAAGTATAGTTGTATTTTTAAGTTAACTTTTATGTTTAAAGTTGCTCAAAGCCAAGCAAATAGCGTTCTTGCTCATAGTTTTGAAAAATGCTGCTTGGTTTGATTCCTTTCCTTGCCAGACTTCCCTTCTAACACAGTTGTTTGGTGGTTGTTGTGTTTTGGTTGTTTTTTCTTTTTTTCTTTTTTTCTTTTCCTTTTCCTTTTCCTTTTCCTTTTCCTTTTCCTTTTCCTTTTCCTTTTCCTTTTCCTTTTCCTTTTCCTTTTTCTTTTTCTCTTTTTCTTTTTCTTTTTCTTTTTCTTTTTCTTTTTCTTTTTCTTTTTCTTTTTCTTTTTCTTTTTGATTTTTACTGGATTTTTCAAGTTTCAGTGAAAGTGGGTCAGCAATATTTGAGAATGAGATTTTTCAACACAGACCATTCTCCCCCCTGTCCCCTTCTTAATTTTAAAGTATAGCTATTCTATCAAGAAATTCTGCTGTCTCTGTGCCATGATTTAGGAAACAGGGCAGGAAGGAGAAGGGGGTTTGTCAGTCAGTGCCTTTTGCCACCTCTGGGAAGCTGCTGTCAATTCAACAAGGACAGGGTACACCCATATGCAGAACTGCTGCTCCCCGATGGATGAAATTCCACAGGAGATGCTCTACCAGCCATTTTGTGCTTTCCCTGCTTGAAGCCCAGAACCAGGGGAAGAGCACAGAGGCCTGGAGAAGCAGAACGTAAGAACCAGGCTGGGCAGTGTTTGTGAAGGAGAGCAAATTGAGGGAGGACCTAAAGATGCAGGGGAAGCAGTGATTCAGATGGTGAGAATGGCAGGAGAGACAGAGTCCTCAAGAGCGGGGAGAAGGAGGTGTGTCCCCTGCAATAAATAAAGTCCACTCAAGGTCAAAATGGAGTCCAGATACAAGAGTGTTGGCACTGGCAAGGGTCTTCCTGATTTCAAAACATGCTGTTTGCACGTTCACCTCCCAGCTCTGACATGAGGGCCAACCCTTTCTGAACTATGAAGTCCTCATGATGTGTCATGATTTCCCAGTTGCCAAGCCATGCCAGTGACCCTTCGCCCCAAGGCAGTGAGCCCCTGCAATTTCAGTTCAAGACAGTAACATCAGCACTACTATTGCCACTTACCCGTTAGTACTGGTGACATCGGACCTGTATGGTGCAATTCCAGGACCCACCTTGCTGATGATCCACGCAGAAGACAAGGGAATGCCAAAACATGACATTTGGATATTTCCCCCTTCTTTTTCACAAAACCTCCCCCATTTCACAAAACTCAAAAAAATTTGTTATGGCAAGTATTCCACAGTTAGGATATGCCAGAGTTACAGCGTGCTGCTGGCAAAATTTCAGTTCTTCTCCCTCTGTGCAAATGAAGTATGATAAAGGATGAGGTGTGATGGTGGGGATGGTCAATAATATGACTTTGCTGTTTTTCTGTGTGTTGTGTCCTCACTAAAGCCATAGACTGGGCTGTGTGACAGGAATAAGTCAAGACTGTATAGGGGAGGAGGAAATTATCTGTATCAACTCTTGTCTTTTTTGTTCAAAATCAATAGATGAATTTGAGGAAAGAGAATGAGTGTCTGTGATGTCCTGATAAGCCTCAATTATGAAGTAATGGAAAGCTCCAGAAAAGACTTGGCAATTCTCTGTTCATGCAGATTTACACAGAGTTCATTAACACAAGCTGTACAACTACACAAGGATTTTAATAGAGAAACAAAGTGTGAAATACAATCATCACTGGCATCTTGACCATAGAGTGGGGAAAAAAACCTGCGGAAAAAAAAGGGTAAAAACTGCCTGAACACTAGTAAGCAAGGACAGCTATGTTGCATAGCATCTGTTTCTTTCACGTTTCTTACTCTGACAACTTTATAAACACAAAAATCTTATATTAACATTAGTGTGCTTAACTGCACATTAATCATGCATGACACTAAGAGCATTTCAGGATAGCATCTTAGTTACTCCAGGGATAGACCAAAAAGGTACAGCTTTGTGTCAAAGAAATTTAGGGAGTTAGAAAAAAAGTTTTCCCTAAGAGAGAAACCTAGAGATGGCAAGTCCAAGGTGAAACTAAAGCTGAGGTCTGTACTGCAGTGACCACTGACTACCAATAAAACAAGTCCCCATTCCCAAGCAGATAGTGAGAGTGGGGGGGAAAAATACCCCCCGCCACACACCTTGCAAGTGTTTTCAAGAGCATGTCGCAAAAGTTCTTCTTGCTATCAAATACACCTGTATCTTCCTATGAATAAAAACTGTGGCTTTTGTCTACACATTTTATAAATATTTCCATGAGATATTGCTAGGCAAATGGCTCTTCCAGAAGCCCAGCTCTGAAAAGGGGGAGCAGCAGCTGCTCGGCACTGCTCTGCTTCAGGCAGCTTCTCTCTTCTCTGCATTGAAAGGAAAACAGATAGGAAACAACTCCCAATCCCTCTTTCAGGAAGGTAATGACTACATTCTTCACGATTTTCCCTAAAGACCTTATTAGCTAGGTGCAGAAACAGAAGCCAGTAATTTTAGTCGATCTGGCAGATCTGAATCTAGAAGTTACTTAACAGAAATGGCAGCCACACGTTACCCACTAACTGCTTAGCAGAGTGCTTCTCTGACAACAACAACAAAAAACCATAAGAAAGTGCTTTAGGAGAAAGGGGGGCTGGGGGCTCCTTTCAGCAGCAGACGCTGTCCACAGCCTGGACCACCTTCCTCCTCAGGCAACACCAGGAGCAGCAAGTCCATTCTTGCTCAGTCTTTTCCTTTTCCTGCCAGTGGCAGATGGGAAGTTGGCACACATCTGTTTCATCGACCCTCTTCAGAAGCCTTGAACTAGCTCTGGGAAAGCTATGGCGAGGTTTGAGATGACACTGAGGCCCAAGCAAATGGCATTGGGAAAGGGGAAGCAGAGAACAGAGTGGGTGGAGAAAACATGCCAGTAGCAGGAAGACAAAAGGTGGAGAGGGGATTCTGTGTGGAGCAGCAGCAGCAGCAACTGGGGGGACTGGGAGAAATGGAACAATGAGCAAGACAACAGGGTGACAGGAAAGAGACTGAAAAACCATTGACAGAGAAGAAGCAATGGATCTAAAAAAAGTGAAAAAAATGCTTAAGAGGATTTGAGACATAAAGGAGAGTTTAAATCAAGGGACTTGAATGATAGTCAATTTATCAGAGGCCTTGCAACACTTTCAAAAGGCATGGGCTGAGAAGTTTTGGAATAGCAATCAGGAGCTGCAGTTGAGGGAAGGGCTAATATTGTAGTGGCATAACAGCTAAGGATTGTCGGAAAATTAATGAAAAAATACCCACTTGTGTAATGTTTGTAGGACTAAAAAAAAGAAGGGGACAAGTGGACAGGATCCTGAGAATACTGAGAAAGAAGATTTGAGAAGGAAAAACTCAGGTTAAAGGGAGAAAGGAGTTAGCCTGTGATAAAATAATTCAGTACTCCAAATAGAAAAAGCTTTTAAAGAAAATGAAACAAGGACAGCAAAAGGGTTATGTCGTGGTTTAGCTCCAGCCAGCAAGTAAGCACCACACAGCCACTCGCTTACACCATGCCTGGTGGGATGCGGGAGAGAATCAGAAGAGTAAAAGTGAGGAAACTCGGGTTGAGACAAAGACAGTTTAATAGGGGCAGCAAAAGCTGCGCACACAAGCAAAGCAAACCAAGGAATTCATTCCCTACTTCCCACTAGCAGGCAGGTGTTCAGCCACCTCCAGGAAAGCAGGGCTCCATCACGTGTAGCGGTTACTTGGGAAGGCAGATGTCATCACTCTGAATGTCCCCCCCCTTCCTCCTTCCCCAGCTTTATATGCTGAGCATGGTGCCATATGGTATGGAATATCCCTTGGGTCAGTTGGGTTCAGCTGTCCTGGCTGTGCCCCCTCCCTTGTGCCCCTGGCAGAGCACAGGAAGCTGAAAAAGTCCTTGAATATTGTCAGCACTGCTTAGCAACAACTAAAACATCTCATTAACACTGTTTTAAGTACAAATCCAAAACACAGCCCCACACTAGTTACTATGAAGAATATTAACTCTATCCCAGCCGAAACCAGAACAGGCTAGAACTGGGAGAAGGCCTTAGCATAAGTGAAAGGGGCTGGAATAGACAACAAAGATTAGTAGAATTGGTAATAAATAACTGAATGTAGTGAAAGATAGTATCAATTGTGATCACTAATATATATAACCTTCCTTATTTCAAGGTCTGAGCAGTATGCAACTGCATAGCCAGCTTGGTTGCATAGTCAACTTGAGCAACAGCTCAAATTTTGCAGCCATCATGGTAAATTCCTGTTAGAAGGGAAGAAATTTCCTGTGTCACTGGTCATGTGGTGCATTGTGCAATGCATTCTGTTTGTTCACAGGCATGGTCCCATAGCCAATGTATTTCTGTTGGCTGGAGGCAGGGGCAATGACGTGTTTGATGTGGCAATATTAGAGCTTTGCTCTGGTTAATCGAAGATCGTTGTTTTGAAAATGTCTCCCCTTGGAAAGCATCATGAGATGAAGAGGGAGGAGTTGTGCAGAGCTGGATTTTTAGTTCCTTTTTAAGGTTTTCAGTTCTTTATTCAAAGAAATGGTATTCTCAGGCAGGAGTTTTAACTGTAAAACAGAAACTCCAGATACAGAAACCTTCCTGTGGTTCACTGTGTACTGGCCATGATGCAAGCACAGGTCTGGCAGTGTTGAAAATGTAAAGGATACGTCAAGGCAATATAGTTTCCGCAGCTCCCTGACAGTGTTCGATAGATGAGGACACCCAGGAATTAATATGATCCTTTTATCTTACCTTACCTATCTGTAGTATTCAAGTGGAGCAGAGAATAGGAGCTTGGTTTAAAAGCAGAAATGATAGAAATATACCAGATAAAGAGGTCTGGGAGAGAGAAGAAGAGAGAGGCTCTAAATATGGTCTGGTCTGTTACTAAACCACCATCATGATTCAGTGGCCAGACACAGGAACTCCACATTGTCTCTTGTATGCATACATATACAAATATATGTTTTGCTCTGGCACCAGTGGGCTAGCCCGGGGCAAAAATGCAAGGCTCTGGTAAAGACACAACAGGACTTGCAGATCACAGACTGGGATACCTGTTGATGGATGCTGTGTAAATACCTGGAAAGTGGTGGGAGATGTCCTTGTCAGCCACCACAGAGCTGCGCTGTGAGCCTCAACTTGTACCACACAGCATCGAATCTTTACCATGTATGTTGGGATCATGTAACACTATATTTCCATGGGCCAAATATAGCTGTAAATTCTGAGCAAGTATTTCCTAATGAGTATTTCTGGCTTAACAAATTTAGCAACTATTTTTCGCTTACACAAACCTGTATACCCAAGCTGCTGTCTCAGCTGAGTCTGAGAATTGGTCAGAAATACGAGCTGATGGTATTAATTGTGATGAAATCTGTGGATATTTCAGTTTATGGGCTAGGGGGATGCAGAGACATAGCAACACCTGGGTTTCTTCACCACTGTTCACAACACTCTTCCTTCATTGCTGGAAATTTCTAGACTGCTTGATGTCTGAGAGGCTCTAGTTTGAATAGAACAGAACTGGAAGGGGTGTTGTCCACATGGCAATTAGGAGCAGAGTCTTTCTCAGCGAATTCAGGATGCTGCATGGCATAGCAATTTTTGTGCATCCAGAGTGGAGCTGGGGCTTATGGTCAGTGCGGAGGAGTGCCTTCCTGCTCTAACCCTGCCTGGTGAAAACCACAGCAGGCAAGCTTTGTCTCATTTCTCACCTGCAGCTTGTTCTTGTGTGGCTGAGCTCGTAGTGATGACAGAGTTTGAAGCCGCTCTAATTCATGCTGTGGACAGTTTGTGACAATAGGGCCTTTTAATTTCAGAGGAAAAAAAGACCAAGAACTGCTCCAAGTTCTGCGTAGTTTGTGATGAGAGGCCTGGGAATGGTAAAATGGCAGTGATGCCCCAAAGTAGTGGGGCTTGAGTGGCTGAGGCAGTCATGCCAGGCTGGGCCTCTGGGCATTATCACTCAAATCTTAGCTACACCAAACCAAGCTGTGGCTGTTGTGAATCTGCTCTTAAAATCATTTTACTCTGCTCCAAAATGGGATTAGGTTGGTTTTTTTCTCCTCGTCCACTGAAGAAGATTTCACAGTTCCTAGGATAACCTCCCACAGTAACTAACTAGCCTTTCAGGTGTTAGAGAAGGGGGAAAAAAGTAAAGTTCTTTTTCCTGGGAGACTGCATCTTGGCCGGCTTTTGCCCCTATATGGAAAATAATAGCTAGGTTATCATTTCCTAAAAATCTTCTATACATGAGAACACATACATCCTTTTGTCAGTCTTGTGTTTTCTTATCTAAATGCAATCGTTTACTTCAGTTTTTCCCCACAAGCCACATTTTCTTGCAATTGTTCTCTTGGCTTTCCTCTGACACCACTTTGGCTAGTACTTCTATAAAACTTGATGCCTGTAAGTGAAGGAATCTTTTGATTAGAAGAGCAGGATAGTTAGACACTCTTCCTTACCCAGAACAGCTGTTACAGAAACAAGACCTGTTTTTTGCAGCAGTGCCAAGTCCTGGGTGAGCATAACTCTAATTTGTTTTCTGCCATATAGCTGCCTTTACCCATTTTCAGTTTTTCCTTCTGTTATTAGCA
Source organism: Phalacrocorax aristotelis (assembly GCF_949628215.1). Classification (NCBI taxonomy): domain Eukaryota; kingdom Metazoa; phylum Chordata; class Aves; order Suliformes; family Phalacrocoracidae; genus Phalacrocorax; species Phalacrocorax aristotelis. Next base: position 122,007,165 of record NC_134276.1, on the reverse strand, counting down.
TGAAGCTTAGTGGGGCCTTTTCATAATGACATCTCATGTTACCGAGCACATTTGGAGGTCTGGACTTACCACCTCTCCTGGCTGCAGCTCTAACACAGCAAAGCTCTTGATAGCGCCTCTCATAAGAGTAGGAAATCTGAGGAAGAGCTAGGTTGCTTGACAACATTAAGAGTTAAGTGTTTGGTGAATAATTGGGGAGGGTGTGGGAGATCTGGGTTAGACTGAAAGCTGTGGTCAAAAGCAGCTAAAAGCAGAGCCAGTGTGCTTGACAACTGGTGTGAATAAAGCAGGAAGCTGAAGAGTCATTTGATCAGATAGCAAAAAAACCCAAAGGATAAGAAAACAAAAAGGAAGCTGAATTCTAGCTAAGTCTCCTGAAAATTTGAGTTCTCGTTGAGCTGTGTCATTGGGTAGTCGCAATACTGTGGCTTACTGTATGAACTGAACCAATAAAGGTTTTTGCAAGAAGTACCATTATAGTGACAAATCACATTTAATCTTGCAAAATTCACAACTATAGCATAACATCTACACCAGTCTGTACTTTTGCAATGTGTTGTGCCTGAGTACAAAGTATTTTTGTGGTATTTGTGATGGCAAGATTTACTTTAGACTGAAAGAAAAATAGTTATGACGAAAATTCAAGAAGAAAATTTAACTAGTGTGTCTATTACTTACAGATTGCTGCTAGAGCTGTCTGTGCAGTGCCAGAAGAATTCCCCAAGGCTCCAGAACTCTGCCATTAGCTTTCTAATCAAATGTAAACCTAGAGGAAAACCCTGATTTATAACCATCAACATATTGTCTGTCTTTTTTGAAAATACAAGTACATTGAAAATGATCCTTCAAAATGCAAACTTCTCTGTGCTAAAAGTAGAATTAAAGAGTCATAGAACCAAACAGTTACAAAAGGTTATATATCTATAAAATACATTAGTGTGTGTAAATAGTGGGGTTTGGTCTTGAAATTATCCAGAATTTTGCTTAAAAAATTACTTGCAAGATAGAGTCACAAAATAATATTTTCCTTCTCACTGGCAACCCTGTTGTCAGGGTTCTCAGTGATCCATATTTAATTACTCCCTGAGCTTGTAATATTTCCAACTTTTGTATTTAAGTTAATATACTTCTTGAAAAATAAAAGAAAAATCAAAAGAATGGAGAGATTAAAATAAAAAGGTTTCCATTGACATAAAAGTTTTCAGTGTCTTTAAACTGAAGAAGCTGCTAGCATCAAGTGGCCCCTCAAAGAGAGCTTGGTGCCTCCTGAAAGACTTTGGCCAGTCAGGGGGGAACAGATGCTTGAGGGTTGTGGAATCCCACTGGCGCTGGTGTACTTCTGCTGCGACGTAAATGCAGAGGAACAATTCGGCCTGACTGGAAACACATTCCAGGTGCTAGATGCCACCAAAATTCCTCTGCAGAATTCACTGAAACACCAGTTTCACCAAGAAAATGATTTACTTGAATTTCATTCAATCCATCCTAAATGGCACAGATCTTTCTAAGATGTACACTTAGACTTTCCTGTAACAAATCTACACTACTACAACAACACAGTCTTCAAGACCCAGGAAGCACATTCTTCAGCTTCGTTTTCACAAAAGCAGCTCCCTCCCCCAGTCCTGTTAACTGTTAAGTGTCCAGTTAACTGTTATACACCCCAAAAATTCAGTTCCTAAGACATCATTGGTCTCAAATATGATAGAATCTTAGAATGTGCTGATTTGGAAGGGACCTGCAAGGATCATTGAGTCCAACTCCTCATATCACATAAAACAATTCATGAAATGCAGTAAGAAATCAGTCCCCAAAGTACTGCCTTCCTGTTAAGAAATGTGCAAATAAAGCTGTGGGAGATGACAAAATCCACATACACTTAATCACATTTCTGTACTTGTGCTGCATATTATGTCCGCTGTAATTTCACTAAAAAACTCTCTTTTGTAGCTTTTGTCTATTTGACAACAAGACTCTGACTAGGGTGTTCATCTGTCCTTCAGATCTGGAGTAATATCAACAGTGACATCTTTTTTACCATCTCTGTCTACTCTTACTAATAGATCTTTTTACCCTTACTAATAGTGTCTTAGTCACTGAGTTGCCACTGTCCTGTGCCGAGCGCTGCGTACCCAGCAACTACAGCTTGCCACTTTGGAAGAGTGGCTTGTCATAGTGCTGCTGGTTTCTCATCCTTGCATAATCTTGAAAGCAACACTTAACACTTTTTCCTGTAGTAATTAGACACTGCATATTGTAAAGAAAAACAAACAGGATGACAACATGCAAACTTCAGAGGGCTGTTGCATAATTTTCTGAACCACTTTGATGCCAGCTTTTAATCATTATCCTTCAACTACCAAACTTCCTTCACATACTCCTATTCCTTTAGTGATTGTCTGGGCAACACTACAGAGAGGTGATCAGAGAACTAGGCTCTCCAAGTACATGATGCAGTGCACAGGACAAAAGGATGGTCCAAACTCTCAAGCGTTTACAAGACAAATTCACATAGAGCCTGGGCTTGAATCTGTGTCTTCAAGCAAGGCAGACAGATGCGAATCGCTATACAGAGGCTTATACTTGAGAGTATCAACTAGGCTAAAGCTCAAATGGGAGTTTGTCATAGACATAGAAATAATGCGGTCAAAAGAATAGGTTAGGAGAACTGCTTAAAGCAGAATTTGTGGAGCATATCAAAAGCAAAGAAAGTATTAGAATGGCACGCCAGGTTTGGACCAAAAGCCATTTTTATATGCCTCCTCCAACAAGGGTTACCAGCAGATGGGTAGAAAAAGAAAGGGTAAGAAATACACTTTTTTTACAAAAGTGAATACAGTTTTTGTACAAGAGAGGATAAAAACTGTGGAAGGACATCTAGGATAAGAACCTTATCTGTGAAGATGAGTAGGAAGGGACATACCCTGCGGTTGGTAGACAGAATCTGCAAAGTTCAGATGAAGACTTAATATGGGAGCCTCGAGATGCCCTACTGAAGGTGACATTCAGCTTTGTCTCCATTTTATTGTGCTCCATGGTGGAGAAGATAAGGGGAGGAATGGTTGTAAGGAAGGCTGGCTTGGTAGCCAGAGATGCCAGAGAATACATCAGTTAACTGGCAGAAGGGTTTAACCTATGAGGCTCTGTCAGCAAATTGTTAACAAGTTGTGGATGCATTTGTGACTGCAGCAAACATAACAGGAGAAAGATCTCAGTAAGAACCTGCTGGGATTCCTCAAAGCAAAGCCAGAAAGAGGCAGAGGGAATCCCTTGAGGAGAGTGCAAGTCACAACAGAGCAAATCACAGGACAGAAGGGACAGAGATAGACAAAAGGGGCACAGAATGAGCAGGATACAATAGGAAGCATAGTGATATCCTGGGAGTAGCCCTTAAAGTGGGGGACACTAAAACTATGTGACAGACATCAGAGTGATAGATGCCTCAAAGACACTTAGAACCATACAACAGGTAAGGGGTGAAGTAAGCCACGGTGAAGGGAAAGGTGGAGGCAAGCCATCAGAGGAGGGAAAGGAAGGGAACTAGGAAAAAAATAAAAGGTGCGTGAGTGAGACAAAATCTGTTTTCCTTAAAAGCAGTCAAAGGCTGAAGAGAATAATATAAAGGGAAAAATATCTAAAGGTCATTTAAAGTTATTTTGTTTAAAGATGTATGAGCAAGTATTGATCATACAACAAGTGATTCATTAGAGCAGTATGAACTGTTAGAACTATGACTTTCATGTAAACATAACCCATGAACTGCACTGCAATATAGTTTTCCTGCACTGTTTCAGCTTCTCTGATCAAATTCACATGGCTAGTTTTGATCTTCTCCAGCATAGCTGCATTTGAGCAGGGGAACGTTTCTCCTTTTCAAGGACAGTTTCTAAAAGTGATCTGATTGGAGGCCATGTGAAGATTTCCCACCTGTTCTGTGGATTTCAGAGTTTAGGAGCATCATGTTGGCAGCTTACTCTTTACCTGCGAAGGTACCTCCCTGTCTCAGTGAGAGACATTCTCCCTCACCCCTAAATGGTCTTCTACTAGTTTTCATTATTTTGCAAAGAATTAGATTAAGAGTTAGGAAACTAGATTATAGTTTAGCTTTTCAGGCAAAATTAGCTCTTTTAGATCCCCAGGCTAGTTAGCAAGCCTCTCTCCTTTTTGACACAAATTAGTGGAGCCCAACATTTATCAAGGGCTTTACGTTTTTTACAGCATGCTTGGATTTGAACTGCTGAGTCAGGCATGAACACTTTTTCTGTCACTTGATTAAGTGGGGAGAAAGAAAGGACTTGAACTACAGCAGCACAGCTATAACTCACTAACTCTTGCTGATGGAGCTCTCTGTTCTGTTTCATTTTGACTCCGTTTGGCACATATAGTTTCCCGCTCTTACTGTTGCTACTGCCAAGTTCATATTCAAACCCAAATGCTCCATCTCACAGCATGAAAGTTGTGTGAAATGATTCTCTGACTTGGTGTCTCTGAAGATAATTCCACTGCACTGGTTAAATTAATCATGAAGAAGGAAGCAGGAATGAAAATTAGTGGCACGAATACATCAGTTTTTCATTGGAAATCTGGGAGTTTATCCACAAAGCTCACTTAACTCCTGTAGGGGAGAGAACGATAAGAATATGTGATCACATAAAGACTGTGACAGTCTGTGTATACAGATGTGTTCCATTAAAAAGCAGCAAGATAAGCCTTGCTATGCAGTTTGCCCAGCTTCTGAGCTCTTAGCTCTGCAGCCTGGCATGCTGGTACTAAACACATGGCAAGCACTCACTGTTTTGTTGAGTCCATCCTACTTGCAGCTCACTGCCTCACTTCTGTGATGCAGAGAAGGTACATGTTTGGATATGAATTCACAAGGACCTTATTTCTCACCTGTGAAGAAAACACTTGCTGTAGGATACCACTTAAAAACCCAAACGCTCTGTTGCTGTAATTAGGACAAAGAAAGAAAATGCAATGCAGAAGCTCTTGAGTTACAAACTGCAAGCGCCCCGAGCACAGCCCCCCATGGGGGTGGCTGGCATGGCTGCAGGGGGTCCTGGGCACCCCTGGGGGAGTATGACCTCGACACAGGAGCTGATTTCAGTTGAGGCCCAGCAGGAAACCCTGGTCCCAGCAGGACCTGCCCAGTCCCAGCTGTGGGTCCCAGCTCATCTCTGTGCCCCCAGAGAGAGCCTTGAACATGACTGCAAAACTGTACAAGAGGAACATCTGGATTTACAGCAAAATCAGATTTTACCCACAGGCTTCCTTGCAAATTTGAAGATTATTAAGCTCAAGATAAAAAGCAATTTTTAACAGAGCTGTCAGCAAACTATCAAGTAGATCCGGTTTCTTGTGCACCCTCTGAGAGAGCCCAGTTAGACCCCTCTGCTGTGCAGCCCTCACTCTTTACTACACACTGGGCATTTTGATTGAGCCTGGAGTTATTTTTTTGACTGCTGAAAAACACGAAAGGTCTGTCATGCTGATTTGTCACATTGAAGTGATTCAACAAATTGCCCTGTCAAACTGAAAGGAGCTCTGTAGGTTTCCTCAACAAACAACATCTCACTTGGCTTGTTACAGACAAATATGCAATGGTTACATTTAATATTGGGCAAACAGGAGGTAGACTTAGCTGTAGACTTTGGCTTTATAAAGGCACTCAACTGTTAAACTTTAGACCCCCAAAACATGCGAGAAATTCCTTTTATAGTGGGAAAGAAAACAGATTTCTGGGTAGTGTTACAGAAATTGTCCAGTTCTTTGTTTTAAACTATGACTAAATTATGTATAGAAACTAAGAAGGAACCAACAAGACAACTGGTATAAAACAACAAAACAAAGAGATCTCCTGTCTGTATTGCTCTATTATAATTAAGCAATACACATCTATTTATATACCTATCTAAAGAAAGCCAGAGAGGGGTTTTCTTCCATTTTAAGACTAGTCCTATGAAGGGGTATGAGGGAACGGGATCTGTAATCTAGACTGAACTCAAGAGACTTCCTCAGGGCTCCCTTGCCTAAATATCTTTGATTGGGACATGCTGTCATTTTCTTTCCCCTTTTTACATTTCACTCAGCTGAGTTAAAAAAACACAAAGGAAGGCTATTTTTCCTTATCATGGCTGAGGGGTGCACGGCACCACGTGTCCGCTGGTGACTGAAAACCCCAAAACCACTGCCTTTTGCTTTGACTTTACTCCCTGGATTGAGTACTGCAGCAGGATGCTGAGGCCAGCCCCCAAATTTTAATATGCCCCATTTTCATGGACCCATTCCCCTCCTCTGTAAGGAGAAAAAAAAATCATATGTGGTAAAGAACAGGAACAGAAGGCAGCAAGGCAGAATTTTGCATACCCACCTCAGCATGGGGCTACCCTGGTTTCTTCAGAGGCATCACTGTGATGGTGCAGGAGGAGCAGGGCTGTCCCACAGGCTGCACAGCGACTGCATGAGCAAAAAGCAGTGGTCTGCCCTTTCTCAAGGACTTCCTTTGGCTCCAAAATCCTAGATGCCCCTAACACAGACATTATCACTGTTGCAAGAAGGGGTGAGACTTACTCTGGGTAGTGATCACCTGGCAGGCCCAATGTTGCCTGCAACTGATTTTTCTGCAACCCACGCAGTATTTTATGGTTATCATTCAGTTATCCAATCTCCCTTCATGCTCTGCTTGAAAAAGGAAAAGTTTAAACTTGCATGGTATGCGAAGAAGACGTGTATTCAAGCATCTAATGTAAAGTAACAAACTGGGAGGGGTGGGAGGGCTATTTCAGCTTTGAAATAGCTTTACAGACACTGAGAAGGGCTGAGTGTGGGATTGCCAGTACAGTGGTGTTGCTGGGCTTCCCTAAATAACCTATAAAGCCCCCTACGGCCTCCAAACCTGCTTCTCCCTTCTCCTTCAAAGCATCAAGGATATGAAGTGTAAGCACAAATGACTGCACCTCTGTGGGTCCTGACTGCCTTTTTGGGGTTTACATGAAATGTTTGTATCTTCTCCACAGAGGCAAGAGATGTAACCCAACTGTCTTGGATGCCTAACTGAATTACACAAACTATGGCCATGGAAGATTTACAGAGCTGTGTTGCCCAGCTCCTGACACTGGCTCTTCACCCTGGGGCCACCTGAATCCCAAAGTTTCCATCACAGCTGCAGGTGATTACATTCAGGGGCAGATCTCAACTTACACTTCAGGTCTCAGGAAAATTCAGACTGGCTCCTTGTCATTACAGGACATTAATTAAATCTCTTGGGTTTAATTAAAAAAATTAAAATGTGTTACTTCTCTCTGTTGCTCATCCCGGGTTGTTTACTTTGGTCCTCCTGGTAAGTGGCTTTTGCCAAGCATTTGTTCCCCACGGATTATGGAGCGTGGCAGAAGTAACGCTCCCCAGACACTCACTCCGCTGTGCCTGCAGCATTCCCTTCCTTGTAACAGCTGTGAAGCCACGTGCTTGAAAAGAGCATGTTAGCCAGCACCGAGCAGACAGGCTTCGCAACACAACCCTTACCAGGAAGGCTGGAAATGCAAAGTACTTCCTATCCAAGCCTTAACCCCCACCCTGATAAATACAGCAAGGGAAAGCATAGGACACCTGCATTAGCTTGGATGTTCACAAGAATTATTTTGCGAGTGCATAGTGCCTTCTGGTGTGTCTTTACACAGCTGCAGATCAGGTTGCAAATACTTCAGGAGTTGGGTTTGATTGTTAGTTTAGTTTTGTTTAAGCCTGCTTCCACCAGTCACCAGTCTTCTTTGCATTTTCATATTTAAGACCAGGTTTCAAAAAAACCCACAAAGGCAAGAGATAGGCCCGTGTTCAAAACTGAATAATAATAACCACAAAGCAAGCCATTATTTGAGTGAAAAGCGCTGTTCTCAAAGAGTAATGTATTAAATGTAAGTAGGCTAACAAAGACTTCTCTGTTCCTCTAAAGTCAGCTCTGACAGCTGCTCAAAATCTGTATGCGGTCTCTAGATGGCACTGTGACTCTATATAACGATTAATCTAAAATGAACAACCCTATTAAAAAGTGTTTGCATTGCCAATTGGGTAAGAATTCACAGCTGCCAGGTGACAAGCTTCTAGTTCTTTATATATCAGATGTGTAATAATAGCTGTATTTATAGTTCTTAATTACTTCTTGGGTCACAACACAAGCTTGTGCTTCACAAGATACCTTCTTCAGTTTGTTCACAGTTAATACTGCAAAAGCAGCCAGCTGGGTACTGTTATATGTTCTTTCTTAAGCAAAGTGAGTTAGCTAATTAGGGACTCACCTGACTACCATTCAGTCCCTGTACTCACAGGATGTAATATCTACAGCCAGCTCGTTATGTCCGATTAGAAACCCTTAACTGAAGGGTTAATTGGCTGTTCACAATTGCTGGGTATCTGCGTGATCAGTGTTAGTGAATTCACGGCTAGCCATCATCTCGCTAAAGGTATGAAAAGATACATTATCCAATGTCTTAAATCAGTAGAGATAATATTTTTCTGCTTCCAGAGTGGAAGTGAACATCTTTTAAAAGTGTTAAAATATAAATCAACTTTCCAATCTGCATTACTATTCAGAATTGCTACTTGCAGAAACACTAGTGTAGGTGGTGGGTGATGCACAAACCAAAAGCAGGTTCAAGATCACAGGGATCTTCCATATTATCAGAGAGACTGGTATTTACTCACCTCCTGCTTTATATTGATAAAAGCCTCTAACATTATTTCCTTAATGGAAAGCAGCGTGGTAGCTGTCACAATGAAAGATCAGGCTTATCATTTTTGGATAATTATTCTGTGTGTTTGGGCTGCAGTTGGATATCAGGTCTAAGAATGTTACTGAATTAGGATGAGAGAAGAACACAGTTTTCTACAAAGAAGCTTAATCTGTTCCAACCCACTGGGAAGGCCAGTGTGTTATATAATCCTCTCTCATTTGTAATAAATACTTTGAAATAGTGGTATGTGTTATCATTATTTGAGCCCGCTATGTTTCAACAGGAGATACAGACAAATGTTATAATGAAGACACAACAGTAGGAATAAAGGCATGAAGTAAAAATGACAGAATTATTTGTGGTCAAATGCCAGAGTGTCCTAAGATGTTGTGCCACTCGCCGCTGGGCTGCAAAGCTGTGCGTCTTTCCTAACTTCAAGTCAAATGTTTCCGATTTGCACAAAGATGATTTCAGTGCTGTGAAACCAAGGAGAAGCCAAAGTCAAGCCCGCGGTGCTCTAGCCGAGGCAGTCAGCTGATTTGGTTTCTGTCATCCAAAGAATGGATGCGGATTGTGTTCAGACTTGGTGATTGTGATTTCTTAGTATGCTCATCAGCCAAGATGATAAGAGGCCTGGGAGAAATAATGACTGCAACTGAATTCCATTGAAGTCCTAGAGAAATATCTCCATGTAGCTAATTTCTTTACAATATCCAAGAGGGACCAGAGACCCTTACGTTGTGAGGATAGTCCATACAAATACTTTAAATACTCCCAACTCATAATTTTGTGTTTCAGATTTCAGTGGGAAAATGAGACACACCAACTCTAAGATATAGTTAGTAAATTCTTGAATAAATTAAGAGAGAAAGTTTTAAAACCTTTAAACCACGTAAGGAGAAACAACATTTTTAAAAAGTAAGCCCCTTGACCTTAGCTGACTGTCAGATGACACTGTGATATCTGCATATGTGCACGCACACACACCCACACCCCCTCAACAGTGATGGAACAGCCCAGCAAAGTTGGTAATTCTTCTGATATACCTTGAAAATCTTCCTCCAAGATTAATCTCCTGATTTGGACTGCTATAATGACAATTATCATAGCAACAAGGAGCTTTAGCAGATGTCCCCACACTGACAAAACCCAACCAGTGCCCTGTCCTCACAAGTGGGCTTGAACGTTCTCTGATGCAAACTTGTGTTAGAGATACCTGGTGCCAGTGCAAGGCAGGAGAGGAGCGATGGCCATTTACTGTCCCATGCTGCTGGAAGAAAAGGATCAGGCTCCAGTTGATGCTGGTGCAGTGTGCACTTCTGGCTGGCTTGAGCTCTGGCTTGAGCTCTGGCCCCAGACAGCCTAGGGAGGAATATTTTATATCAACAAGAGTTTTTTTTGTTGTTGTGTAAATCTGCTGCAATACAAGCTGTATCATGGTGGAATTACTGATTACAACTGATTGAGTCTTGAAGATCAAAAATCCTCTCCAACAACTAGGCATCATGTGCAATTTAGCTGCCATATGACTTATGGAAACAGATGGACCAAGGTATGCATAGAGTTACAGCAATAAATCAGTTTATACCTGGCACATGCCTCAGAGTTGATGAAACTGTGTTTCGACCTACACCTAGCTAGAAATTTGAATTAAATGAGGAGCTAATTTGAAGTAATTTAGCTAATATTTTCTAAAAGTAATACCACCTTTTTACTGTCCGTGCCCAGAGGAAAACAAAAGTGAAAGAACTTTTTGTTTATGGAACAGCAGGTGCAGGTTTTTGGTCTCAGTTCCCCTTCCCCACCTCTTCATTCAAAGAAGAATAAAGAAACTGACGGTGCACATGTAAACTGAAAAATGGCACTTCAGTAATTCTGTCCCTCATTTATCAGTTTACACAGTGTTCCTCAGAAATCTGAAGATTCATTGGTTGTAGTAAGCGGTATACCAAAAGGTGTGACAAATGACTTGCCAGTAAGGTCTACCCGCTTCTTTTTCTTAAATTCCATTTACTTACAGATTTAATTTCAGTGTTATGGCTGAAATTTAACACTTCTGATTCCAGAACACAAATTCACATTTGGCTTGTTGCTATGTTAGAGAAAATAAAACCCAAGCTTGTTCTCTGCCAAGATAGGAAGTATATTTCATCTAGGAAGAGAAGCAACATTTAAAGACAGTTCACAAACCAGGCTTCTAACTCAGTGGAAAATGTAAAAGGTAATTATGAAGGATAAGATTGTTGTATTGAGAAAGATTTGGGGGGAAAAAAGCCTTATTTCTAATATATCTGCGCCATTAAGTTCAGATTTTGATCCAAACCCACTCATTTAAAAGGCTCCAGATATTTTCTCACTTCAGTGATTCCGACTGGAAAAAGAAATCAACATAAACCACTTCGTTCCAGTTCAAAGATATCAAAAGATTATTTTGTTTCAAGATTTACAATCTGAATATTTCAGAACTTTGCTCTGAGGTGCAGTAATGTTTTAACCATTACCCTGCTTCACAGGAAAATATAACAACTTGTAGCCTTTTCCTGCTGGAAAATCCATTTTGCAAACGTCCAGATTTGTGCTGGGGTTTTCTTCCATTTGGTTAAACAAACTTTGCTTGAACTTGTTAAGCAATTACTGAAGAACGTTCTCCAGTTAAGTGAAGGGAAACAGATGTGAGTATTCTTCAGTTAACTAGATGATAGAACAAAAACTCCAGCATAATCAGACACATTAGTTACAGTTATGCTGTAACTTTCCTGGGGAAATAAAAGCAGGAATAATTAGAAAAGATGGGGAGGAGTCTAACGGGCACTTGCATCACAGAAAAGTTATGCCATGTTTTTGAGCTTGCACTGGCTACAGTCACCTTTTTTCTCAAGATCCCCAGGATTAATTCTGGATCAGCTGGTTTAACTGTGGTCGTTCTTGCGGGCTGACAATCTTTGGTAAGTGTGCTGCTAAGCAGAACTTTGTCTGGTTATACCAGCTGTACCCACTGGTATGCTGCCATCTTCAATGAAGCATAACAAACAGCGTTCCTTGCCTGTACGCTGAGGACCAGTGTGCAAGAGCCCACAGAAGTGGTGAGCAGCTGCGTTGCTCTTACATTGTTGATGTATGGTTTTTGGCAGACATCACAGGGTTGAGGTATCTTGGCACTCTGCTGCTAGAGTACCTGCCCCATCACACACCCCAGGCACGGAGACAAGGAAATGTTTGAATACTTTCTTTGGGAAGCTTCTCTGTTATCTATCTGATATTATAGATCACGCCTATTTGTACTTCGACTGTCCCAGAAAAACTATGTTGGCTTTCTACATGCAAAATGAGGCTGTGGGAGAGAGCAGAGCTGTCCCTGTGTACCAGCTGTGATCATTTAGATAGCAGCGCAGCAATTGCTTCTAGCTGGCAGTGGAGAATTGGTAATATTTGTCCCAGCCATCTAATTAAGCACTTCCATGCTTCTGAACATGGGCCCTGAATATTTTCCTCACCAGATTCAAGTTATTGGGATTTGTTACAACTGAACATTTGCTATAAATTAATTCAATCTACTGATTTTTTTTTCCTAAGGGAAAAACCTGAATTTTATTCTGTTTTGTTAGGACATTCTTCGCAAGCCCAGTCTTTGCTGGAGCTGTGTAAAACTTCTAAAATCAAAGGACTCATTACAAGCTTTCAGCACTTTAACTTGGAACTCTCCCTGGGGCTTTCCCTGGCTTTTACTTGAATTTCATTTTTCATTTCTTTGCTTATGATGTGTTGGGGTTAGTTGAGGCAAGTAGCTACTGAAAGGCAACAGTTTCTTGGAGTCCAGCCTATTTACCATGCCCTGAGAGTCTCAGCTATTGTTCTCCGTTCTTTTTCTGTCCACGTGTGTCCTTGTTTATCTGTGAGAGGTACTGTACTAGTACAAATTTACGGACTATTTATTTTGATGAATGTTATTGAATCACTAATGTCTTTTGCTGCCGCTCCTTCAGCCTCCTTGATGTTATTCATGTGCTTCTGATGTGTTTTGTCCTTCATTTTACAGCTATCTTTTTTTTTTTTTCTCTTTTGCAGGTGTTCACAGAAGAAACAAGACTCGCTTTTGATTGTTTACTTTTTTAACATACCTTTTAGATTTACTCATTTGAAAAAACACAAGCCATTAGCATAGCGACATTTCTCACATGACAGCATAAAAGGGGATCAGAATGTGTTGGTGCAAGTCCAGCTTTTCAAAACTGGAGCTCTGCTCTCTAGTACTATTTGAAATTGTTGTGGTAATGTCTTTTCTGTTAGCTGACTGCTGTTAGCCCTCTTAGTGCTGTCTGACATTTTGTTCCTTAAATGTACTTTTTAGTCTTCCTGTACAGCAAGCGCGGTTGCATTTGACGGTGTCTTCTTTATGCTCTAGTATTACAAGTGTGAACCTCAGTCTGCTGAAGGCCACATTCAGATCATGTGGCTTACCAAAACCAGGCATGGCTCTTCCTTCCTGTGCCGAATATGCGTGCTCCCAGCTGGTTACAAAAGTCCTCCCTGCTTCCTGATACTGGCTAGCACTAGCAGATGCAGTAATCACGTGCCAGGTTTAACCCCCAGGTAGGATATGGGAATAATCCTTTCACCTTTAAGAGGGACTAGTCTACAGTTCATTCTGTCACAGCAGAGGTTTAATTAACAGTAATCATGTGGGGTCGCAGTAATCAATTTCCCGAGCAAAAAGCATTCCCTTAGATTAGATGACATCTTTCTCATGGAGTGATCAGAGCTTGTAAGAAGCCTTTCTTGCAGTTCTGTTTTACTGTGTCTCAGGAAAATCCAGAGATCTTCGCTTGCCTCTCTAAAAAGTAAAAAAAAAGAAATAATTATAACCTTCATTGCACAGTTGGATGCATACACAAATTCCCATCAGCTAACCTGTCACTCATTTGTACTGTTAGCAAAACTAACGTAAGACGTGCTACTGTGGCATCTAACCACTAAACCCCCAAACCCCTAAAAGAGAAAAATACTATTCTACTCCAGACTGACAGCAACAGCAACACCTACACCACTTCCCCGCTTGTGTGCCCTTGATTTCTCTGCAGGCTGTTTCAGCCTTGGAGGTTCAATGGTAACCTACAGCAGTGAGACCCTGGCTGGGGCCTCCCCAGGGCAATCACAGGAGGAGAACTGGGCTCCCAGACCATCCCAAGCACGAACCTTGCACCTCAGTCTCCCGGGCATGCTGTGCGGGACTGGCAGCACCGAGGGCTTGAGGAGCAGGGTGACAGGGATGGGGTGAGCTGGCCGGGCAGCTCTGTGCGACTGGGGGCACAGCCTAGCATGGGCCCCGGGTCACCAGGAGCCTGCAGTCAGCGTCAACTGGGGAAAACACACCCCTACCAAGGGAGCAACAAGAGAAGCTGTCCCCAGCTTGACTTGGGAAGGTGCAAGAGGAGATAACTGATGCAGGAAGAATGCTTTGGTGGCTTGCTGGAAGGCAGGAAGGGGACAAACAAGCTGGGGTTTGCAGTTCCCTGCCCCTGCAGAAGGGAGAGGCTGGGAGGTGGCATGATGGGCTGGGGTGGTGGGGGCAGCCAGAGAGGGTCCCAGAACAAAAGTTGTGTTTTCTCCTTCCCAAAGGCAGGCTAGCATCTGAGGCACTGCTCTGCGGTGAGGAAGGCATGACTGGAAAAGCAGGGAGACTAACAGCTGTCACCCAGCCTCCCACCTGCAGGGAACAGAGCTCTGCATACAGTGCTTCCTGCCGGCTTGCTTGTCCATCCCTCTTCCCCACTCCCCAGACCCAGCTGGTTTCTAGGGGGGCAGAAAGGCCACAGTCTCTGAAAAGTCCTGTCCAAGGAAGTGTTCAGATTATAGTTCGGTTGTTGGCAACTCCATTGCAGGGACCTTGAAGTACGCCTGATACCCTGTGGCGCAATGCTGCATTGCCAAGTTGGAGCCTGAAAGAAGGTGGTCACCAAACTTCCTTTCCTGTGTAGTTCTGAAACTGGTGCCACACCTGGCCATCGATTTCTTCACTGAGATTTTACCATCCTCGAGCTGGACATTTAAGGTACGGTAGGGATGGGACACTCCCATACTGTGAGCAATTGTAAATTTTTATTTTAATCATCTGTTATAGCTGACCTACCATTTGCATATAAGATTTTTCTTTGTTTTCAAAGCTTAGCTCAAAACAACTATTTTGCACTCTGGTACAGAAGTATAAAGGTGTCATGAGACACAGCTAGCACACGCTTCCAAATACCTGAATGTTTTGCTCTTGAAAGGGCTTTTATCAGTTCCTGGCCTTTACTTCAAGACTTCTGAGATTTGCAGAAACACACAGGAATCCTATCTGATCAAACTTTATATCTTGCTCTTGAAGGGGGAACAGTCGGAATAAATTTCTTCTGATTGTGTGCTGCTATGTGGAACACACTAAAGTAGCAGCCAAGTACTGCTTGCTTCCTGACCTGTTACTTCAGTCACTTGCAGAGGAAATATTAACTTCAGTTTTATCAGTAAAGAAAGGAAAGGTCTTGTGATTGCTCAAGTTAGCAATCTGTAATTTAGGCCTTAGATCTCTGCCAATACAGACATTCAGTCACAGCTTAATGGAGAGAGGGATTCAATTTTCCTTTTATTCCACTGCAAGTCAGGAGGTGATCTGGGGGATTAAAATAATGGTGCAAGACTGGCATAAATGAAGGGAGTCAGGCTCCAAAACATTTGATGTCGGTAATTTTCTGCAATAACAAGGTAATTATTACTTTACATTTAACGTCTTTCATACCTTTAAGCCTGATATAGACACCTACAGTTGAGTGTCATCTATATGGTAGTCAATCTCGTACCTTTTATAATACTTAATTATAAATCTTTATTTCTGGAGAGTATTTACTGTCGAGTTAAATTATAGAAATTGGAGCGCAGTATTGTTTCTAACTGTGGTAAGGACAAAAATCAAAGGCTCCATTTAAATGGGATGCTCAGTTTGCAGCATATCTGGGTGTGTTATATAGAGTGTTCAGGGGACAAACCCCCTGAGAAAACTTTTTTGTGTGCAGAGAGAACTCCTGTCTCAAGTCTCAAATCAAGCTGTTTCACTTCATGTCAAATCAAGCTTGTCCTTCAAGTAGAAGGACCTCTTTCAAGCAATCACAGTATTCCCTTAGAGAAATGCAGACCTATTCATCAAACCAAGGATGCTGGCTAAAAAGCTGGAGAGTTATTCTTAAACCACCTTAAGCAAAATATTTAGCGCTCATTTTGTTTTGCAGGCACAGGTTTCAACAGCACGTGACTGAAAATAAGGAGCTGAAACTGGGGCTCTTCCCCAATTTCTCAAGCTAAGCATTATTTCACATTTTAAGATGACTTTGTGATATGGTCAGTGGGTCCTTTCATGATGCCTTTGACCTCTGTACCCCTACCCAGCTTTTAGATATGTTCTTTGTACTTAGAGTCGCATTGCCATACATAACTTTGTTGATGTCACCAAGGTCAAAATAACTCCATTCAGTTTGAATACTACAATTATATGGCCATCGTGCTTTGAGACAAAGCAAAAGCTTTCAGCTAGCCTTACTGGTTAATAAATTCAGCTCTTACAAGTGTTACACAAGGGCCATCTTGCCATACACTGCAAACGCAAAACAATGATTATAAAAGCAGGCACAGCTGCTTCATGGAAATTTCTCAGACATGCTTGGGGCACAAAGCCAGTGCATTTCAAAAGATTTCTTTGTTATATCAGTGTTTTAGTGTGACATTTTCCCAACAATCCCATTTTGCCAACTTAAAAAATATATTCCCCATTGGTGCCCTAACCTTTCCACAGTTGCTCAGAATGACTTTATAGGCTGACTATGATTTTGTGCTCCAGATCAGTAAGGAAGAGCTGGAAAGCCTACCAGGCTGCCCACTACAGATAGTGTTGACCCCAGAAAGAAATTCCAGTTCACATAGAGCAAAGCAGAGAAATATGGCAGAAAAACATTTGTGTAATCACATAATAGTTAAGAGTTCTGGAGATCTTTAAACACCTTATCCTTGCTTTTTAATAAAGCATGTTCAATTATATTAAAAAAAAAAAAAGCAGGCTGATATTGGGGCATGTGCTAAAGAGGACAAGCAGGTACATGGCAGTGATAGGTTAGCGGTTGGATTTGATGATCTTAAGGGTCTTTTCCAACCTTAACGATTCTATGATTCTATGTCCAAGCATGTCTTGGAATTGTCCCGTATTTTTGCTTTCGGAATGGAAGTCCTAAACCAACAGGTTCCTGGGACCATTCAGGAGCAGACCTAAACCTCTCCTTATGCTTCATACCTATGTATTGGTTGAAGGAAGAGCTGGGTGACAGAGAAGGTAGTGAGGAGCCCTTTATATTAGAAAGAGATCCCTAACAATTTAGCACTTCATTGTACTACATCTTTCTCCTTAGGCACACAGATACCACTGAAGCAGTTAATATACCAGACTAATAGCTTGAGCTCAGTTCAGCATAGACAAGTCTAACATTAAAATATCCTCAATAAAGTAGGACCGTTTGGACTCTTTCTTCCCAGGTTTGAGACTCACTGTGACAACTATTACAATTATTACCAAAATATAGAGGATTAAACTCTCAAAGAGTCTGTCATAAATTCTAAGTCAGCTCAGAGCTGGGCTACAGAAGTAAAACATCTCTCAACAGTCCTTGTGGGGAAAACTGTGTAACAGCTCAGCTCTTAAAACTTATTTTCCAGGGAGGAACAAGAGGTCAAAGAGAGTCAACATAGAGCATTAATGAAATTGGAGATGGTATCACTTACCTTTGGTGAACATGTCATCTTTTATTACTGATCCACTGTAATTCCAAGCATTTCAGTTTTCAGAGGGAACTGCTTCCAGCAAATAAGCAGTGTCTTGGATTAATGAGGGTTAGATGATTTGCACTTGGAGTTCTTCTTAACTTGTATTGCTTGCAAAAGGTTGCATGTGATTCCTTGAACTGGAGTTTTCTGCATGTTTAACACACTGGTGTGTTCCTCCCTCAGTGCTTGCTTATGGAACAGGCAGTATTGTTACTGCAGACGTGCTGATGGTCCCTTTGCAAGGGTGCTGCTTACAGATGACTATTCTGGATTGCTAAAACCTGGAAACAAATGCGGAAGCCCTGTTGGCTGACCCCTTAAAGAAAAAAACTCAAGCAAACAATCAGAGCATGGTATTTGGTTATACACTGGACCATGCAATCTTATTTCAACAGGAAGGACAGAATTGCTAGGTGAGTTGTGATCAGGTCAGAAAGGTTCACAGAAAACTAAAACCATAACCATTGTAATCTCTCATATATTTCCTTATCATAAGAACCATCAGATATAACTCATTGAATTTTATCACCTCAGTGCAAACATTCTCAGACGATGAGTTTTGATCAGTAATTTTCATTGCCTGCAGCCTGTAATGGAGTTCAGCTTCAGGCAGGAATAAATGGTAACCCCTGAGAGATGGATTTGCTGATGCAGCTAGCTCATTCAATGTCTAAATGAAACATGATGTCCCTAAGGCTAAATATTGTTTCAAAATTATTTACCTACAGATGATATAGAATCATAGAATGGTTTGGGTTGGAAGGGACCTTAAAGATCATCTACTTCCAAGCCCCCTGCCGTGGGCTGGGAGATCAGGTTGCTCAAAGCCCCATCCAGCCTGGCCTTGAACATTTCCATGGATGAGGCATCCACAGCTTCTCTGGGCAACCTATTCCAATGCCTCACCACCCTCAGAATTCCTTCCTTATATCTAATCTAAATCTATCTTCTTTCAGTTTAAGGCCATTACCCCTTATCCTATCACTACATGCCCTTGTAAAAAGTCCCTTTCCAGCTTTCTTGTAGGCTCCTTCAGGTACTGGAAGAATGCTATAAGGACTCCTCGGAGCCTTCTCTTCTCCAGTCTGAACAATTCCAACTCTCTCAGCCTGTCTTCATAGGAGAGGTGCTCCAGCCCTCTGATCATCTTTGTAGCCCTCCTCTGGACTTGCTCCAACAGGTCCATGTCCTTCTTATGTTGGGGGCCCAAGAGCTGAACACAGCACTCCAGGTGGGGTCTGATGAGAATGGAGTAGAGGGGTAGACTCACCTCCCTTGACCTGCTGGCCACACTTCTTTTGATGCAACCCCTGCATCAAAAGGTTGGCTTTCTGGTCTGCAAGCATACACTGCTGGGTCATGTTTAGTTTCTCATCAACCAACAGCCCCGAGTCATTCTCCTCAGGGATGCTCTCAATCCATTTTCTGCCCAGCCAGTATTTGTGCTTGGGATTGCCCTGGCCCATGTGCAGGACCTTGCACTTGGCCTTGTTGAACTGCATGAGGTTGGCATGGGCTCACCTCTTAAGCCTGTCAAGGTCCCTCTGGATGGCATCCTTTCCTTCCAGCATGTTGACTGCACCACACAGCTTGGTGTCATCAGCAAACTTGCTGAGGGTGTGGTCAATCCCACTCTCCGTGTTGCCAACAGAGATGTTAAACAGCACCGGTCCCTGTACCAACCCCTGAGGAATGTCAGTCATCACTGGTCTGCACTTGGACATTGACTGCAACTCTTTGAGTGTGACCATCCAGCCAATTCCTCATCCACTGAGTGGTCCGTCTGTCAAATCCATGTCCCTCCAGTTTCAAGAGAAGGATGTTGTGTGGGACAGTGTCGGATGCTTTGCACGAGTCCAGGTAGATGTCAGTTGCTTTTCCCTTATCCAGCAACACGGTAACCCCGTTGTAGAAGGCCACCAAATTTGGCAGGCATAATTTGCCCTCAGTGAAGCCATGTTGGCTGTCACCAATCACCTCCTTATTTTCCATGTGCCTTAGCATAGTTTCCAGAACGATCTGCTCCATGATCTTGGTGGACACAGAGGTGAGACTGACTGGCCTGGTAGCTCCCTGGGTCTTCCTTTTTTCCCTTTTTAAAAATGGGGGTTATGTTTCCTCTTTTCCAGTCAGTAGGAACTTCACCAGACTGCCATGACTTCCCGAATATGATGGATAAGTGGCTTAGCAACTTCAGCTGCCAGTTCCCTCAGGACCCGTGGATGCATCTCTATAAAGCTTGTTTGTAGAGCTTACATGTCCAGTGTGAAGGTATGGGCCTCATATGCTTGTTAGAAATATACTTTTTTAGCTGTTGGCACTGTCTGAACTTTTACTTGATCATTATTATGTTGATTCTAATCAAGAATGCTTTTTTAATATTACTAATGGTCAGGGGCAAACTTAACTTGCATGTTTTTCTTTAAGAATATTTGGGCATTTTCTTCAGTGAAAGGGGAGTTTTTCAGGATTCTTATATCACAAGTTTATTTATTTATTAGTAGGAGTCATTAGGCTAGTTGAATGGTCCTGTTGAACCTGGCATATTTAGACTTTGAGAATAATAGACTGAAAAAATTTGATGTTTCATGGGAACAATCACATAGAAAGAATATGAAATCTAAACAACATTTTAAAAAACAAAGCCTGATACAGTAGTTGATCAAAAAGACTTGCCTAATATTTCATCTGAAAATTGTTTCCCCTTTAACTTTTTTGAGGAAGATAATGATTTTAGAACAAAGGAAATATTTTGCTGTGAATTGCATGCAAGTCAAGAATAAAAGATCTAGAAACAAACTTTACTGATTCACAAAGGATAGAATGAGTTCTTTAAGAGAAATGCGGTGATTAGTAGTGACATGCTAACAGAAGGAAATCTATCAAGATTTAGATGGGGCAGGGTGGTGGTGGGGACATCTTCATATAGGTAACAGTCATCCAGCTCTCAAGGAATTGGTCCAAACCTGATCATACATATGCATTGGTTTAGAATAATTCCCCCCATTCTCAACACTAGGTGGATTTCAGTAGGCAGAAGTCTTTCTTTTGAAATTAATCTTTATCGTAGCAACATTCAAGTCTGAGAATTAAGTAATTAGTTGCATGGCACTGCTCTGTACATCAGCACTCCCCTGTCTGTTAAGTACATATTTATAGACTGGGAGGAACACTCATAACTGAACTGTTTATCTGTATGTAGTTACTTTGGCAGTTTCTGAAGAGTAAAGCAGTGATTTCCAATGCAATCTGAGTGTTTCTGTCTTGCAAAATCTGCTACATTATTCACAGTAAACAGGATCTTGACAAGTTAGAACTTCTGTGGATCTAATCCAGCAGAGTGCTCAAATGCAGCCTTACCTATAGCTACACAAATACCCCTGTTGAGTTCAATACATTCATGTAGGACAAAATATATGCTAAGTGCTTTGCTGAATCATGACCAGAATGCAGGAAATCACAGAATCCCAGGTTGGAAGGGACCTCAGTGATCATCTAGTCCAACCTTTCTAGAAAGAGCACAGCCTAGACAAGATGGCCCAGCACCCTGTCCAGATGACTCTTGAAGGTGTCCAACATGGCCGAGCCAACCACTTCCCTGGGGAGATTATTCCAATGGTTGACTGTCCTCACTGTGAAAAATTTTCCTCTTGTGTCCAGTTGGATTCTCCCCAAGAGCAACTTGTGTCCAAAACCTGCAGGATTACATCACATAAGACTTATTTCTGTTGTCCCTAATACTTCTACTGATATTTTTGGGAATATCACTTTTAAGGCCATTACATGCTGCAAAGTATAACAATATAACAATTTAGTCCAAGAAATTAAGCAATTTAAATTGTCAACAGACTGTATATTGCATGTTTCTCCACTAGGGAACATATATAGAGATTTTACATTTCAGAACAAGAATCCCAGACAGAAAATTCTTTTACATGAAGCTGAATAGTGTTCATTCCAACTTGAACTTTTATCTTCTGTTTCGATGGTATCTACAGAAATAGCATAGTCAGAGATCTTTTACTTGACAAAACAAATTATAGCCAGTTGTTTGATAAGAACAGCTATTACAGGTTTGATATGGTTATAGAACTATCACAGAGTTCATTTCTCTATTGATTAAAAAATATCAAATATCAATTTCAAAAACCTTTCTTCTTCTGGTACTCAACTTCAAAACTGTGAAGAATGCCATAGTGAATAGGAACCCCTCCAGCCTGCTTTAGACTCTTCAAGTGTGATAGTGACAGAAATGGTCAGTGACCAAAGAGAAAAGAATTTCAGGTTTCTGACACATGAAAGACATAGGGCTAAAAGCAAGACCTTGATGTGGCCAGGCTCATGCAGCACCTTCTCCACAGCCAGAGCAAGCGCATTCCCCACAAACAGCCTATCTCTGGATCTGTGAGATTCAATAAATAGCAAATCAATCCCCATGGCTACAGTCTAGGATGGGCCTTAATCTTAAGTACTTTTCATGGCTCAACTTGGAAGGCAAAAAGTATAATTACAACTGTGTTAGTGGTGTGAAGTTTTTTCACATGTGCAGTTATTTGTAGAGCCTGTGGTCTTCTGTGTCACAGCAGGAGCCAGGGTATACTTTTCTGTTCAGCTGTAGGGTAACAGCAGTTTTCAGAAATTCTACAGTTCATCTAGTAAATAGGAGAGATTTGTTTGGTCTAGACTGTCCCTCAATTTTCCAATACCTTTGCCATCCCTTACATACTCTGAGGGTCTTTACTGCTTACACACTACCTTTTTCTTTTCTGTTCTGGGGTTTTGCAAGAGTGCAGAAGATAAATTAATCAGCTGGGGCATGTGGGAAGAGACTGAGCAAGATTTTAGGCAGGAAAGAATAGAGGTGCAATTAGAAGAGGGATAAATCAGACTCTTCATCCCTTCAGCTTTTACAGAGGTACCCAAAAACCCCTGCACAGCTCAGCCTATCCTGTCTTTAGAATTTCCTTCCAGCCAGAGGTAGCTTGACTGAACTGTGTCGTTAACAAGGATGTCTGGCTCTGCTCAAATTGAGTTGCCACAGAGACAGGTTTCTGTGCTGACTGAGGCAGCCGGCATGAGTCCTAAGTGGAAAAGCACATATGTTGGAGAAAATGCTCTAAAGCTCTTCCAGTCTGTCAGCAAGGTGAACTGGGAAAAGATGGCCTTAGCAAAGGAACACTTAACATTTCTATCCACCAGTACCTTACATCTCCTCTTCTTCCCTTTCACCTTCTTCCCTCAGTTAAGGGTGGTCTAGAGATTTTGTCAAGAGAGAACTGAAATTGATAAATGAGCTTTACTTACCATGGGAACACTCAAATCTTCCTTCTGCTCATTTACTGAAACATGATTAGGATTTCAATGCATTCATTTTTCTTGCTTTTGCAATGACTTGTCACCTCAGCTGCCATTTTTCTTTTTCATATTTTCCTGGGCATAAGAATGGTTTACTAGTGAGAAAAAAAATAAAAAAGCCAAAGCTATTTGGAGAAGCAGGCTGAAGTATCTTGGGGTTGGTGGGGAGAGACAGGAATTAAGATGTAATGAAGTGGTGAGATGCAACAGGATGCACACTGCTTGGTTCCAGGCGTGTTTTCTTTCAGCCAAGAAGTGCATGCTAGCCAGGAAATGAACTTTTTAAAATCCCATTGCTTCTACAAGATAATCAACAAGATGATACCTTGAACCATTTGTAGTAGTTAACTTCCCCACTAACTAAAAAACTTTAACACTGTGGAGAAGAGGATTTGTACCACCTAGTTTAGACAGTTTTCCTCTCTGAGGGTGGAGAGAAGTAAATAGGTTGGTATTTGTTTCCCCCCACTGCTACATATCAATGGAATGGCCCAGAAATGCTCTAGCACATAAAAGGCCTTCAATGCTGACCACTGAAGTTTGTGTCTGATATACTTACCAAGACTGGAGCAGCCACGGTTATTTAGGATTTGCTCAAATGGAGTCAGCAGTGTTTTGTTCTGGTGTCCTATGCTAATATTAGTTCAAGCAACAGTCAACTAAGACAGAGGCTAGAGGAATCATGTGTTTAGTCATAGGAGCTGATAGCAGTACTGATACAAGAGTTACTGGCTATTTGCTTTGCTGGGTAGGGGTGAATGTCAGATTTGAAATGATAGATCAGATGACACTAAGCAAAGAGCTTGCTGATGGGATCTAAACCATGTAGAGCCAGCCCCTCTCTTTCCCACACCATAACCCTAACAAATCTATAAAGGGGCAGGAAGATAAGCTAAAGAAGAGCCAAGACTTGCAGGGTATAATTTACCAAATCTGAGGGCTCTCCAGTTTAAAGAAATCTTTGTTCTTTAGGAAGACAGAGAGGTCTGTCCCAAATCTCAGCAATTCATAGTACAGCTCTACTTTAAAGTCCCTTTTGAAGGCTGAGGCTCCTGAAGGTCCCTTACAGAGGATGGTACTGCAGCCTGCAGGAGCAACGCTCTTTTTCCAGTGGAGCAGAAAATTCCACAGGATTTACAGTAGTTTGGCCTTTTTATTGAAGTTTCTTGATTGCTGGTTTAGGCAGCCACACTGCATTTCTCTGGCCCAGCAGCAGGCCAGCATGATGTGGCAGGCAACATGCAACAGGCAAGGTGAAGCATCCATCACCCAGACCACCAAGGCTGTAGTGCAATCACCTGCAAAAGTGCAAGACAGCTTCAGTCCCTCCAGCTGCAAGTCTCCTACTTCTGTGAATTAGCTGCTATGCTGTCACACAGATGATGTTTACACGCATCTCTGTCATTTTTAATGAATCAGGCTTTAGTTAAGTTTAATAGAAGTTATCATGCTCTGTGGGGATGACTACTGCCAGGACATACCTCTTACATCAAATCCTCAGGGGACTGTGGTGTCATGTATATCTTTAGGCACAATATTCAGTTAATACTCTAATTCAAGAATGTAGTCCTGAAAACATACCCTCTTATCTCACTGGCCGTATTAAGATCCGAAATTTTTGCTATATTTCCTGAAAAATCTAAAATTGATCCCCCACTTTCCACACATTCAGAGATGCTTATATTTGAGGTGTGAGGTATAGCAGGATTGAACTTAAGCTCCAAAGGTGTCTGTTAACAGTGGAGTAAGCAGAGAACTATTCTGCATTTCAATTTCTGTCTATAAAACAGACATGCTGGGTCTTCTCTGTATCATAAGAATATCATATCTATATATGCACTTTAAGACCTGGATACTGCAGTGAAAACAGATTAAACATAGTCCCTGGTACGTGTAAAACTGTAGGACTTGGGAGGTAACCTTCTTCATAGAATCATAGAATCATTAAGGTTGGAAAACACCTCCAGGATCACTAAGTCCAAACATCAACCCAGCACTACCATGCCCAGAAGTGCTACGTCTACACATCTTCTAAATACCTCCAGGGACGGTGACTCCACCACCTCTCTGGGCAGCCTGTTCCAGTGCCTGACCACTCTTTCAGTAGAGAAATTTTTCCTAATATCCAATCTAAACCTCCCCTGATGCAGCTTGAAGCCAATTCCTCTCATTCTATCGCTGGTGACCTGAGAGAAGAGACCAACCCCCACCTCGGTACAACCTCCTTTCAGGTAGTTGTAGAGAGCGATAAGGTCTCCCCTCAGCCTCCTCTTCTCCAGGCTAAACAACCCCAGTTCCCTCAACCTCTCCTCATAAGACTTGCTCTCCAGACCTTTCACCAGCTTCGTTGCCCTTCTCTGGACACGCTTCTGCACCTCAATGACCTTCTTGTACTTGAGGGGCCCAAAACTGAACACAGTACTCAAGATGCGGCCTCACCAGTGCCGACTACAGGGGAACGATCACTTCCCTGCTCCTGCTGGCCACACTATTCCTGATACAATCCAGGATGCTGTTGGCCTTCTTGGCCACCTGGGCACACTGCTGGCTCGTGTTCGGCTGGCTGTCCACAATCTGTCCTTTTTAACCAGTTTTGAATATCAGCTCCTGAATGGCTCTGAACAATCTCCTTCACTCTCAGATTTCAGGGAAAGGCCCCATTTCTAGTCATTAAGTCATACTTTCATAGCAGTTTGTATTAAAGTACCATATGCAAAGCATGAAACACACAAGGCTTCTCCTGAGCAGCTTGCCTATCTGCTGGAGGCAGGCAATGCTCAAAGTCCATACCAGCTTGCTCCTTTTTCTCCTTGATTTAGCAAAATGTGGGGTGTATTAGTCTTCAGCTGATCATGTTTCACTTTCTCTTGCCTCCTCCTCCTCCTCCCCCCCCACCCCGAATTGTCTTACTACTTAACATGCATACAAAATTACAGCAGATTGATCTCATCTGAATTTGAAATAATCTCTCCATTAGCCTTGCTTTCTTAAAAACCTTACTTTTCAACAACACCTTTTATGACCTCAACTTAGTCTGAGAGTGTGCATTTCAATCTTCAGGGAATTATCACATATTTCCTGTTATACTCTAGGAGCTTGTGCTTTCTCCATTTCCAGACCTGAGATTTAAAAAAAAAAAAAAAAGTTTTTTTGTTTACAATAAGAAATACCGACATTTCTGTATAAAAACAACTGCAATATTGACACATTTTATGTTCTGAGGATAAGGCACATTTGAACTTCCCGAATTCTTGATGGGCACCTGCATTTGTCTCAGTTTTATGCAAAAAGCTCACGTTCTTGACCAGACATTCAGTTTTGTAAGAGAAATCTGAAATTTGGTAACCCTTCCATAGTTTCACGTGTGAAAACAAGACTTCTTGTTGCCTTTGGAGTCTATTTAATTATAATCAGCTCAGCTTTTGGTCTGTCTTCCTCTGAAGTAGAACAGATACTTATTAAAATTGATTTGTGGATAAGAGTGCCTCCTTCAGGTCACTGGTTGTGGTTCTACTTCGTGAACCTCCAGCTATTTCAGAAAACCCAATGACTTTCAGGAATTTTGATAATTTTCATACATATTTTGCAGAGTGCTGAACAGCTACCCTTTCCCACCTGCCATTTACTGTTCTCTAGCTCAGGAGAACATTTGTATTCCATGTAGGACTAATGCGGTGCAATGGAGGAAGCTGAAGACCAGAAATAATCAAAGTAAATGGTTTACAGGTTATCAATAGGATGCAGGTTCTTTCTCACTATCTAGAAAAATAAATGGTGGCTTTTTTTTTCCAGCCTGTGCAACATCAGAGAAACCCACATTTTTATGGATCACAGGAAATGTTTGTCAGCTCTTGGAATATCAAATATTGACTGTCTTCAGACACAGCACTTCAGTAATTAAAAACTTCAGCTTAGCAGTTCAAAAGGCAATGTGGCATCACAAGCAACTTCTACTGTATAGCTGCATACTGTATCCTTGCCACTATGACAGGCCATAACTTTTCTGGGAAGCCATTTTAGAGTTAGAGCAAATGAAGGCAGTTTACCTCTATCTGAGTTTTTGTCTCAAATCTTTTAAAAATTCCCTTTACGCTTTGTGGGGTTTTGGTTGGTTGGTTGGCTTTTTCCAAATATTGAGAATAAAACACATTCTGATTTAGCAATGAGAGTCCAGGAGCTGGGTGGGTTTCTTGGACTAGATCTGAAGCACCTATACTTCAAGCCATCCCCGGCAGCAAGGCAATTTCTATAAACTTCAAGCACTCACCAAGTATATTGTTTCTAGGGAATCAGTTCAGTTCTGTCATAACAGCTAAAATTATAGTTACAAACAACTTTCCAAATTTGATGTCTGTGAGCCTTTAATTTATGCTGAATGCTTGCTCCGTTTCACCAGCTTGTTTTTCAGAAAAAGAAATGGAAACAGAACCTTCTGCAATGCTCCTCACTCATCCACAAAGTAATTTGCAGACACCCGTAACAAGGGAGCATGGAAATGAAAACCAATTTATTGAAAAATAATTGAAAAGACATTAAAGTGATCTGTAGGACCTTATAAATAAAAGGCAATTTAAAAAATGGAAGCATGACATCTGTAATTAAATATTATATGATAAAAGTTTACATTTGTTATTCAATAAAGCTTTCAGATTATTAAGCCCAATTTTTGGAGAAGTGTACTGATTAAAAAGGGAAGAAGAAATAAATCCTGTTTTCCTCCTAGGAAATACACCTGTCTTGGTTACATAAGCAAGAGTTTACTTTTAAACCTCAGTTGTTATAAGTTAGCTGCAATGCCCCATCTTTTCTCCACCTACTTCTTGTTCGATGCCTCTTGCACAAGAATGTCATGATTATTCTGGCTATGAACATTAGAAATTGAATTATAGCTGTTCTGCAGAAGGATTAATATGCTCTTAGGCCTGTTCCACATACAGCCAGCTGCTTTCTGTGGTACTAACCTAAAAATCACCTTTCGCTCATTGCAGTGATTATTCCAGACTTGCAAAAATAGTCATTTTGATCCCTTTCCTTGGTTGTGTGCTTTCCCAAGATACCTGAATTAGTCACCTCTCAGACAGTTCTGTAGGCTCTCAACTTTTGGTGAAGAAATCTTTAGCTATTTTTCGCTAAACAATGTGCAGAAAAGGCACAGTGTTCTTGAATCAAGAAACTAATGCAGATAGGATGGTTTCTGGCTATAACATTTGAGCAGCTGAATCTGAACGTAACATTTGCAGAAATGCTTCAGAGCCTTAGGAGCATGAAGGTGTGCTGACTTCTGTGGGTATTTTGTTGTTGTAAAATACTTCACGGTTCATGTAGCACCAGCACTGCTTAGTACTTAGAAGTATACTTTGCAGCTCCACATTAAACTAAGCACACTGTTAATGTCAAAATAATTCACTATGAAACCTCTAAGCCCTTGAATAGCTTGGGAAAATACAATATCTCTCTCGACATCTAAAGAAACCAAGAATGACTCAAAGGACTTCGCCACAAAGATGGTCACCTGGAGTTAGGTTTCTCCAGTGCTTGGACATTAATCAAAATTAAGCAGTGATTCATAATTTTGTTATCTCAATATGACATGCACAGGCCTAACATCCCTCCGAGGTTGGAGCACAAAACAGGTACCTGCTGCTTTGCCCGCAATGGTCAGTGCTAGTGGAAGTGCTCCAAATGACAGTGAATGCTACTGCACTTGACTCTGTAAAAAGGCAGAGTATTCAAACTTTCTTCAGTGGATGAAGTATAGAAAAGGACTGAGTGCCTAGCTCTGGTGCTTAGGCAATGATAATTTAAGATCATTTTTAGATGTGAGACACTTAGCTTATGTAGGTTCCCCTCAGAAAGTCTCTTTTTACAAAACAAATTAGTTGTGTGAATTACAAACTGAAAAGTATTCTCCCACCCATCTCCACAAAGAACAGAGATGTTAGACTAGTTGTTGTAAGACAACAGTTGTGTGACTCTTTAGCTTCTCCCTGCTCCAAGGTTGTATGGCAGACAAGTGCTATACAATATTAACAGTGCTGCTTCCACAATCCTAACAGACAGACATTTCAGGCTTGTAATAGGGGCTATTTTTAAGCCAAGTAATACTAGTGATTACAACAGGATATGAACAATTCTTTAAACTACATACAAACCTGGGACTAATTTTGAAACAGTAACTGAAGAGCTAGAAAAGGTGCAGAACAACAAACATGAACCTTTTAAGTGATCTGTGTGCTTTGTGTTTCTACGGACTATATGACAATAAAGCAATTCCCCAGCACAGCATATATTAAATATGGTACATCAGCACTACTTGCTTGTACATTCAATTTCAACTTTCTATCTGAGGCTGAATTTTAAGCCTACCAGAACATGCAGCTCCTAAACACCACCCAGAAGAAACTGACTTTGTCATCTGAGCATGCACAGGCTGGAACTAAAGGCATAATCTCTGAAGACGATGGGAAATACAAGTTTGAAAGCAGTCTTCTGAGTGGCATAGTCTTCTTGGAAGTGAGGAACCTCCAGCCAAGGAATAGGGGGCTCCACAGATGCCAGGCAGTATGCCTGATACCACCTCCATACCTGGAAGCAAGCAGTAATGGAACATATATACATGGCGGGATTTTGCTAACCTTCATATATAAGCTCTTCTCCCCAACATATAGCTAAAACATGGGGTGTTTGCAGAAGAGGAAAAAATGCAATTATTTGTCAGCCAATGAATAAAAGATAAATTCACCATAATCTTAAATCTTCAAACATGCAACAGTATCCATGGATACTGAAATCCTGTGCTTGTCCACAGGCTGAGATCCAGCGTGACTTGGGAATTGAATAATTCCCAAGTTTCCCCGCAGTCCTATACATTGCTCGTGGTTTGGCACAAATATGTCCTTTAGTCATGGGCTTATAGCAGGTGGAAGCCCTGTAGCTGCTAGAAATTTGGCACTAGCAAAGTGGTGGACAAATTGTGCGTTTTGCATACGAGTTCACTGAAAGGGACTTCTCATTTATCAAAGTAGCAAAAGTTTACATCTTGGAAACCAAATCCCTTATTCCCTGCCACACTTATGCCATGCAATCAGCAAACCATTGCATACATACAGCTATCGGCTTAAGGACTGCAAAGGTGCCCAGAGCTCTGGTTAAGTCTTTCCTTTTTACTACTATAACAAGGTGCTCTGAAACAAAAAGCACTTCTAAAGAAAAGGTGTGTGTACTTGCTCTTTAGAGACATTGATTTTTTCATAACATTCCTAACACAGGAGTGTATTTTCACCTCCTTTCCAGTCTGTGGGTCTGATTTGGCACAACGAAACCTTTTCACCCTTCCTCTTCTCCTCCCTTGTTCCTGAACTGGAGCTCCGCTTATAGCTGGAAGCATACTTTGACCTAGTTTTAGGAAAGCGTACTGAAACTTACCTGCACTGGAACCGAGTTTTAAAGTTGTGCTATTTTCTGTTTAGGAGTAGAAGACATGTCGCACACCTCTTCTAAGACATCAGATCTTAAGTTTGTCATCTGCATTACAATTGCGGTAACCTGTGCAACAGTCATAGTTGCACCCGTGTTAGTTTGTGCATGGGTAAGTGTTTTGCTTTAAACATGTATGTCCTAAGTAACAGAGTGATATTTTATTGGCAACAAGATGCTGTTCACATTGTATTTTCTCCTCATGTGAAGGGGGCGTGGTGGTAGAAAAAAACCAAAGCACCTCATCCAAGGTCTCAACTCATCTTAAAAAAAGGGACCCTATTAAGAAATTTTTGAAGCACCTGCTTTTATCCATATTGCTAGGGTTGAATAAGGAAGTAAGAGATCTTCAGTCACATATAACTTCACAAGTTCAGTTAGGTTACAATTTAACTTTAGTTTGGGAGATCTGTTTTAATACAGGTGTGATTTACAAGTATAGGTTCACTGGTTTGGGTTAGATACCTAGGAAACTTTCTTATGATCTGCATCTGAAAGGAACGTGGTGTGCCCTCAACATGCTTCCCTTGGTTAGAGGGTGACTAACCCTGTTCTGCTGGAGAAGGGGAGGAGAGGAACAATACACAAGGCAGACAAAGACAGGGACTCAGATGTAAACTGTATTTCTGCACTAACATTGTCTCCTTGAGTACAATTCATTCCTCTCTCCTCTGCCTCAGTTTCCTCTGTGGAATGAGAGGCAGAAATGACAGCTATGCAAATATTTTGAGCTTCATGAATGGAGATGCCAATTAAAAAGGTAAAAACCAAAACCCCAGCAATTACTAGGTGCTCAGGACACTCACCAGAGCATTCTGCTGCAGGTGGGGACACCCAGGTAACAGCAGCACCTCACCACCTTCTTCTTCTTGCCTAGTAAATTGCGTGAAAAACTGGAAAACAGAGATATGTACCCAGATGATCATATTACTTGAAAACATATTCACATTGCAGAGCCCAGATAAATACCTTTCTTCATTTAGCTGAGAAAGAAACATCATCAAAATACTGAAAGAATGCAGAAATTCATAAGGACTTTCGTGCAAGATGATAACCAGTTCAAAAAGTCTCGGGTGGATTTAATACCACTAGGAGAATCTTCCCAAGTCTAAACTGTTCACATTTGAGTGACGGCCATTATGAAGACTGGAGGCCGTATACTCACAGCTTCTTGCCACTCTCCCAGTGCCTTGTATCCATCTCAAGTTTTCTTGCTCATATTTTCAAGCAGTTCAAAAGCATTTATTTGGCATTTGTTATTATGTCAGCTGCTTATTCCTGGTGCTATCTAATAGGATTAACTGAATGCAGAAGGTGGGGATGCACTGCTTCTGTAATACTTTGGGAGATTAAATGTTTTCTTTGTAACATTTTAAAGTCTTATTTCATTTTGCACCAATTTATAATGGAATGATTTCTCCCCTCCCTTCCTTCGCCACCTCCCTCTATGTTTGAAGAGCGGTGTGTCACCTTGAAAACAGCATGTGTGATCTAGATGAGAGAGGCAGGAGAAAAAAGCTTTAAGAAGCAGATTTGTGGTCACTGTGGGAATCAAAAGCGTAAATCTGAAAAGCATAGGATTAAGTATAATCTCAGATTTCAATGTGAGAAGTAATGAAACCATACACTCTTCTACATTCTTGTTAAAGTAAAACTATTTTTCTCCTTAGAAAGACAGTGGCAAAAATATCAGGTAAGATCTATCATTGTATTTCAGAAGTAATTCAAAAGGAGCCTGATACATTTGCAAGAGTTCTGCCCTTTATGTGGCTACTTTCCTTTATTCTAAGAATAGTTTCAACAAGTTGAATAGTGAAATATTAAGAAACCCCACTGCCTACTAGTTAATTAGAAGCATACCAGCAGAGAAGCCCACAGGTGCACATACAAAACCTCCTAAAGAAATTAAGACATATTACCTAACAACCCTGTTACTGCCTTGTTGGCATTCCTATGCCTGAAGGTAGTCTAAATAATAACAGATATAAGCTACTGTTTTAGGTAGGGATGTACTGCTGTAATGGATACCACTGAAAGCCTTCATCCCTTCCCTGAGCAGAGTATTGGGAGAAGAAGGAGCAGGGAGTGGATGTGACTGACACAAACAGATGTAAAGGCAGGGCAGGTGTCCTTCACAGGAGGCATTGCTTACTTTAATTTTGTCTCAGCTGCTTTCAGATACTCTCCTGGTTTTGGCTGGGATAGAGTTAATTTTCTTCACTGTAGCTGGCACAGTGCTGTGTTTTGGATTTAGTAGGAGAATAATGTTGGCAACACACTGATGGTTTAGTTGTTGCTACGTAGTGCTTACACTAGTCAAGGACTTTTCCAGCTCCCCATGCTCTGCCAGGGGCACAAGAAGCCGGGAGGGGAGGGGGCACAGCCAAGGCAGCTGACCCCAACTGGCCAAAGGGATATTCCATCCCATACGACACCACGCCCAGTATATTAACTGGGGGCAGTTGGCCAGGGGAAGCAGCAATCGCAGCTTGGGAATGGGTGGGGTGTCAGTCAGCGGGTGGTGAGAAGTTGCATCACTTGGGTTTTTTTCCCTGGGTTTTGCTTCTCTCTCTCTGTCATTGCTTTTCTTGTCATTACATCATCATCATCATTATTATTAATAATAATTATATATTATATTTTAATTATTAAACTGTTCTTATTTCAACCCACAAGTTTTCTTTACTTTTGCTCTTCCAATTCTCTCCCCCATTCCACTGGGGTGGGGGGAGTGGGTGAGCGGCTGGGTGGTGCTTAGTTTCTGACTGGAGTTAAACCACGACTGACACAAAGCAGAGTGCATTTACTTAGGAAAGTGAAGAGACTTCAGTTGGCTTTCACACTGGCTAGCAACTTAATGGTTTGACCTAGTGTGTTCAGGAGTCTCTTACTGTCATACTTACCTACTCACACATGACACAAGTCAGTGCCATCAGGAAGCAGCATGCTTCATGCTGCAGACACACTCCAAGAACTCTTGAAGTGGTGAAACTAAACCTCAAGTGCTACGTAAGAGGAGTTCCAGCTCCAGGTTGTGGTTGAGAAGGCTTAACTCTACTCTCTAAGCCACTGAATCTGTTAATACACACGTGGATTACTGTAAGACGAGAAAGAGCAGCTTTCAGTTACATGGGTTGGTTTGCATTTTAGCTTTAAATTTGTCCTCCTTAGACATTTCTGAATCCTGACTCTTTCACCGCTTCTTTCCTGTTCTCCGACCTGTTTCACCTTTCCTTCCAAATGTGCATTCTGCTGGATTTTAACTTCTAGTTGGAATTTTGATCTACATGTAGGGAAATTTAATGTTCAAGAACAGCAGCTATTGAAATGTCAAAGCTGCTGGAATGAGCTGAATTATGCAAGCTGACAGGTAGGAAACCTATCTTTTGCCTATTTACTTCGGCAGCTCCTACAGCAAATAGTGCAATTTGCTATTGGCAGGAGGATGCTCAGCACCGTTCTAAGTAGACATCTCCATCCATCCACCTCCACTAATCTTTGGGAGAATTTGGCTTGAAAGAGTCATTACATCCTGAATCTATCTCACTCAGCCTCTCCATTATGCCATTTTATTAACATCTGTGACGTGACTGAAGCATTCGTGGTTTCATTCATAACCTGTACAAAACCCAGCTACAGACATTGCTGATAAATGAAGCTCCAAGTTCGACGTGAAATATTATTACAGAATACATCAGTTTTATGTAAGAGGTACTGATGTTTTTATGGCCTCTCTATTCAGAGTAATGGGACTGTACTCACAGGGGCTTCATCATCTGAATAGCAAGCATCTTTTAGATTGACAAAGCCATTTATAAAACCTGCATCATGAGTCAAGGCTAATTATGTAAATCAGAAGTTTTTCTTGAAGTGAGAATTACTGTTGCTTTCCGTTGATGAATGTGGTCTGCATGTTCTCTGGAGAAACTCCTAATCCCTAACAGTATCCTGAAAATAACACTATGCTAATGAAGGCCATTTTTTACTTGTCATTCTACCCAATAAAATTTGAGCAATGGGTTTTTGCATATGGACATATGCAATGTAATTTCCTGAGCAATTCCTTTCTCATGCCATGACCAATGTAAGGTCCCACAAATTATGAGGCACAGCACCTGCAACAGCTGTTCTTAGTCATGATGAAATGCATGTTCCTTACTTTGGCCCCAAATAGTCTGAAAAATAAAGGTTGAGATAAGGCAGAGTCTTCATAAAGTGTTTCTGAACCCTCTTGGTGGATCTGAACAATACTTTGCTGAGCTAAAGAAAACAAGTCAAATATTACTAAGAAGTAGCTGCTTTTTTTGGTCTAAAATGTGTTTTTAAATGTCTCTTACACGCATCTCCCTGGCAGGAAATTTGATTGAATGCACGGAGGTGGCCAGTTACAAGCAATGCAGGATTTGATGAATTAGCTAAAACTCTGTGTTGCTCCACTTCTTGCTACAGGTCTCTTCTTTTCTTCTGAATTTGTTACCTTTCCTGTCCTGTTGCTTTGCCAAAACCCTGATAATCTGAACAAAGAGGCACCCCAGCAATGTTCATGCTGAACATCATGCTGCTTTCTCTCTTCCTGTCCTTGTTGCCTAAATACAAAAGTATGCTACATCATTAAAGTTGCATCTTAAAACTTCAGTGTAACAAAACAGTTTTTCAGTGTTATTCTGACCTGGGAAACATGGAAACGGGAGGAAAGTTCAGGTCGTTTATCATTACGAACCACTCAATCCTAAGCTGTTGAATGATACATTGCCTCGAGTTTCTGTATGACTCAATTTTCTCTTGTTAACCCTTTTATTCCAATGTTCCATCAAAATGCAAAACAGTATTTTAAGACAGCTTTAGGAAAATGGTAGGAAAGTTCCGGGTCCATCTCAAATCCTAAAATACCTAAATGGGAGTATTTTCTCTTGATTACTGATGATGAAAATCAGGGAACAGATTCCCTGTTGATATGAGACTACTCAGAATGGTTCTGAATCACCCTTTCCTTTCCTTCTTATCATTGAAGCAGGAAGGGGCTCACTGGCAGCTACAAAACTCAGTGTGCTCCTCTCCAAGTCTGTTGCAAACTCTGGTTTATTAATGGGAGGCAGGAAGTTTCCATAATTTAAGCTTTCAGTATGTTCCTGTTAACTACTATGTTTTGATCTCCTTTTAAATTCAACGGGAAGAAAGACAAGCTTTCAAAATTCTTAAAGTTGTTTCATTATCACAAGATACTATCTAAGAAAAGTAGGTGTAAGATTTAAATAACTTCAAGTGGCTATTTAGAGATCTGCAAGGTGTCCAGACTTACAATACTATTTAATTATTGTAGGACTCATTCAATAGTCATGAGAGACTAGAAGACATATTTCTAAATCAATCAGAAGGTTATTAGGAGAAATCTAGTAGGTTGATGGAAACAACCTACCTACACTCTCTTCATTTCAGTGTTTCATGTTGAGCTGATCAGCACTTTCTAATGCGACACTATTTCGCAGCATTTGCATTCTGAGTACTGGAAACATCACCTTAGATGAACAAGTTTGGGCACTAGTATATTCAAACGTTAGGAAATGTTTAAACATGAGGGGGAAAAAAGGTACCATTTACAGGCTAGGTAGATGTGCTGCTGAAGAAGACAAAGGTAACTAAAAGATACTTCAGCTTAATGCTTTCCCAAAAGAATATCACCTGAAACTAGCTTGATAGATATTCTCTATGAACTCCATGAGCCCAAAACCTTTACTTAGTGGGGGGACAGAGCTCACAAAGGAATTATCTGTTATCAGTTCATTTTTAACTCTACCTACCTTGTGTCTGACATTTTGCAACCACAGATAAACATAGTCCCTTCTCCAGGATGCTTTCTGCCCTCAGAGAAAGAAGGCTACTGGGCAGAAAAAGCAATAAATTTTAACTGTGATGAGACTTTACATAAATATTATAGTAGTTGTGCATGTAAACAGCTGAGTTACTCTGGGAGCCTGACACTAAGAACTGGAATGTGAAGAAATGCATGTGTGTGTGCATGCATATATATGCACACATATGCATATATGCATATGCATATATGTAAATTTATATTAGTCCAGAACACTTTAAATGCAAAATAGTCACATGGGTAGACTGTGCAATATTTAGAATATATAAACATTTTGTCCTTTATTCCTATTTTCATGTTTTTGCAGTAATGTTTGGCAAGAAATATAATACTGATGGTCACTTATGGCCTCTAGTTTTTAAAACAGCACTCCTTTTTTTGGCATCCCAGGAACTTCAACATTCTTGCCTAAACTTTAGATGTAACAACTTAGTTACATTAAAATATAACTCCAAGTCTTTTAAGATGTACCTTTACCACTGCAAGTACAAAATAGTGCATTAAATAACTTAATGTTTCCTTTATGTTCTTTCCTGCTTCAAAGAAAATCTCCATCTGTTAGATCACATTCACAACCATCAAGAGATGCCTTGATATATGTGGACATGAATATTAGAAGGCTGAGTACCAAGAGTAAAAGATGAATGACCGTGAACTGGAAAAATAATGATGTTCTCTTACTCTTCCTGTACCTTGCCAGGAAAGTTATACACATAGTACATTTTATATAAAAAACCCTACTGATTTAGCACTGCATACAAGTAGCATAAGCCTCACTTGTTTTTTCTTGAGAGCCTGAGAATTTAATCCGGTATAGCAACTTGAAAGTCAGGCTCAGAGCCAACAGGGTACTTCAGTTTTCTGGAATTAAGGCGATCCCCAAGTCTTATGGATATAAAGGGACTAGTTATTTTATTGCAAATGTTGACCTCCTTAGAAGTATTTTGTAGATTCCAGGGTGGTTTTTGTTCTTTAGCCTCAACAAAAAAAAAAAAGGTAATTATCTTAATAAGTCATCAACAGGTTGTTGGTTTTTTTCAATCAAAATAATGAAATCCCAAGTGCAACTCCTCAAACAGTAAGGGTGCAAATATTGTTTGCATGCTGCACCAACCACTCAGCTGATCCAGTGGGTACTTATCACAGCGGCATATTTTTTAAAGACCTACCATTCCGGTCAAGTACTAGCCAGATGTTTGCTTTCAGTATGCCTTCATTCATTAACACTTTTGATTAGGTGTTATTTTCTTTTCTGTTTGACTTCAGACAATATGTAGTACCTCTATGAAGGTATCACTGCTCTTACAGATAGCTAAAAAAACCAGGAGAAATACCCAGTGATTATGGACCAACTTCATAGCTCCTCGGAGGACAAGCCATTAATATGCAATAGTCACTGAACATGGCAAATCATTGCTGTTTCTTTCCCCTCCTGTTAAAACAACGTGTTGTTATTCACTAGCACCAGAAATAACTACCAGCTCCTACAATTCCTGTTAGTTTCATACTAGGCAGCATTTGTAAAAGAGTCAGGAATTCACATACTTACCTGGACTTGATGGAGCTACCCTGCATATTCCATGCCATAGACTGTACGCCACAGTATCATCTCCCACGCAGGTTTGCTCTTGGATGTCACAGAGCAATGCTTGTTTCTCAGTCACTTGACCAGGAGCCATGGCAGCCTAGACGCGTTGCACGCCATCTAGCATGATAACAGCTGATAGAGCAAGAGACAGACAACTCTTACGGATCTGTTTAATTTCTATCTCTACAATGAAACAGGAGTTACGTATCCCTCATATGTGGAAGGATTTGAATTTAACAGGTACAACAATCTACTGTTGCTAGCACGAGCAACCTACTGAAAAGATAGCTCTGCATGGAACTGTGTTTTACTACACACTCTCAAAATTTTCTTTTAGGATAGGAAGGCTTTCAGAAAATCCAGGGTGACACAAAAATTTAAGCAAATAAGAGGAAAATGTTGTTGTTGCTTGCCAGTCCAAGGAAGCTTCCTGAAAACGTTAATAACTATTAGTCCAAGATAGTGAGATCTTTGAAATAAAGTTGTTTTGCACCAAAGATTAAAACATAGGCGAGAGCATTAAAATAGGACTTTTCATAAAACATTTTGAAACCAGGTGATCATCAAGACCAAGTCTTTCTCACAGTTATTCTGAGCACAGTGACATTCTCCAATTTGCAGAGGTTTTGCCTGAAGTGAGAACCCTCACCCCCACCAAACCCAAAATCATATACATACCTAACTGGTTTGTAAGCTAATTTCTGTTTGTAAGCTAATTTCTCCATTGAAGTAGCTTACACAGGCTAGGTATTCAAAACAAATATAGAAATGCACATACTGAGAAGTCATCCAAGTTTTCAATTCTCTTTTGGGCAGCCTTGCATGACAAGGAATAAAGGATGACATCGGAAGAAACGGGTTGTGCTACCTACTTACATTTCCAGTTAGAAAGCAGATATTCCTTGCAAAGCAGAAAGGGAACAGATTAGGTAATCATGCTGTTTCCTTCAGCCAGAGAATTTCCAAACTTTGTCACTGCTTGGGTAACAGATTTGCAGAATATCCAGAATTTATCTAGTACTGTAATTTTAACACCAGATTTTAGTATTTGTATGATTTGTATGCATCCCCACCCCCACCCCCTACCTCCTTTTCCACATACATTTAGGCGTCAGAAAAACTCTAGAAATAAACCCAAGCATTCTCCAAATATAAATCCATTTCAAGATCACTTGACGGTAAAAGCAAGGGTTTGCTGTTTGCGCTCCCTCTTATGGCAGAACAGTAACGAAACAAGTGCTAGAGCCAAGAAGAGCAGAGCTGGAAGTGTAGCTATGAGAATATACAGAATTGTTTTAAGAATAGTTAGGCTCTGGGTAGCCAGCACTGGCCAAATAATGAGAGCTCTTAATGGCTGAGTTCAACTGGAATTATAATACCTGCCCTAATAATATGGTACTTCAGTGGATCACATCCCACCATTTCTGGGTTCAAAACAACTCACTGAAGGGGACATTCATTTGCCCCGCTATGTCCTGCTCAAGCCATCCAGGCTCTGCTCACCACAAGCCAGTTTACTTCTTCATTACAAGATGTCATTCAAAATGAAAGTGTGGGTGAGGGAGGAAGCAGGATTCACATATTGTTCGCACAACCCCCAGTAGCGAAGAACTTTTGAATTCGGTCCCTTTTTTAGCCTAGAATTGCCATGGGAACCCTTCTCTGTATGGATGTTGCTGATAGCCTCTCCAGCAGTTAGTTTATGCACTCACCAAGCAACTCCATAAACCTTTTGTGCAGCTCTTGGTTGATGAGTCTTATCTTGCTTTACTTGGAGCTCTTACAGTTGTTTTCTTCCAGACCCTCAAAAGGGAGCTGATTTCTCACTCTCTTCTCTGACTTAAACTACTCTTAAGTAAAAAGAGAAAGACTGAGGCGCAAGATACTGGCTGAGAGGTATTAATGAGCGGCCTGTCCCCATAGGAGCCATGCAACCAAGACCCTTAGGAGGAAATTAATTTTCCAGGACATCACATATCCAGCCACATAGTGCTTTTGCTATCAAAAGGACTGCTCTGCTACTGCTACAAGGACTCTGCACAGTATGGTTAGCTAGCCTTTAATTTGTGCAGGAAACTTAAATATAGACTTTAACCTCACTTATTTCTAACAGAGCTGAAACAGGAGACAGGAGTAGAGGACTCAATTAAGATTTGAAGAGGGTATGGTGAATTTTATCAGCTTGAATTACAAAGGTTTAAATGGGCTTATCATCCTGTCAGGCAACCAAGAGAAAGAAACTATATTATTCACTATGCAGCAGCGCTGCTAATAGAGATTGGATTTCATGAAAGGTCAATGACCTTTCATCATACCTTTGGCATTTACCTTCTTAACCATTATCTAAGTCCTCTAAATTGCCTAGCTGTGTTCAACATGCTGCGCAGAATCCGGCCTCACAAATCTCTTTATGATATCTGAGACACCGTTCTTGCCCACTGAAAGTCCCAGAGCTGTCCTCTGCAAGCTGAACACTAGGCAGATTACTTAATGCCCCAATAAAAGTATCTTCCACGAGGGTGCTCTCAGGCTTGTTGAGAAATACTACCCTGCAGAGGCAGGCAGCACTTTGAACAGTGAGGAGAGACAGCTGACACCAGTTCACTGAAGTCTTCAGCAAGTAACTTAACATCTCAGCAGGGCTAACCAGCTACAGTTCATGCTAGCTGCTAGCTACAGGTAAGGAAAGGAAATGTTCCAGCCCCTGGAGAGCTTGACTGAGCCTGCTTTAAGCACCAACAGATTTCCCTTTCCTCCACCCACTTTCCTTTCCTATTCAATTCACCACAATTCTCTTTCCCTGTACCTCTCCACATCTCATTTCAACAGCAATACATATCTTACTTTCCCTTTACTTTTGGGTCCTCTTTTTTTTATAGAAGTGTTCCCTTTCATCCAGGTAACTTCAGTGCTATTCATTGTTTGGCTATATATCTTTTATTGCCCTAATTACTGCTTCTTGCCATATATTTTTCCACTTTCCTTACATTTATGTAGTATTTTCATTTCCTAGCCTCCTATCTCTTCAGTCCTTGCTCCATTTAGTGTTCTCATTTTCCCCTGTAGACCCACCCCAAGTAATAAATACTTGTTTTGATAACAAACTCAAGAGCATTTGAGTTTCTTTCTTCCCAAGTCCTTTTGCTAAAAAAAGATTATGCACTTGTTGCAGTAGCAGCCAGAGGGTGCCACTGAAATGAGGGTTTCTGTTGTGCTAAGCACTGTAAAGGCACATTAGTCTGACTAGTTGTAGTCACAAGACATTATTCAAGTTTTCTAAAAGCACTGACCCCAAAGGGGACAAAAAGTAAACTGTTTAAAATGAGATTCTGAAAAGTAAGTAGTGTTTATCCATAATTATTAAGAGAAGAAACACATTGTGAAATGGTGCTGAAACAGGGGAGCTTTCAAGAAATATTTGCTCAAGCTTTTCCAAAATGAAGCATCAAAACAATTTTTAATTAAAATTTTAGATATTATTTCAAATGACCTTTTGGTGGGAAACTCTTCCTGTAAATGTTACCAGCTCTAATTGTGAGCTTTCTAGGCAAGTTGTTCAAACAGAAAAACGCTTATATTGCCTTTCATATAGACATTGGGTAAATATAAAATCGTCAAACATAAAATTTGATATCACAAAGGAATGGCATTATCGTAGATGCACACAACTATAAAAGTCATTTGTGCTAGACATGAGACACAAATGGCTCTGCCAGCCAGGAAATGAGTTGTTGCTGCCTCTGCAGGGCACCAGTGACTCATCCCAGGCAGAGCATGGTTGTGCCTCCTGCAGCACCTGTGCTGCCAGCCTGCCCTGGACGTGGGCACAGGGCTCTGACTGGGGCTGGCAGAGGAGTGCAGGCCCCCATGGGAAGGTCAGACTGCCCCCACCAGGGGCATATGGGGCAGACATCAAGGATGTGTCACCGCAGCAGTACAGAAAGAGCTGGTATTTGTTGAATGC
Source organism: Phalacrocorax aristotelis (assembly GCF_949628215.1). Taxonomy (NCBI): domain Eukaryota; kingdom Metazoa; phylum Chordata; class Aves; order Suliformes; family Phalacrocoracidae; genus Phalacrocorax; species Phalacrocorax aristotelis. The sequence goes on along the minus strand of NC_134276.1, from coordinate 121,965,346 downwards.
CTGGTGAATTATACAGGGTAACTAAGGTACTAGTGTTCATGCAAAACATGGACAGGCACTGGGGTCCTGCCTCCCCCATGCTGCTATTGGTCAGCTGTTGGCTTCAGATGGAGAGATTTAATCCCTGCTTCCTCTGCCACAGCCCCCACTGTTCTCCCTCCCATCTTTGTGCCTGCATACGCAGTGCAAGGATCCAACTAAAGAATCAGTCTTCCACAAACTTCATGTGTGGAAGCAACCAGGAATTCTCTGAGACAGGGCTCATTTTATCTAGACAGCTTTTTTGGCCTTAGATACAAATGAAAATATCCATAAAAGTATTAGAATTACTACTAAACAAACAAGCAACATTGAAACTAAGGCAACACATGAAGTCTCACTATCCTACATGTTCCCCAAACTTCCCAGGACTAGAATTACAATACAAGAAGAGTATTTCCTAGAGAAAACCCAAGTTTCAAGACAAAATTTTAAGTTTTATGGATTCATTGACGTGGAGCAAATGACAAATAACGCTTTCGTATTTCTGATTAGCTTTACTTTGTTAGAGTGTTCTATCTTCCAGGTTAAATATTTCCTTGCAGTTCAAGACCAACCCCCCAAATTCTACCAGAAGAAAAGTGTCATGAAGCAGACTGTTTCACACCACTGTGCCTAAAGCATAATCTTTGCTGCAAGCCCTGCCTGAGCTTCACACTTGAAGAAAGAGATACAAAGGTCAAATGCAAAGCGAAAACCTCCAAATATATGTGGTTTTTTTTACCTACCCACGTTTTTAGGATAATGAAACAGTTTTAAAAATAAAACTATACCATTATTTCCTGACAGACAGTATGCAAAGATACAATAGCTGCTTTACTCATTGCAAAAAGCAATACAGATCACAAACTCTTCTATCCAATCTAGAGACCAGTTTCTAGTCCTAAATACATTTTGTTGTGAAACATTGAACTTTTCTAGCTATGGAATCTCTCACCTTTTCTCCATTCATTTTTCTTTACTGGACAAAACAGTTACTACAACCAAATTATTTAGAATAGAAATAAGAAGCAACAAAGTCTTCTTTCAATTCACTTGCTAAGTGAACAGGAAGTTGCAACCGAAGTCTTACAATGAAATAAGAAAATAGCCTAAATAGAGCATAGAACAAACAAATGATGCCTTTGTCTGGTGAGCTTTGGCAGATATTTGTCAGATAACTGGGGCAAACGTAGAAACTTTAGGCAGTTGTATGTCTGCACTTGCCCACTCTTGGATGAAAAACAAAGGGTATGATAATATCAAAAACAGGTGTAAAGAGAGAATTATACAGGCGTAAGGGCTGTTCCATAATAAGATATTAAGTACTTTTTGAACATCCTTCCCTTCGCACTGAAATAAAAACGGGCAGTGGTTTCATCAGCTTGATAGATTTTCATACTAGCTGAAGGTATGTAGGCCCTAGTCCCTCACTGATGCATGACTGCTCTGCAGGTTAAATGAAAGTCTCCATCTCCCCTATGCCCTCATCCCAAAGATCTTGCTGTCTTTCTGCAGCTGCCACCTCTGTACTCTGCTGCTTTCTACTACACACAGGTACCAGGCCAAGGAGGTTTTGGAGAGGACAATGAAGAATATTTGCACTCAGAAAATTGCAATCAGAACATTTGGACATTGTCCAAACATTTAGAAACTCATGTGCCACTTGCAACACTTTCCATTTCCTCGTATTATGTAGGAGAGCTCTGTTCGGGTGGCCTGTGTGCACTCATTCAGTCTTGCTTTGAGGACTACCATTTGCAAGCAAGTATTACCTGAGCTGCACTTGATCAAGAAGCAGCCATCAAATGTTATCTGCAACAATGAAGGAAATAATAATCTATGAAACATCTTGTGCTTGTATTCAAAGCGTCGTATTTAAATATATAAAGTGACAGAAATATCAGCTGGTATGACCTTACAATGCCTAAAAGTCTCACACGTTTCCTTTTGCTCATGTTTGTTTATGAGTCAGAGCAAGGTAAGGCAGCAGTAGTTTCATTCAAATATTACATTCCCCTGACATCAGGAAGAACATGTTCAAAATAGATGAATGGTTCAGAATAGCTTGACTTGCCCCTTTTCCTCCCAGGAAAGGACATGCGTGGTATAACTAGGGTTCTAGACCTGACTTTTTCCCCTAGTTAGAGATAATAGATTTAAGCAGGAAAACAAACAAACAAACCAACCTCGATCTCTCTTTCTAATCATCTGTACTAAACTGAATGCAACAGATTGTTCTGTTTCTGTAAAATAAGGTTGTAGGAAGCAAATCCCTCTACTAAACTAGCTGGAGGGGTGGGGGGAACCCACATTGGTAGCACTTCACTATCCGTAAGTTCACTTTTGGTTTTTCACTCAACCACAATAACCAGTCTAAGATTTTCTCTCTCTTGTTTATGTTCTGACTTTATTTAATCTGTCCACCTCCGTTAGAGGTGACAGAAACTTAGCAATGGAGAACATCCAGGATCTTTAAATTTATAACTGCAATGGTTGCTGGATCTATTGTTTTGGAATTGACTGGCAAGGGGTGGCCCAAGAAATGAACTGTACCCTAGATTCCAGTGCATAAACTGTATACTTGACAGATGTCCTGCTAACAGAAGAAAAAAAGATGCTGCAAGCTGTATAAAGTGGGGGCATGGAGGGAAGAAAGAGCAAAGATAGAAGAAAAAATAGGTGCTCCCACAAACTTACCTATAACACAAGGCCTCATGAACTTGTGCTTCACCTAGAAACTGCATCCCATCATATATAAACTTATTTTTCCATTAGTGACATCTGGAACAGCTCAGCGCTAAGTGGTGCTGGTGTACAACAAAAGAGGCAGCCTTCTGGTTCTATAAAATAGGAAGACAAGCTATGTTCCTTCTTCATATATCATCAGGCAGTAACAGGATAGAGAGATTTCAACATATGAGGCCCAGGTATCTATGAAGGTCTCGTTGTTCCTGTCAGAGCTCACTTAAGACAAGCTTGTCAATCAGAAAGATTAAGGAAAGTTTTAACATCTTTAGATATGGACTTTTTTTAGTTCAATGGTAATGTACTCACCCTCCTCCCCAAAAAGAGTACTCAGGCAAATGTTTTAAATTCAGGAATTAGGGGTTCTGAATGATTCAACTTCATGCGCTTTCTGGCACTGAGCAAGAGGCCCTGATGATGGAGAACCAGTCAGCATTGAGGATGCAAGATAGAAAATACAGATACTCCTCCACAGCAGAGGGGGGCAGGTGAGGCCGACAGACAGGCAATGAGTACTCTAGAAACACTTTCCTCATTTTAGGACGATGCCAAATTTCTAAGGTGAACACAATGTGGTCTGCCCGGGAGCTGACAGCATGACAACCTTCATGACCCACTCCCATGCACAACAAACTATGTCAGCATGAAGTCCCTGAAATTTGTGGACTGTTTCCAGCATGGAGCACATCAAGCTGTCAGGTGAGGTTGTCACAAATCACTCAGCTTTCAGCCAGGAGGCTGAGGGGAGCTGGCATTGGAAAGAGACCATGACAGTCTCTGGAAGCTTGACATGCTTTTCTAAGCTGATACTGAAAGAAACTGCCATGACAATAAGGAACAGGCAGGCAGCTGATACATTCAGCAGGCATATCTATGCATATCGAGGGTGCTAACTAGGCCCCTTCTTGGCTGGGAATGCTGAGGGACAGAACAGACCATGTACAGATAAAACACACCATCTTCTCTGTCAGCACCATTAGCAAAGGGAGTCAATAATTAAAACATCTTGCTACTGACAACCAAAATCCAGATTAAAGCTTGCATTCAGAAAGCCACCAATATCTTGACTAAGGAGAAGGAAAAGAAAAAAAAGGCTTTGTATACAAATGGTTAATTTTCTTCTGCATCAGTAGATGGCGCTCTTTGTATTCTATGGCAAGTTACTTCTGAGAAATGGCTCTTGCGTGCCCGGGGATGAAATCTTTTTCCACACGCCCCTATTCATCTCCTTAAATTGCCAGACCTTCCCTCTAAAGTGGCTGGACAATAATCATATTAGCGCTCAATGGGTTCAACCAGGAGCTTTAGATTAATCTGTCATGGTAAATAACCAAAGGAGTTAGAGGACATGCAGGATTTCTATGCCTCTCTGGAAGACTACCACTTGGTAAATACTAATGCGATCCTTCCTTTGTAAGTGCTGCTGAAGGCCATCTCTCCACGCTTCTGTCCATGGTTGTCCTGGCAGGAATGTGCTGAACAGCAGAGTGACACGACTTCTGACAAAGCCCAAACACAGTGCTTGTGGGTGCATGGTGTTTAAAGCCAGCATATAAAATTGGCACACTGGAGACACATCAAAACCACCCTGCACACTTCTGTAACACCACTTGCTCCTATTAAGCTACCAGAATCCCAAACCACTATATTCAGATAAAATTTCCAATTGCAGAATGAGGGAGGACACATCCTGGGAAACCCACACAAATACCAGCCCCTTTTCTGATCCCCAGAACAGAGGCGTCCATGGTCCAGCCAGCAGCAGAACCAGCTGTCCTCATCTCCACAGGCAGGCACAGATGCCCTTGTCCTCTAGAAATGGAGCATCTGGGCATTTGTTCCAGCGTACTCACTGTAACTGAGGCAGGTGATGGAATATCAAGCAGTCTTTAAATAGCCTCAGAGGCATGATGAAACAGAATCAATTCCTGGGATAACAGGAGGAAAATAAGTCCAAATATACACACACATAAATCAAGCAAGTTGGCACACTTACATAAAAATGCTATAAATGCTGCAGTACTGTGCAGGACTCTTTGTCCTTTCCTAGTTGCCTTTTAAGTCTATAGCCTTCCACAACTGGTATTCATTTTTTCATGTCTTCCTGCTGAGCCTGGCCCTAGAAGATGCTCAATGACTATGTGTTGTATAAAGTGACCTGGATTTATCAAAGAAATTAACTTATACCGCAAAACGCATCCAGCCTATGACAATAACAGTATGACCACTGTCATGGTTCAGCCCCAGTCAGAAACTAAGTGCCACCCAGCCGCTCGTTCACTCCCCCCACCCCAGTGGAATGGGGGAGAGAATCGGAAGAGAAAAAGTAAGAAAATTCCTGGGTTGAAATAAGAAGAGTTTAATAATTAAAATAAAATAGTAATAATAGTAATAATAAAATAATAATAGTAATAATATAATGAAAAGGAACACAATGAGAGAGAGAAGCAAAACCCAGGGAAAAAAACCCAAGTGATGCAACTTCTCACCACCCGCTGACCAACGATGCCAGTCCCTGAGCCGCGGTCACTGCTTCCCCCGGCCAACTGCCCCCAGTTAATATACTGGGCGTGGTGTCTCGTATGGGATGGAATATCCCTTTGGCCAGTTTGAATCAGCTGCCTTGGCTGTGCCCCCTCCCCTCCCGGCTTCTTGTGCCCCTGGCAGAGCATGGGGAGCTGGAAAAGTCCTTGACTAGTGTAAGCACTACATAGCAACAACTAAACTATCAGTGTGTTGCCAACATTATTCTCCTACTAAATCCAAAACACAGCACTGTGCCAGCTACAGTGAAGAAAATTAACTCTATCCCCGCCAAAAGCATGACAACCACAAACCACAAACAGTGGCACTGACACCACTGAAGTAGCAATACGCTACATTCCTTGTCAATCATCTTTCCCTCCAGAGGCAAAAAAAAACCCAAACCAAACCCCAAAAATGCCCCAAAAGCCCAAGGATGTATCTGTTTCATTTACTATCCCCTTAATTCCATAGCAAACCGTATCATGGTCCTATTCTTCATAGGCCTGACGATGAGTCTTTTAATCTCTGGCAGTGAAGGTAACCACAACAAACCATATGGAGACAACCAAGACTTCCTCAAGAATTAGCTCCTCTACAGGTGTTTCCTTTTTAAACCTAGAAAAGCTCCTCTTTTTTTGTTGGTTGTTAGTCTGAATTTCCCCTTGTGTACAGAGCCTGCTCTGTGCCCTCAGCAGGAGGTGGAGTTTTTTCACAGAGCAGGTGCAGGAGAGAAGCAAGTAGCTGGAACATGAGTCTCTGTCTCAGGTGGCAAGATTCAACACTTAGACAGATTTCTCCACACAAATGGTTGTGGTTTATATGTCTGTTACCTGCTTCCAACCTCCAGCTCCCCCGTGCCCTCATCCCAGCACGGTCCTTATGTCACGACTTAGTTTTACTCTTGCAGCAGGCCTCCCAAAGATTTCAAGAAGGCCACATTAGCACCACCATCCAAGGCTCCATGCCTCTGGCTACTTTAAAGAAGCTTGGCCCGCATCATGGGAACCTTTGTTATCTGTCCTTTACTGAAACAATTTGAGTTCTGCTCGGTGTCTTTCTCCCACATCTCTCTCTTTATTCCTTACCTCTTCCTCATCTTAAATCTTGCATCTCTTTTCCCTGCAGTGCTACCCAGTTGCTCTTTTGTGGAGGGTTGTCCCTGGCAGGACGCCAGGTGCCCACCAAAGCCGCTCTGCGACTCCCCTCCTCAGCTGGACAGGGGAGAGAAAACATAACAAAAGGCTTGTGGGCCAATACAGGGAGTGATCACTCACCAATTACTGTCACAGGCAACACAGGCTCGACTTGGGGAAAATTAATTTGATTTATTACCAATCAAATGAGAGTAGGATAATGAAAAAATAAAAACTAAATCTTAAAACACCTTCTTCCCACCCCTCCCTTCTTTCAGGGTTTAACTTTACTCCCGATGTTCTCTACCTCCTCCCTCCCCGCATGGTGCAGGGGGCTGGGGAATAGGGCTGCAGTCGGTTCATCACACCTTGTCTTTGCCGCTCCTTCCTCCCCAGGGGGAGGACTCCTCATGCCCTTCCCCTGCTCCGGTGTGGGGTCCCTCCCATGGGAGACAGTCGTCCCTGAGCTTCTTCAACACGGGTCCTTCCCACAGGCTGCAGTTCTTCATGAACTGCTCCAGCGTGGGTCCCTTCCCTGGGGCACGGCCCTTCAGGAACAGACTGCTCCAGCGTGGGTCCCCCACGGGGTCACAAGTCCTGCCAGCAAGCCTGATCCAGCGTGGGCTCCTCTCTCCATGGGTCCTGCCAGGATCCTGCTCCAATGCAGGCTTCCCATGGGGTCACAGCCTATTTCAGGCACCCACCTGCTCCAGCATGGGGTCCTCCATGGGCTGCAGGTGGATGTCTGCTCCACCAGTAACCCCTATGGGCTGCAGGGGGACAGCCTGCCTCACCGTGGTCTTCCCCACAGGCTGCAGGGGAATCTCTGCTCTGGTGCCTGATGCACCTCCTCCCCTCCTTCTTCCCTGACCTTGGTGTCTGCAGGGCTGTTCCTCTCACATATTCTCACTCCTCTCCTCACCTGCAATTGTGCAGGGTTTTTTTTTTCCTCTTTCTTAAATACATTATCCCAGAGGTGCTACCACTGTCGCTGATGGGCTCAGCCTTGGCCAGCAGCGGGTCCACCTTGCAGCCAGCTGGCAATAGCTCTATCGGATATGGGGGAAGCTTCTTCTCACAGAAGCCATCATCATGTCCCATTCCCCACCCCGCAAAACCTTGCCACACAAATCCAATACACCTTTCCAGCAAGATCCACGATCCCATTATTCAATCTTTGATGCAATGTGTTCATTGTTAAACTCAAGCATCCATAACTCGAGGAATTTCCTGAGAGCAAAGGCATTCAACTTCAAAATGTGCTGCTGAAAAGCATGCACAGAGACTTAGGAACTCGCTGCCTCTGCCTGCCTTTTCACAATTTCCTTCCGAGCTCGAATATTCACCTTGAGAAAGCGCTGAATATGACATGAAGATATATATGGCTTTGGCACGCAGTGCACTGTGCTTTTTTGTTTGTCATTCTAATGAAGCAATACAAACCCCAGCACTTTTCTCCCAACAGAAGCCATGTATCTGATAGCCCGGAAAATACCTTTCTGTACCTTAAACCTGTCTCAGAAATGCTACCCTGCTGTGGTAAAATGAATTATGTATCTTGACCTGATGTTTACTGTTCCTATATATTGGTTTGTTTTCACTCCATGCTCTGCTCTCTCAAGATAAGCCAACCTTTGAACAGAGATGGGAGGAGGAAAGGGAAACAAAGGAGGATGAGACAATTCACTGGCACAAGACTAGCTCCTGCTGAGGGTGCGGGACTGGTTTTGTGCTTAAAAGCAGAAAGATGAGGACAGAACACAACAGAGCTGGCCTGAAAGGAAAGAGCTTGAAGAGCTCTCCAAATTCACACAGGTGTCTGCTGGAAGAATCTGAAGTCCTGGTTGCTCAGCTTATCATCATAAGAAAGTCTTCACAGAGGACAGATGGCTGTATCGACCACTTAAAAATCCTCTAATTAAATTTTAGTTTGGGTTAAGATAGCAGAAGTCCTTATGCTTGCCAGAAATCACAGACATTGGAAGTAAAGCAGCACAATTATTGATCCCACTCCAGGATAACAAACATCATCATCTCTGAGCTACAGGAAGGCAGCTGCCAATTAACTGGCAGCCTCAGTGCGCTGGTGAGGGGAGTGAGGGATATGGCTGATCTGTACAAAATAACTCTGCAGTGCAGTAATATAGGATCTCTCTGACCACTGAAGAAACTAGTTCACTCTAAGAAGCATTAATTGCATAGGTGACATCTCACTACTTGGCCAGCGTTTTCTAAGTTGTAAAGATTTGCATGCCCTCCCCTCTGCCTCCTAATAGGAGACGTCAGTGACATGCTGCTAAAGGCTCATGCATGCTCATGAACCTCTGTCCTTTCTCCTGTCAGTGCTGTCAAGCCTCTCATTTGGGGTAAGACAACCTTGCCCAACTGTCTCCCATGACATGCTTCACTGTCGTTAGAGGATTACCTTGTGAGTCAGTGCAGGAGAGATGCTCCAGCCCTGCACTGCCCCAAGGGAGGCGGGCCGTGTTGTCCTTAAATCGGGGCTCTTCATCCGGTGTGCCAAACGCCAGTGATCACACTGAGTTGAGATGCTTGTCTTTACTGCCAGTCTGCAGAGTGGGGTGCCAGGCGCTTAACATCAGCCAGCACGTCCTTTAGAAACACATGGGGGTCTTTTATACAAAACAATAACAAAAGAAGTTACATTAAAATATCTGATTTGTTGCTTGTACAAAAGTTAGTCTGTGAGTGGGCTCACATTTACCTTACATCTAAGGTCTCCTCCTAGGGGTGTGCTTTTTAGTATTATAATTACCTATAAGGCAGCCAGAGGTCATCACTCAGTTATCAGTTATCAGTCAGTTATCAGTTATCACTGAGTTAGGGTGTTACTTCACCTCCTGCTGTGGCTTCTGCCTGAACAATGGCTAACCCCAAGGAAGGTATTTGCGGATCTCTGTTTTAGGGGCTTTCTATTCTCTCTATTCAAGGTTTCAAGGGTGACCATCACAGTTGTTTTAACCCTTCCATGTCAAATCCCCCGCTTGGAGACTTACGGATATGTTCTACACTTTGAAAAGTCTCACCTTCTTCTTTTCTCAAAGACTTCTTCCTTGACTCCTGTTCTTCTATTTTCTTCCTAAAAAGGTTGTCTTCTAATTTAGTCACCATTATTTTCTGGGGTATTCAATTTTTCAATGCCTGTTTGCATAAATTCGGACACATAGATAAACACTAAGTCACACAACAACAGCAGAGAGGTCACTATGAACATCACCATTAGAAATAGTTGCTTTAGCCAATTTAAGTTAGGTAGCCCTTGGAACTGCCTGCTAAAGACATAACAATGAACTGTGCGAGCCTGGCAAAACAGAAGCTGAGGGCCAGAGACAGAAACTGAGAGAGACAGGGAAGCACCTGTTCTGTGCCTATGTCCTTGAGGAGAGCTGAGAGGCAGATTAAAGCACACATCCCATCTCAGAAGCTGCTGAGAATGGGGTGATAAAGTGTGTAGTCAAGGAGAACAGCTAATTGGGATGTAGATAAGAACTAAAACCAAGTGCCCAGTAGGGGAACTGTCCTTGTGATAATACTGAAAATCAGGCCCAAAGGCCAGGAACTGCCACCCCTCTAGTAAGTCCCTTAATCTATGAGCATGCGCAGTAAATGAAAGTGAGCTGCACTGTTACATCAAAGCAAGAAAGAAATTAACCAATTATCATCGGAGGCATGTGAATATTAGCTGCGAGTGACATATTTAACTGTATAAATGCCTTGTAGTTTCTCGGTGCGGAGCGCTAGCTTTGTGGGTTACCACCTAGCGCCAATCTTTGCACAAAAATGACTTGAATAAAATACCTCCGCTCTGTGCGTAGTTTGGCATTTTGCACACTGGGTGAATGAACCTGCTTCTCGGGATGACAGTTTTGGCCACCCAGGTGGGACCATGCTGACAGCCTTGCCCTGATCGTTTCGCCGTACCCGATGAGGAGAAACAGACCAAATGGACTCCAGCATGCACCGACCTTTTCATTGGGGACTCCATCGGTCCCTCTCCTGCAGTCGGGCAGTGAGCGACACAACGGTGCAATGCTATTTAAAGAGGTATTTTAAGGGGAAAAGGGGGGAAGATCTAGAACTTAAAGAAGCAGCTGGAATTATTTTGGTATTTGCTCTGCATAAGATGCATGGCAGTGTTGTTTTGTTTCTACAGGTTTTATTTGCATTTGGAATTCCTAACGTAGGGAGAAAATCCCTCATTTTGCATGGGGAATTTTGGAATTTGTTGTGTATGAAACACTGGTTTGGTTTTCAGTACTGAAATGGGTTCTGCTGCTTCCAGGAACACTCCTCCTTGCTCTCCCTTAGGATGCATCCTAATGAATTGGAGTACATTTGGAGGGGACCCCCTGACTAAGGATAAACTAAAACTGTATTGCAATCAGTTGTGGCCACAATATCAATTAGAAGAGGCTGAGAAATGGCCTGAAAATGGATCTTTGAAATATAATACTATACTGCAATTAATGTTGTTTTGTCAGAAAAATGATAAATGGGATGAAATGCTATACATGGATTTGTTCTTTATGTTAAGAAGTGATTTGGATAATAGAAAAAAATGTGGTTTGGTAGATTTGAAATATCAGAATGAAATATATTCTTTAACTGAGAAAAAAGGAAAAAAGGAAAAAGAGAGATTGTGCCGTACTAACTGTAAGAAAACAAGCAAGTCAGAGGATACAGAGGAAGATGCTCAGCTGTTGGTAGCCCCCCTGACAAAATTAGGATCAAGCTCATTCAGTGAGGAGGGAGATGAGATTACTAGTCCTATAGCCAGTAGGATGAGTAGACAGAGACCCATGATCCAGGCTCCTCTTAGGCAGGCTGTGGGACCCAAAGGAGGACTGGTGTGTGTACATAAACCAGTTACTACTTCTGACTTATTAAACTACAAACAGGAGGATCACTGCAAGGAAAAATGCCCACGTTTTTTTAATGACCAGGAGAGAGAAGCAGAGGAAGCTGTTGGGGTAATGGCAGAAATTGGGTTAGACCAAAGGGGACCAGAGGAATCTATTAAGCTTCACCAACTGATCCTCGGGTTCCAGTAAGCTGGGGAATGAAACAACGGATTTTTTGATGGATAGAGGTGCCACCTATTCTGTGATAACTAGTTGCAAGGGAGCTTTAAGTAGGACTAAAGTAACCATTGTTGGTGCTACAGGAAAAAAACCCTTTAGGCTGTTTTTACAGCCTATGGAGCTCACGACTGGAGATACTAAATTAACACATGAATTTCTCTATATGTCAGAACGTCCCTTACTATTACTTGGACGGGATTTACTCTAAATTAAATGCACAATTAACCTTCTCTGAAGAATTTGTCCAGTTACTCCAGAGAATGCATGGAGAGCCCAGATATGCCTGCTACCTGAGAAGGATCCAGCAGAAAGAAATATTCCAGACAAGGTATTGGATGCAGCCATACCCATGGTGCAGTCATTGAGAACGCCAGGACGAGCCAAGAATGTGACTCGGATAAAGATGGAACTAAAACCGGGAGCCCAGATGGTAAGAAAGAAACAATACCCTATTAAACTGGAAGCCGAGAAGGGGTTAGAACTGGTGATAAATTTCTAGATCGTGGACAATTAAGGGAACGTCAGTCAGAATAGAAGACAAAATTAATGAAAGCCCTTGCCTTGGGACTCCTGCATTTGAGAAAACCCTTTCAATTAGATGTACGTGAAAGACAACAAGTGGCGTGGGGAGTGCTGACACAAAAGCTGGGGAGCTGGAACTTTTCCAAATGATTAGATGAGGTTAGTAAAGGCTGGCCTGCCTGCTTGAAGGCAGTAGCAGTGACTGTAGCCTTAACTGAGGAATCTCGAAAACTGACACTGGGTAAACCGATTACTGTGTTTGTACCTTATGCTGTAGCATCTCTCCTTGAAAACAAGGGGCACCACTGGACTTCCCCAAATAGATTAGCAAGATATCAAGCTGTACTACGAGAACAAGATAATGTCACGCTTTCCCTAACCACCATCTTAAATCCTACCACTTTAATCCCAGTTTCTGAGTCTGATGAATTACAGCATGACTGTCAAACCACCTTTGAACAAGTGTATTCCAGCAGACCAGATTTACGGGACAAGCCTCTGCTGGATGCGCAAGTGGAGCTTTTTACCAATGACAGCAGCTATACGTTGGAAGGAAAAAGCAAAGCTGCATACGTGGTGGTAACAAATACGAAACATTGGAAACCAGGGCACTGCCCGGTAATATGTCTGCTCAAAATACAGAATTGATGGCACTGGCTCGAGCCTTAGAACTGAGTCGTGAGAAAGGAGTTAACGTATATATTGGTTCCAAATATGCATTTGGAGTGGTACCTGCACGTGGGGCAAGTTGGAAAGAAAGAGGATTGTTAAACTCACAAGGGGCTCCAATAAAATATGGAACAGACATTATGAGACTTCTGCAAGCAGTTCTTCAGTCAAATGAGGTCGCAGAATTACCTAAATGTAATCCGCATAAATATTTACTGGTATCAGTAGGTACTTTCTCTGGTTGGCCAGAAGCTTTCTCTTGTTGCACCAACAAAGGTAGAGAAGTGATTATGATTTTATTGAAAGAAATTATTCCTAGATTTTGTATTTCAGAGGAAGTCTCCTCTATCAATGGGCCTTATTTTATTACAGAAGTAGTACAGGGAATTTCCAAGTTTTTACAGATTAAGTGGGAATTACACACCCCCGGGAGGCCTCAATCGAGTGGAAAAGTAGAAAAGATTAATCTGACCCTCAGGAGGCTAGTCTATAAATTTTGCCAGGAAGCACACCTTAAATGGATAGAAGCCTTACCTTTTGTTCTTTTGTGAATTATAACTCCTAGGGTTAAGGAGGGAGCAAGCTCCTTTGAGATCGTATATGGGAAGACATATCCCACAAACCTCTTAAACAAGGGAGACCAAATGCATACAAAGGCAAGCTGCTGTCAAGCAACGTTTGATTTCTCTCTCACAGACTTTGTCTTCACTATACAGGTACCTAAATCAAAGGGCTTCTCTTCCCTTGGACACACCAGTCCACCCATTCCAGCCAAGAGACACTGTCTGCGTATGAACTTGGAACTCTTGATCAAAGATCCTCGATGAACTGTGCTTAAGAAACAGGACTTGTATATGTAGAGATTAAGTGCCTATTTTCCATAAGGATAGTTAGAGAACTCAGAAAATGTTGTTAATCTAATTATGCCAAGGTGATAGTTATTTATTTAGCAGTTGTCTGGAAAGGAAATTTAATCTTACAATTTATCCAGTCATTTGGGAGAATCCACAATAGCAGCAGTTTAACTGCACTACTGAAATTTGTTACAAAGCCCAGATTGGGGAATCTTAGTTATAGATTTAAATCTAACCTCTGAAAACTTAAGAGCTAATAATTCAATAACCGTAGGTAAAGTAATTTCATTCGGATGGTATTCTAGGGTTGTGCAGTTTGTGCACATACAAATTTAAGCAGTAAGGATCATTGTGTTCATGTCCCAAACATTACTGGCAATCTAGATGATTAATTGGGCTGAATAAACAAATGACAAGGCAAGCCAGAACCTGAGGGCTTCAAGAAACATTGACTAGTTAAACAAAATGCTACATAAATGTGGATTCTCTCTTCCTGGATGGTTGCAAAACTTGTTAAAATTACGACTGTATAGTAGTTAGACGTATTACGAATATGATAGTAAGAAATTATATACTATTTATGAAAAAGAGTGAGACTTATGAGACTCATAAAAAGGGGTTCATAGTCTCAAAGGGGGAAAAAACTGATATCCCTAAGAAAATTGAATCTTTGGAACTGCCTGCTAAAGACGTAACAATGAACTGTGCGAGCCTGGCAAAACAGAAGCTGAGGGCCAGAGACAGAAACTGAGAGAGACACGGAAGCACCTGTTCTGTGCCTATGTCCTTGAGGAGAGCTGAGAGGCAGATTAAAGCACACATCCCATCTCAGAAGCTGCTGAGAATGGGGTGATAAAGTGTGTAGTCAAGGAGAACAGCTAATTGGGATGTAGATAAGAACTAAAACCAAGTGCCCAGTAGGGGAACTGTCCTTGTGATAATACTGAAAATCAGGCCCAAAGGCCAGGAACTGCCACCCCTCTAGTAAGTCCCTTAATCTATGAGCATGCGCAGTAAATGAAAGTGAGCTGCACTGTTACATCAAAGCAAGAAAGAAATTAACCAATTATCATCGGAGGCATGTGAATATTAGCTGTGAGTGACATATTTAACTGTATAAATGCCTTGTAGTTTCTCGGTGCGGAGCGCTAGCTTTGTGGGTTACCACCTAGCGCCAATCTTTGCACAAAAATGACTTGAATGAAATACCTCCGCTCTGTGCGTAGTTTGGCATTTTGCACACTGGGTGAATGAACCTGCTTCTCGGGATGACAATGTCATCCAGGAAAAACCCAGTTCCTTCTGTTCTTTAAAATTTGAGGCTAAATCTTTAATTTCTATATTTTTTTCCTTCACTAACTTGGAATTATCTGTTAAAGCAACACATTCCCTTAAACTCCTTCCATCCATGATTATGCCTTATATGCAAATAATCAATTGCTGCCCTATTTTCCAGGGTGGCTTCTCTTATTTGAGCCATTTCTTCATCTGGGGCTGCTAGAGCCTGGGAGGTGCACACACCAGTCTCTTTACAGTGTGACAATTCGTGGCCACCCCTACCCCTGGAGTCAAAACTGGTGCAGCTGTCACTTCACTTGCGCTCCAAAGAGTTATTTGTGAATCACAGTCTTGTGGTAGAGCATAAAAATTAATCTTTTCTGTCTTTAGTTTAGTATGAGCCCATACATAACTCATGAGTTCTGTCTTGTTATATCTTAGAGGGAGTTCAAAGTAAGATAAGATTTTGCATTTTATGGGTGGGGCAAAACTTACAAACTGTATGCATCTATCTGTGGGAAACATCCCTTTCATCTTAATTTCAAGCATTCCTTTAGCCTTCCACCTAGTATTTTCTCCTGAATCAAAGCAGATAGCATAAGTGATACTTCCTTCATAATCCTTCAATAAAGTATAATTCCTCAAGAGATGGAGAGGATTTGGCACAGATGAAGCGAAGACTTCCTTACAATGTTTTTGGCCAAATTCTCCCACACATTCTCCACTTCTGAGAAAATGTAGTTGACTCCATAACCTGGAAAAGAATAAAAAATATATAACCCTTCATTTTGTGACATGCTTGTGCAACAATATAGTCTTTAACTGTCCCACCAAGGTGGCTTTTCACTCATCCTCAGCCTCTGGTGGAGGGGCTGGATTGACCTGTGTGTAGTGGGTCCCTTCCACCTTCACTGCTGTATGGGTAGTCAGCAGGAGGAGGTAAGGTCCTTTCCACCTTTCTTTCAATGGTTCATCTTTCCAAGTACAATTCTAAACCGAGTCTCCAGGTTGAAAGTCATGTACTGATGAATCCAGGGGAAGAGGAGCTCACCAATTGAGGTACCTGTGCAAAGACGACAAAACACGCACACGAGAGAGCAAATAACTTCTTAGCGTTCCCTCCCCCTTGATATGCATTTGATCACTTTGAGTTTCTAGACTCTTAACTGGGTATGGCTTTCCTTACAATATTTCAAAGGGATTCACTCCTCCTTTGACTCTAACTCACTATTAAGGCAATTGGTAAAACATCCATCCATTTGAGCTGAGTTTCCTGACAAAGCTTTGAAATTAATCTCTTAAGGGTCTTGTTCATTCTTTCTACCTTCCCACTAGACCATGGTCTCCAGGGGGTATGTAAATCCTATTTAAACTGAAGGACTTCTGGTATTCCCTAAACGACTTCAGAAATAAAGTGAGGCCAATTGTCTGAGGATATTCCCTGAGGAATCCCAAATTTAGGAATTCTTTTAATAGTGCTTTAATGACTTCTATAGCCTGATTGGTGCAGCAAGAGAAGGCTTCCGACCATCCTGAAAAGCGGTTTACTAAAATGAGCAGATATCTATAGTGTTTGCAGAGTAGTCTATTTGCCACTGCTTCCCAGGAGTTATCCCTCTTTTTACATCACCTGCTGGCAGGGCTTTTTTTTTGTATTTTGGGATTATTTACACAACAAGTTCGGCTTCTTCTAACTATTACTGCTACACTTGATTGCATTTATGGCCCTATAGCATCTCTCTTACCACTGCTTATCACCGCATCAGCTCCCATGTGAGCTTCTTCATGTAGTTTCTTGAAGAGACCTTCCATCATTTTGGCTGTAGTAAGAACTTGCTGATTCAGGGTTACCCACCATCCTTCCATTTCTTTTGAACATTTCAGTATTTCTGCTAATTGATTGTCCTTCTCCAAACTGTGGGGAAGCTTCAAAAAGATATTTCTGCCAAGTGTCAGGGCTCCAATTATACATTCATGTGAGGCAACCTTCTTCCATATAGCAGTTTAGCTATCAGTCCAAAATTTGGAATCCATAAACGACAAAATCCAGCCATTCCTAAAAATCCCTGCAGTTGTCTCTTAGTTTCTGGCGCTGCAATTCTACATATAGCTTCCTTTCTTTCTGTCCCAAGTTCTCTTTGCCATTTTGACACTTCAAAGCTGAGATATCTGACTTTTTCCTTTGTCACCTGGGACACCTTCTGGGACACTCTATCCTGTTAATCCCAGATATCTAAGCAGACTAACTGTGGCTTCCAGACTGTTTTCTTCAGTATCAGTGCCTATCAAAATATCATCTATATATTGCAATAAAGTTGCACTGTTATTCTCACCCCACCATTGTTCCAGGTCCTTTGCCAATATGTTACCAAACAGAATGGGGCTATTTTTGAATCCTTGGGGGAGCACAGTCCAACACAGCTGCGCCTTTCGTCCCATTGTGTGTGGGGGTGTTCATTCAAAGGCAAAGATTGTTTGACTTTGTTCATCCACTGGGATACAAAAGAAAGCATCTTTTAAGTCCAGAACAGTAAAACAAGCATTTGTTTCAGGTACCAAAGCTAGCAGGGTATAAGGATTTGGTGCAGTGGGGTGTATATTCATGGTTATTTAATTTATTGCTCTTAAATCCTGTACTAGACTACAGTCTTCAGAGATAGGCTTTTTTTTTTTACTGGTAAAATAGGAGTATTAAATTCAGACTGACATTCTCAAAGCAGTGCGTATTGCAAAAATGTATCTGTCAAAAGCTCCAATCCTTTTCAGGCCTCCAGTCTAAGAGGGTATTGATTTACCCTTGCCAGTTTTGCCCCAGATTTAAGTTCTATTCTAATTGGGAGCACGTCCTTTGCTTTACCTGGTTTCTTCGAGGCCCATACCAAAGGAAGCACCGCATTCCATATTGCATTCAGGAGGTTCTTTTCAGGCTCTTCCAAAATCTTATCCATCAGTAAGCAGAGTTGAGCCTTCCAGGCTGTTTCTGGTGGTATGTACATTCCATAGGTTGTAAGAAAGGCTGCAAAGTTCCCTTTCCTGTTGATCCAATAATCAGTATTGCAGTTTTGCTTAGGGGCCCTTTACAGCTAGTCACTACTGAATGGGTGCCTCCACTATCTTTCAAAAAGGAAAAATCTATTGTCTCATTCCCTCCACAGCAAAAAGGTATTCAACACAGCCTGTGTGTCTGTGTCTCTCCAATTAGGACTATGAGTCAACATAATGGTTTCTAAAAGTTGATGCATCCTTTCTGGGTTACCCTGATAGCAACCAGCAGATTTTTTCCAGTTCAACAAGTCTGAAGTAGTAAATGGAACATGTACAAAAACTGGTAAATCTTCTGCCCCAACCGCTCGTCTCAAGGGCGCCTGTATCACTGGCTGGGTCGGGTCCTGCTTGAGATAGGACTAAGGTTTCATCTCCCCTATGCATTTTTCCCTGATCCACCCCATGGCCTGGCCTCTTTGTTCTTTGTCCCTTCCTGTCCCGGTGTTATATGTGGGAAGGGAAGAGGGAACCAGCATTTGTGCATCTTCCTATTCATCCCCCTCTGCAATATATAAACCCATGGGTTTTCAGCTTTTTCTTCAATACACGTCATTAACATACACACACACCCCCAATCCACACTTATTCTGAATACTTGGATTACTGTATAGAGTCATAAAAGCATACAGCACTTCACTTCCCAAGTCAATGACAAAACAAATTCCACTGCTGTTTAGTATTAAATTGCAAAGACCTATTTTCTGGCCATCGTTCACCATCATCAAATTTATAATTTGGCCACCATTGATTACAATATCTCATTGTTTTATCTTTAGTCATCAGATCCCTCTCCCCACTTATTCCTGTTTTTCAAAACACACCCCAGAGGGCTACAGGGAGGAATCATGGTTTGGTTAGGTCCCATACTTAGATCCCATCAATGTCAGGAAAGACAGTGCTCAAAATGTAGCCTTCTCATTGCAAACTACTAACTGTGCAGCTGAGAGCAGAAGTCCCTTGCCCACCTCAGGACCAGGATGGTCAAAGAGGCAGGTGTCACATCCAGAAAGCAGAGACATACAAGGATGGTACTGTAAGTACTGCTTGCTACCCATTAGTAAGACTCCTTATAATAATGCTCTGATCCCCTCCTTTGCTTCTCCAAACTTAAAATCTAACCATCTAAATCATCAATACATCTTTAAAAACACTGGCATGAAATCTAGAAGTAGAGGTACTATTTCACAGTTACTTTGTCAGGCTTTCTACACCCACAGGGATATATTACTGAGTTGATACTTAAGTCGCATTATGAAACACAAGCCTGCTAGGTAGGGTAGAAACTCCAGGAATTTTAGAAGTCCTAGTATAATGCCCTTCCTGAAAACCTGGACACATTTAGCTTTAAATGCATTAAATCTCCAGATTTCGCCTGTGCTTTAATTAGACATGAATTAGTGCTCTCAGCAAGTCATTGCAGGTCTGAACTTGCAAATATAGTAATGCTCAGGGGAAATTCAGAGCCAAGACTCTGGACGTGTACCATAGATATGTTTGCACAAAGAGAAAAGGTTACTCCAGTGTACGGAGGAAATTGTGTGTTACTACCTCTACTCAGGAGAAGTCAACCTGCATTCCTCATTTGATGGCATCCTTCCATCAGGGCTTTAAACAACTGACAGAGCTGCTGCTGGATAAGAGGTGTAGTCTGACTGCAAATCATGCTGTGTATGGTGCATGGCATTTATTGATTTCACTTTATAAAGTGTTTTGATGTGTTTCAAGGATAGACAGTCCTGTCAGAAGTCTTTTATAACAAGCCTTAAGAAGCACTTCAATAAAGATTCATTTCCGTACAGCTTCTCTCTGGATTTCAGCATGGCCTAAGCTGAGTGGATGGGCACATTAACATACAGAATTCCATTATATGATAGCAGGGGAAAAAAGTTAACATGAAGCGGACCCATTGGCGTATGAGTCATGCACAATTATACATGTTTAACCAGTGAAATAGACACCTTTGTGAGCTGCAAATGGCCTCAGTCAGAGGCGTTTTCTCTCAATTAAAAAAAAAGCTATCAACAGTTTGTTCTGTTCTAAGGAAGGTTCTAAGGAAGCCTCTAGCTATGGAGGAAGACCCTTGGGTTTTGCATGTCAATCAAATGCTGCGTGTTTGTTCAACAGTGTTACCAGTGCAAATTTTTGAAGTGCGCTGAGTGACAATAGTGTTTAAAAGAAAAGCAGTCTTATACACATATGGAGAAAATTCCAGCTTTTCTTTGCACTCTGCAGTTTTGTTACTGCTACTGAGTTGTAGCACAACTCCCGGAAAACTGCTGCCAGGCAAGTCAGAACTTGCCACCTCTGTGTGATCAAATGACCTTCTGTGAACTGTCCCACTGTTACCTATAATTTAAAATAACTCTTGAAACACACAAAGTATGTTTAGAGAGGAGACATTGTTTTATTCTGTGCAGGGTGCAAGGTGGAAAACTTCTACAAGTCAAGCACACCTACTGGAGTTCATTTCGACATTTATACATGACAGTTAACACACCACACCTGTCTAATACTTAATCATTGACCTGACTGAGCATCCTCTTCTTCCATTGGCCTGTATCTTTTCCACTTAGTTTTAAAGCTACAGTGTGATTTGAATTCACTGCATACACTCAAAAGGAGTGTGTGTGGGGGTAGTCCTTTCATCCCTCAACCATGTCGGTGGTTGCAACGTCCTCCTGCTGGAATTACCTTTCCACTAGTTACCCTGCTTTGGTGCCTTCTGGGGCAAGATGTTCCTCTTTATCATCACTGACCTCACATTTATGTAGCAGGATGTACGTTTTTGATTCATCAGTTAAATCAGCATCTGAACAGAAATTTCTAAATAGCAATCAAATCACACAACTGCCTATCACCTTTAAATACCATGTAGTATTGTTCTTTAGATTACACAAGCAGAAAAGCCACTCATTCAAATATTTCTGCATCCCTGGAAAGTGCTACAAATAAAGTGCTGACTAAGTAACATAGCAGGAGTTTATTGGCACCAATAACAGCACATAGAGTAACTCTTTCCTAAGCATCAACTATGGACTTGGGAGCTGCACACACCCAAAAAAGAAGACAAAAAATACTCCTAAGTAGCATGTTTTCATAAAAGAGAAAAGCACCTTTCCTGAGTGGTCAAATAGACTCTAAATAAGAACTGTTAAGCATGGGACACTAATAGAAAGACCATAGTACTCTAGATTAGAAACAAGGTAAAAATCCAAATGATGGGATTATTCTGCTAGTTTATAAATCTGAAGTAGCAACAACAGGGCTTGCTTAGAGCTGGTCAGTTTTTCAGCAATGCCATACTTCTGAGAGGACGTGAGCTTGTTAGCCAAGAAGCTTAGTGAAATGTGCCATAACACTTCTGTTAGGAAAACTTCCTCCCACTGAGGATGCAGCATTTGTGTGTGACAGAGTAAGGCTGTCATGGCACCGAACGTGGTCCGTGGCTGCATTTTTCAGCTATCACATGGAGACAGAAATTCAGTCCATGTCCTGCCTTTTCCCCGCAGAAACTTTAACCCAAGACAGCCATATCCAAGGAAAACACCTTGAACATATAAAATATTTATTTTGGCCTCTGAGAAATGCCAAAATGTGCATGTCAATGTAGAACAATCACTTTATAGCCTTACAACATTTTGCAGGACAAGACAGCCATTTTCCATGCACCTGTGCTCTTACTTTCTGCAAATGCTAACAAGTCACTGGCAGTTTATACTACAAGGAAACTAGCACACACTTTGCTGTGCCCAAATGTACTGCTGAACAGGAAGTAGTAAGAAAACAATGTTTTAACAGCCATGAATGTGGTGAGACAAGCACTTTTATCTGCTTGCCAGATATTTCTTTAAATAGAGATGCAACCACAACTCTCTTAAGCTGAAAAGTTCAGTAGTTGAGTGGTTCAATTCAAATTCACTACTCCAATGCATCACTGACCACTTTTCAAGTGTTAGCTTCACAGTCATTATTTCAAATGTTCATCTTAACCTACATGCACACTAATAAGATCTAAGCTGTTGTTCAGCTGCACTGCAGAGATACCTTGGCTTATTGGTAAATATATGCAGTCACAGAGATTAAGTTGAGGCAGATTCATGCATTTTTTTATTTCCTTGTCACTGTGACTTCACAGACGTGTGCATGAATACATCCCTTGGCTCCCAGAGCTGTGGTTCCTCTGCTGCCCTCTGGCAACTGTGTTAGGTAAGGGGAGCAGTGTCCCTCAGGGATAAAATGCAGGAAGGATGTTAGAGGACAAAACAAAGCAGTTCAAATACTTCTCACCTGCATCGTCATGGCAAAGGGAGGTGGGAGCAGATGCACAGACAGCAGAGTCTGACTTCTGACAAGACCCCCAACAGGACAGCCTAGCCTAAGTCTCCAGCAGCTTTTAAAGAGCTCAGAACTTCTGTTACATCCAGAAGAGGGATAAGCCAAAGTCCAGTTAAGAGCCAACATGAACCATGCTGTGATAACATAGGCTTGGAGAGGTGGTGGAAGAGGCTTAAGAGTTCAAGCACAGAAAGAACAGCTTGAGTTATGACAATTGATTAGCTTTGATGCCAGTCATTCACTAGAGTACAGGTGTTGTTTTGCTCAAAGCAAGGGTTATTTTCATTCAAAATTGTATTTGGGAATACCTCACCCAAAGCAGAGCAAGTTTGCTCATTGAAACACAGAGGACAAGCTTCTGACGTTCTCCTTGCCAAACACTTAAGCTAGAAGCAATGGATGAGAAAGCCACTTACGAAGGCTAAGCTGGTTAAAGGACGCACTGCACAACTGGAATCGCCTTAATCGCTTTAGCAATGAGCACAGTTGAGAAGTCAGGTTTATTAGCTCAGCCTTAGCGTTGTAGGAAGGGACTTACACTGTCTGGGGAGATTCTCCACAAGGCTCCAGGCCACATACACACGAGTTTGGATTTTCTACACTAGCTTCAACTGAGCCGCATGGACGTGCTTGTGGCAGTCCCAAACAACTTTTGAAAACACAAGCTCAGTATTTTAGGGACACACTCTTGCTTGCAAATTCTTTGTGCACTTTGGTCAAACAAAGCTGATAGAGTTGCAAACTTGCTACCAAGCACAGCGCAGGCCCTGCTGGCTTCACTAGAGTGTCTCATGTGAGGAATAGTTGCAGGATCAGGTCTTTGATTGCCTGAGGGAAAATACTTGCCCACACTCTTTGTGTAAGTGTGTCAAGGGGGAATCACAAAAAATCCTAAAATCAGGTAAGTGGATTATAGCAACTTTAATAGGAAATTCATTCTTCTTGTGGCTATTGAAAGAAATACCACTAGAGATTACATCTCCCTGAGGATACAGTATCTGTCTGAACAGAAAATAAGATCCACTGAGGTCAATGGAAAGGCCACACTTTACTTCTACAGTTTTGGATGAAGTGGCATCTGTTCTGTTTTCTCTTTGCTAGTCATGCAGAGTCTGCTCAGATATCTCACAGCATGCAACACAAAAAACCCCACCCAAAGCTGCACAAGTGTGCAGTGTTAGCTTTCAATGGAAATTTTGACAGTGCAGAATTACCGAGATAAGAAGTTTTTTCTTTACAGTCCTTGATAATAAGGTTTTGTAGCATTTGGAAAAAAACCCCTGTGGTCTCCCCACAGGAAACCCATGTATCGCTTGTAATAGCAGCTATAATTTCAGGGGCAGTTAATGAGATAACACTGTGCTTAACAGTGGTTTAAGTAAAACAGTGAAATTCAGGACTTTGTCTACAATGCACAAATGACACATTGTTTTTTTAATTTTATCATCAACTACAAAATTCACTGTAGGAGTCAGAAGAGCTCTATGCGGCATCTGAGGCTGGCTTGAAAGGCCTCCCTCCTTCTGGCAGCTATTTTACACCAACCTCTCTGCTGTAGCATTGCTCCACATTTATGTTCACTACACAAGGAGCACCAGTCTGCACCTGCAATCTAAGCCAAGAGCCACGTGCTAAGCTTAAAAGAGTTGTTCTGCTTCTCTGATATGTTTGTGAGATTAGAACTAGAGCAGACTCCATTTCAGCATAAGCTCCCCTCAAAGCATTTCTGCTGTAGTTACTTTCCCTAGCAAATCCTAGAAGATTAATGATTAAAAATATATTCCCACTTCAAACAGAAATGTCATTTACATCTTGCAGGAATACCTATGCTTTTCAAGACTTTTACTACAAACAGTCTCTCATTCTTTGCAAGGGGGTTTCCACTACACCATTTAGCTTTGAAAATGACATCATTTTTCAAAGAAAGGTTGTAATTTAAGTAGTGATAGAGAATGTAGGCATTTGAGGCCTGATTCTATTGTCAGCTGTGCAATTTATTTCCCCTTCAGGAAGCTAGAGTAAACATGCATTCTGCGGTCTTAGAAAAATACAACTTGCTGGCAACATGCGTGCATTGCAAAAATGTACTGAACTAATTGACTTCTTCAGTAAGTAAAAGATGCAGGTTTATCAAGTCAAATGCATTGAGGCCTTGTGCCAACTGACTGTTAAATTTGCATTTTCTGCAAATACACTTGGAAAATGTAGTATTTAGTTTTAATACCCATTTTCTAAGAAACAGTCGAGTCAGTCTCCAGAACTCTTCTTTCAGTGGCGTAGCAAAGACTTTCTTCTGTGAAAAAGAAAAGGAAGGATTTGAGGCCTTTTTGATTTCTTGGGGTGGAGGAAAGGGAAAGTACAAACTCTGAAGTGACTTTCAGGTCAATAAGGCTGAAAATTTTTTCCCTTGAGGTTTCCAGTCATGTACAGCAAATTCTAGACTTGGAAGAGACTGCTGGGAACTGCTAAGGATTGTCACCTTTTTAAGAAACCGCAGTAAAATGCTCCATCCTGCCAAGGTTCATCCAGAACCAGAACAGCACTTCAAATATAAAAATTCTGGTAATGGCTTTGCTTCTCGAAACTTGCTGACCTCCTCTGTTGGGGTCTCAGCAATATTATAATCTTTCCTCGGTCAGCCACTGCCTTATCTCCATGCTCTGTGTCAACCGTTTGCTATCTTGCCACAGAAATTAGATACAAATATCTAATATGTTTGGCTGCTGCCACATATTTCCTTACTCAAAAATGAGTCGAAACCTTCTTTTTCCACATACAAGTTTAAGGAACTTCATGGTAAGTGTGAGTTACCATTTCCTAGACCGTGAGTACTTAACACAGAATTATTCCATTCTGTAGATAGCACCATCATTTTTATGACAAAAAAACCCCTAACATCCATAATATACTGCTTATTCTTTGTTTTCCCTCTACACTAATATCAAGCTTAGGAAGACTCAGCTAAGCCCGAAGAAAGAAATTCAGTCCACCCTCTCCCTTCCAAAGTATGGCTTCCCTTCCAAACGTGAAGTTGTCTTTCATGCCTACTTTAGGATTCTTCTGCTTGTCTTTCCCTAAAACAGCAAATGAAATACTACTTTAAGTTCTTTTTTTTCACTTTGACAAGTGATCTCTCAGTCAGCTTCACTCGATCATCCTAGTCCTCTGCCAAATATTACTGTTTGTTTGACTCCATTTGGGCACAGACTTACGCCTTCATATACATCTGTGTACATCAATATTTAATAGTACTCCATTTACCTCCTCCAAGAACTCACATAGCAAGAGCTATTCCCAGCCAAGTCAGGTGTCCATTTGACGTAGATTCTTATCTTGTAGACACCAGCAGCTTACGTTTACCAAGTAGCTAAGCAGTCAGAGGTACTTCCCTAGAATATGTACCCAGCAGTTCGTAGGACTTTCAAAAGAGAAGAAATGTCTTTGTACACAATAGATGAGGATGGAGTAGCATTACCTTATGTCCTGTCTTTCTAAAATTAGATACAATTTGTCCTTTTCTTTATTACCCTGAATAACAGCACTTTAGGCAAACTAGTGGCTCACTAAGTTCTTTAATGCAGCACCAATATTAAGAACAAGAAAGAAAAGTAAGAAGTCTTTTATATCCACGATGGCTTTTAAAGCCTGCAGTGAATAATGGCTTGCAATCTAACAGAGCTTTCAGTCTGTTGCAGGCTGCCCAAAATAGCCTACAAAGCTCATGTCCAATCCAATAGACTTCGCTTCTGCAGCCAGTCAAAGCTGATACTGTACAACAATGATTTGCTCTTGGAGAGCAGATTTATCAACACACCACCAGGACTACAAACCCAGAAATCCCCTGCTGCATCCTCAGTGTTCACCTTTCCATTATGCCCCTAATTATCTCTAAAGGAGTTTATTCCTTGTAAGCTTCTTGTTCAGGGTGATAAGCATCTCATTCTGAATCCTCTGCAGATCTCAGATTGACTCCTTATGCTCTTAGCTGAGAAACTCAGCCACTGTCTCAATTTTTACAATACATATCTCCGACACTCTCTGGTGTCTCTCTCAATTTAGGATCCTTCTTTTTCTTAAGAGGGGGCTTCCTCTTGAGATGCATACTCTCCTCAGATGGCCCCAGGACTCTTCTGTTCACTTGAGCCTACGACTTGGAACTGCTAAATCCAGTTGTTATAACTGGTCAAGACCTTCTCCTTCCCTAAGCTCATGACAAACCCTTTACTTTCAAACATATGAATTACAGTCTCCACAAAACTAGATCTCTTCCCTGCTTAAAGCCACAGTTTAGACTACAGATCATAGAATGTATCACTTGCTGAAAGGAGCTCTAGTTCTATATCCTGGTTTTCAGTGAAATCTGATGGGCCTATGCTTTTTGGTTTAACAATGAGAAATTTTGACTCTACCCATATTTATGAGGGGGGTGTCTAAATTCAGTTTCTGGCAAATGCCAAAGCTGTGTCCACTTTAAAATAGTGTTGGTTTTAATGCAATTATTCATCATAATAATTACAACCTCAAAGCCAGTATAAAGTGTAGGAATTCCCACCATTTTCGGTATTTTTATATTAATTTCTTCGCATCGACTCACCTCATTATGATAAAGCTCTGAGTAGTTAAGAGTCCAATTCACCTTTGAACTCAAATGGAAGGGTATATTGTATTAATCAAGACTAACCTGCTCCTTCATGTTCAAATAAAATGCTAATCCAGTAAATTATTTCTGAAGCGTAGATCTAAGGTAGTTAATAGAAAAATAATATTCCAAAGTAATAACATCCCAAATAAACCTGTACTGCAAAGGACATTTTCTCACGTAAGAGCCTTTCTCAAAGAACAATGTTTTACGTTGCTCCTTAGACTACACTGAGGGCTATTTCAATGTAGATATTCCAAAAAAAGACAGACGTAGTCATGTGATTCACTTTTTCTCTTAAGCAACCCTTCCCTCTTCAGCATTTTGCATAATTGGAAATAAAACTGTTTGCTCTGCAAAAAACCCCTCCCAACCCCTCAGAAGTTATCAGAAAGCTTCTTTGACAGTGCTCAGAGTGCAGGCTTCCTCTGGAAGAAGCTGCTCCGATTCTGAGAATAAAATGGCTTCTTTATAGAAACACAGGCATGTTTCATTAAATTTTAAAGAAAAAACCACACAGTAAGCCACAGGCTGTTTTACCCCCTCTTTCCACAGCTGTTCTGGATCGTGGGCCCAGATTCATAGACTTTAAAAGAACGGAGGAAGCAGATTCTGATATCCTAACCTGACCTTCTAGAGCTGCAAATGGTATAATTTCTGCATTGTGCCTCTGAATCCTGTTCTAGCTAAACTGTAGGCTCTCTCAGCGATGGACTTTCAGACTGGGTTTAGAAAGCTCAATAGATAAAGAGTGAAATAGCACTCCTAGGTAAAATAATTCTGTAATTTAGTTTAAGAGGTATCTAAATACTTTTGTTGAATTCAACATAACATCACAGACAGGAAGACTTAGAATATGGGTCTCATATGAATATTACAAAAGTAGGTTTGTATCACATAAAATGGAACTAATAGTCCTGTACGTGCTCTTCTGTGGCAAGACAGGTGGATAATAAATGCAAGGGCACACATAAACATTTTATTCCTCTCTTGGAGGCAAACACTGAAGGAGACCGTCAGTTTGCTAGTGAGATTGTAAAAGCCTGAACCACATTTCCTGTTTGTAAGAAAGCAGGTGAAAAAAAGACTGGAGACTTTTAAGACTGACGGCAACTCTAGCGATAGATTCATGCTGTCAGGTCCAAAAGAAAAGAGCATCCAAGATCTGCCAACATAACCTGATTCCCTGTTGGACCAAAGGGCGGGGAGTATTCCTAGAAACAACAAAACCAGGTAAGCCTTATCTTTTCAGTGTTATAAACCTGTAAACAAAGAAGCAGTAAAAACCACACTATGGTAGATTACCAGTCTTCCAAGAAAGTGGCTCAGGGCTCTGAAGTCAAATTATTAATATTAATCATGATGATGATGAGTCATCATCAACAGCTTAAACCATCGTTAATTAAGGTTTGTTAATGAAGACTAAGCATTGGTGTTAGTTTTGTACTTAAAATATTTACTGTGCTGAGGGCTTCTTATTTTACAATATGCTGCTTCTCTTCTGAAGTATGAAGTTGATATCTCACAAAGCAATTAGTTGTGCAGTAATTAATTGCAGTTTAAGGAATCTTTTCTGGAGAATTAATCCTGTCTTAAAAACTCACACAGGTGGAAGCATCTTTAATGTTAGATTAACATTCGTCAGTCTCTTAATGGGTTTATTTTTCTAAAGGTCATTGTACAGAATATTATTTATCTCACCATTTAATTGGAGTGGGGCGGGGGAAGATAATTTTGTCTCATCTTTGACAAATTTGCAGAGAGACGCAACAGGAAACAAACTGTTTTGTGCTCCAGATCAGCATATTAAATCTGGTAGTGACCAAAGTAATTAATTTGCTCCTATGAATGATGAGTTGATACCATAGATGGCATGGCCAGTTCTTGCTAGATAGGTATCTATATTCCCCACATTGTGTTCCTTTTCAGTAGGAAAAGCCTGGTAGAAGTATGATATCTTCCGTGTTACCCTTTGCAATTAGAACAAGAAGGAATGAAACTTAGTACTGCTGCTACCTATTCTTATGCTGTTAGGAGGATAAACACCTATTTCTAGCCACGAACTGTTAAATCTGACCCCTTTCTCCAAAGGTAAGTGCATGATTAGGTCCACTCCTTTGAACTGCAATAACATCAAATTGCAGAAATTCACCCAGGAAAAGTTAGAATGTTTGGGGGGCTTTTGTTTGTTTGGTTATTCTTTTTGTTTGCTTCTTCTCCCCACCCCTCTCCAATTACAGTATAATGAACCCTGCAAAGAGAAAACCTAAGAACAAGTGACCAAAAATCTATTTATTCCCATGTCTTGACTCTGTTCGTGGAGATAGTTGTCAATAGATTTAAAAAGGAGAAAAAGCACAGTTAACTATGTATGTAGAAAGTCTTTTGTTTGCCTGTGTTTTGTGTGTGAATATAGTACCTTTAGTTTATAGCAGTGTAAAATGTAATAAAAGGAGGTGAGTAATCCGATCCCTAAAGTCACAAAAGTAAAAACTTCATCCAGATGGAGTAAATTACCCAAGGTAGGTGTTCTACTTGGATGCAACTCCAAGATTGACCCTGTTTCCAAATAGAAATGAAAGAACAGCAGAATAGGAATGTATCATTAATACTAGAGAGATTCTGGTATGAGGTATTGAAATACTCTCATCTTTATAATAATTAAATATAGTACTTTCCCCACTCACACTCCAACTTCTAAAAATAAAACGAGACTTGTCCTTCTCATGAAACCTTTGGCTATATGATGAACTCTTTCATAGAGGAGCATGTTACTTTAAGAACAGCTTCAATATGATTTCTTATGAACAAACTACTGTCACTCTTAGGTTTTTCTTATCACAAAAAGCCCTGATGGAATTTGAGCTTATTCTATTAGAATCATAGTGTCCTATTCCCAGGGGCCTCATTTTTCATAAGGACTTTTTTTTTTTTTTCAAAGATATAATGAAACTTTTAAAAAATTATTCAGTTTGAGAGCAACTGAGTGCGAATGCCCCTGAACACAGTGCTATGAGTTCTTTGGAATAAATATGTAATACATTAAAAAAAAAAATCTGGTTTTGCTACATTTGACAGTAGATGACTTGAATGAGAATTAAAATTAGAGCACAGAATAAAAGACAGTCTCTCAGAACAGACTATAATTAGTCTAATAGACTTTCTGCTTATGTCTCACTCTCCATCTGCAGTCACCTTATCTTCTTTTTGTCCTTAGCACAGCCAGTTAGCTGTCACAGGTTGCATCTGCTATTTTACATATAGGGACAGCAGTGTAGTTACCTGAGGAGACAAATTGTTCTTCACATAGGTATTCAGCTTTCCTTCTACTGCTACTGTTCTCAAAATGTACATATTTAAATAACGCGGTTATAAATGTAGGTAGTTGGCATATTGGCAACAAACGTAAGGGTAGTACAAGAACACCTGGGAAAAAGCTGGGAGTTGTGTATCTGTAAAGCTAAGATATAAACCAAAAATCTCTCATACTTGGGCAGTAAGATTTACTTGAAACTAACATTAGAAAAGCATAGAACACTCAGAGTGGCACTCGTAAGCCTCTGATCAAGGCCTTTACTATGGTTTTATGGGGTAAATGAAAGCTGCTGTTGTTTCTGAAATATAAGTAGTGTGGTCTGGCAAACAAATAGCTCGTATTGCAAAGACAAAAAAAATATACTGAAGTCACACATGCTTGTATACGTTCTCCTGAAATACAAGCAGGTGTTTAAGTCAGAATTGTGGCAAATAAATTTTTAAATAAACTAAGTAATGTTCAGCTAGGAATAAATTTAAATTCACACCCATGCAGTTTTCTAAACCATGTTCAAGACAGAGCTGTAGATTGTGACGTTTAAAACACTGGTACATTTTATTAGAAATCCAAGTTTCATGCCTTTTGTTTTGCTAGAATATTTTTAAAGTCCTAGCGAAGTGGGATTGCTCAAATACCGTAGAAGTTAAACTTGAAACTGAAAAGGGACACAACTTTTTCCCAACCTTTACTATTTGCCAGATAATTCCAATTTAAATCAGAAGCTGAAACATGAAAATATAATTGTCATCAAATATTTGGATACCTCCTCCACTTCACTTAAGGGCTGAAAATATTCAACCTGAAGCTGAGTTCACCTCCTACTCTGGAAACACCAGGGGAAAATAGGATTCCTGAATCAGAAAGATAAATGACAGCATTCAGTGTAAAGAAAAAGGTACAAACTTAGGTTCCAGATATACGTGAGGTATCTACTCACTCTTTTTATTCTAATGAATCACAGGGCTGTAGTTTCTATCACGGTTATGTGTGCTTCCCTTCCCTTAGGCAACAATACTGCTTTTGCTCCCTGGGGAAAAAACAGAATAATTTATAGGAAAAGAAATATGAAATGAACATAAGAAAAATGGAAAGGAATCACTTCAGAAAGGAGAAAAAGACAGGAGAAGAAGGAGGGATGACACTTATTATTCAGGCACTACTGTGAGACTTAAAAGTTCTTGACTTTGACATAGACTTCTTGTAGTTTTGGACAGGTTGCGTAGGAGGCAAATGTTGTTCAGTGACTAACTGTAGAGTAACCAGATTCCGAACACTGGTGGTTCTTGATGTAGCCTGATAACATCTCAAGGTGAGATCTCCCTTTCATTTAATTCCTATTCTGGAAAATTGGAATAATATATAGCTGCTTCATGGGGGTGTTGTCTGTCCTCATGAATGTCTGCATCTCATTGCAAAAAAGTGCCTCTCAACATGAAAATTATTATTCCAGTGATGAAAAGTAGTATTTCAGTGATGGAGAATCCTCAAAAACTTTTGGGAGAACACAGGTAGGAGAAAAGAAAGGAATGGAAACTGGATGTTTAGTTTACATGGAAGGATAAATGGCCACTGGAAGTACCATGTGCAAAAACCAGTTACAAGTCTGTCAGAAAGTTACAGCTTAGTTGCTTTGTTTTGTTCCTTTTACAAGAGTGTTCTTCTGATCAGATAGGAAACCTGCATCATCGAAGCCCGTCTGATTTGTGATTTTTTACTACCAAGGATTATCTTATCCTGTTTCATCATCATAAAAACGTCTGTGGCTTGGAGTAAAACAAAACTAAAAAAGCTTTTGCAACACCAGCATAATTAGGGAACAAAACCCATACGGGGCAGTTCCTAAGGTGAGCTGGAGCCAGTCAGCCAAGGAACAAAACTCTCTCAAATGCATTGCTCCCCACCACTCCTGGCCGGCAACATGGGAATGTGTATTCCTGTGCTCCTTTACCTCAGCTTTCCTTTAAGAAGCAAACAAAATGTCAGCCTCCTGAAGGAATCCAGCTCCATCAAAACCAAACAAAAGCATTACGGACCTGCTTGGATCTCCCTCTGACAGCATCACCCAATCTCTCCCCGTGACTGCTCTGCTCTGGCTAGATTTTTTCGTGCGGTATTAATGGAATTCATTTGTTTTTTGGATGAGGCTTTATTTAGACACTCCATATCCAAAAGGATATGAAGCATGCCTCTGGGGAGCGAAAAATCTAGATTCAATCTCCTTTCACTCATGTATTTGGCTTAGCATTTCCTCTGTCAAAGAAGGGTTTCCCAGGCCAATCGCAGCAGCGCCGATCATTTTGGCCATTACACCGTCACAATCAGGTTATTTTCTTCAGCATGGTTTGTGATGGAAAATTTGTATAAGCTAGGTTAATCGAAGAATTAATTAAAAGACAAAATAAATTTGGTGTGTGTGGGTTCCTTCCCATTATTCTAACGGGAGTCCAAGGAGAGGCAAGTTCAGTGCAAAGGCAGGCTTTGTTCAATTAAATTGACCCACCTTTCACCAAGTGATTCTTCAGGAGCTGTTTGGGTTTTTCTCTGCAGTAGTTCTGCGGGGTTCACCAGTTCCCAGCTGCTGCTCATCCTTTGCCTCTATATCCTCTGCTTTCTCAGGATATGAGTAAAGTAAGTCATTTTAATGGGACATGCAAGAAAACAGAGAACCAACCTTTGAAATTTGTTGAAGGGATTGTTATAACCTGATGGTCTTAGCTGTTATTCAGAGACATTTCCAGTGAAGTAAGCTGTTTTGACTGAATTCTTCTTCAGAACTACATTAATGAACTCTAGAATTTAGCCAAAAATTTACTGCAAATAATAAGTTAAAGACAATTACAAAAATAATTTCAAAGCTATTCACTAAAATGACTTTTTTCTTTAGCAATTTCTGATTTTTACTGCATTTTACAGGCAAACCAATAGCCCAACCTTTGGCTGAACTGTTATGAAACAGTAGCTGTGCTGAGAGTTTATTGATGTTGCTTTCTTATTATTTAGCATATAGTTTTGATATTAATTATTTAGCTGTATTACAATGGCTGTCACGAGTAAAGAACAAAATAGCAGTTTGAATTACAGAAAGCAAAAATAAACCGATCCCAAAAAATACAGCAAAACTGTTAGACAACACAAACAATAAAATTATTTTCTTTCAGTTACAGAAATGGACTGCCATTTTTCTGTCTGGGGAGTTTTGGCCTTTCTGAGTTTGGCTCTGGTTGTTTCGTTGATGCTGAATATTTCACACTATATGAAAATGAAGCAAGGTAAGTAATGTTGTCTTTCTGTAAGGAATGGCGTTTGAGCATTTAAAGTGTAGAGAAAACCATCACTGCTGGGAGATTTCAAAATGACAAACTGATTCTGCCGAATCTTAAAGTGATCTTTTGGCAAGAACAATTCTAGTTGAGAGGATGTAACTTCTAAAATTTTTTAGGAGAGTGAGGTATGATTACAGAATGATTGCTAGGTGCCCAATCCACCCAATCCAATTCTCTGAAGACAAACCAGCAGAACATGTACAAGGTGAAGAATTTAGTTCTGGCTAAATTTTTATTTTTAAAGTATATTTTTAACATCTGTAATTTCCTTTTTTAAAGTATACTTTTCACGTAACTGGGTGTCATTTGTACTTTCACTTAAAAATTATTTTAAGTAGATGTGCTAATACAAAATACTTTTGAGAAAATTTTCTCCCCCCCAAATTCCTGAATGCTTATTTGATTTTCGGTTTTCATACACATTTTATGCTTAATCAGTTTATTTTGAAAAAAAATTCTAATTGCTTTTCATCACGGGATCCTAATGTAGCTCTTAAACCAATGTGTCACTCACAATAAGGAACCGATTTGGTTAATTTATGCTAGAGGGTGACTACAGTCAGTTTTGGTTAAAATTAACTATGACTTTTTTTTAACAGAAGCCATTCTGTCAGTGCAACCTCTCTTATGCATACAATTCTGTAGTTATTAAGTTGTACAATCCTCACCGCTCCCATTCAGGGAAAAATGGCCTTTACACAGGGAAAACGGCACCTGTGCTATATATGTATGGGTGGGCAGGCAAACACTGGTGGCTTCAAGCATTTTACACATACATACATAATCTATGTAAACAGAAGGCCTATGCTGGTAAAGTGAACTCACCAAGTATAAGAGAATTAGATTATTACAGGATATTAAAAATGCTGCTGGAGTGTTTTGGGATGCGGGGGGTTTATTTTGTCTTTTAGTGCTAGTAGGCAGATATTTCTATGACGAAAACTCAGTCTCATTTACAAATTAACATTAAGCGAAGTTTCGGTCAGATTGGCTGATGCTGCATTGCTCATGGAATCGGAGCTTATCATGGTAAATTCTGGGGTCCTGGAGCAGAGGATAGAAAGTCAGGCATTCCTGAGTCATTAATCAGGCTCTAGCAATAAGTCTTTTTGTAGCTGTTGCCTCTCTGCTTCAGTTTCTTCATCTGTGTGGGTCACAGGATATCTCTCTTTCGGAGGTATAAGCAACAGAACTAGTAAACTAAATGAACCCTTTATCTTGTAATATAAACACATTGCACCTCCCTAGGCAGAGAAAAAGATGAGGTATAAGCAGCAAGAGGAGGAAACAAGGACTTAATTTCATGTGTTACAATACACTTTTGGAGTCTTGTAAACACATGGATTTTGAAGCCACAGCACAAGCATCTCTGGTAGTAGTCAAAAGTATTTGAGGAAAGCAGGGGGACAACTGAAGGTCCTGAGAACCAAGGGCTTTCAATTTTACTCTCTACAGTGAAATCAAAAGCATGTCAGTGAGGACAATTATCTGAAGTGTTCTAAAATAGAATGTTCCATTTTCTCTTCACTTTATTTTTTTAACAATTTTTCCAGCTAAAATGTATAAAGACTATGAAGACAACAGTCCAAGGTAAGTTGGATAGAAAAAGTTTCTTTCTGGCAAGGGTGAAATAAGCAATAAATAATAACAGATGGCTTTGGAGGGATGGCATAGAGGAAAATCCAGTATCTCATGTAGCCCGCCTGGAAATGTCGGAGAGCAGGTTGGTTTAGAAAAAAGGTTTTCCAAAGAAAACAGGAAAAAGTTCATGTGGGAGAGATGTACTCCAGACATTTTATCAACAATGAAATAACTGCATGTTAATGTGCTAACTTTATGTACTAAAGGAAGCGCAAGATATTGAGCTAAACCACTATTTAATATCACTCAAACTCAATACATCTATAACAAAGAACTCTCAGAAAACAATGATAAATTATGGTCTGATATTAATACTTGTGGAGCAATAATTTCTATGTATTTACATTTCACAGCCTTCTTTTACATATGAGGTTCAAAAGCAATAGACCAGAGCCTGTTTACAGCTGCTGGATAGGTCATGATCTGTTACAAGTCTGTTTCTCTTATTCCATATATAAAAAAACCAACACTTTAGAAAACAGAGATGGAGAGAGTCTCATCTCAACCTAAATATAAAAGGCCCTTGAAATAAAAATACAAAAGCCTTCACCTGTTCCCCCAAACCAATCCTCAATTACAAATTTACCTGAAGTTGGGAAGTCTCTATTACTGCCTGTTCAGTTGAAAAATACCACTGAGAAAGCGGTGTTAGATTGCATTACTTCATTCCTTCGACAAGGCACAGTATAAGGATGCAATAGGAACAAGGTTACACAGTACTTTCCACTAACAATTCCCATCTTTGCAAACAAAAATGTTTTAAAACATTTTCAAGCAACACCAGGTAATGAAACACAGAATACCATTAAATATCCAAAGCTGAACTTTGCTTTGGTCTTCTCTAGTTGTGTTGACCCAAGTATTTTAGTTGAATCAAGGGTGGACTTTTTAAGAACACCTCCCCAAAAGACTCCTTTAGTGCTTTAGTTTGTATTGCAAAGCGGTCTCAGAGGACACGAATGGGGTTCCTTTCAGTGATAATTAATATTTCTAGAACGATATCAAACAGTAGTTTAGGAGTCTTGAAATTAGCTTTATAATTAACTTAGTTACAGGAAAGAAGAGTTCAGTTCTTGGCTAGGTAACAAATCTCTCTTCAGAATACAGACATTGCCATTTCTTCCCCTTCTGCAAAAGTGGTGTTTCTGCCCTGCTGCCCAACTCTCCCCCTGGATATTTTTGGTCTTGTTTCTTAGATCACATACAATCTGCTATTACTATATGCGTGTAAAATGTTTAGAATAGAATACTGGTGTCCAAAATAAAGCATATTCTGTGAATTACAAGTGTTTTCCCATTCCCGTTCTAGCTATGATGGCTATTACACAGAAGATGACCCAGTTTATGGCAATCTCAATCAAGATATTTTAGGTAAGCTTCACTTTAAGAACATGTGTCTGTCCAGAGGCTGTACTAAATGTATGGTTAAAAGCTGACCGACCAACACTTTCTGTGTTTCTCAAACAGCAAACTTGAGAATCTACCCCTTTTCAATTGCTGTATTAATACCTACTTGAGATAGAACTGCAAACCGTCATTCTGCACTACTATTTGTAAGACCAGATCTCATACTGAATTTGATTTTTTACAGTCCGAATGGTCCCGTTCAGCTAAATATCTCAAAACCAAGCGCTTTTCTACACGTAAAGCTGCACAAATTGAAATAACAGTTTGATCGATGCATGTTAAAGCAATTTAAGACACACATCACCCACTGCCCAAAGTCAGTGCTCCCACAGAAGCTGGCAGAAACAAAGACATACCAGTTCTCGGCTGTGGCTATCCACAGGTCATCAGTGACGCTGACAAACATGCTGAAACCAGCCCAGTGGCTGCGTGGTGGGTAGACATAGCTTTTCTGTGCTTTACTAGGTTGAAGTTAATAATCCTTGGCAGAGAGATACCGCATTAAGGGCAGCAATATCATATAACTGCAGCTAGACCTAGGTGCGCTGAGGGTATGTCTCGCAAAGCCCTTAAAGCGGTATTTAAGCAACATGAGCACAACTCTCTTGCTGGCCTTATCTGGGGTTAACCAAAGCTGTATTAAAGTACTTGAACTGCTGGGGAAAAAACCAAAACTCAACTTTTTCGTATAGGGTTTGCATGAATTTAACTAACCAACACTCAAATGAATTGACACTAAAAAAGACTGAAAACTGTAAGGAAGTAATCTGCTTTACTGATGGCTAAAATAAGAGAATAACTTGCACCAAATTGACAGAAAACTGAAAGCAGAGTCAGGAATAGATTTTAATCACCAGCTGCTGCAACTCAGCCTCTTTCTCAGCCAAAGCAAAGATTGCCTATACTGAAAAATACATCAGTATGCGGTTACCCCCTAATTGCAAGGTGTCCTCCTGGCAGTCTAAAAGGATGAATAATGAGAAACTTCCCATCCATATGAACAGAAAATTATTTTCATTTTCACTGTGTGTGTCTGGATTTCTTAGCTATTTCTTAGCCCCTCTCTAAATAGAGGAAGAGATCTGTGTGTGATTTCAAAACAAAATAAACTTCTACCAAAGTAAACTGGGGGGGGGGGGAGTTAGTTCTGTAACAGGGAGAATCTGTTGATCTGCTTTGAAGACTCAGTCCTGTGTCTTAACTAAAGTGGTTTTCTACTTTGATAAATTATAGAGGAATGTTGTTACGAGCAGATGAAGTCCCAGACTCAGAGGCCAGTTAACCAACAACAGGTATCTTTAATTTTAATTCTGGATTTCTGGATTAGGGTAACGTGGCCTGTCTCAGAGTTCTTGCGCTTATCCCATGCCAATATGTAACAAAAATCTTCACACTGCTCATCACAAAAACTACCATGCGTTAGTGTCTCAGGTCATTAGGGAATTTAAGCTCGGACTTGAACCTTTGCTCAATCCGGGTCGTTAATAAGGGAGCAGGAGAATTCTAGACAGCTAATTTCCACCCATATGGCATGATAGAACTCAGTCACAGGCATGCAGATCAGGCTGAATTAAGCCTGTGTCTATTATGGCTTATGCAAACAATTCATTTTATTTATTTTGGACATCAACCAAGTGAAACACAAGCTGCATCACATTATAATCATGAGTTTGACTGGCCCTTTCCTGCCCAGCACAAAATCTATATGCCTTAACAAATGAAAGACGACTGTTTTTCTATTGATTAGTATTTTACTGAAATAATTTGATGCCTAAAAGCATGCAAGCTTCAACTGAAATTTGTCTGTAATTGAAGCATTCCTAACATCAATTTCCTGAGCTGATTTCCAGCCTCTCTCAGGATACTTCCATGGGGAAGAAAATACCCTTTTTTTTTTTTAAATTTATACATTTGTTTTCATTAACTTCATGGAAACAGATTAATCTATGAAAATTTAAATGTCAAAAGCACCTGACAATTTGGCTTGAAAACAGACAGGCAGGGGAAGGACACAGAAAACATACATTTTGCACTGGAAATAAGATTGTATGTACGGACAACAATCACCCATCTTTGCTCCTCTGCACAGACAAAGCCTGTGAAAAATATTGGTGCTAATAATGTTTCTAATAAAAAAAAAAAAGGGAAGAAAAACAGATCAAATAATGTCTGGCATCCCAAAGAACTTTGACTGATTATACAAGCTATCCTCATTCCCGCAGAGAATCTTTCCAATAACACCTTGATGAATTTTTCCTTACTGCCACTACCCTAAGAACAAGAGTCATATCCCATTAGGTTGTGTCAGTCTGTTTTCTCTGCTGCCACAGCTTAATCATTTGTACTTCTAATGAGTTCATTTACAGCTAGTTTGAGTAAACTTCAGCCACTGTTATGATTACAGTGTAGACATACGCCAAGTCTTAGACATAACTTTAAAGCAAGCATAACTACTAAACATTAAACATACAGTGAATTTCCTTCTAGGTGGAGCCTGCCAATCAGATGTGTTATGCCTCACTTGATCACAGCATCAAGGGAAAACGCAGAAAACCAAGGAGAAAGATAGACTCTTCATTAGAGGAGGATGGAGAGGAAAGATCGTCTAACCCCACCACGATGGCTTCCAAAGTTAGCATTTACCTCAATAGTGAGCAGCTGGCTGCTGAAAACACAGCAAACGCAGAAGCCATTCATGACGATCCCATCAGATTAATGAGTTTGATTCATACTACAAAAGGAGAGAACGTTTGAACATAATCATAGAGATCCACTTTTTCGTTCTAGAGGAACATTGAATGGTTAGGGATAATATCCTGGCAAACTGTCATACCAAACAATGGTATAAAGTGGGTAAGTTCCGTGTTCCAGAGTGTCTTCCAGGCACATTTACAGACTAAGCAAGAAATAAGAGCCAGACTGCCACTTTGAAGGACCTGCCCTTCTGAAGACACTTTTAAAGGGAGTTGTAGAAGCTGGTATGCCAGCATCCACATGGTACTGATGCCACTAAAAAGTAATCCTTTGTTTAAAGCAACCACCAACTTTCAAACAGACTCACTCTGTTGCCTGTAGAGCTCTAGCACAGTTATAACTATTCTCTATATAGGTTTTACCAGTACTTTTGGAAGGAAAATGTGTTTCATACTTGCACACTTAATGATTTAGTTGTTTTCCCAACTAAAAACTGATCTGCTGTTAAGCATCGTGTACTTTCCCCACAGTGACTGGTCTACGGTAATAACACAATATATCTAAAGCTAACTGGTGAATAATTTAACAGCTTGTGTAATACAGTAATTGTACATCTCACAAGATTTAACAATATCCTTATATATCTTTAGTTTCCTTCTGTGAGCAATACCGGAATACGTCTCAAATCTCAACTCCTCTACTAACATAATGCATCCAGTGTATTTAAAAGTCCACAAAGATATTGGCAGATGATCTGTAACAATAAATCTCCTAGGGAGGACTTTTCCTTCTAATGTTCTGTCTGATGTTTAAGTTCCTATTGGATTTTACATTGCCATTGCTACCAACTATTTTACAAATGTAGAAAGAACTTTTTATTTCCCCAAATAATTCAAGTACCACAAACACATTCATCTTAAGGCTTTAAACTCATTAGATAGTAAGCTTTTATAGAGTGGGGATTTATTTTTATATTCTGGGAGTTAGTAAGTAGTAACAGCAGAAAACCATAAGGCATGTTGATCTAATATGCCCACCTCTAGTTGCCAGAATGTTCTGCCTTCTCAAAAAAAGGATATTAGTGCCTTTAGTATCCATGCAGGACAGAGTGTTGAGGAGCTTGAAACTCTCAAGCACATACAGAGCCCTGCAAGTGTTTCAGGTCCTGAAGGAGATAGCCCTGGAAGCAGTTACAAAAACCAAAATAAGCAAAAAGCCCACAGTACAGAGACACAACACCTCTTCTAAAAGCAGAAGTGGATTGACATGTCCAAAGATGGGACAAATTTATGGAGAAAAAAAAAAAAAATCGATGTAAAAGAAACAGTTCTTTGACAGCCTGATTCATGCTCAGTCTTACTCATCGTTAATGAGCCTCTTTACCATGCCTTATTTTCTGTGCTAGACCAAAAGCAAGGGGCCAACTCCTACAGCCAAAGCTGCCCAGCGTCACTGCCTGTCTTGTGCTAGCACCCACCTTTAACTGCAGAAATGAAGTCAATGTATGTTTGGCTGTTACACCCCAAGAACGAGGCAGACTTGGAATTAAAGTGATTGTGCTATGGCGGTCTTAGACCAACTACCATTGGATAAGCAAAAATAAAATCTGTTGAAGAATTGATAAAAACCAGTTTAACAGAGAACCATATTAAATGACAATCCTGACTAAGGGGGGAAAAGGAGGAAAGCAAATCCAAAGGCAAAGATCCAAAGTCAAACACCAAGATATCAGCACATGAAGTACTTTCTTGGATTAGAAAGGAAGGAATTATACTTTGTTCCACAGTAGAACAAAATAAGTAATAAAATACATATCATACTCTTGCTTAGACTCACATATCAAAATTGTTTGAATAACGTATGTAAAATATTTTATATAAATATTTCAATTTAGCTGGCACCAATCAGATGCCATACTCAGCCCTCCGAGATGACTGACAGAGAAAGCTTTCTTAATCTTTCAAGCAAACAAGCACAGGCCCAAGAGTCTGTTACAATTTTCCTACATACTCATGAAACGAGGGATGCTGCATTTTCATTTAATACAGCTTGTGTACCCTTCGCATAAAGTTGCTATTTCCCAGTTTTCTCACAGCATTTGCACTCTTGATTATGCCTTTCCTCTAAAAACTCTGAAGTCGAAGAACATCTAAAAGTTACCTAAATTCAGCCTGTCATTTCAGCCTGATTATTAATTTAATGGAAATGATGTACACGCTTCTCCCATTGAGTGCACATGTAACAATAAGTCCACTTCATGGGATTTAGCTCCACCTAGTTTCCTCTAGATTAATGGAGTTACATAATCTCTCAGTACTGCTCTGTCAAGAAACACTGGGAAATAGTTACCTCAATGAATCCAAGGGGAAGGTAGTTCATAAAGCATATTCCCTACAGTTCATCGATGTCTGGAGCAGGAAGAAAAATGAACCACAAAAGCATTTCTAAAAGACAATATTTTGTTGTTGTTGAAGGAAATGTAATATACAAATGATGAAGGATAGAATGTGCGTGTGTGTATTG
This sequence comes from Phalacrocorax aristotelis, assembly GCF_949628215.1. Lineage (NCBI taxonomy): Eukaryota > Metazoa > Chordata > Aves > Suliformes > Phalacrocoracidae > Phalacrocorax > Phalacrocorax aristotelis. Next base: position 121,923,573 of record NC_134276.1, on the reverse strand, counting down.
CAGAAGTTCTTGTCTTATCGTAGAGTAAACCTCGCTGAAGCTGACTTCTTGTTCCATTCAAGAACAACACTTAAGATGATCTTGGTTTTAAGAGCTAAAATAACACAAAAAATGCCTGTGTGTCCAGAAATGAAGTAAAGCTAAAAGAAAATGACTTTTTTCCTTTTCTGGAGCTCAGGAAGCTGACAAGGGGCAATGCCGATAAAAAAGAGTGTACTTGACCTGACACTTGCCTCTAAACCAATCTCCTTGCCAAGAAAGAACACAGCAATGAAAACCTGTGGGACCCTGCCACGTCATTCTCATGTATTTGCTGTAGGTATACCAACTGCTCCTGAGAATACACATACCTGAAATAAAATGTTGGAAACAGGTATTTGTTCAAGTATAGGCTTTTATTTAGAATATATACATATATATATATTGTTTCAGGTAGAATTTTGTCAGAACACAGAATAACACTATCAAAACCACTAAAAATTATAAAATGTTATTGAACAATCAACTTTTGTGAGTGACTCAGAAAATGTAACATTAAAATTACATAGCAGGCATATTACAAGTCATAGCATATAATACCGGATTTGGATCATCCAGCCCAGCTTAGATTTTTAAATTGACTTATTACTGATATATCTATAAAGCATGAATAGGCTGGAGGAATTCAGCAAAAAGAGCTTGTTGCTTGTTACTTAATACTAATACATTAAGAATCAAAGCTTATCGGCAGATAAAAAGATAATGCAGATCACATTCTGTTATATGAAACACTACTAAATACATAATTTAAACTTAGTCATAGAAAGGAACCCTGATTCCCTGCAGCACCTGATGAAGCTGAAGGAGTATAAAGTGCTCTGTCAGAAGGGATGAACAAGTTCCTGAATATTTTTTTATTAGAGGGAAGAATAAAATCAGGTTTAATCGTATATTAGATACACATAATACATCCTTGATTCTTGGAAGAAGAACGAACAAAACAAAACAAAAACCCAGACTTTATAAAGCAATGTTTTCTCTGTAGCAGTCCATGAATGCTCCTTGGTGAGTTTTGACCAGGAAGTCGTCCAAGGGACTGCTAGGATTTTGGTCTTTTCCATCAGTGTAGCTTAGTTTTCTGGATACCCTATAGAAAAGAATTGTTTAGATGATAAAGTAAATTACACAAAAATACTATCCTTGCTGAACAGAATGAAACTGAAACAAATCGCCAAAGCAAGATATCTGAAATTCTTGACTATGAATAGCAGCAGAACTCCTTTTCTGCATTCCTATGTGCTTTCAGCTGGAGAGGAAACTTTAAACCCATGTCATTTTAACATCTCAGTAATGCTACTCCTGAACCTAAACTACACAAATATCTATCAACTTCAAGATGTAATCTTTGAATGTATTCACAAATAGCTAAAAGTAAGACACAAGTGAGAATATAGTTATTTCCTTGCATATTACTTAAGAAAGGGTATAATTTTTTAAACGTCTATTTTAAGCTATTTTATTTACATCTGACAATTAACTACAGCCGTATAGCTGTAGGACAGCATTCACACAGAGCTGAAGAAAAGTTTGTTAGTTATGAACATTTCCTTTTCTGAAATATCTCTGCCTTTATCTAGAAGATGATTATGAAAATCAAGTTCCAGACAGGAAGACAATATTCCTTTTCTTTCCACAACCATTCATTACAACATACAGCATTATGCCACATGGCTTAGGCATAAAAGTTCTGAGGGCTCTGAAGCCATTAAAAAGCAGCTTCACTCCTGGGAACCATAGAAGGCTAAGAATATCGCACCACAGGCCTAAGGAAGCTTGCCAGCTGACGGGCCATTTTGGCTACAAATCAGCAAACATGCATTTGAGTAATTAAGGAACAAAGAAATAGATTTTGTTCCAGATGGCTTGGCAAGAAAGCACTCCATGAAATCCTGATTTCCTACTCTTTCTCAAACTTCTCTACTTACATGCATTAAGGAAAGGAAAACCTTTTCCTTCAGAACAGTTAATCTCATAAGGAGGCTATTTTGTATGGAGTCAGGAAAAAGAATTGAGGAAAAAAAGAGGGAATCCAAGAACTGAGCAGAGATTTACTCATCTAAGTGGGCATACTTAACATCACAGAAACACTCTTCTATACTCATCAGCTTGCCTCCTATCTTCCATTATATAAAAAAATAATCCAGATATAACCTGTATCAATACTGTTATGCATTTGTAACACAAGCCTCGACGTCTGAATTGCATCTTTGCTTAAACTGAAACTTTTTTCTTCAAATCACCCAGCCTCTTTTCCAGTTAAGTTCTATGTATAAGTGGTTTCAAAATGCATTCAGTCTTCCTTTGAAGTTTTAATTCAAACATTGTCAGAAAATTTTTTTATCAGCTGTATGATCATCTCAAGCATAGTGAAAATTTTCTTGACTGAGTGTGGGAAGGCAGCATATCTTGTGATGCCAAATTAGACCTTTTGGCAAAAAACCATGGCAAAAAATGTTTTGGAAAATAAAATGAGAAACTGTTCAGAGAACTTTTAATGCTTTTTAATCCTGCTGCCTATTAAATTAGTTTGTAATTAAAAACCCAAGAGATCTGAAACTTGAGAATCCTTTAAAAGTCACATATTTTCTAAGAACAGCAGATGTAGTAGGCCAGTATCCAGGAAGGTGGAAGAAGTGTTCTCCTTCCAGAGATCTAAATACACTGCCAATAGTGATAACAGCAGGAGGAGAGGATCTCAGATATCTTCCAAACAGAGCCACTGCTTGTGTACACAGAGCCAAAATGCAGGTAACTATGCCCAACTGCACAGAAGCTAACTAAGCTAACTTTTGAAAGCCCTTTCACATGGCAATATACTGCACTCTCTACAGCCTAAGCATCTGAGATGACTTGTTAGCTCAAAATACACAGCCAGAATCAAAACAATTCTGTAGTTATGTCTAAAATAATGTCTCTATAATGAACACAAAAGAAGGACTACAGTGGCTATTCAATTAGGCCACCTTACTATCTGGTTTCACTGGCCATCCATGCTGGAGTCTGGCTGGTTTTGTCCGCAGACACTGGCAACCCACTGTTCAAGTGTGCAGGCTTGATTAGCTTGGGCTCTCCCAAGCGATCATGCCGATGTTCATTCTAGAAGTACACATGTAAGCAACAACCTCCGTATCTGTAGTATAGATGTAGAGCAACATGAATTTCTTTTGAAACTTCTTTTCACGAAAGGCACTTACCTCTGGTGACACTTCTGTGCGTTTCCAGGACAGCTGTAATTCTTCATTGCCATAGGCCGGCCAGAGCGGGCCTCTGCAATCCCAGATTCTGGTGATGAAAACGTTAGTATCAAAAGGGTAAGAACAATGCTGCATAGCAGGGATGCTACAGTATGTTGTTAAATATTAGCCTATTCACTGGCATACTTCAATGTGCCAATTTCCTTATGAAAATGTTCTAATGCACAAGGTTCTGGCAAAACTTAATTTCAAATACATTTTATACACTGAATATATTTAAGTGTAAGCTAGGTTTCTTAAAAATGCTTATAATTTATGACCATTAGAAAAAGGCAGAAGAAACTGCTGATACCAGAAAAAAAATGTAACAAAAAGTATGAGTTAAAATTTGAGGGAGGCAAAATAAGATGGATGGGTTAAGTCCACCTCAAATAATCAAATTCTTTACCATTAATCAGTGTTGAAAACGCAACAAGGCAAGAACCATGCGAACAAGTGCATTTCCTCTACCATTTTCTTGTATACCAGCTGACAATATTTCAAGTCACCTTCTTCAGTATTTTCCTTTGATATGTTAGTTATCTTGATGACAAGGTTCATAAAAATAAATTATGGAAAATACACATTGGTGATTTTACTTAGTAGGAAAAAAGTTCAGGTTATGCTATAAACATGCTTTAACCAAATCAGATTTTTTAGAAGGAAATTGAAAGATTAGCATCTAAAAACTTAAACTAATGTAGTTTGGGTTTTTTTACATAAAATTCTACTGTCCTGAATTGATAAAAGTCTTTTTATCCAGATTAATAATCTTATTCACTTAAGCAAGTGACAGTAGGCATGAAACAACTCCACTGAAAGTTTTTGTAAAGCTGAAGAATCCAAACAAAAGCATTTGGTTATTCAAGCGCAGGATTAACAAACTATGCATTTCCATTTAGATACAGAAAGTAAAAGCAACAGCGAACTTAAAATAAAATAAAGGAAGAGGGAAAACCAGCAGATAATAAGCAACACTTCAGTAGCAAAAGTCCTAGTGAAACTAAAGAAAAGCTTCTTAGATCGCTGTTAACACGTGATTCAGGAAACCCTTTTCTCTATATATTCCTTACTTAAGGGAACACACATACCCAATTATTACTGAGGAAGAAGAGCTGTCACCTAGACAGTGGTCTGTTGAGATCTGTAGACTTACCCTTTGAAGAAGTGCTTGTGATTGCTAAAGTAGAAATTAATAAAACCTCTGAAACTAACCTTGCAGGGAAGTACCAGGAATACCAAGAAAAGTTTTATCTGAAGCAGCATGAAATCCAGTGTCCTGAAAATAAAACATCAACAGATTACATTGACGGAAATACATATTATTTCACAGCTTGCCTCGGAAGAAATGACTGGGAACATAAAAACAGGGCCTGATTTAACATTTAAATCAACAAGTCTAATGATCCCAGTAGAACCTAGTAGAGCTTAATTTGTTTGCCTCACCTTATCCATCTATAAAAACATCATCATTTCAGAAGGACAACGCCTTAACACGGTTTCTGTTTGAGATTATTTTAAGCAGTGACACAGTCTATTAAAATGTAACAAAATCTTTTACTGAACATTTCACAATCATTTTCAATGTTATTAAATACAGTGAGCTTCCTCACATGATCCAGAAGACCTGATACAACTTATATTTTAGTAAATAAAAATCCCCAAAACCCCAAACCTATAAAACAGCTCTACTGACCAAATAGCACTGGAAGTATGCTGCCAGTCATTTAAACAGCCCCCAGCTATAATCAATTTTTAAGCCCTTCTCCAAATATCAGCAAAGAGCGCACAATCGTGGGTTTTTTTTTTGTGTGTTTTTTTTTTTTTTTTTTTTTTTTTTTTTTTAAACAAGGTCCTTAAGTACCTGACTCTGGCAGGTGTGACTGTCAAAAAAGCTGGGGTTACTGTAACTGTATGTGTTCAAAAAATCCATGCCAACTGTCTGAAGACTAACATTTTTTCTGTGAGAAATCTGTTGACATTTTGTTGAAGGAAAATAATGTTCTGGTATATTTTTCAGTCGCTTTACTGATGAACAAAGATCATTTTGAAAGTCTCCTAGTCTTTTAACTCTGGGAATTGCAGATGAAGTTCGAACAGGTGAGTTAACAAGAGCATTTACAGTTTCAGACATCTGTATTCCTTCATATTTCCTTAAATTTGAAGCCCTCTGAAACCCAGGAAGTTTTGGAACTGCCTCCCTACATAATTGCTCATAGATCCTGTCAAATTCTCTGTCATACTCTGTATCAGACCTCACAGAATCACTTAAATTACTCTTCACTAATCTTCCTTTCTCTTCAAGGTTCTGTGAATTTGAAAGAGGTCTTGTCAATGTCAAAGGCTTTTGGATTTCTTTGGAGCACAATTTGAAGTAGAGTTTTTCAAATGCATCTTCGTATTTCTGGGGCATCTTTGAAGGACTCTGCCTAATAGGCAATGATGAAAATGAATTTTTGTGCTGGAAAGAAATTAGTCTTTCAGAAATTATTTCTTCAGGATTTATGAGCAAAGTATTTGATGCTTTTGCAGGAGAATGGTTTGTGACAGGCGTAAAAGTGTTACTATTGCCACAGGAACTGCAAGTAGATGAACACAACTCTGAGATAAGTCCATGAGGAAAGCCAAATTTTCGAGTTTTACTCTCTTCTACCAGATGAAGCGCTGTTGACCCTGAACTGGCAGTAGATGTTATAAAAGGATATTCTGAGGAACATCCGTAAGCCAATTTTTCACTTTCCTTGCATTTTGAATTCCTCGGCGAGACAGCAGGCTGTATCTCATATCCTACTAGAAATGTCTCTCCCATTCTAGCCATAACATTAGGAAAAACAGTCTGTTTGGAGGGGTTTTGGCCTTCTCCATATACCAAATGATGTTCTGAACTTGAGTCAGAGCAGCCCATTTTGATGTCATTTGTATCAATGTAAGAATAAGGTACAAGACCAGATAAATTATTAATGGAACACTTGTCATCACAAAGTTCTCTGTTCTCATTTCCAAAAGTTTGATTCTGGATGTCTTCACTTCTACTGCTGCATTCGCCGGGTAGTGCTTGCTTCAGTTTAAGGGCTCCGAACCCTCTTGTTTTGTCTACAGCGACACTGAGCTTTGGTCTTCTGGAACGCCATCTTTTGTGCCTTAAGTGTCGAACCAAGTATTTTAACTCATTTCTCCGAGACTGCTTTGTCATCAGCCTTGTAAGCATCTGTACCATTGCTGGATACAAGTCTGCAAGAGTTACATTGCTCCAGGAGCATTCCTCATCTGCAGACTGGTATTCTTCCAAGATATTGTCATAGCAAGTTTTATTCAGTTCTGGAGCAGGTCGATGCCTGGGTGTGGTTATTCTGTTTGGTGAAATGGGAACACCAGAAAACTGTAACTGTAGAGGTCTGGATGAAGGACATTCATTTGACAACTCCACTTTCTTACTGCAAACAGCGGCTTGGTTGCCTACTCAAAAAAAAAAAAAAAATTACAAAAAACCCCAGCAGAAATAAGAAACCCAAACCTATTAGGGTACTGCCAGTAATGTATTATATGATGTAAACAATTGCATGTGGTGCAGATCGTCTTACTATAATAGCATATTTCGTTAAGCTTTTTAGCCAGGCTAAATGGATGACTAACATGCAATCCATTAGGAAAAAAAAAATAAGTTTTTTCCTAACCACACTGAATTAGCAGACCACAGAAGACAGAAATTAAATGTGTTGGAAGAAAACCTATTTTAATATAGCTTAATATATAGATGCAATATATTTTCATTGTATGGGCAGACTTCTTTGTTTTTGGTGATTTTTGACCAGAAGGAACAGCCTTATCCTACAGGCTTTGTAACTCTCTTTTCATATTACTTGAAAGCTTTGTACTTGGCCTGTACCAGTGCAGCTTTGCTTGCCGTAAAGCACCATGAAGATAATGCTTTTTGTAGTTGTTAGGCTTGAAATATTTACACCAAAATTCTATCTCAGGTTTGCATCAAATTTGGAGAGTTTCTGAAGAAAGTAAGCTTACTAGTGAAGTACCACTTTGAGTACCAGTTACCAGCAGACCCAAAGCCATTCATTACATTCCTTGACTTTAAAATAAGCAGAAGCAAAAAATTATGCTTTCATTTAATTGAGCTTAATGCTGCTGAATATTCTAACTACGCATTTTTTACCTGGGGCTATTTAAGAAAAGCTGTTTTTATGTATACACAATATTTAATGTCTGCTTTTCAAATACATTTTGCCATAAGCAAAATCATGTTTAACTTCTCTTCAAGAATCCAGTCTGTTGAACTTTTCTGTTGGATAAATAGTGCCTTTGAGTTTTCAGTAAATTAAATATTTATTTCTAATAAATTTTAATAAAAGCACATTTTGTAACTAGCATATTTGACCAACACCCAAAAGGTTTAGTTATACCAATCAGTTCTTGGACTGGCGAAGCTAAATGAAGACCTTCCGACAAACCTTGCGGTGCTATCTGAAAAACAAACAAACGACACAATCTAATACCCTGAATTTTTTGCACATTAAAGGTAAAATCAAAACCTTATTTGTGACTCCTTCTACTCTCTCATTACTATACTAGGTCCTGTACAGAGTTATGGTCCTAAGGAGCTTAGTAACTTTCAGACAAGGAGGACAAAGTCTTAGACTAAGACTCCAGTTAGAATTTTTAATAGTTACCAGTTTAATCTTGGAAAGCTGTTTACCATCTTTGCAACTTCTACATTATTTATAATATTTTAATCCCTTTCCCGAATATGAGAATTTATACATGGATATATATACCTGGATAATCTGTACATCTCTAGCAACTCCAGTAGAAAACAGAAGCTGTACCATGTAACATAACCCTCTGCCCCCAATTCCCCTCGCCCCCAAAACCAAAATAAAGCTAAAACTCATTTTTTCTCTACAAACTTCAAATAAAGGCTTTTCAGAAAATGTACGGAAGATCAACATGCATATCAGGGTTCAAAGAACAAAGCATCAAAGAAAAAAAAAAAGAAACATTTGGATATCATCTGCTGTTTCTTACAAATAATTGCTGTCAGAGACCTGAGATACTGTGATATTTACGTAGACAGCAAGCAGCAGAGGAACAATGATGGAACAGTAGAGAAGCTGTAGTAGAATTCATTGTGCTGCACAGTTAGAGAGTTCTTATTATAGTCTAATTATCTAATAATTTGTAACAGAACAGAAGAAATATGTTACCGTAATCCATTTGGGAATTCTTCTAGCATAATCTTGTACTATCACATCTACTTGAACTTTTTCTTTCTCTTGAATTTTCCCGTCACATACGTACTGATTCTTGGGGGCGGAACGGCGCAGGGAGGGAAAAAAGAAAGTAATTAAAACACATAGAAATTATTGACACTGACAAAGTCAAACATATTATTATTTTTTTTTTTTTTTTCAAACTAGCGTTATTCAGATGAGGATATCCAACCAGCATAAACTTCTTTTTAATGTATAAATCTTATGCCAAATAAAAAAATTCCTGTGAAGGAACTGTATGTGAAGACATTTAAAAAGAGATAACTAGCTAGTTTATTGATACAGGGAAAAGCACACACTGCCTGAGAAGACCCACTGACAAAAACAAAAAACAAAACAAGTCTTAGTGTTAGGTTACAAAGCACTGGTAATTATGGCTGCAAATCTTTACATGTATTATTAACATCCCAAGAATACATCTAGAAATTAAGGTCTACTCTGTAACACACCTCTATGTAAAACCTAGAAGTGTTTGGCGATGAACAGCAAACGTTTTTCATTAGTGAAACTCTTGCTTTCTGAAGCATTTTCTTTTGGCTGTGGTCAGAGACATGACAATGCCTAGCACTATGCTTAACAAGTAAGGAAAGTAAATTAAATTTTGGTAATTGTATTTGAGCAAGCAAAACAAAATTAGAACGGCTGCGCATACAGTGTGTTGTACTTTTCTTCATCAATGTAAGTACTGTGGGTAGTCCTGATACCCATAGTCTAGTTTGGGAAACAACAGCAGAATATTTCAGTCTGCTTTTGTTGTGGTAGCCATTATTTCAGATTTACTTTTTTTAAAAAAAAATAATGTTACCTGTTTATGCTAGACTGTCAGGTGAATGATCATATTTTTATAAGTGAAACTTTGTGATTCATCTGGTTATTCTTTTTCCATACCTATAATAACCTTTCTCATGGTTGCCTGTTCTGTGTAATACATAGTACGGCTTTCTCTGGTATACTAATAATACCAAGACATAATATTACTTCATATTGGTCTTCATGGTATTACTTATTGAACCTCTCATTTGCTGTACGTCCTAAAAATGTGCATTAAGATGCAGGCTACATTGAGTCTTTCTGCTGATAGTGCATCAACTCATCAGACATGTGTAAGCTATTGAAATAGTTCAATCATTTCTATTGAACACAAAATTATTCCATTACATTAGACACCAGAAATTTTTACCTGGAAGTGAATGTCTTCAAATTTTCTTCTTACTGAAACTATATCAGCATCACTTTCTTCACCTACAATTTGAAAATAAATACTAAATAAAATCTAGTTGAACTCAAAACCAAAACAGAAAAGTTTTTAAACACACATTGTGTAACTTTAGTCAATAAGTGCTTAAATTTTAGAACACTGTTTTCTACAGGAAGCTTTTTATCTGTATTACATTTCCATTTCAAGTCAAATTGAAAAGCCAGGTTTATAAATTACTTGAGAGGAACAATGAAGAGTGAAGCTAACTTGTTTGTAACCAGTTCTGCAAGAGTTATGCTAAGCATTTCAGAGAGCAAAATATTTTCAAAGCTCTGTTCTGCAAGATTCACTATTCATTAGTGTATCATTCCTGCTTATTTCCTGCTACATTCCTAAATATCCCAACAATGATAGTAAGGACCTTCTACCATGCTTCTTTTTCTTAGTTTGTTATTGTCAAGATTGCCTTAGAACTGCAAAGGTGAGAAATAAGACAGACTTGAGAATATTAAAAAGCATGTCCATATCTTCCAACTTATCTTTTAAGTATTCTATGGGTATTTTTGTAAATGGAACACAACAAGACTTTTTTTTTTGCTAGATGTAGCCAGACCTTCCAATTCATCATTAGCTAAAGCCTCAGTCTTTCACAATCATAAAACACATGACTGTATTGTAAGCCCTGATTTTCTGAATTCCCCTGGCTGTTACATCTTTGTCCCATGATTGTGTTCACCACAGGGAGGGGAAGAGAAGAATAACCCTGAAAAGGAAAAAAATGAGTGAAAAAAATCTTAGTTATGATCCCTACCCACGTACCTGCCTCTTCATATTATTCTTAAATTACCGAAAACAGAATGAAAAATCTTTTCCAGCCAATCCCATCTTTGATTTTTGTTCGCTGTCAGTGCAATCACCCCCTAAAGCTCTGTGAACAGCTGCTGCCATAGAGCTAGGATAAAGATACATATGAAAGAAACGCTACCCTTTTGGGAGCAACACAATTTTGCATCTTCTGGTGAAAATGTTGAACAATCAGAGGGTTGGCTTTGAAAGTCTACCTGATCCCAGTAGAATTATTTTATTAGAAATGAAAACCATACCTGTCAGATTATCAAAGTTTCTTCCCACATGACTAATGGAAGACAAAGTTGTGGCCACTTTATCCACAGGAAACCAGTTACTAAGCATCAATAGTGGAGGAAGCAGTAAAAATATTAATGTTTTTATCTGATAAAGTTTCAGCTCCAGTTTCTGTTGTAACAGCTGATACTTTCTGCCACACAGTTGTCTTCCTCCAGTAGAATTGGGCACAAAACTGGCTGACTGCTCCCTAACTGGTCACTGAGATGACCAGACTAGACTGCTACAAAAATGGGAGCTTCTTCAGATAAAGGCAGCAACACTGGTGCCCAGGCATGCTCAACTCCATCACACCAATTACAAAATAGCTTGTATCATAGAACAACTTGACCTGTGTACAAGTTGAATACGCCTCTAGGTGTGAAACCTCACAAAAGTGTAATTTTAGTATGTCTACAATGTATTGTCAATAATACTTAAAATCTCTGGAGCATTAATTATTAGCAGAGGACCATGGCACAGAATGGAATAGAGTGAAGTATCTTCTCCAGGGAACCTTAACGTATTTATAAGGGCCAAAAGGGAAATTTGGGAACACCTCTGTTCCTCAAGTGCAAAAGAGAGAGGAAAAATGAAAGCTCCCACCTTTCTCTCTGGAAAATTTGACCTATAATAAAGGAAGTTATTTCACTGGAGAGGGACTCAATACACTATCATTACCTAAAAGATATATTTTACTTAAAAGATAAATATATTAGTAAGGGGATTACCGTAAATTTTAAGTTTTGATTTTGATGTGATCTTCTCAACTTAAATACACTTAGATAAATACACAATTCAAATTGAACTTTCCCCTTTCTCTCCAAATAAATTAATTTTTCTGTGATACTCTCCCAATAGATACAAGAAATTTCATATATTACTATACTTTGCCATGTTACTTCCTGTGAAACCCAAGAAGGTAAAACCTAATCATTTTCCCTATTAAGGGCAGACCAATACTTACAGGTACAGGTGAGAGCTGTTTCACTTTATTTATACCTGCTGTTGATAGGCTTTGCATATTTTTAGAGCAAAAATACTGAATAATACCTGGAAGAAACACTGCTTTCTCTGAGAAGTGTGAAGCATTCTGTGTGAATACTAAAGATGGGAAAAGCCTGCCAAAGCTAAAGTTTTAGCTAAAGCAGCTGAAGATACACTTTTTCCTTAACAGTTAGCCTGTCTCATTGCTAACCTTTGAAATATTAAAAAAAAAAACAAACAAAAAACCTTAAATCCCCAAACCCAAATGCAAAAATCCAAGAACAAAAAACCCCAAACACCTATGTGAATTCCATTTTTAAGTGAGGAATCCAATCCCACATCTCTAAGAAGCTAATTTCTAGGTCTTACTGTATTTGGAGATAGCTGGGACTCACCGAGGTTGCTATAAATCCTCTCCAGTCTCTTCCTAGAATATTCACAAGAGAAGGAGGAGGAGTGGATAATCATATTATTGTACGCTGCTATGAATATACCACAGTCCGAACTGCATCACTCATTTATCTCATGAGTGCAATAGAAAAAGGACACTTAGAGAAACTAAGCCACAGATGCCTCTGAAATTTTTTTCCTGTATTTCATTGTGCAGGTTGAGCAAAAATGAAGTCACATTTTCTAAGTTTGCAGAAATTATTTTATCATTCAAATAGGTATTTGAAGTTATCCTCTCAAGCAATAGGACAAATTTCAGATTGCTATTTTCTATTTTTCCCTCAAAAAAGAACTAATCATCTGCCTTGGAGACAGCTATGCATATGAAGCACCTAATTTACACCAGAGTATTTAAACACCAGCTAACCATGTTTTTCTGCAACTACTCTTTTGAACATTAAATGCTAGTTACTGCCTAGCCATAGTTTAATTTATGCAAAATAATAAGTTTTTGTACACACAAGAATCAAAAGATCTTGAGTAATACAAGTTTAAAATATTTGAAGAAGTCAAAGATTGTTTCCACTAATTAATACAATCAAATAATTATTTTGGAATAAAAGGTCAAACCCACCCAAAACTTTGCAGACAGGCCACAAGACTGATGCTGAAACTGTTACAAACACTACTGAAGGTGTATTGTTGCAGCTGAATGCAATATCCATGTTTACCAGACCACTAGAAATTAATGTATATATTCTAATTATTAATAAAACGTCTATTGCCACTTATGCCAAAGTTTTGATTTCACAGTTCCTTTCTTTTAATAAAGAAAAGGTAATTGAACATATTCCACATTGACTTTCCAACATATCAGGGATTCAGGGCTGGAATTTTAAAGAGGAATGTGATTATTGATTTCATAGTACTACCAGTACCTCAGATTCTTATTATTCCTACTCTCTACTTTCTGAAAGGGTACAGAACACTTATTAGAATAATTTTTATTATATTAGAAAATTATGAAAGTTATTTACAATCTTTTTCGAAAAGGTGAAAAAGGTAGCTAAAAATTAATTAAAACACTCACCTATGTCAGATGTATTCACACAAGAGTTCTCAGGAGATGCCTTAAAAGCACATGAAAGAAATTTTAATATAGCTTATGGTACCAGGTCTTAACTAGTCTATAGAATTTTCTGCTCTCACTACTAGCTCAATTTTCTGGGGGGTTGGTGGTAGTGAAACAAACCCAGTTGTATTTCACAAACTACATCCAAATGACACCATCTTTATTAACAAATCTGCACACAAACTTGTCTTGATTCACATCTGATTACTCAATAGGGAAAACTATTTTCTTCCCAGCCCTTCTATATTCAAACAAATAATGTAAGGAAAAGCTGTTGCACAAGAGCAAAAAACAGTTGGCAGATGTATTCTAATCACCCAAATCTTTATCAGTATGTACTGGGTATTTCTTCTGTGTTCCAATGCACACTGAAAGCTTAACTGTCCACTTTAAACATTTCTTAATTGCCTACTTCAAAAATTCTGTATCTAAATATATAAATAAATATATAGATTTTTTGCTCTATTTCGTAGAAGTCTTGGTAGTTGCATAAAAAGCTCATTTATATGGATAAGGAGCCTTTTCTTAATGTTTACAATCTACATCTGACATCATGTTCTTCAGAATTTCTTTTTAAAAAGTCTAATTCTATTCTGTCCAGTTCAACCATAAAATTAGTGGATTGTGGGTTAAAAGGACATCAATAATATAAGACAACCCTAGCTACCATCTGTGTAGAAGTAATTAGGAGTAATCATATCACTCTTCAAATGCCGAGTATTTTCTCCTTAAAAGGAGTCAAAATAAGTTACTGTAGTCACCACAGGTTTTACATATAATAATGAAAAAAAGACACACATATCGCCTAACTTAAAAGACAATTGATGGTTTAAAGTATATGTCCAACTGCTTTATCTCCAAGTAAACTTAAAGGAATAGTAGAATTTATCTGAAATCCATGGCTTATATCATGGCTGTTTTTCAATACCCCAAATATCACAATGGGAAGGAAGATACGTAATTATATGAAACATATGTAAAGCCTACCACATAAACAACATGAACAGGGATATAGCAAAAATTTTAAAAAGTGGCATGAATACACCATCACAAAATGTATTAGACCACCACATATAAAAGTCCAGAACTCGAATTCATCACCATCTCAAAGCACAGAACCTATCGTGGAAGGAAACAATCAGGGAAAGTATACCAGATGATCAACATTAACCAGAACATGAAGATTTTAATTTTACACAAACATGTACTTGGTAAGTAGAGGCACATCTTTCCGAAAATGAGGCAACTACATGTGGGGAACTACATAAGGGGAAATATAAAGCAATTGTTTAATAAGATACCTGAAGTTTGAAGAACTGCAGCAAATTACTTTAACCCCTCAATTTTTTCAGAAATACTTATTTAAGGAAAATAAAGTGATTCAATCTAGCAATTAGTAGGTCTTTAAAATCTAACTTCATAGCTATGGTACAGGACCACCTGCTCATGATTAATTTCTTAGCTTTTGACTGCATAAATAAATATGTTTTCCCAAAGAGGCTTTATAAAAGTAGATGCAATGTGGTGCCCATACCTGATGTATTGTTGAATGTCCATCTTCAAAATCAGTGGTCTCTTGCTCTGATATATCTTAGCATGCATGGAAGGAAAAAAAATTCTATTTCAATAGGTCACAGATCAACATTGTACCTGAACTCATTAAATCTCCATTTATATATACTTTTATTTATTTTGAAAAATATTTAACACAGACATTTAACAAATGGAGAACATACACAGGAATGAAAAAAAGAACAGCAAGTGACAGAACAACATTCTAGTCAAATACAGCAGACTAATTCTGATCAGAGATGTACACCTACCATGCTACATGTTTTCTTCTTCATCCATGAAGCACCACAAAAAATAAAATTTGCCCCTTTATCAGGTGGTATCACTTGTAGAAAAGGAAGACAACAGCAAGCTTTTTGCGCATTTTCTTTGCATATGTTGAAAAGGATAAGAAAAAGACTAACTGCTCCTGAAGCCTGAAGGTAGAGCCCCAAACCTCTATGGCATCTTTTTAATTTTTGGCAAGGGGGGGCTTCCAAAGCTTCTATGGCTGTCTTCCTGCACAGATAGACCCACCCGCAATCTTTGTGCGGTTTTTCTCCCCCATTTATTTCAAAAGAAGCAGAATATAGAGACTGTAAGAGCTGTCTGATTTAGCAGAGATGTCCCCTTTTTACATTTCAGTCTATACTTATTTCTTCATTAGCTATCGCAACTCAAACGGATTTAAATAAAACCCAAAACTTATTAAACCAGAGTAGTAGCTACCTTCAAATAAATGTGACTTCCACATAAGCTCATTTCACAATTAGCCTCCAAGCCACATACTGTTGCTATTAAAATTACTCAGACTGAAAACTGTTTTGATATCGCCAAAAGAAGTTATATTTATAATCATCGCCTTGTTAGGTTTAAATAAGTTATCTAGAACAAGCTACAACTTCTCAAGTCTGTATACAGTGCATATGATTATGAAGTGCATAAAAAATTATTGCCTACATCCATTGTTAATACTGCATAAATTACAGAAATTTAATCTTTCTCAAAATAGAAGATCTTTATCTCCAAAAATAAGACTCTGCTGGTACTGAGGCCGCAGTAGGACTTCTCATGATTGGATGCATGTGATGATAGACTTAAATAATAAAAATAATACATGTGCTTTAGCAGGTATGTTTACCCTACTCAAGATTGTCATTAAACAAGTTTCTCTTTAATGCAGAATTTGTTGTCCTTGCTTTTTTCTGCATTTCTGTTTCCAGATAAACTGATGTCAAACATCAAAAGTGATTTACTTTTTTTGGTTAAATGGTGAGAAAAGTTATCTCATACCTAACTCAGGCACATCAGTATTATTTACTCCTATAAACACTTCATATTAACTAATCGTACCAAGCATATATCTAAAGATTTCCAGTTTTCTAAATGCTTAACACATATAGAAAGGAACCTAAATATGTCATCTGTTCTTTCTTCCATTTTAAAGCTGGAACAACTATACCTAACTTAGCTCTAGGAGTAAACAAATCCATTCTTAAGAGCAACTCCATAATCTTCAAGAAACATATTTCAGGATTTCCTTATGTTTACATTTGGAAAGCTCTTCTAATATTTGGCCTAGAGTCTCTCTTTTGTTCTTCCCCCCCACTCCCACCCCAACCCGCTCCATTTAAATCTTATCACCGGTGGCTCTAGTGATTTTTTTTCTTTTCCTGACTCACCCCAGCTAGTCAAACTACTATTGAATACAAAACAAAGTAGTCCACCACAAGTTCTATCACTGTTGAACGGTGCAGAAAACATGTTCTGTGTGCTTTGCATACTAGGCAGCTGTGCATATCTTCTAGCACAGTATGCGCTATTTTCACAAAAGAGCGATACTCTTGGTTGGCTCAACCAGTCTTCAGAATTGCCTCTTCCTACAATTGATTATTCCTACATACTATTACTTTGAACTTCTCTGCATGCAATTACACAAAGTTGACTTTAAGTTTTAGCCCCAATTTGTCAGACCATCTTTTACAGCGGTCAACCCTACTTGGTATCCTCTGCAAGCTAATTAAGGGTATCCCCTCTTTTACTGTTTACTTAATGAAAGCATAAACTAGTAATTTGCTCAGGACAAGTTCTGGAAGAAACCCCTCATGTTTCCCTTCAGTTTGGACACAGACCATTGATAACTATTCTAAGCAGTTTTCCAACCAGTAGGAAACTGGGCTATAAAACCACTCTCATATAAAGTTAATATAAACACTCTCATAGGAAGTTAATGAAGCATATTATATAAATAGAGAGCTCTGGTTTCTGCTTGTAACCTTCTCAGGAGATTTACGTTTTCTATTTTGCAAAAAAACTACAGTAATGCTTCCTTTAGAATATATTAGCAATGCGGGTTTTTAGAAGCTGAATAAAGCCAAACATTTCTGGGTTGGGAACCCAGGAAATCATAACAACACAGTAACGTCCCACTGAAATCCCTTACTGAGCAAGATCTATGAAACACCACAGAGGGTGTTTTGTTTCAAAAAAATTTCTCAAGGATAGAAAGAATTTTAAGTGGCTAATATATGACAGAAATATTGCCGGTATGGAACAAGAATAGGCAAAATTTGCACGTTAGCTTCAATAATCCATAGCCAGAAGGAGCTTTTTCTTCTTCTTGTTGGTTTGGGTTTTTTTTTTGTTGGTTGTTTTGTTGTTTTTATGTTTTGGTTTGGGTTTTTTTTAAGGATAACACCAACCATAACCAACCAGTTCAAACGGTTACTCCATATACTTTTGTGTTTCAAATAAAAAGTAAGAGCAGGATATGATTTGTTTAAATTTAACAAAATCCATGAGATCCTATCTTTTATAGCATACTTGAACTCTCATGTGACTTAATGAGATTCTTTTCACACACATTTATTTTCTAAGTCCACTTATCTGGTTATTTTCAAAAAGCTAGCAATTTCCAAATTTCTCCACTTGTATACCCGTGTAAGTCGGTTGGAATTTTTAGATTCAGGAAACATCTGACAAAACCAACAAACAGAACAGAAAGATTACTGTTTAATTGATAAGGGGAGATTATTTTAATCAACTTGTAATGATGGTAACATCAATTATAATGTATTTATTAATCTTAAACATTTTAAACTATAATTCAGAATCCTTATGAACTTAAGTATTGTTGGTTTTATGGGTGGTTTCCCCTCAAAAAATATTGAGTATCCTGAGAAGTCTGGCGTAAAACCAGGACATCATCTATTAAGTCAAGACTCTTTGGATGATTTAGAGCACTTATTGCTTTAAACACCTTACCTGTATTCCTTTGACTTACTCTATTATGCTGCAATTAGAAATAGGAAAAAAAAAAAAAGAGTCAGAAGAATCTTTGAATAGTAAAGTTATTTTAATCAGTGCCTTTATTTACTTTGGTATATCTCACAGCTAGGCACTTCCTAAACAACCAGTTTCCTTCAGGTTTCCCATGGCCTGACCAGAAAAGCCACAAATACAAGGTAACACTTACCTGATCATTCACTTCTTGCCATACTGTTGCTGTTAAAATCACTACTAGAACATAAGCTATTACTACCTTGGTCCACATAAGAGGCTAAGACAGAGAATTCCTCTTACAGTCCTTAATGGATTTCGTCTGTAAAGTTGTGTGGCAAGGCTGGATGATGCACAAGGTACTACCAGGAGTGCACAAAGAAAGGGAAATACAACTCCTCTTTTGTCTCCATTAAATCCACTCTTGTTCCCCAAAACTGAATTTCACTCCTCATCCCCTCACTCTGTGGGGTTCAGAACAGCTTCTAACTACCAAGGCACACTACACACCTCAGCTTTTTAGACAGATATTAGGAAGGTGTCAGCAAGGTTACTTTTGAGTTATGAGAAACACTGAGATTTTGAGGAAATTCACTGCTGAGTTCTTATGGGGGAGTTTAGGAAATAAAAAAAAGTTACAACTGCTTGTTTAATGTAAATAGAATAAAAAAATACAGATCATATGCTCACAACAGTAATGTCTTTAGCCTGACATAGAACAGTGAGTGCTAAGACTGCAAAGATATTTTAACATTATTTTACAGAAGAAAAAATCTAAAGATGAAACCATTAAGCCGTTTGGAATTGACAAGCCGAACCAAGATAAATTGATTTGATGCATATTAACTTCAATGGCAATATTCTGATGAGATCCAAAAGTGTGTCTCCATGTGCATGAGACAGCATTAAAAAAAAGTATTTTTGCAGGTTTACCAGTAGCGTGCTAGCCACTGGTAAATGGTCATCTATTTTGGTTAAGACTGTCAGATGAGATTAGACTAATCTATCCTAAAACCCTGTTTTGAAGTAGAGGCTGACTTCATGGATACCTCTTGCAAATATTATATGGCACAGCAAGATTAGAATGTATTCCTAAATATATTGTATATTTTAAAAAAAAGAAATATTGCTGCATTTTAACTGCATAGTAGGACTATATTATTAGATACCTCAAATATTTCCTTCTTCCATATTTTAAGCTTCTTGGTTGACACTTCTCCCCATTGTTTTGGTCCTAGAAATAACAAGAGATATTAATATAAACATAGCTTTTCTTATAACACTATCTATACTGAGTATCATTCTAACAAACATAAACATCTAGGAAGAAAATATTACACAGTAACAAAACATTATCAAATCTGAAGTCTCCAATACAATTGCTGAAACAAAAACTTACAGGAAAACAAACCAAGAGAATATTGTAATTTCAAGTTAATTGACAAGTCAGACAAAACAAAAAACAAGAACTACCTGCTGAGTCTAACAACACTGAGCTAAAATCCAAAGAGCATTACAGCCCCAGATACTACAAAGAGGTGAAAAAAGAAAATTATTTTACTTTTTAAATTTTAATGCATACAGATTACATGGTATCCGAGGTTACTTAAAGTCATAATTAAGGCTTTACATGACTGAGATCCATATTCATTCCATACTGAACAGAGGTTACTAAACCAAAAGCATAACCAAGCCATTATAAATCCAAGACTGTGTATTACAGTGCTGTATGCATGTTTCCTCCCTCTCCCTCTCTCAACGTACAATATATAAATTGCAAACTTCCCAGGCTGTAAAAGCCTTTACAAAATAATTAATATTTGGTACAACCGTTACATTGGGCTTGACACCGCAGTAGTACTTCATGTGTATGTCCAGTTAGTTGCTCTTTATGAGAATTGATATGGCAATTTATGTACCATAATCCTCACTTCAGTGACGAAAAAAACTGGCAGAACATTTAATTTCCCACTGAAGCCACAAGTCCCCCTAAAACCCTGAGCGATGTATTTTAGAACAACAGAGTTTTTCCACAATAAACTCTCCATAAGAATTACCAACTCTATAATGGATTAACAGTTATAATAATGAAACACTGGAAAAATATGACACGGCATATTGTGGTATAGATTTACACTAACCACACATTCAGTGAAAAGCTAAAGAGACTACTACCCAGTCTACCCTGACATATGACATAAGAGAAATTTATCAGAGCAGCCTTCAGAATACTAAGCAGAGATGAAACTATACAATCCATTCATGCATATCAACTTCCTGCCAATACCTCCATTTCTTTGTTTCCCCTTGGTCTTCTCAATTTTGATTCTTCTTCTTCCAAGACATCCAAATACTAACCATTGTTATCCTGAACTTTGCTAATAACTCTTTGCTGTTGTCTAAAACAGAGGAGGCAATGGACTAAAATAGTGCATTATAAAATAACTCTCTGGGTGCATCAAAGTTTACATATGAAACAACATACCTAAGTGGACAAAATTCTATATCCATTGCAATTAAATGTTATGTAAATGCCAACAGTTGCCTGCTTCACTAAGTCTAAATATACAGCATGCAAATATTGAAGCTTTAAAAACTTCTTACCATCAGGTGTATTGTAAGTGAGGGTTTCCATGGAAATAAGTAAATCATCTTCAAAAGGTTGATTATACTAAATAAAAAGGACAAATAAAGATTAGAATAAATGATTAAAACAATATTTTTAACATGCATTTTAAGAATTGTTTTTATCAAAACGTGAAATTATCAGTATGTTGTTTTATTGGCTGAAGTTAGAAGTCAGCAATCTGGAAATACTAATTTCTAGGGGAAACATATTTTAAGCATGCTTTTAAGTCATTCAATTTCAAGGCACAAGCAAGTCACTGATGAAATAGGGATTCAGAGTTTTCAAAAGTAGTTAAGTTACTCTATTACCGGGTTTCTTCGAAACTTCAGCTGCAGCAACTGGAAGCAGCCACTTAGCATAGACCTACAGCTCACGACATATAAAAATATCCAATCTAATGCTAGATAGGAAAAAGTTCTAGAACCAGAGTTTTCAAGCCAGTTCTAGAACTGGCCTTATGCCAGTACCGAGACATTTGCACATTTTCCTGAACAGCAAAGATTACATCCCTGAATAAATACATGCATCTCTGGATGGAGGTGTATGGTTCCCACATCTTTAAAACAAAATGGCTCTGAAGTCAGGAGGATTTGTGGAAGGAATCTCCCACTTCTTTCTCTATTTTCATTGAAAATACCTCATCTAATGCTAGCTAATTTGGGTTAAGGGCACTATAAGGACAACTCGGACTGATATTTAAATCACTTATACTGGCAAACCCAGATGTATGTTTTGGGGATGTATTCAAGAAAAGGACTCTTCACTAGCTTACTCACGCCAAGGCACAGGAGCGCATAGCTCAGCACAAGCTGCAAAGCTGCACGAGGCCCTGGGTGACGGCTGCTTTAGGTAGCCAGGTAAAATAGGAGCTTGTGACACCACCACTAACTGACAAAGAGAATTCATTGTCAGTTACTGCAAATTAGCGCAAAGAAAGCAGAACGTGCCAGTACTGCCACAGCAGGACCTCGGTGGTCATGAAGGAGGAGAGCAGAGAGCGCTGCCACTGCCTGAGGCGAGGTGGGCAGAGGGGCCGCGCCGCCCACCAGCCTTCCAGAGGCGGTCGGAGGGACGCGCAAGGGCGGCCAGGCCCGGCCAACCCGCGCCACACGCCATTTGGGCACGAGAAGCCCTACGCAGACCGCGCACCCGAGACAGGCGGGAGCGAGGCAGGGCGGCCTGGGGACCCGGCGGGGTACGGCGGTGCAGGCCACAGAGCGTCCCCGCCGCCCCCGCCTCAGGGGGGCGACTAGAGGCCCTGCCAACAGCCCCCGCCCAACGGCCCCCACCCAACGGCCGGGGCGGCGCGCGAGCGCGGCCCTCACCCTCTCCAAGATGTGGTTGATGGAGGCCACGAAGCGGGCGTTGCTCTGCCGTAGCCGCTCCTCCATGTCCAAGGCCGCGGCCATAGCCACGGCCTGCTCCCCTCCGCGACGCCGGGGGACAGCGGGCGCCCCACGCACACGCTCCGGCCCTGGCCCCCACCACAGCCAGACGCTTCCGTCCCGCCTCACGCCAATTCAAACTGCGCTCTACCCTCCCACGGCCTACCGCCCCGCTTCCCACCTCTGATTGGACTTTCCTCACGTCAGTTCAGGCGCCGCAGCTCATCCAAGTACGCAGTGAGGCGCTTTCTCATTCTGATTGGCTGCTAGAGCTGCCGAGGGCCCATCCCCTCCTCACAAGTTAAGCGGTCGCAGAGTCCTCCCATTGGGTACGGAGTTCGCAGCGGGACGCGGCGCGCAGTCGCTGCTTCACCTAGCAACAGCGGCCTACCGTGAGCTCCCATTGGCCACGGGGTGAGCTGCCGGCGCAGCCCGCTGAGCCCGCTGCTTGCAGGGCTGCTCCCGCGGGCGACAGCTGGCGCCTTCGGGCGGCCGCTGCCCCCCTCCGGCCGCCGGTGTTGGGTCGGGTTCTGTGAGGAGAGCTCCCTTAGCCGGAGCTGGCGTGGCGGCTGGAGGCCCGGCGGGGAGGCGCTGTGAAGGCAGCCGTGGGTGCCGGGACTGGGGAAGCGCTGCTTGCTGCTGCTCTGTCGTCGGCGAAAAAGCCACTATTTAAATTAATGTAAAATAAACACATGGGTGGGTTTTTTGGTTTTGGTTTGGTTTTTTTTCCCAGTGGTGTTTGTGTTTGTTGTTTTTTTTTTTAAGTCAGCTCCAGGCAAAGCTGTACTGAATATAACCTTCCTGTTGCATTCAGCAGAAACGGTCAGAGGAACAGGGAGTGGAGAATTTGATGCGAAATAGCTGCCATGAGTCATGCCCTTTCCAGTCATTCTCCAACCAGTCCCATAGGGTTGCAGGCTTGAGGCTGCTGAGTAGGAGGGCTGCTGAAGTTACCTGCCCACCAGCGCTGATATCTGGATATCATCCCTTTCCTCTGCAATATTCTTCAAGCAAGCATTCCTTTTCTATAACTAAAGATTTAAAAAAACAAAACAACCAAATGCTATTAGCACATCAAGTTCCCTGCAACCTCGCATTACAAAAACATTTGCAGTTTTGCCAGTGTAAAGGCATAGATGCATTTTTCGTAACGGCTTCTTGTCTAAAGCTCATTTGTGTTGATCTACTTACTGTTTATTAGTTTGGTTGTAATGAGTCTTAATTTTTAAATAGCAGAACTAAAGTAAAATACATAGTTTCATCTGTTTTTAAGCATCCTTACTAATACGTGGTTGTGAAGTTTCCACACCTGCCAGGTTCTGTGTTAAGGCCTTACCCTGTTTCTAGCAGGTCTTACCCTTTTTCTGGTTGTGCGTTTAGTCCTTACCTTTTTTCAAGGTATGATTTTTTCTGTCACCACCGCGTGAACCCCTGTGCTCAGCAGTTAAATCAAGTGTAGTGAGCAAGCCTGTTACAAGTGTAATAAAGTGTTGATTTTAGTTAGCAGAAAGAGAAAGGACGAGCATGGTAATTCAAAGCCAGTGAACTAGATCCCACTCCTACATTTGTCGCTCTCTTCCCACTGGGATGAATGCAGGACAAATCATCTAAAAACCAGAATCTCACTAAAGATCACCTAAATACATGTTCTTTATTTTCTTGATACCTACCTGGGAATGTATTTGCAGAGGCTCGCAGCACTTTCTCTTGCTCTTCACTTTGATGGAAGATATGCTTTGAATATACAAAAGCTTATATAAACTTTCTATGATTAAAAAAACCCAGTGTAAATACCCTGAATAAGTCAGATTCTGTATATTTCAGACTGAGTTGACAAAATTGGTGGGTGCTCAGTAGTTTGAACCAAGTGCCTATAATCTTTCCTTTCCTGTGGGTAGAAGAGAAATAATACTACTGCCTTTTCTTCCCTGAATACTGGAAAAATTAATTCTATAATATTTCCAACGTGGTCAGATATTGGAATAAGTCAGAATATTGGTAGGAAGTTTATTAGTAGACAAGTAAGTCTATACATGTTCTGGACAAGCTTTAGGTGATGTGTAGTGAAAAAAGACGTGAAGCCCCACACTTAAAGAAGGATAAAAGGAAGTACTAGATAGCTAAGTATGCAGTTCTTTCAACAAAATGTTATTCCCGTGGAAGGAATGCATCCTAAAGTTGCTGGTGGCAAAAAAACCCCAACTTTAAAAAAAGAAAAAACAAACACAAGCATCTATTTTTTCACTCTAGGGTTTAGGGTCATCATGGCCTTCATTGTGGGGTTTTGTGATCGCCTTGCAGTGCTTTGATAATTAAAGATTGAAATACAGTGCACACGAGGATGAGATTAATTTCTTTCCTCTGACATCCCCTAGTTTAGCAGTCACTCACTTTACAACCTTAATGTCTTCTAATTTCTTGATATGTAATTTTATACTACAAATAATAGAAACAGCTCCAGGTTTATTTTATATTTGAGGTAATCACTAACCTAGGAGAATAAGGGTTTGTTCCTGTTATTTCAGTCTTATTGATAAAAGATCAGTCTTTCAGCCAATCTATCCAATAGTTACTTTTGGCTGTTTCGAATTCATGCTACACTTCACTAGGCTGACAGAAGCACTCAGTTGCAAAGAATTTCTTCTGCCGCCCCTGTGAGAAAATAAGAGTGGCATTCAGCAGCTGTGCATGAAAACTATCCTACATCAGTAAACTGGTGTACTTGATAAGGTTATAACCAAAAATTTCAAGCTCCATGACCTTAGGAATCACAAAGTCAATAAATGCTAGCTGATGCAGTTATGCAGGCTGTAAAGCAAAGTAGTGCATCAAGCTGTAAACAAGCAAAAGAAAGGAAACACGGGAAAACCATAATGTTGAAACCTTGATGTTAAGGTCCCTATAGGAAACAGCAGCTGTTATGTGTCTTGTGTGGCCAAAGAATGGCCTGTTTTTCCTTAGTGCTCATCTGTACTTCTTTTTGTGTCTGCTGCTTGCCGCCCTCTGCTAAATTATTGAGATTGTAAATTAACAGGGACTGCCCATTTGTCTTGTGTTTATGCAGCACCTAATGTAACAAAGTCCTTGTCTTTGGTGCCACTCCAATAGCGTTACTTAATAAATCATTAAAACTATTTCTCAAGTCACAGATAACCTGAGTAGTGGGAAGGAGTGGTTTGCAGTCCTCATTTGGGTGGGGGTGGCTGGGTTGTAAAGGTGTAATTGTGCTATGTGCTGTGAGGAAGCACGGGTCTTGGATAGTACCACCGGAGAGATGAAAATGTCCTGGTCCCGCAGTCAGGGCACAGCCACGCTTTTGAGGCTTTGCTCTGCCACTGGGAAAGGCCATACTGATGTCAGCAGGGAATTTCCTATGGTATGAAGACAGCCAGCATCTTTTTACTCTTATGATTAAGTGAACAATGAACATTGTGCCATTTTTTGCTATAAAATACAATATTATTAATTAATATAATGCAGAAACACAGACGTTTCAAGAAGAAAACTTCTTTGGTGCCCATATAGTGCTTGAAGCTCATCCTTTGTTCTGTCCAAGCTCCACATCTTTGCAATTCTATTGAGTAGGTCTATGCAGAAATGTTTGACAGAAGATTTAACTTCAACTTCTCCTTGATTAGTTTGGCTTATAGAAGAACAATTTGTGGGACTGAGTTGTTTGTGCCATCGCTTACCCATGGTACACTGCCATACGTAATTGTTTTATTCATGGTGTTTATTCATATTTGGGGAGGGCTGTGTCCTCTCTAGCTCATCAGTTAGCCCAGCCTCAAGCTGTATTTTATCCCTTTAATCTTTTTATCACTTTTTTATAAATAAAAACATCAGCACTAAGTGATCAGTCACTCCCTCCAGTCAGTCAATATCTTTGAGTATGTAGGCGTCTGGAATAGTAAATCATTTTCTGAAAACAACCTCTGAAGAAACTTATAAAAAGCGATTTACACATCTATCCTCTGTAAATGTTGATCTTCAGATGCAGCCAAAACATCCCATTGACTATTGAAATGACAAATTCATCTCTCTTCAGTATATTTCTTCCGGATTGCATGCTGCTCTCACTCTTTGTACAAGGCAGTATGAAAGCATAAAATAACTGCTCTTTTCCAGAAACCCTTGCACAGCTCAGCTTGTGTCAACTCAGTGAATATAATTAAAGATTCAGAGGCTGTGAAAAACCACTGAGAAGTGTGGAGCGGGGAGTAGCTGTAGGCGTGCGGAAGAGCTGGCTGCCTGTGGAAAAGGGAGTGTGAGCATCCTGGGAAAACACCACAGTAAATTAGTCAGCACAGGCCAGGTGCTGCAGCAGGCGCTGTGTACCATGGCCTCTGCGAGCAGCCCTGCCTTCTCTCCTCTCCTAGGTAGGACAGAAAATGGTATTTTACTCCTCCTCCTCACAATTCTAGCCAAAGTCACAAATTCATTCCTTCACAAACAGCAGTCCCTGCATGAGTGTCTATTAAACAGACAACTGTTTCCAAACCTTATCATAATTAAACACACCCAACCACTCCATAACTCTGCTTATATAAAACATAAAAGAAACCAAAACAAAAAACCAACCACACTTGGCCATCAGGAAGCCATCAGAAATCGTGCCTGTCAAGGCAAATACTTTGGTGAGCTCCCAAACACAATACTGGGCTGAGTAACATTATTTAGCTCCCTACATCTGAACATTGTGTGCAAGCCTGCTGGAAGGGAATCGGAACAAGCTCTAAGGCAGCCCTTGCTGGGTTGCTCATTCTCTGAAGGTTGTTTATTGCCCTCAGTTGTTCAAGAGCATATTTAATTTAGGGGGTAATTTAATCAGTTCCAGTCTAATCAGTCCTCTGCCAGAATGGGACTTTGCTGTTTTCATGTCTTTCCTGGATCTGGCCAGGATGGAGGTACCTTTCTTCACAGCAGCCCTGTGGTGCTGTGTTTTGGGTTTGTGGCTAAAACAGTGTTGGTAAGACGTTCATTATGTGGCTGTTGTTCAACAGTGCTTGCAAGCACAAGGCTTTATCTTTTTTCCCACTCTGCTGCCTCCCCCCTGCCAGTCAATATAAGTAGGTTGGGGCAGTGCAAGAAGTTGGGAGGGGACGCAGCAGGACAACTGACCCAAATTGACCAAAAGGATATTCCATACCATATGACACCGTGCTTAGCAATAAAAGCTGGGGTAGGGGAAGAAGAAGGAGAGTTTTTTTTCTTCCATGTTGGCTGTTGCCCAGAAACCACTGCTTGTGGGAGGTAGTGAGTCGTTGCCTTTGCATCACTTGGTTTTGTACATTTTTCCCCCTCTTTCCTTTACCTGCTCAACTGTCTTTATCTTGACTCATGAGTTTTCTTGCATTTGCTCTTCTTGTTCTCTCCTGTGTCCCACTAGGGTACGTGCGGGTGCTTGGCAGCTGGTGGGGCTCAACTCAGAGCACCTGATTACTTCTGAAACCTTCACATCACTGAAATATGAATGACTCTAAGCTCATTTATAAAGGAAGGTCCCAAGATCAACCACCATGTCTGTGAACAGAAGGACAAGCAATTACTAGCACAGCCATTACTCTGAAATGGTCAATCCTCTTTTCCATCACACGTGGAAATGGAGAAGTGAGAACAAAAGTCACTTCTTGTCATTGAGGACTCAGGGCCCAAAGCTTAGGAATCACGCCTAGTAGGATTGTACTACCATTGAAGCCAAGGATAAGAATTTCCTTGAAAAGGAATGAGCAATTCTTGCCCCTTTCACTATTCACCGCTTTCCCCAGTTTCTCATCATCAGCTGGAACTGTCTGCATTGACTTTTGCTCCAAACCCTTCAGTCCCTCTGGCATTTTGTAGAAGTAGCTCCTGCCTGGATTGGCAAAGAACTGAGTGTCACAAATGTGCTGAATGAATGCCACAACTCAACAGTTACATCCTGCCTCTCTTGCATAGATGTCATGTACGTGATGTTTTCTGTGATACGTAATGATCCACAACAGTACGTGTCAGACTGTTTCACAAAACATAGCACGAATTATTAACCTTGCTTGACAGATAGAAGACCCAAGGCACAGAGCTAAGTGATTTGCCCAAGGTTATGCACATGCCATTGCCAGATCGGTGAATAGGGTGAATAGCCTGTAGGCACATCCTAAATTCTAGGCTAGCATACCTCTGCTTGACAGTATTAACATCTGAATAATCATAGCCAATTCCCCTGAGTGCTTTTGCACACAGCAGGACAGAAGGCTCAGGGTCTATCCCTAGTATGCTAGTCCTCCTGAGGAACACACGACTACCTGTCACGTCCCTTTAGGTCTTCCTTTGAAAGAAAGGAAGCAACCATTCTGCATGACCCCATCTGTTCCTGCCAGCTTGCACAAATGAACGATTGCAGTCGGATACATTGGAGGTGACATCAAAGCATATTCATCTGTAACAGGCCACGGAAAGATGTGCTGTAATCAGCATGGCTACATAACCTCTGTCCTGCATGAGCAAATTAAATTGGTTTAAAATGTTTGAACACAGCACTCATTGTGATCAATGTCATTCTGTTGATCAGATCAGCGGGAATGAAAAATAAAACCACATTTACTCAACAACAAATATTGGCAGCGCTTCTGAAACAGGCCAAGGGCTTATTGAAAAGAATATTGATTGAGCCAAGAAAACATCGAGCAGTTATAAAAGTTTAATCATATTCTCATTCAAGCCTGCCTTCAGTGCCAGGAATTAAAATTCTCCCATCTCCTGAGGATGGAAGATACATTACCATAATGTTCTGTAACTTCCAACACTCTGCATCTGTACCAAATGGTGGAATTATTCATTGCAAATGATTTAGCTGAGATACATAGTCCTTTCTACTGTGAGCGTACAAATTATGTGTAAATAAGCTGCGATTTTTTTGATGTTTCATTTGCAATTATTTATCAAAGAGCTGGGCAAACCAGAGTTAGCCCGCAAGGTATTTTTGAAGTGGTCAAAATAAATATTTGGTCAGCATGATTCAACAACATATACCCAGTGGCTTGAACCAGATTAAATTGTATTATGGTTCCTCAGCTAGAAAAGATTACTTTCATTAAAAGGATGTGTCCATGTCCTTATTAGAAAACTGCTCAGAAACATTTGCAGTTGCTGAGAGACCTGCTCTATGCAGAGAGTGAAAAGCCATTTTCAGAATGACATATTTTGGCACAAGTGTTGTGGCAGTGTCTGGTTACAAAAGCTGTATGTGGTTTAAAAGCACAGACATAGTGCTTGCTGGGAGAAAACAGGAAATGGTTTTTCTGGGGTGAAGTGAAGATTCACACCATTCTAAGATAGACTCGCTGCTGTGGAGAACAAAAAGAAAATAGAGCTATGCCTGAGCTGTTATTTCCCCTCCTCTTTCAGCCCTCTGCTTCTCCTATCTCTGAGGCAGGCTTTATGGAAGTCAAGTGTTGCCGAGTCTGTCCTGCAAGGGGAGATGTGAACGGAGCAGGGGCAGCAATATCTCAACTGGATGCCAAATAGCTGGGTCGGTAGCATTAGCAAGAGCGGTAGGGTTGTGCAGGGCATGGACTCCCCCTGCCTACAGCCGGGAGCCCTCAAACATGCTGCTGTATTCTCAAGGAATTTTGTACAGCAGGTGCCTGGCTGAATCAGAGTTACATGGCACGTACACCTATGTGTTGTATGACTCACTTATATCCTACTCAGAATAAGGTGTGGTGGGCATCCTTCCCCCATTATAAAGCTCATAAGAATTCATGGCTATGAGTGGGGTCAGTGGGCAGCATAGCTTTACAGACATGTTCTGCTTGTCTCAAACCTCTGTCTTCTGACTGCTGTGGATCACAAAGCAAGGAGTTAAACCCATCTGGGCATGTAGGCTTCGATTTTCTTTAGGTGGTTTGTCGCTTCTGAGGCACAAAGGACAGTTGCATTGATGTGTGGAGTTCTGAATTTCTGACCTTCCTCTTTCTTGACCTCCTCCTTCTTCTGTGGGCTCTCTCCAAAGAAGTGAGAAGAAATTTCATTTGTGAAGAAGGCTTGAAAATCAAAATAGGGTCTGAATTAAAAGTTGACTGAAGGATTGGGTAGGAGAAGAAAAATCAAAGTGGATGGGTACAGACTTGGTAGCAAAGTGCTGGGTAGAAAATAAAAAATTGTGATGGGGGTAGCTTTGGTGGAGGTGGGTATAAATAGGATCAGGCCCAAAACAGGGAAAGCCTGGAAAACTTTATTGAACCATCAGCAGATGCACACAATGTGGATGCTTGGAGTCCCTTTTCTCAGGACAGTGAGGAGGAACTTTGTCACCCCACATGAAAAGAAATACAACAGGAAGATTTAGACTTATTTCTTTCCCATTTTTTTCTGGGAAGAAAACAAAGTGATGAGTACAGAGCATAATGCTCTGCAGAGCTATGTTGTCCTGAGGCACCTCTGGCACCTGCGGCACCATGTGTCCAGTCTGGCGTCTAACACTCATGGATTTGTAGTAGAATGCCCGTAGCTCCAGCTACACCTGCCACACAAGCCGGGACAGTGCTTCCTAATGGCACTTATGCTTAAAAATGACCCATTCAAAGACACATTCCCAGTCTACACTATTATACCCTAGTCCATCACTAATCATCCGGCACCCCTGTCTGCCTGTGCTTATCGCATGACTCAGAGCTCTATGTATGTTCATCAGGTTGCTTTGACAAGCTGAACGCTGCGCTCCCCATCACTTAACCCAGTATTTAGAGTGTCACACATTACCATGCATGGTTAAACTGAAATTTTAGGTCTGCCTTTTGGCACAATATATCCAAGTAGTTCAGAAAGCAAAAGGAAGTATTGCTTTGCACTAATTTTCTGCCTTACTCTTACAATGCACAAGGTTAACATTTATTTGCTTAGATATTGCTCTGTGTTTAGAGAAGGTCTGGTAAGGTGGACATAGACCTATACTGGGGGGAGTGGTGGTGGTGGTGTAAAATCATCTCACCAAGGAGATGGATGCTGGGAGGGAGCAAAGGAGCTGCTAGTCAAGGGGTTGTATCTTTTGCTTGTATGTTTTAAAAACAATACTATACATAGATTAGCAGCATGTGGGAAAACAAAAGCTGATCAGGAATCATTTACAGATATAGATTAGGATTACTTTTAGAGTGGAGATTAGAGCTGGATTTATATGGCTCACTGTGTCTGGTCACCATACTGCTACAGATGTTACAGTGAAATTGATTCTCAACAAAACCTCCTTTAAGAAAAAAAAAGTGTTTATTTGGGCTTCTCTACTTCTGCACTTCTTTTGGTATCACAAAAACATGTGGAGATAGATCTGTAGTCAAATACTAATCTGATAAACTCCACAAACACTAACTAACACCATCTGTGGCAATTTTTACTGCAAATTACCACCACACGTGACATGCTTCTCTCAAACTGATAAGCAGAGCCTTGTCATGGGAATAGCGTCACAAGGCATCCTTGCACCACGGCTCTCATTTCCAGATGTCTCTGGTTTAGATATATAGGAAAAGATGCTTTATTATATCTCTCCAGTAAACAGGAAAGTTGATCTTTTCAATGCGCCTTGAATGTCAATGCAAAGCAGAAATGAAAGAAATCAAAATAAGCAGCAGGAGTAGCACATCTGTGAGTAAACAGTTTTCTCCAGCACAAAGCTACTCCCCAGACGCCGGAAAGCCATTTTTCTCTGTCCTCTCCTGCTTGTTCTCAGGGTCTGACACCCTCTGCCTCAAGCTTCCAGTAGTACTTTGGGCAAGTAGGAAAAAGCGCAGAGATTTTGAAGGGGAGAAAACAATAGTTCAGCCACCAGAAGAAAACAGACATAGGAAAACAACCCATCATACTCTGTTCATATCTGATTTGCTTGCTCCTCACATAAAAGACCCCTTCCTGCCATCAGCAGGCTGTCTTGCCTGAAACATACTTTGCCTACTTTGCCATCGGCACTCTCAGGAAAAACTCTTGGGGCTAGGAGGGTTTTGCTTTGAGGATTTCTCTTCCATCTGAAACAATGATATAGTTTACTTTTTGAACCCTAACTTTTGTATCTGCAAGTCAGTAATTTCTAACACGTCCAGCCTCAGTTTGGGCTGTCTTAAGATCATTGGCTGGCACTTCCCATTAGTCCTGGGAATAGCTTCTTGCCTGTTGTGCACATCTGGCTTCTGTTCAGAGATGTGGCAGCATTTGGCACTTTTCTGGGCAGGAGGCAGAGAAGGTGACAGAAGGACACATCCTGTACCTGAGTAGGCACAAATGATATTTCTGCAACAATCAAAACCACCAGGAAGTGCTAAGTTCGGATTTATAATTGTGTTCTCCAGAGACATTTACTAACCCTGGCAGGCAGAACACATAATTTTTGGAGCTTCCCTTTTTGGGGAGCAGCACTATGCCTTTATTTTGCTTGATTATTCATCTCACCTTCTCTAGATGGTAGTTCTGATGTGCTGACATACCACTACAAGAACTTCCTCTTTCCACTGACTACCTAAGGAAAGTCATCTCTTAGCTCAGGTGCTTGGGAATCTCACCAGCTTAGATACTTAGAAAAAACTGACTGATAATTAAGAACCTTGGATTTTTTGTGTATTTGTTTTCCCTGTGCACTTTGAAGTTCTAGGAAAGAGCCCGAACTTTCTTGGAAAACTGAAAAAGTATTCTGCTTGAACGAAGTTCGAGTCATAAGTTATAATTTGTGTTTTGTGAGCTGTTTGATGTTCACTATTTATGGAATGTTATTATGGAATGTTATTGGAAGTCATTGCATTACTTAGAAGATGACTAAATTGTTATGATTTTCACCAGAAGTTGATTGCTAGCTGACACTGCCATTAGAGACTGAGCTGGTGAACAGGATATCAAAGGGAAGACTGACCTAATTAAAACATAAATGAGGTCAAGAGAATGAAGATCCTCTTTTGATATAAGCACCTTTAGTATAATAAAGAAACAATGAAAGAACAATAAAACCCTGTTTAATTGCAAATGTTCAACTTCTCCTTACAGGTGTTAGCAGCTGTTTAAAAGTGAGCTGTGTTTTAAATCTGAGGGGATTTGAAATCTTCCAGGATAGCAGCAGTTTGTCAAATATTTGTAATTTAAATAAAAAGAGGAGGAAAAGTGCAAACTCTTCCCATATTGTCCAGAACCATTAAAGCTATGTGCCAGAGGTATGCTGCCAGTGTAAAAAAAACCACATAATTATATTGCTTTGGGGACAGGGCTGGAAGGAACATGTGAACGGATGCTAAGAATGAAAAGCTGTGCCTGAAGCCTGATGGGGGTTTAGTTTCTTTTGATACACTCAAAACTGTGTCAACTCTTTCCATGAATATTTCATTCATTTTTAAAAGGAAAATGGTCATGGTGCTAATACATAACTAATTTTTAAAAAAGTGTTTTCAAAATACTTATTTCATTCCTTCCCTACACCCTTCTGCAATAGCCCACAGAAATACTGTGCTACATAAAAGGCTAATAAGATTCTGAATAAATAAAAAATTTGATATATTCTTTAGATGTCAGTGTGAAGAAATTCTGTTTCGGTCTACAATCAATGGGATCAATGACTTACGTGGGACCACAAACGGTCCCTAAGTCTTCATTCATTTATCATTCTGAGTGTCCTTTGAGTTTTCCAAGAAAGGTGGAGTTTAAGAGAGCTATAATTGCTATGTATATTCAAAAAGCTGGAGGACTAGATGGCTCATGGGATCAGAGAATGGAATACCAACCATTTTCTCTTTAGATCCATACTCAGTTATGAAGAATAGTGCTAGGGTGCCCCCTGCTCTAGGTGTCCCTGCTCAAGCAGGGGGGTTGGACAAGATGATCTCCAGAGGTCCCTTCCAACCCCTACCAGTCTGTGATTCTGTGATTGCCATTCAGAGGGTGTTTAGTCACCTGTGAGGGAATAAATTACTGTGTTTCCTAAAGAGTTTTCTGCAGCATGCAAAATTCTGCACGCCGACACACCTGTTGACATCTTACTAACTTGGACAGCTAATGAAAATAATACAGAAAGGAACAAAACCCATACATTTGTTTTGCTGGGCTGTTGAACATCCTCTGTGAAGAAACAGAAGACATCTGGAGTGGTTGATTCCCCTGGCATTTGAGAAATAAAGTGCAATAGCAGCAGCGTCCCAGAACTGTTCTCAGGTAGAAAAAACTGCTGGTGCAGATTATTACTATTTCAAAATCCTTATTTATACCATTAATAATCCAGTTCTTTCTGAATGCTAGACAATCTCAGAAGGCAATTCTGGTTTGTACCTTTGTGCAGGAGATAAACATATACAAGGTAGTGTATTTTGGGCTCTTCAACAGTGCATTGTTGGAAGAGTTTTCTAATTCCATTAGGGCAGCAAGGAGAGCCAAATCTCAGACCGAGCCTCAGATAAAACGCTATAAACTTTCTGTTTAAGGTTTTGTTGAGCACTTGTAGAGGCAACTGAGTTATCAAGTATTGTCTGAGGCACAGAACAATCACAACGTGAAAATGCCTCTTCATAGCCTTAGTCTCTTCTACTTCTCCTCTTTTCTGTACTTTGACATGTGGACTTTCCTCTAGAGCACATCCCTTAGAGCCAGAGGTTGTCACACCATGATGTCCCTTTCATGGGGCCTGATCTCCTCTACTTCCTCTCCGTCTTCAGGTTTCTTCCCCGCTTCTTTTTCCCCATGGTCTTTTTTGGTGTTCTGTGGCTTACTTCCATCCACCCTCCCTGTCTCTCTGGTATTCTGCATGGGACATAGGTTAGTCTATGTTTTTTGTAAGTAGTGCAGCTTTAAATGAGGTGAGGAGTTCAGACCTTACTAAAAGCAACTACGCATTTGAACCAGAGCCAGTAGTTTTGATGGTTTAGCAGAAGCTAATAAGTTTATCAGAAGCTAATAGGTTTAGCAGAAGCTAATAAGTTTATCAGAAGCTGATATTTCATTACAGTGTTGTTTGTAAGCCTGGTAACAACTGTGTAGTGAGCCGTCTTAAATTCTCCTACAGTTCTACTGCAGAGGAGGTGGAAATAAAAATAAAGTATTGATACATGGAAACTTTTAGAACAATGTTGTTCTTCCAGAACAATGTCTAAGTTACCTTTGATGGCTGAACATCAACTGCTGTTCATGTTATGACATCACGACAATGTTTGATGTTTATGTTACAAGTCGTAGCATAACATCACAACTGATGACAGTTACCTCCGTATTCTAAGTTACTTTTGATGGCTGAACCTTCTCTCACATGGCTGCTGTAAGGCAAAAATCAGTGTAGGCCTAAGCATAAGACATCACTTCTCAAGTTGATCCATATACCTGCATTCAAAGCTGGAGTCTTGTCTTCTGGTCTATCACCCAGTCAGGCTGTAGAAATAAAAAGCTCCCTGCCTGCTACATGTGCCACCTGAGCAGTGGCTCCTTTCCTAATCTTTAGGTCAGAAGAAATTGCCAAATTCCTGGAGAATAAAGCAAGGGTTCACCAAAGCCTGGTCATTAATGTAGAAATGCTGTGATGCAAAGAGATTGGGCAGGGACTGGAGAAAAAAGCCTGTTCCAGCCAGAGATGGGTCATTATGCTTCATATTTCAGACAAAGCTCTTACAATCTCAATCAGCTAGATTTTGCCATGTTAAAATCTCACACTTCAGCCGTTTTCTCCCACAGCTTTCTAATAAGGGCAGGTCAAAAAGTACAGTCTAATACTGCACGCCCAGCATATAATACTACATGTATTTCATATTTTTGGAATATTCTACGGTATTCAGCAGAAGTTTTTAAAATTATATTTAAAAATCCCTCCCTGGTATCTTCAGCGATTTCTATAATCATGCAAGACTTCTAGAAATCTTTCCACATGGAAAATCTTGAGCCAATATCATGTAAATGGGCATGTCCTTGCATAGAGGGAACCCGAGCTTTGAATATTTAGTTGAATATTTAGCTGTTATGGTCTGTATGGTATGGCTAATCTTACATAAGGTCAAAAATTAAATGCCGCTATGAGATCTTTTCCACATCACATCAAGCTGTCCTCCCGCTTTGTCAGGGTTGCATAACTATGGCATAAGGTTTAATCATCCCTGTTAATGCTTAAGCAATTTCATATCTGCAAGAAAAGGCAATTTGCTGTGGCTTTGAATTCCCAGATTCTCAAAAGAAAAAGTACTGATTTATTTTCCTAGCATATTGAGCTACCAGAAAAGAAAAGGAGATAATTTTAGGACAGTTAGGAATTGTTTGAAAAAGAGGACAGTCACACTAATTACCTTTAGCTGTTTGGATGCAATAAAAAGAACATAAAGTCATAAAGATTTCCTAACAGTAAAAGAACTCAGAAGAGAAGCTCCCAATTACCCCATTGATTGACAAAGCTCACTCAGCTGAACAGTGTATTTGAAACCTGTGATTCTTTCCAAGGTGAATATGGTGACAAAATCATTAGCCATTCTCAGTACCCATCTATCTTAATTAAAACCTACCCCACTGTGATGATGATATAGGCATCCCAGCTCTGCAGACACTCACAGCTGGCATCTGCATTAATCTTGTTGACAAAGACACTTGAGAGCATGCGCTATAATGTTTTTTTTCTCTCTTATGCGGGGCCTTGAAACAAAAGCATTCCTGTGGGCTCTGGCAGCCCTCAGGGTCAGCAGCTCAGCACTGCCCCTTAACCACTCATCTATTTGCTATGGGGTATAACATAACGTGAGCCAACATTAGGCTTTCTTTTTCCTGTTCTGCTACCTATTAAACTAGCAATAAGCATTCTGATAGTCAGGTCAACGTACAATATACCTTCATGACTACAAAGCACCTCCAGCACAACAAGTTGCAGCTTCATGTTGGTTTAGAACAAGACTTTGGGGAGTCATACCTGAGAGTTTTTCCACACGCTGCCGATGTCACTGTCACACTTGATGAGCAGCTGACAAATTTAGAAGAATGAGACCAAGAAAAAACTGTGGCCATAATGCATTTATCTAAAGCAGCTGTGTATCAAATGGTGCTTAAGTAGTTAAAGGAAATTTGTTAATCAACTTATAAAACACTGGATAGACTCTTACAACTAGTCTCAAGCACATGTGGAGTTACTCTAGGTAAATATTTTTGGAAATTATGTGCCAGGGTGTTTACATTAAACAGCAAAGATACTTACTTCTTAATTACACAGGCTTCTGCTAAATGATTTCAGATTAAATTGTGGAAAATGAGCATGTCAACTGTTCCTTTAAATATTAATTTAACAAAAATCGGCTAAGAATTTCCTCACGTACATTATTTTTTTAATACAACACAACAATCCTGAATTGGTAACTCACTTCATATAATTACAGTTACACAGAAAAATTGGACAAGTTTAAATGGAAATAGTCTTGAGTGGCAAGGCTTTGGTAGTGTGTTTGTGGTGATACAGGAGTGGCTTCTGTGAGAAGCTGGTAGAAGCTTCCCCCAGGTCTGATAGTGCCAAGGCCAGCTGATTCCAAGAGGGACCTGCCACTGGCCAATGCCGAGCCCATCAGTGACGGTGGTAGCACGTCTGGGATAACATACTTAAGAAGGGGGAAGAAAAACTGTGGCACAACAGCAATTGCAGCTGGAAGGGAGGAGTGAGAATATATGAGAAACAGCCCTGCAGACACAAAGGCCAGTGAAGAATGAGGGGGAGGAGGTGCATCAGGCACCAGAGCAGATATTCCCCTGCAGCCCACGCACGTTACTGGTAGAGTTGATATCCATCTGCAGCTTATGGAAGACCCCATGCTGGAGCAAGTGGATGCCCAAAAGAGGCTGTGACCCCATGGGAAGCCTGCATTGGAGCAGGATCCTGGCAGGACCCATGGAGAGAGGAGCCCGAGCTGGATCAGGCTTGCTGGCAGGACTTGTGACCCCGTGGGGGACCCACGCTGGAGCAGTTCATGAAGAACTGCAGCCTGTGGGAAGGACCCATGTTGAAGAAGCTCAGGGAGGACTGTCTCCCATGGGAGGGACCCCACACCGGAGCAGGGGAAGGGCGTGAGGAGTCCTCCCCCTGGGGAGGAAGGAGCGGCAAAGACAAGGTTTAATGAACTGACCACAACCCCCATTCCCTGTTGCCCTGCATCACCAAGAGGGGACGAATTAGAGAACTCAGGAGTCAAGTTAAGCCCTGGAAGGAAGTTGTTTTAAGACTTGATTTTACTTTCTCATTACCTTGCTCTGGTTTGATTGTTAATAAATTAAGCTAATTTTCTCAAGTCTAGTCTGTTTTGCCTATGTCGGTAACTGCTGCGCATGTTCTCTCTGTCCTTATCTCGACCCACGAGCCTTTTGTTATATTTTCTCTCCCCTGTCCAGCTGAGGAGGGAGACTGATAGTGTGACTTGGTGGGCACCTGGCATCCATCCAGGGTCAACCCACCACGACTCTCTTTAAAATCCGTTTATAAAAAAAAAAAAAGAGTCTGTGTAGATAGGTAGTAGTCATTTTTCAAAGTCCGTAACTTCATTAGTTTAAAAGCAAAAATTGAAAACACAGCTGTTCCCATATACCCAGATTGCTTAGATTGGACCATTTTATTTTAAATATCTTAAAGCCGATACTGAAGGACACCACCCTCATAGGATTTAAATGCAAAAGCGTTAGATTAAGAACAGGGGGTTTTTTTAAGTCTGGGTGTGAGAAAACTGATACTGACAATGACATATTAACATGTCAATGATGAATAAATACAAGAACTTAAAATTTGAGCCACCAGCAATCTCATATATCATTCTCTCTTTTTTTTGAAAGGATATAAAAGATTCAAATGTCAGAACTATAATGCCAGAACTGTTTATAATGTCAAGTGATGCATGTTGCATACTTTTAGTATATTCCATTGATCAAACCAGAACATGGAATAATAATTGCAGATGATGGAGCACTTTTCTTGTGCAAATGGACATGGATTTGAAGTGAATTTGGAAGAAAAACATTTTCATATTGAAGTCTTAATAATTGTTTTGTTCAACCTTCACTGATATGTGCACAGATTATTTTGCATAAAGCTGATGCTTCTAACAACAACTAATATTAGTGTGATGCCTGCAGGGCACTGTCAGCGAAGGAGAACTTACGATATAATGTAGTAATTTGATAAAACTTGTTGCAGACTTGAGAGAGAATCAATCCCAACAGAACCAGAGAGAACTATAATTTTCCCTTTGCAGACAGTTCATGCAGTTCCGTTTCAGCTCATAGAATTAATCTTGGTATTTATAAAGTAAGTTGAGTTGGTTTTAGCCTAGTTTCCTAAGAAAATGAGACATATGTGATCATGCCATCTGTGAATGCCTTCCCTGCACTCCTAACAGCTACCATGTTCAGAGACAATTGCAACCCAGTTTGAAAGAAGGTGGAAGGCTCAAAGAGAGTAAATTACTAAAATCTTTTGCTCAGGTATCTGGGCAGGGCAAAGATAGCTAAATTAGTACTCTCTGTCAGGAAAAGGCATGAAGAACTCAGCTGTTAAACAGCCTGTTTGGCAGAAGCCAGCAGTCCCATCAGCAGGAACTGGTCATGTTACCTCTTCCCTCTTGTCTCATAGAATTATGGAATCATAGAATTGTTAAGGTTGGAAAAGACCCTTAAGATCATCGAGTTCAACTGCTAACCTATCACTGCCCAGTCCACCACTAAACCATATCCTCAAGCACCACCTCTACCCTTCCTTTAAATACCTCCAGGGATGGAGACTCCACCACCTCCCTGGGCAGCCTGTTCCAATGTTTGACAACCCTTTTGGTGAAGTTTTTTCTCATGTCCAACCTAAACCTCCCTGGTGCAGCTTGAGGCCATTTCCTCTCGTCCTATCGCTTGTTACTAGGGAGAAGAGTCTGACCCCCACCTCGCTACAACCTCCTTTCAGGTAGTTGTAGAGAGCAATAAGGTCTCCCCTCAGCCTCCTCTTCTCCAGGCTAAACAACCCCAGCTCCCTCAGCTGCTCCTCATAAGACTTGTTCTCCAGACCGTTCATCAACTTCGTTGCCCTTCTTTGGACACGCTCCAGCACCTCAATGTCCTTCTTGTAGTGAGGGGCCCAAAACTGAACACAGTACTCGAGGTGCAGCCTCACCAGTGTCGAGTACTGGGGCACGATCACCTCCCTGCTCCTGCTGGTCACACTATTCCTGATAGAAGCTGGGATGCCGTTGGCCTTCTTGGCCACCTGAGCACACCGCTGGCTCATGTTCAGCCGGCTGTCAGCCAGCACCCCCAGGTCGTTTCCTCCAGGCAGCTCTCCAGCCACTCCTCCCCAAGCCTGTAGCGTTGCATGGGGCTGTTGTGACCCAAGTGCAGGACCCGGCACTTAGCCTTGTTGAATCTCATACTGTTGGCTCTGGCCCAATGATCCAGCCTGTCCAGGTCCCTCTGTAGGGCCTTCCTGCCCTCCAGCAGATCGACACTTCCACCCAGCTTGGTGTCATCTGCAAACTTACTGAGGGTGCACTCAGTCCCCTCATCCAGATCATCAATGAAGATATTGAACAGGACCGGCCCCAACACTGAGCCCTGGGGAGCACCACTCGTGACCAGCCGCCAGCTGGCTCTGACTCCATTCACCACCACTCTCTGGGCTCAGCCGTCCAGCCAGTTTTTAACCCAGCGCAGAGTGCACTTGTCCAAGCCGTGAGCAGCCAGCTTCTCCAGGAGAATGCTGTGGGAGACAGTGTCAGAGGCCTTACTAAAGTCCAAGTAGACACCGTACACAGCCTTCCCCTCATCCACTAAGCAGGTCACCTTATCGTAGAAGGAGACCAGGTTAGTGAAGCAGGACCTCCCTTTCATAAACCCATGCTGGCTGAGCCTGATCCCCTGGTTGTCCCACACGTGCCGTGTAATGGCATTCAAGATGATCTGCTCCATGACCTTTCCCAGCACCGAGGTCAGGCTGACAGGCCTGTAGTTCCCCTGATCTTCCTTCCGACCCTTCTTGTAGAGGGGCATCACATTTGCTAGTTTCCAGTGATCTGGGACCTCCCTGGTTGATCAGGACATGCAGGCATGTCAAAGACCCCAGCAAAACCAAATTGTTTTGAAAAGGAGGACATACATGTCAAAGGACACAAATCTCCGGGGAAGTAGACTGCTTACAAAATTATTTGGTTTTAGCTATTCTTTGATCTTTTAAGTTTACTCTACAAAGATAACAAAATTTCATTCCAGTGCTTCTATAAAAGTTTAATTTTAAAGAACAGTAGCTGAACCCTGACAAACCATTAAAACATCACATTTTTTTAATTTACAGATGTAATAAAATCAAGAGTGGTAGACAGCTTGTTAAGGAGGATGCATATCATGTGAATATTAAGCTGACTGAGGTGTTTCCCAGAGAACCTACTCCAAACTCCAATTTTGAGTACTTATTAGAGCAAATGTTAAGTTAAGGCAAACCAAGCTTCATTCTTAATTGATCTAGACAGAACCCAGTCCTACCTAGAAGTTTATGTCCCCACTTTCAACACTAGGTTGCAGAGCCCGTGCATAAAATAAGAAATTGATTAACTCTGTGTCTTCTAGAAAGGTTGCATTTTGCAATATTTACATTTTTTAATTGATTACTCGGAACAGTGTTCATAGAGACTATATAAGTTATTTGTACTGCATCAAATAGCTTTTCTGTTATATGTGGGCAAAGATTTGTGTTCTGTGGCTGCCACAGTCGTTAGTGAGGGAAAGAATAAAGAAAAGGAGAGATATGGAGTCAAGAGTGAAAATTTTTACTCCTGGAGCAAGCTGTCTGAATGTATCAAGTATTATCTTCCTTCAAATGATGACACAGATGCCACATCGGTCATTGGATCCTTCAGATGCTGTTTCTCCTGCCAGTCTGTATGACTTTGAGTATGTTGGAAAGGTCAAAACTTTTCTCAATCAGTTCCATTAGGTCCTTGTCTTTCTCTACACCATTGACAAATTCTTCTAAAGTCAGTTCCCCTAAAAGAAAAACAGATACTCCTTAGGGATGAGGAACCCAGCAGTCATTCTCAGCCCAGCACAAGGCCATTCATGACAGATTGAATCCCTCAGGAAGGTTCCCCACTCTCTGCTCATAGGCAAATGCAGGCAGAACATATTCTAATGTTTTCCCACTTTGCGTCAGATCCTAGAACTCAGACTTGCCTTTTTTTTCCTGTTAAAATTGATCAGGCACACCTTTCACAGAAGTCTAAGTAACTATAAATGCTCAGTATCTATGGTTACAGAAATGTGTAAAAAAGGGTGCTAATGAAGCTTGTATCAAGGGTGAATTTAGATGTATGGTCCAATTCTCACTGAGCTAACTGGGATTTATCTTATAGCTGGTTTTAACAGAGATTAGGGTATGATTTGCTGATGATTACCAGGCATACTCCCTGTGTTGACTACTAGGATTATTTAGAGCCATGATAAGATGTAGTAAAGAAATTGGTTAAGTGATTTGATTAGATAAATTCTTCCAAACAACCGAAATGGTCATTTAGAGCATGATTTTTTGGGCTCATGTCAAAATCAGGTAATACCTTGGAAGCTGCAAGACAACTATAAAATCTCTTTTACTGAGAAGCAGGAATATTGTTTAGAATTCTTCCTTTTTTCCTGCTCTCTTCCCTGTCAGCAAAGGCAAAGGCCAGTCCTAGGCGTGTGTCTGCTCATATGGTACACAGGAGAGTACACAATTCTATGGTTAGAAGTTATTCCGGTGATACTGTTTTTCTCTGAAAGGGGAACCAGGGCTTGGTTTAATAGGAAGAGTTTGATTCTTTCCTCTGAAAACGGTTTAAAGTTTCTTGTTAAAATCACAACAGTGAAT
Organism: Phalacrocorax aristotelis; assembly: GCF_949628215.1. Classification (NCBI taxonomy): domain Eukaryota; kingdom Metazoa; phylum Chordata; class Aves; order Suliformes; family Phalacrocoracidae; genus Phalacrocorax; species Phalacrocorax aristotelis. Next base: position 121,880,531 of record NC_134276.1, on the reverse strand, counting down.
GATTTCTCACTGAAATGAGAAGTTGCAAGAGGCCAGGCAAGAAGGAAGATAGCTGGGTGACTTAGGGCCCAGGGATGCAGGGGAGCAGCAATTCAAGTTGCGTGCACTTCTCGTGAATGCTTAGCTAGATGACTTTTGGCTATTTTTGGAGTTAAGTACTCCCCTGAAGTTTTTTTGTGTTTCAGTTTTTATTAATGGGAACATTGGAAACTTCATCTGATGTGAAAAAGGAAAATGACCACCATTTTGAAAAATGTGAAAACCACTTTCTACCCGTGGGCAGTAAAGGCTGCTTCCTCTTTAGTCACATGGGTCCTGACTGCATGGATGAGCAGGCTCATGTATACACTATTAAAGTGGAAAGACGTCATTTGACAGAAGTCCTGGCTCTTAAGCTTCAGTGAGAGGAGTATGACCCTCTCCAGGGGCTGGCGTGCTGTGTCCTGAGGATGCTGACACTTCCTCTTTCAATCCCAGTGCCTAATATAATCATGCTGGGAGCAGAGACAGAACAAGCCATCTCCATATGCTTGTCTGTGTCCTGCTTTGCCACCCAGCCACTCGCTTCCTACAATCTCTCCTCCTGTCCCAGGCACTCCACTTAATGTCCATCTCCTTCCCTCGGAATTGCCTTTGAGGGCTTTGTTTGGATGGGTTTCCTGGACTCATCAGATGGAAATGCTGCATCATTTTCCTGCTGATGCAGGTCAACTGGTCTTGAATTCCCTCCTCTTGATCCCAGGCTATATATTTCAAAGTACCAATACCGGAGTGCAAGCATACAAAAACCACTGCAGGTAACACTGAGATGTGGTTACACTGGCATGCCCAGACTCACTATGACTGTGACGGGTCTCAGATTTCCTTGAGCTAATGAAAAGAAATTGCAGAACCATCAGGAGATATGTTTTAAGAATTGCTCCCTACAACCATGGGACTATTTCTTGTATTTTAATGTGAGGAAGGACATTGCAACTTATTTGTCTATTTGCCCCTTTTTTTATAAGAAGCTACAAGGAGGTAGCATAGTTTAAGCTAAACTTCGTAAAATTTGTCCCGTTCCTCAGGTGGAGGTAGTCCTACTGCTCTGCAGCTATTTAAAAAAAATAACTAACTATGGAAAGCAGTTTGAAATGGGAGTTAATGGGAGTGAAGATAATTCTGAATAATTCATGTTCTGGTATTTCAGCACTAAAACATAAAACACAAAATGTTTTTTTTCAGCTGATGGTCTAGCTCAGCTACAGTTATTACTAGCAGTAAACATATGGTCAAAGCAGGGGCCAAAGTATGACTAATCATAGAATTTGGGTTAGATTCTAGAATATGACTATATGTAATTTGGGGTCCTTTGGTATTTTGCCTTCACTCAAAAGATGGGCCAAGCAGGTGGGGAAAAATCCTCTATGAGTTATTCACATGCATCACTAGATCACTGTTTATACTCTGATTATATATTGCAAACAGATTTTTTAAAAGTAACCTTAACACATCAAATAAAACCAGAAAAAAAGGAAAAAAAATGCCCGAAATTCCTGGCTGGGATCTGATTTTGCTCTCTGATGCTTTCCAAATGTTCCTATTTTTTCAATGATTGCAGTAATTGATGTAAAATGATTTGCCAGTGGAAGGAGGATCTTCATGATTAGAAGTATGAGGGGGGACATTTCCATGGGCAGGTTTTCTACTAGAAACAGCTCTGAAGCAGTGAATTAAAATTTTAGTTTCCAAATACAAGTCTGATTGGCTTAATCTAGCTATCGTGAGAAGAAACAGTAGCATGTGTCGTAGTATGTGTTAACGATCAGCCTTCAAGGGACATCCAGTATGCTGTCCAATCTTCAGAACATGCTAGAGCCTGTGCAACCATGCATCTTAATTGGTTTTCTTATCCACTTTAGATAGATTAAGCCAACACAAATATACTAAAAAAAAACCTCGATCACACTTTCAGTTTGCTGTGCAACCAGAGTACTGACATTTTGAATGAACAGTGCTTTAGTGTTTTAGCCCCTACTGCATGTAATTCCTATGTGAGCTTAATAAACCCAGTTGATTTACACTTTACTATGAAGCTGAAGTAATACAGGTAAAGAAGAACAGATTCAGGCTTTCAGTTTGTCTAAACCAGTCAGTTCTTCAGGACTGTGTTCCACTCCCCTCTTGATCCTGTACTTCCTTAAGGGGGAAAATCCCTGCCAATGCCAAGAAAGCCTAGATTCTTACCGTCATTGTTCAGATCTATCTTCTGAAAAATCACGTTTGTGAACTCTTCAGCAGACATGTTGGTGTGGCCATTAATAGCCTGGATAGCCTGAAGGAAGAAATGCAGAAAGTTCTTTCAGACTTTTTTCCATTGAGTTGTGAAAACAATACGCTGGCAACTGCAGTAATTGCAATGCAGCTCTTTAGTTCACCAACCCTTTCAAAAATCGCTAAATAAATAGCTATTTCAAGTAAATCTTCAGTAATGAGGATTGGAAATTTAATTAACATAACACAGCCTGAAGATTAGCGTTCAATTTACATATCTCTGAAGGTCTTCTGAAACCATGTAGCACCTCTGCTCTGCAATACGCTTTAGATTCCACACCAACATTTTTATCTTGCCCTAGAGAGTTCTGTGTCTTTGGAAAGTGCCCTATTGTCTGTGTGATTTAAATATTGTATTATTTTTCACAGCTGAAAGCACATGAGGAGAACGCCTAAGTCATTTTTCTGTTAAGACATGTTTAACTTAGTAATCACAAATAAAATCAGACCAGCAGTCCTGGAAGTTGGCAGAATTTATCTTCCAAAGAAATTAAGAAAACCAGAAGTCTCCCCTCTGCTTTTTCTGTGGCAAAGCGACACGTTATTTGGAGTAAAGGTATACATGAATAGTTTTGCAAAATTGTATCACACTCACTGAGACAGTAATTTTTGTGTTATGGTGATTGTTCAGGTTAATAAAATAGGAGCCTCTATGTTAATAGCCAGTGGTCCAGAAGCAACAAGCATATGTTTACAGAGTTGGACTCAAACTCAGTATCACAATTAGTAAGTGACTGGGAAAATACATACATATATAAGTATAAACACACATGCAGATATGTTCCTAATGGGCATACTATAGAATTTGTTTTTCTACACCTGAAGTATCTTGAGATGAACTATGTTGTGTAAGATAATATTTATTTTATTATATTTAAATACATTTATTTTTATGTTATTATTAATAATATATTTAAATATATTAAAATAAAACTCATTATATTTAAATAAAACATAAGTTAAACCTATTCAGCACAGATGTGGATTCTTGACCATCACTGTCTTTATCTTACTTTGCACAAATGAGTTAAAAATGTCAGGAAGAGTTCTACAAAAATAGGTACATAAAGTTGTTTGTGTTACTAACTCATACTTTAGGTACTTTTGCTGTTTTATACGTCTGACCCTGATGCAGTCTTCAGAAGGTTATGCCTCTGCCACAGTTAAATATGTTGTAGTGCTAAGAGTAAAGCAGTGGCTCCTGAAGTACTTGAATCACTGACTACCACAGAATCACCTTAAATAATAAAAGAAAATAACTGGGCTGTTAAAAGCCACTGAGAGGGTGCATGGTTGTCTGGAAGAAATTTTGATTGTTGATAATGATCTGCTGGTCCAAAGTTTGTATAGCTGTAGGGACAGGTGAATTTTTAATAGATTGAGTTCTGTGATTTCAATTAATGTCTCAGGTATGACTTTTTTTTGCTGATGCTGACTTTTTTACTGATGCTTAGTATAAGCAGGGCTCTTAGCGGCTGTGGGCCTGTATTTTTATTTTTGTTTGGAGCCCACTGATTTTCTCTAGTCTTGGTCAAATAACTTAAGCAGGTTTAAGTTAAAATTTTCATACTCCAAAAAAGAAGAAAACAGAAAGAAAACAGAAGTTTCAGCTGGTTTTAAAACAAGGTAAGTTGAAAAATAAATCTTCTTTACATTAAAAGGCTTTTAATTCTCTTTTTGGATAAAGCCCAAGACAAAACACAGTTGCCTCATTGCCTCTGGGTGAAAAATTATGGAGAATATCTGCAAAAGGAAGATGTAATTAGTCTTGCACGAGGAGAAATCTGGGAGATGCAGCCTCTTCTACCTTTAGAAAGCTGCTCTTTGGAAGGTGATGCATCAACTTTATTTGTTTGACCCCATGGCTCCACCTGGCTCCAGTTCTTTTTAACTTGGGCAGCAGCTTTTGAAAGTCTCTTAACAGTTACTAGCCAGGCACCAGCAGTAACACAGAATCCAGGCAAAGTATGTGCCTTGTTTATTATGACATTAAATCCCTATTTAGATTTTATGTTCCCTGCAGCAAAACCTTGATCTGTAACAAGTCCTGTACATTTAGGGAGCAGTATTAAATTAAGTCATTCATATCTGCAAGGAACCCTATCATACCTTTTGGATGAAAGCAGCCACTGAAGTGTAAAATATTATTTCACTAGAGCAGGTTGAAAGATACAGAAATAATTTTAAAGAATTACACTGCTTTGGTTTTATGGGTTTGAAATGGACCTGTTTTCTGCAAAATTTTCTACAATATTTGTATCCAAATGTCACCGCATGGTTTAACGATAAAATTAAATTTCCCCAATTCAAAATAAGGGTAATGGCATTTGTAGTAAACAAATCTAAAAGCCTTTCAAAAAATTTAAGTAGTGGAATACTTTGATGACACCTATATTGTTTCTTGCAGCAAGTTCAGTTTGAGAAGCCAGTTTTCCAAATTAGACTGGCACATACACTTGTAATCAGCTGTTTTATTCATTATGCTGCTTCAGTTCTACCTTGCCTTATAGTGTAGTTTATCACAATAATTCCTCTGCTGTTTCTACAGTTTTTCACTTTCAGTAAAGCATTATATTTGTAGAACTATGGCTTAAAGTAAAATACTGCTTAGATATGTTTACTTCAATGAGCAAGAAACTAATGGAAGGAGTGTCACTTGCCAGAACAATTCTGGTTTTAAAACTGTAAAACATCAGGTAAAGTAGAGACAATCCATTTACAACACATGATGAAACCACTGTTTCAGGGGCAATGTACTATGTCAAATGCTCTTGCTATTGGTCATAACTTGCTTACCGTGAATATGCTTAATAGTTCTTTTTTGTCAATACATCCGTTTCCATCAGCATCGTATAGCTTAAAATACCATTTCAATTTCTGGTCAATTTTCCCTCGTATAACCAAATTTATTGCAGCTATGAACTCCAAGAAGTCTATAAATCCATCCTAAGAGAAAGAGGAAAAAAACCAACAATTTAACAACATCGGTTTTCTGTTCATTCTGGAAATTTCACAGAAACAGGTCATCGAATTAGCTGTAATACACACTGATTTATAAAGTACCTTAATGTAGAAATCTCCTGTGCTGTTTAAAAAGGATGCGCTCACCTGGAAGCAGTATAGGAAGGGCCATTAGCACAGAGAGTTTTGTACTTCCCTGGAAGCTAGGTGCAGTAGGGGTGGGGGCAAATCTGTCCTGAGCAATTGCTATTGATATTTTTTGAGGAGAAGAGAAACAGTTTTGTGGTAGACTACCACATGTGGAAAGGGGAGGCTGGGATATCTGGTTTGGTACTAATGAGACATCTCCAGTGGAGTTGCTTATATTCATATGGGTACTGCAGAACTATGGATGATTTCCAGTGCAACAGACCTGCTCCAGGTGTTACTCATCTGAGAGATCATGTAGTAAGTGTTGTACCTGGTAACCAATAATCTGGCACGAACTCCAGGTACTGTGCTTTTTCCATATAAACATCAGGTCTCTTTGATGAATACATTTTGCATGCCTTCAAATCATAAACTAGTTTCTAAATAGTGTGGATGGGGGGATATTCATAGGGAAAGAGCATTTCAGATCTATTTAATTCCATGTTTTCTGCTTACTTCTCTGAAGCTAGTGATGGAAACCTGTCAAGGACAGGCCTCCATGGTCAGGTAGTCTAAGCTACTGTGACAGTTCCTCTGTTTCTGTAAAAATGTGGTGAGGATGGAAGAAACAGTTGCTGACTTTGGACAGTACTTGCTCCAACTGTTTCTCATGTGCATATATAAAGAATTAACAGCTGGTAAATTTAATCTTGTGATCTTCACATTGATCAGAATCCAATCGCTTGGAAAACCTTGGAAAAACTGTCATCAGTTTCAGATGGCCTGTGATTGAGAAGAGAAGGTTGGACGAGTATCTCATAGGTTTTAGCATGCTACTTATTGTTATACACCAACATATGTCTTGCCAGTTGAGGTTTTGCAACCAGCAGGCATTAATCGGCCCTCGAGACTGTACCAGACTAAAGTAAAAAAAGTCCTGTAAAGGTGCAGTGCGACTCATTGCTATACTTGTAGTGCGTGCAGATTTCTGTGCTAGGCTGTTTGACAGAGGGGCACTTAAAAGAGGTAAATCTGGTGTGTCAAACACACTGGATTCAATGTACATGCAGATATGGGCTGTGCATAACTTGTGAAGACTGACTGCTGCTTCACAAACTCTTTGTGCAGGTTCTGCTGTGGTTGCTGGATTTACTGTAATTGCAGTCACAGCAAACTCAGCAAAGGCAGAGACATCATTCAATAACTGTTTGGGATTAAATGAAATTTGGCAGTAACTTCATGTAGTTTTCAAACAAGATTGGACCCAGTATTAAAAGCAGATGCTTTACCAAAAAATGACATATTGTGTACCACAAACTTTATGCTTCTTTTTGGCACACCAGCTTGAATTTCAATTTTGCAAGTGTTATTTCAAGAAGGATCTCATTGAGTATTTTACTGGAGGGCAAGGTTTATTTTGCTGATTACGTTTCCATCATCTGTTTTGATAGCTCTATTAAGAATGTGGTTAGATGCATTTCACATAGCTGCTTTCTTATTGCATTTCATACTACTGATTGAAACTACAGATTAATTTTAGGCTTGCTGGATGTCCATGACGAGATTAATTTTCTTCTTTCTCCCGTACATTTCACTTTGGATTTTGGAAAACAGCATTTTGTTTGCCTTCATCCTACGTCTTGGTGTCACTGTTGTTACTCTGACAAAATATCAGAAGTTTGGAAAACGTAATAATCAGCTTAATGTGTTCAAGTATGTAATTATGATCTGGTGCATCATCTGGCCTGCACCAAGCAGGGAGGGACTGAAGGCCAAGGTCAAAAAACCCCACCTCTGAAAAACAACTGAGAGAAATTGTAGTTGCTGGTAAAGGCCCAGCCACATTCTGTAGAAATGCAAAGACCATTGGTGACATGTTAATCTCAGCAGCCAGTGCACCAGAAATAGGAATACTGAGAAGGCAGTTTACCTGCATGTTGTAGAACCAGGATTGATGAGAAATGTGCTGGTTTTCCTTTCTAGACCAACAAACATACATTGTAGGTAGAAAGGCAAACTTTTATGTGATGCAGAAGGCTATGGCCATCTTGTTACACATATCCAGAGATTTCTCAGATAAAGAGAAATACTATGCTTTTTACAGTGGCATCCAACAGCCTCAGAATAGTACATTAAATAATAAAAAAAATCATAACAGTAATCTATGATGATCATCCTGTGTTTCTGTGAGTACAGCAAATAATACAATAAATGTGTTGTTATGATGTTATTAAAATAATATTGCCATGCTGATTTACCCATCTGCTGCTCCATAACCATTCACCATACAAGTATCTAGGTAGGTCCTTACACGTCTGTGGGCTCTGTAAAACTTCACTCTGTGCAGTGCACACAGTAAAGTGTCTGTTGCTCATTAGGAAGTCAGTAATTCACAAGCAAAGGGCTACTAAAAAACTAATAAAATAAATAATAATAAAATAAAATTAAAAATAAACCCAACAACTTAATAAGCAGAGCTGATTACCAGTGGTGGAAGATATAAATAATTTACTTCTGGTGCTTTACTCTGCTATTCCAAAGGGCAAATTTCCAATATTTTTATTAAATGGCGTTAACGCTGGTGAAACCTGCTTATTTGACAGCTTAGGACACGGGACAGATTTGGGTGATGGATGCATTTTGTGTGTGTGAAGGCTTATTTTCTGTGTCTGTATGGTGCTGGCCATGCCTTCCTCAGCTGCAGCACAATTACACTGGGTTACCATGGGCGTCTGGACGGGCGGTGAAGTTCTGCTCCCTTTCCTGCCTGTACGCACAGAGCCAGCTGGGGTAAGCTCACAGCGTACCTCCTCTGGGTTTGGTGTAGAATAGCGGGGGCAGAAATCTTCTAACGTAGTTCTGAGGAGTGGGCTCGAGGGACACCAGAAAAATGGGTTCAAAACTTCTTTTACATGCCCCAGAGTCTTCTGGACTTTCTGCTTAGCATAGTAGACGTAATAAAAATAGATATTTTTATTTTAGTCTCTTCATGGCTTGACCAGATAAACTCAAAGCTCAGGGATGCATTATGGTTGCACGTGTGCTTGTGCCCTTTGATGCTGTGGTTTGGTAACTTGTTTTGCTTTCACTGATGAGTGTTTTTTTTAAGCAGCTTGGAAGAGTTTGATTCGCAAAACAAAGACAAAAGAAGGCTCCAAAACTGGAAGGAGAATTTGCTGATGATACAAACCTGATCCTCACTGCCCTGAGGGCACCACCAGCCCTGACTGCCCCTGCCCGGGCCCTAGGCCCCATTTCAATTGTTCCTTAGTTACTGCATCTCCTGAAGAGAAAGCAATTTGATTTTATCTTTTTATGGGATGTTTTTCCTTCAGAATGTCAGTTTACGTGCAGTTGCTGGAGGACAGGGATGTTCGTCCTGTGAGGGCAAAGCCAGGCAGTGAGGGACTGCAGCGTTACACAACAGCAGTTAATACCCCAGCCCTTCACAGGTCTTTAAAAGCGCTCACAGCCTCAAACTGTTTGAATACAGATTAAAAATAAGTGACTCATCAGCTGTGGCTACACAGCTGATTTTAAACGGCACAGTCATTCAAGGTTGTGCCAAAATTATCGGAACTGTTTTGGCTGCCTAGCTCTTACCTGAACGTGATTTCCTACCCAAGTTGATGCGGTGCTACTGGGATAGTGAGCCAGCCATCTCCCACAGCACACCACGGCTATGTATATGGGAAGAGCAGATTTCTGTCCCAGCAAAACCCTATGATGAGTGAACTCATCATCTTACTTGGAGTACTGAAGACTCTACTAAGAGTCTATACACAATAAGCAGTGTCTTGTTTTTGAATTTGCTCCTGAAAAATCTCTAAACTCAATCCAACACCAGGAGAATAGCTCAACAGGCTTTATCAGGATTAACAAGTGGGCAATTATAGACAGTCTAGGTATTTCAAACCTAGGGCTTAGGACATTAAGCCACCCTCCCTCCCCACCCCGTCTTTCAGAATCCTACTTAAACCTCATAAGGCAGAGGGAGGAGGCATAGGTCAAACAGCAGATTACAACAGCTAAGAATAACTGTGAAATTTATAGCTAATCCTATGAGCTTCTCCCTTTCTCCATAGACCCTGTTTCAAATATAATGCTGCTTTCTCTGCCCTCAGAAACCTAAAGGAGGATTCATTTCACTCCATTTCATCTTCCCCCATTTCCTTGCTTTCTTTTTGCTTCTGAAGACTTTCAGCTGTTCCTTAAAGGTTGAATATTATTGAAGAAATACAGACCTACTTGTGACTGTATTACTTTGACATGTCTCTAAGGTCTGATACTGGAGTTTGGAGCTTGGAGAGAGCTGCAGATCCCCTATGGGCTGTGGCCAGAATCACCAGTTTCCTAAGTAAACAAAGCTGGCATTTGTCATGGCCTGAGGGGAGCCTCTCGGCAAGCAAAGGCTATTAGATAAGGACGAAGAGCGAAGCAGGGAATTAGGAGCAGCAGATCATTAAGTGGTTTTGTAATAGTTGCATACCCACTGTTACATAAAGAGGTGAGGCTTTATTGACCAGACTGTTACACGGGGTTCTGCTTTGCCCAGACAAAAAGGATATGTGAGATTTGGGGAATTAGAAAATACCAGGACCTTTGGTCAGAGGAATTGGAAATGCAGAGCCAGCTACGTCTCCTGGCTCCCAGGCTTGTAGGCTACTCTGGTAAGACCTGGTGAAATGCAAAATGCTAAGATGACAATGTTATTTCTTTAAAATTAACAGACACCTCCCAGCTCCCTGCCATCACTCACAATTTAATTTCAAGATTACTGGAGCAGCAGGGAGACAGGGAAATCACCAAGGCATTGGGCTGGGTCCTGCACTCAGCCGGCAGCATGGCACAGCACTGTACTGAAGGAAAGCATGTGCTCAGGGACCTCACCCTCTGCTATCTGGGGTGGTGGGGTTCAGCTTTCTGCACCCCTAATTTTGAGCCTCTTTGCCCATGCTTTTAGGAGCATCTTATCTCAAAACAAAGCAGTAGTCGAGAGAGAAAACCAAGAAGGGCAGCCATGACCACATAATGCATTTTTCAGCAAATTTCTTGCTGAGAATTCAAGCAAATTTTTCTTGTTTGAAAAACCCAAGAATGCAGCAGAACAAACCCCCAGGAAAAGCACTTTGAAGACATATATGCCTTCTAGTGGCAAAGATGCTCTATTTGGCAGATAATCTCAGGTGCTCCTCGATAATGTTTTTAGGAATTAATGTCTCAAGGGATATATGCAAGAAGGCTCCTAAAAGTTAATCACATATGTTATCGTTGCCTTAACTACTTGGTGTTATCAGATAAAGGACCTCAGGGAAGGAAAAAGTTAATAATCTCTACCTTCTTTTCCTAGCAGGCATTTTTTATTTCTGTAAAAATGGGAAATTATAGATCACGTTTTGTCCCAAGAAAGCAGTTACCGATTTATTGTCATTACATGAGTTTGTTGCCAAGTTAGTTAAAACAGATCATCCAATTTCTGCTGCATTTTTTTCTGCAATTATTATATCTGGAGTGTGGTTCATCAGCATCATTGTCACCAACAAATGTGTGAAACATGATTGCATAGTTTTGGGTGTTTCAAAGTAACACTTAAATGGTAAAGGGGAAAAGAAGAAAATGTAAACCTGGAGTAGCCTCTGACTGCTCTATTCATAATTAATAAGGAAAAAAATAGAAAAAAAAAGACAGTTGCACTTTTAAAAAATGCTTAAAATTTCTTTAAATAAAAGAAGCAGATTCCTGAACTGTTTCTCATTAAAATTACCTTCCCCTTTGTCTACATCATAATTTAACAAGTAGTATTTAAAAGTAATTATGATTAATAGTACAAAGCTAATCTTCATTGCCTATTCATGTAATGTGACAAAATTACAGTGTTAGCTGTTAATGGTAGTAATATGCTCCAAGCACTTTTTAAGCTCAGCGAAAGCTGCAGAGTACATAATTTGTTTACACTTAAACGAAATTTTCAAAGAAGCCCTACACATGTCGTCAGAAAAGTGTAATTGCTTCAGTTTGATGTGTAGTATTGGTCACTGACTAACTGCAGGGGAAACAATTCTAAACCCTTTTTTTTATTTCTTTTGTTCTAAAAACAGTCAGGGAGTGTAGGAACTAAGGTAGCACAACTCAATGGGAGACTTTGTAGACTATGAAGATTATTTTTAAATGAAATTGAACTTCATCATTCTTTCATATTCCTCCCTTTCTATAGTGACTCATATTGAGTTTCGCTACATTTGATTCTGCAGGACATTCAGTAAAAACGTATGTGGTACAAATTTAATCCATGTTAAAGAAAAAATCAAGGCAAAAACATTAAGACAAAGGATCACTTGACCAAACCTCTAGAGTGCTTAATTTTTATTGTCAGTACATTTTGCCATTGATTTCTCTGTTTCCAATGCAGTGATTAATTTTCTCTAGGTCTCGTGTAACGTAGTTGGCATTACAGCGTCATACAGGACCTACAGGCTGTGGATCTCAGGTGCGGGGTCCTAGTGTGGAAGGGGACTCCTGACAGCCAGGTGTCAAAGCGTTGGTGGATGTAGTACATCTGACCTCGCACCATGCACAAACCGTGTCTTTGGTCTGGACATGGTCTACAGGGTGATGGACCTACTGTCCACATGCAGCAGATCTCTACTGTAAACACAGTGAGCCTGAGCCTGGACACGCTGTGCACAGAGGGCAAGGAAGAGGCTATTTAACGAGGTGGGTACACTCCATGGTGTGCACTGTGAGCACCACTGACCCACTGCATAGCTTAATCCAATCCCCCAAAGCATCCAGATTGTGATACAAGGAAAATTCACCTGGGCTATTACTTAATACCACTTGCCTACTTATTTTGAAATTTTGTTTTTAAAGAGAAAATTTCTTGGACATTCAGGTTACCCTGCTGAATTCTGCAATGCTGTAATAGAAATTCGAGACAGACTTCACTTTAATATCCCATATAAAGAATCAGCCTTCCATGTTTGATGCTGTGCCACTGCTGGGGAAGTACCTCTGGTCTTAAACTTTTAGATCATAACTCATACCATCAAATCCTATAGTCAAGAATTCAACTGTACTGACATTAAGCAAGTGATGATTTTAATGATAAAGTTAACGTAGGCATTTAGCTGGTAATGACACATTATTATAGCATATATTAGTACTATCACAGCTGTAAATCCTGTGCCAAGCCACTAGAAAACAAAATTAATATTGTGAAATTGCACAAATAATTGTGGGAAGTCCTTACGAAGTAATAGATTCCTTTTCGGAATCAATATATAAAATTGGGTGTAAAAAAATTCTGGAGGTAGTTAAGAAGTAGAACAAAGACATTCTTTACAACAGTCTATAAATAAATAGAGTACTACTTCATGGAGCCAGGTGAAATATTCATAGAACATAGTTTCTATTCCATGGAATTTTTAATAAGGGTACAGTACCTTTCAAAGGCACATAAGCATGCTGACAAAAGTGATATAACTACACTGCTTTGAACGTAGCAAAGCATAATTTAACCTCCTCTGTATTTACAGTAATCAGTCTAGTTACTTTACATTTGAGATAATTTTATGCAACATTACTCCAGATTAAGGAGACTCAAATGATTTGGCTTGTTGTTTTTTTTGGATTGTGTCTGAAACGAATGGGAAAAGGATTTATACATGTACATGTCAACTGTAAAAAGCCCAAATATTTCAGGTAATAACAGCTTTAGATTTTTGTTACTTCTGACAGAAGAATCTTTCTGGCTAAGAGATTTCTTGATTCTTATTTTCTTCTAGTCCTTGGTTTAGAAGCTGATTAATTTTTTTTGACACACAGGCTTTTATTGCTGACTCTACAATGTGATAGCTATGACTGTCATGAAAAGAAATAAATTTTCTAAGCATTTTTTTGTTGTGGAGACTAATTAAGAGGTGATTGTGAAAGTGAAAGAGGGTTCAAAACCAGAAAAAGCAAGAGTTAGACTTCTCTGGGCAAAGTGGTAGTGCTGTCCACACATGCTGGGCCAGCACAAGAACCACAGAAAAGGAATCGCATAAAATGTAGCATGTCTTGCCAACCACAATACCAGCTTATATGGCTCTTGGCCCCGTAGTGCAGTGTGTAATGCAGATGCTGCTGCTGCAGCCTTACTGCCTTGGATAAGCTGGATGGTTAGAGTAAGCTAAGAAAAGTGTACTTGTCCAGAGACTCATTTCAGCCTGAATACATCCCTAAAATTGTATGTGCAGCTGAACTTATGTTTGCACAACTATTTGAAGACTCAGGATACAAAAGAGGAAAGTTGTTCAGGAAAGACTGGGAAAATATTTCTATAACTATCACCCTGCTTTGGATAACTATTAACTATTGCACCCAGTTCTGTTGTGTCAACTTTGGTAATGCCTGCAAACATTTAAGGATGCAGCAAACAGTCTAGGCAGTTCTTTAGGCAGCTATTCCTGGTCCTGAGGACACATCAGAACAAGACAGGAAAGGAAGCTCAACTGAAGATTAAATTTTCCAGCAAAGACGACTTTGCAAAGATGCCCTGAGCCATTATAATTAACCCCAAAGTGGAAGCACAATACTTAGGTTCCAGGTAGTTTGAAGTACTGCTCACTAGCAGTCATTTTATTTTGTCTTTTAAGAGCTATTTATGCGGTCAATAAGAACATGTAAGGCAGCTGTCACAAAATGCTAGGTAACTGTTGCATAGTCGAGCCATGTCAGTCTTTAACAAAATAATGTCTTTACTAGAATCTGTGGCAACTAATTTCCTCATATCAATGAAAATGGTATTCCTCTGTCTCCCACAATTCTTAGGAAGGGGGAAAAAGTGGAAGGAGAAAACAACTGAAAGTCAAATGACGAATGAGTTACATTTATCATCAAAACACCTCTGAAAAATATTACATCTTTCTGTGAACATCTGCATGCTTTTCTTGGACTATGAGGTGCAACCACTGCTTTCATAGAGAATTTCATGGCCAGATGATTCACATTTCCTTCTACTACAATACCTGAGAAGATTTAGTTGGCTAATCCCATTCATGTCCCTATAATCAGAAAGGATAACATCTATTTATAGCCAGAACACAGAATCAGATGTTGAAAAGTCTACCTGAAAATCTGAACTATAAAAACACAGCAGGGTAGTGAGGAAGGAGCTAGGGTGAGGAAAAAAGGAAGGGTGGTCTGCCTGCCAACACTTGTCAGCATTGTGCAAAGAACGAGGAGTGAAGGGAGACTCTTATTCTTTGAGGAAGTAACTATTGAAGTAACTATTGAAGTAAGACATTTTTGCATTTTTTATTTTCTGTTCTACATCAAACAGCCTGTTTTAACTTTCTTCTTTAGATTTTAAAATGGATTAATTTTAAAATCTTTTTTATATTTCTAATCTGCATAGTGATGTCAGATGAACTCTAGTTTGTTACAGAACTACTCTAAATTTTAAATGAATGTGGTGGTTTGACCTTGGCTGGACACCAGGTGCCACCACATTGCTCTATCACTTCCCTCCTCAGCAGGAGGGGGGACGGGGTGTAGGGAGAAAACAAGATAAAAAACCCCCAAAACTCATGGATCACTCCTCATGATAATCTCAAGGGAAATTAATTTTGCAATTACATTTCTGAATGTTCAGCATCTTTATTTTTCACTGGAGCTAAGAATTATGAACAACTTTCAAACTTCACTAGCCCATTTATTTATTTGTTTGTTTGTTTATTTATTAGCAAAGCATCCCACAGAGGTCAAGAAAAGGATGAAATCCAAGGAAAGTCTTGAC
Organism: Phalacrocorax aristotelis; assembly: GCF_949628215.1. Taxonomy (NCBI): domain Eukaryota; kingdom Metazoa; phylum Chordata; class Aves; order Suliformes; family Phalacrocoracidae; genus Phalacrocorax; species Phalacrocorax aristotelis. The sequence continues at coordinate 121,865,350 of NC_134276.1, read as the reverse complement.
CTAGAACCGTTGCTTTTAGGAAACATGGAAAAATTAAAGACATCTGCATACTTGGTGTATAAGGTCATTTAATTATGAAAGAGCTGGTGGTCTGCACAGGAGACACATGAGAAATATATTTAATTTATTTAATATGTTCCTGAGAAGAAAGCTTTTTAGGACGTAGCCTATGTTGCTAATCTCCAATAGAAAGAGGCACTGACTGCAAACAGCATTTACACATTGAGCAGGTGCACCCTGTTGAGCCAGAGGCGTGAATACCTGTACAGTGCTGTGCTCTGCCACATTTAAACACAGAAGATAACTGAGTCCAAGAAGCCATACAGCCGTGGTAGCATTGCTTCTTTGGCATGGTAACTTAGTGCAATGCTCTGAGCTTACATGGTCTGCCTGCTGCCAAACCCAGAGGTAACCTCAGCCTCTACATGACATTGAATTTTGCTGTCAAGATGTACCCCTCCCTGCCATACATCTACTGACATAGTAATTTCCATGAGTGGGGAGCTGAACTACTCTATTATCTCTAACCTAAAGAAATCCAGGGGATCATAAGGTTTGGCTTGCAACTGAATTCCTGTTGGTATGTGTATGGATGACTTGAGTGAAACAAGCTTCAACTAGGCTTTCATTATATCACAAATCATCAAAAAAATACCATGCTGCCATATTTCCTTTTTAACTTTTTACCAGTGTACAGGCAACTTGGTTTTTTTTTCTGTGGGTTTTTTGTTTGTTTGTTTGTTTAAATGAAAATCCTACTACGAGAAGGATGTCTGTATCAGACTTCAGGTGGAAGAAAGAAGGCTAACAAGGAGGTGAAATGCAAGTCGCAACTATAATTACTGCCTTCCCCCCACCTCCAGCCCCTGCCAAATTCCATTGGCATCCTATGAGGTTGATATTCCACACCTTACTTGCTAGAGGTTTTAGACTGGGCATACATGAAACACAGAGGAGAAAGTCTATGCACCTTTTAAGAGTATTTTATCATCTTATTCTATGACAGAATACCTCCAAGCTAAACAGCACTTCTATAGAAAGGGTACTATTAAGAGAAAGGAAATAATTTCTATCAAGGTTTGTATACTTCACCACTCACTGGGATAATTACCCCTTTATTAGAAAGCAACAACCAGACAAGAATACAGTAGCAAAAGAAATAAAGTTTTGACATATAAGCCTGAGAAGTTGCTATAGTAATGAAGGAAACTGAATGTAAGCAAAAACTTGAATGACAAAATTATTTCTGAATTTGTGTGTTGTACATGCAACTACTTATGTCTGTTAACTTCTGTGGTTTGCAGATGAAAGATTATAATCTGTGTAATATTGCACAGGCCCTAATGTTCTCCATAATGTTATGGAAGGATAATGACCCCTTATTTGTACAATCGTAGCTGCCATTTCAGAGCCCACAGTGTGATACGCCCAGTCAGCCACTCATTGACCACTCTTCACGCATCTGTACTTAACTAAAAGCACTTTTCAGGATCAAAGCCTACAATTCTGCCAAAAACCCCAGGGAGGAGAAAAAGCTGTAGGAAGGGTATAGGACAAAAAGCGAGTGTATAGACTAAGGAGATCCTCTTATTTTACCTCATCAATAACATACAATGTTCTTTTCTCCTGCCCTGAGAGGCTGGTCTGTTGCCACTTTATTCCAGCGTAAGCACATAAAAAGCATCATAACTGTGTACTTGGAAAGCGTTTGATTGATGCTTGTTATTTCTAAAAGTATCCCTTAAAAATAGTGGTCATTAGTCTTGGTAAAAAAGGGAAAAATATAATTAAACTTAGGAAAACAGAGTGCTGTTAACAATGTTAGAAAAAGAAACAAAGGCTGTGTGGTAGCAGAAATGCAATCATTATACTGGATAGAGATTAAAATACAACAAATCAATAAAGCTCTGTAAAAAGTTGTCGTGGGCTCAGGATAGAAATCTCACATATTAAATTGTTCTTTTCCATTTTTATTCTGATTAAAAATCTCTGTTGGTCTCAAATATGCCAGATTTAGTTTTGTTTGCCTGACATCCTTCCCTAGCAAGGTTGATCCTCTCAATACCTAGCATACCTTTACAAATACTCACAGGCTAGTGATCAGCATGGATTTCTGAGCTTTGGTACACTCTAGCTTGATTCCCAGCTGCTGTATTGTTTAATAGCTGTTCCTCTACTTTGATTTTCTCACTTTTGTTTTCCTCATTTTTCTTTTAGCTCGGAAGCTAATCTACAGGTTGAGATCTCCTTGCTGTAACCACAGCTCACCTCCACATTAGACAGAGAGCTGAAATTTTCAGCAAACCTAGGTGTGAAGCAGCTGAAAAAAAAAAAAGGATAACTGTAGGGACTGGAAGAGGTGTTATGCTAAGACCATCCAAGAGGTGTTCAAGGATCACCGTTTCTGTCAATGGCCATGCATGTGATAGTTTAAAAAGACCTTAGCTGTGAAGCCTGGCAAATGTGTAGATTTGCTATACCTGAGTGGCCCAGTCCCTGTTTGGCAGATGGTGAGGTGCTGGTGCTGGACACAGACGGCCTTCTCTGGTGGAGGGAGTGGTGTTCCAACCCACCCAGTTTGCTGTAATCAAGCAGGCCACCCCTTTTTGGTCTGGTATGTGTGACACCAAGCGTCACATAATAGAGACATAGAAGACAGGAGGGGTAAATGCTTTCTCTTGTACTGCTTAAATAGCCATGCTCTGCTGTTCCCCAAGGATGAGTTCCTGAAAGATGTGATGGTTAGCAATATGATGGATGATGAAGCAGTTTTTCTGAATTCCTGGCCATTACTTTGTTTTTCCATCCTTTAGCCTTGATTGGTCTTGGCTAATTGGAGGAAGATGAGGATGAAGACAGTGATAAGGTAAAGTTCAGAAAGATGCAGCAAGAAGGTTGCTGGTAAAAAAGGCAGTTCAGTCACACAGATGAAGCAGCTGAGATCTTTCAGGATGGTGATAATGAAAGCCATGCTGAAAAGACAGCATGTTCTCCAGCTGACAATCCTGGTGCAGCTCCTTCTGCCTCCGTCCTCCACACTATACATATTGTCCCTCTATGTTTAAAACACATGTATTATGTCCCCCCAAGCATCTGCCCTCTACTTCTTATGGGAAAAGTGGGTTCGCAGTCTGGCAATTTGGGAGCTTCATGTATGAGAGTGATGACAGCCTGCAGAGCGGGGCGACAATTCTGAAACACCAGATAGAGAAGCAACAATTAGCAGAGGGTTCCCATTTTGTTTTAAGTGTGTTTGGCCACTGCCACAGCAACTAAAGGTGAGCAAATGCTCTTTCTGAAACCTGCTTTTATTCCACTCTCCTCACTTTTACATTAATCCAGAATCTGAAGGTTTCACAAATCTGGAGAGCATGTGCTGACAGGCAGTTCCCTGGGACACTCCACCATTGCAGTGAATGGAAGGCTTAAGGTGGCCAGCTCTAGGACCTTACAAGCAAGAGGTAGTGCTCAAGACACACCTAGAAAACAGCCCACACTTGTCTGCCAGTCTGTCAGTTGTTAGATTCTCTGATGTCTTTTGCCCTCTCCCTCCACAGACACATGGTCTAGGGTCTTCTACACCTGGTTGAAAGGTGCTACACACAAGTACCAGATGACCATGGCTTTGGCCTTGTCTGTACACCTAAAGAAAATATATATTATTTCTCTGGGATCCAGCTACATTATGGAGAGCTGACTGCAATCACAAGCAGTTGTTGCAGTAGAAGGGAGTGTAAATTAGCCTGGAGAAGATGCGTCACCTTGTCATTAGGGAGTCTGGTCTTATAATTTGGGCACTGGGTGTGATGTCCTCATCTGAGTTACATTTTCCTCTCTGCCACAGGTTCAGTACAATACTTTGGACAAATCTGTTTATCTACGCTGCTCTTCATCATTGGTTAAGTGCAGACCATATTTTCCTCTCTGTCTAACATTGCTGTTAAGACTTACTAACTTTGTATTTGAGCATAACAATATTTTCATATGCTTACATACAAGCTCAGGACAATCAAAGGATAGAAGAATAACCAGTGAACTGTAAATTACATCTCATTTTCAGGATTGCTTCTTGACATTTTTTAGGTGCCCCTGGAAAGTGCTAACAAGAGTCCTGCTCAAAGCCCTTAAAGCACAGTCCCACTTCTTCACTTCTAGTGCACCATAATGGCAACCCTGTCCCCACAAGAGCATTTTTTGTGAGCAGAGCACAAAAAGAAGCCTGCAGGCTATAACTCACAAACAAAGCAATAGTATGAGATTAAAGAAACAAAGAAAAGATGGTTTACCTGGTTCAGATCAAAGATATCAAACACTCGTTTAATATATATCTCTCCCTGTGGATCCAGCCCTTGCAGACCTAGAAGTTTCTTGAATTCATGCAGACTAAGTAGCCCAGATGGGCATTCTCTCATAAATTTGCTGTAATAATGGTGCATCTCTGGGGCAGGTCCATCACCTTGTAGTGATTCTTTGGCGCCCATGTTACTACGCAGAAAGTGTCTTTTTTTTTTTCTATTCACATTTGTATCTCTCAGGTTCAGAGTCTTGCTTATGACCAGAACTCAAGACAAATGCTACATTTAAATGGTCACAGTTAACCTCTTACAGCTTAAGTTTCTGTTTTTGTTTAGTGACTATCTTTACTCCTTTGAGATTACCTTTAAAGCCCCGATCTAAACCAGATGGGATTTCAGAATGTGGCTAAAGTAAAAGTAGAGAGAGCCACACTCAAATTATTGTTCATGAAAATCTAGACTCTCCCGCTGACTACGAACATGCATATTAGAAAAAGAAAAATGAGGAGATCCTCAAAGTGGTTGAATTATATGCAAACCATTATCAACACTTAGAAGTCTAATCCTGGTGTGCTTTAAATAAGGATGGAAAAGATTGAGAGTACGAACAGACATGCCCATTATTATATTCTCTCCATTGTAGGTGTATTAATCCTTACTAAAGACAAAGCCCTTAGGGCTCCTCCTTGAGGCATTTCTTATCAGGAATATGCTGTGTGGTATCTTGTATTTGTGTGCAGTTGTACCCTATTCCCCCCGCTCTCAGCATGGGTCCCCAGATAAAATACACTGTTTTGGTCACCAGCCTCATGACAGAACCTGAGCAGAAGATGAGTCTTTTACAGTAACTCCTTTAACAAGAATCAGCTTGGTCTGATAAGTGAATTAAATACAAGGTTCCTTGCTGTTGGTCAGCGCTGTAGTTCTGCTTTTTATTTTACAGCTTTCAGGAGCTGAATTCCTTCTTCCTCTGTAACATCAAAGAAGGGCTTAGGTATCGATAATACTTCTGTACTGATTAGCTTCTACACGAGGAGATAAGTGGCTCTGGAGCATTACTATAGCACAGACAAGTTTGGAGCTATAAATACCAGTGCAAAACTGTAGGCTGTTAGAGATGCAGGAACAAGACACTCCCACTCACTTATCCTTTTCGTTTATAGTCACAAGGTGGAGTTAAAGAGCACAGTCCTCTGAGGTGCTGAGTGCCTCATGAAAAACTGCAGCCTCCCTCCAGTCCAACTGAAGCCAGAGAGCAACCAATATCTTTTATGATCAGGTCAGTTTTTGAGAAGGACTCCCATACTCTTAATGGGCTATGCTACAGCTCTCTCCACAAGGACATCATTAAGTTTAATATTATATACTTCCAAAGAGAAGGCTTGAATACTCCCCAAATGTTTGTGTTAAGGGTAGTATCTCTGAATTAACCCCCACACCAATGACACTTTGATGCCACAGGCTGTTTTCATGAAGGATTTCAGCTTAGGCAAATTGGATTTTTCCCATTAATAATGTTACATATAGATCCTTAAATAACTCTAAATCCAAGATTCCTGTTGTTATCTGCCTGTGCAGCACAGCTATTTGGAAGAACTTTGGGTATTAAAGCATCATCATTTCTCTCTTTTTTTTTTCTGCTTCTTCTTTTTCCACCAGCAATAAAATTCACTGAGTTAAGCATTTTGGAAGAGGGAAAACCGAGCCAACAGAGAAAGACAACAGTAAACATTTAATTAAAAGGAGACCCTGTCTTCCCTAATTAGGTACCGTTATTTTGATCAGAGATGTTCTCCTTGGTGCCTGAAGTCTTTCCCAAACAGAGCAGACAGTGAGCAACTTGCATCTCCTAGTGGCTCAGGTAAGCAAGGCAAGGGTTTGTTGTGGTTGCTAAAGAGCATGGTGATATTTCTATCTAGTAATTCCTGTCCAAGTGCTTTTCTGGGCCAGAGGGATAGGCAGACCCTGCAGAGAGACACCCCGAGGTGCTGGATCTCACAGCTGGCACTGTCAGCCTCCTCTTCTCCCTCTTACTGCAGCTGCATAAACTACCACATTTATTCCCATATGTTGTTTTTGTCCAAGTATCAGCTCTGTTTCTGATGCAAAATGAATCTCTTGCTAAGATTTTAACTATCTTTTCAACACTTCTCCACAGCTTGCATTTCAGTTCCACAAGGGTTTCAGTTAATGTAAGAAGAAGGGATGAGACACTCTTTTCTCCTGCCACTCTTTGAACATTTATTTCCGTCTCTTAATACTTGTGCCTCAATTGTGTTAGTCTGACTTTTTTGTGTGCTTGTTTTACATTTCACTTATTTCTTCCTGCTCCTGGAAGGCTGATTTCTGCCTATTCCTTTTTTTGACTGTACTTTTTCGACTGCATTTCTTGATTCTTTCCATTTATCTTTTCAAATCTACCTTCCTTCAACTGCTCAGCTTTAAAATTTGCTTTTTTAAAGGGGTGTGTAGTGAAGTAAAACTAGCTATATTACGCTTTTACAAACTTTGCAAATAAGAATTAAAATGGTGGTGGTAATAATAATAATAACAAAGATTTATTGTAACTGTCCAAAAAATGCAGCTCAATAGATCTGAAGAGACTTTGATTTGGAAATGATTGGGAAAATAATTTTTTAAGAGGAGAGTGAAAACACAAGTATTCACACAACCTTCCAGTAGTGAAAAAGGGGGACCATGAAGGTTTTAAGACTCTAGTCCAGCCTCACCTACAAAGAATCAAACTTGTTTAGTAGATTTTTGAAGAGTTCTTCTCTTAAACAACCTAAATGACATTGAAAAGAGTCAAACAAATCCAGTTTTCTCAGTTTAAGTAATGCTGCGCAGCTGCTGGAAATTGATGAGAAAATACCCCAATTCTTGGTTTCCTAATGCTTCTTATTTGATATCACTAGGCCAAAGTCCTCTACTGTTCATGCTACCACATACATTTCATAATGAAAATAGTCCAGGAAAATTTCTTACCTGATTCTTGTCAAAGATGTTAAACACCTGCTCAACATACTTGTTTGCCTGAGAGTTCATGCTATGTAAACCCAGTATTAACTTAAACTCATGGAGAGTAAGTTCCCCAGAGGGGCAATGGTTCATAAATTTCTGGTACCATTTACTGTCTTCTATTGAAGCAAAATCATCAGCTGATTCCCCGGCACCCATAGCACCGTCTGTCCTTCCTCTCTATCCACGCCGCACCGTTTGCCTTTGTGCAGTGCTCCTATGTTGTCTGGCTCACCTGCAGCTAGAATTCACCAACAAACCAGGAGCTGTAAAACTACCATAAACCTCTTAAAGATCCCTGCAGATCTGGATTAGGCAAAAATAGAAGCTCCACAGCATCTTCCTCTATGACCTGTTTGAACATAAGCAGGCTTGCTAATAGATGATGTTTCTGTCTGGCCAGAGCTACCTCAACACGTTCTGAGGGCTCAACTTGCTTCTGCAGGGGCGCTTTTGAAGGTAAAACATGAAATTTGTGCTCGTGTTTTGCAAGCTCCTATGGCAGGTTTGCAGCCTTGGTACTCTTGCTAAACTTACAATGCTTTGCGCTAAAAATGCTCTGGCTAAGATGACTTTGAATGCTTCCCAAACTGTGAAATAGTGTTGCTGTGCTTTGACTGGAGGGCTTTGCGTTCAGCCCCTTGGAAAACAGGGAGAGTCATAAATCCTGCAAAATACTAATGATGTGTATGGCGACTCTGTTGTGTGCCAGTAAGTGTTCATCAGCTGAAGGAAGATACATAAACAGACCATACAGTATCATAACATTAGCATTAAAAATAAATGTTCTGATAATCTTTCACTGGAAATATCAGATTATTTAAATACAAAACCTGGGGAAATTCACACATCAGAACCTGAAGAAAGCTGGTGAAATTCAGGAAGGGGACTTTTTAACTGAAGTCAGACTCTTCGTGAGGTTTTAGGACCCAGGGGAATGGCAGGAAGATGTGCCAGGGGAGGGTTAGGTTGGATATCAGGAAAAGGTTCTTCACCCAGAGGGCGGTGGAGCACTGGAACAGGCTCCCCAGGGAGGCAGTTGTGGCACCGAGCCTGACGATATTCAAGAAGCACTTGGAAAACGCTCTCAGAGAGATGGTGTGAATTTTGGGGTTGTACGATGCAGGGGCAGGAGTTGGACTCGATGATCTTTGTGGGTCCCTTCCAACTCAGGATATTCTATGATTCTATGATTTTATGATTCTATGACTCTCCAATTAAAAGTACATACCTTGAATTTGACTTAACATCCTGTCTAAACCAAGCATGTGATAAATACTTTTCATATAATCTTAAGGTAAAAAGAACTGGGAACATGTCCTTATATTTATATAATTCTGAAGCTGTAAGAGAGTGGGGAGGCACTAAAAAGTAATCATATTGCTTCACTTGTGTAATCTACTTAACACATGTTCTGTTCACACAGTCTCAGTGATGGGTTTTCAGTGATAGAAATTTGAATATTTAAAGCATGAAACTTTCAATATCATAGTAACTGGAAGCTGATAGAGGCACCTTCAGCAATTTCAGGTTCAGGGAGAAGTTTGCAGCACACCAAAGTCTGCTATTTGCTTGAAATCTCACTTCCTAAATGACAGATACATGCTGCAAGAGATTAGAACCCTAATTCTTTTCCTCATCCTGTAATGTCAAAGATCTGGCAGTGATTTTTACTATCACAGCAGCAGACAAAATCTGATCCTCTAACAGAAGAAAAAAAAATTTAGGCTTCAGAGAAAAAAAAAAAGAAAATAACCCTGTAATTTTCAACTCCAAAATATAATTGCATTGCAGTGGGCAAGATGTTATGACACTTCAGAACCTTGACATACACATAGTTTCTTTCACAAAAAAGATATATCTGCTTATTCTGTTTCCACTGACCAAATCAGGTAGGTTGTTATTCCACTGAAGTGTAAAGGAGGGTGAAGAGTCTTGGTTCACCTAACCTGTGAAGAGCTGAGTCTTCTTGAAATAAGATCCCTCAGTTCTGCTAAATGTGGAAAAGAGTCTTGAGCTGGATTTCTGTATTAAGACCAGAAGACAAATGCATTTTGATTGTAGTACACATAAGTCATGCTTTTCTCAGAGAAGTGTCAATATAGTCAGAATGATTAAGAACAGTATGAGGATACTGTTACTGAGAAAGCCGGTGCCAAGCCGTAAAAATCCCATATGTGTTACCCTTGGCAAGCTGGTATGCCAACATCTCATTCCTCCTGTGCAGATTGGTTCCCTAAGCCAGCCTGAAGCCCCACAGAATGACTTCACAGGAAACATACATTACAACAGATAAATATACACATCATATCAAACTAAACAGACGTGGTGTGAATCCCAAAGGGGATGCTTATGAAACCCTGGCATGTGGCTTGAGAGGTCCTGGTCTTTGTTTGCCACAGGCTTTTTTTAGTGAGGCTCTCACAAGACTTTATTCAAGGCAAGAGAAAAGTAAAACTAAGCTATAGCTTATCTAGATGCTATGTGTTGTATCTGACTCTTGTAGTTATACTGTTGCCATTTCATTAAAAATTACACTGTTGCTATTTCATCAAAAATAGTTTTTTTTTCTATTATTAAAAAGGAAAAAGTAAAACAACATTCAGGTGAAACATTCTAGTTCATATGATTCATTTGTCTAAGTGTTTAAGCCTTTGTAGCCACTAAATTATATAAACAGACTGGAAGAGGAGAAAAACTTGTCCGCCTTTTACTGGGAGTAGATGTCACATTCTTCATATTATTTCCAGCTGCAAAAGGTTACCGACTATACAGTCGCAGGTATATGACTATTCTAAATGTGCTGTTCCAGTCTTGCCTTCTAAATAACTTTTCCCTGGGCCTATTGCTGCAACAACTCAGTTAAGAAAATATACAATAAAATCTATGCCTCAGATTACAGTAGCTAATAGAGGATTGTTAGAACATCTTGCAGAGCTGGAAATGAATATCAGATCTTTAGCGAGAGCTCATTATTAAATAACGAGGGTATAAGCCTAGCATAAGGAGTTTTATAGTGGATTTTATGAAGCCCTAAAGGCCAAATTATTGTTTAATTTCATTAAAATGGGGAGAAGACTTCCAAATGGATAAAACATTAAAACATCTTTTTCTGTCTAACATGGAACATTAATTAAACATGCAAAACAAGGGAACAGCAAAACAAAAGCCTAAATTTGTACAGGCTCTGTCTTTTGTCCTCTAAATCTCCGCACCCTGGTACCCCAGCTCCACCCTGTATCCTCAACAGGCAAAAAGAAACAAGTGCCTGATTATTTTGCCAGACAGCTGTTGCCTTAAGCAATGAATAAAAGCTGAATTCTGCATGAGGGGCACATTCATTCTGGGAGCGTCCCTGCTACCCAGCTGCCAATTTTTATGAAAACTTTAGGAACGAATTAGCTGAAATGTCTGCTCTTTGAAATTTCATTGAAATATGCCAATTGATTAAAAAGTTATGGAGAAAGAGGAGAAGGGGGTCAGAGACTGATGACTAGGACTATGTAACAGTCAAACTCTGATGAGTGTATAACCTGGCAAGTTTAATGCATATGTCTTAATATTCATCAGATAACTTGGGCAAGCTACTCCCTGGGTGCGAAGCTATTTGTAGTGGGAGGGAGGCCCTGCAATTAGTGTCTTGTAAAGAACCTATCAACCAAAAGGCACCCACAAAAAAAGCCCAAAACCACCAAACCCCCCCAAACTCCCCATCTTTTCTGTTTGGAAGTCTTTCCCTGTTTAGACAGGTTCCAGGTTCATCTAAGGCTTGTCTTCATACAGAGTGACTTGCTACCTTTGCAAAATATATTTTCCTTACAGAAAGGTACTCTAAATAACCTAGATACAGAAAAATATTCCTCACAGCTGTGATATGTTGGATTGTAATGCTTGAAGTATATAAAAAGCAAATGTCAGTGTCTATATGCACATTCTCAATACTATAATAATATAAATAAGTGAAGAAAACTGTTACAGTTGTGATTACACGTAGTATTATGAAAACTACAAATAGTAGAGAAAGCTGAATGGGGTAGGGTGGTAAAGAGTAACTGTGCCCTGAAAGTTTGGATCTCATTTATTCTGCACTCTCTGCCTGTACTGGATGCACCATTTACTAGGTACAATAGATATTTTCAAATATATAGACCAATATCAGCAGTAGTAGCAAGCTCTCCCTGGCATTTCTGTTGGCGCAAAACTATTTGAAGGGTATTTTCTTCTTCCCTCTCACACCCTCAGTAATCTCATGGCAAACACTTAATTTCCCTCTGCCTGTGGTTGGTGCTGCACTGGTATGCTATCATCTTGACAGAAGCCTGATTTTCAGGAAATGTTTATTTGACTCTCCAGTTTTCTGAAGAGTAACTAAAACCAGCTGCATTCTCAATTTTCTGAAACATCCTCAAGTCGCTAGTAACTTTGAAAGTATTAGTCTAAAATAAGTTCTGAAAATATTTCAAAATATGTTTCAAGAGCACTGAAATGTAATTTTTTGCAGTACACATTAAAGCTAAACTGAAAAAACTTAAAAGAAAGTTAGCGTTGATAAAGAAAGTTAGCGTTGATAAAGCTTTACTGGGTAACACAATGCATCGATTTATTAAGTTGACAATTTCTGCCAATCAGATTCCATGTTTATGGACTGGAAGTTTGCTCATCATCTGTAATTAGCACATTTATTGAGTTAGGTGATGCTACTTAATCCAATTCCAGTATATTTAACCATCTGGTAATTGGCGGGGGAAGAAAAGAGCATGCGATGAGCCTGATTTTATAGGAACAGTACTTGAAGATTATGTAAGAAAATATTACATAATACTAAAAAAGCAAGCGGAATTGGGGGCAGGTGGGTGTGTGGAAATATACCTAACAAGAAAAGAGTGTAACAGAGGTACTGACTCTGGGGATTTTTACTCTACTGGGCACCATACAAGAAATTAAAGGTTGGATGTAAAAACACACAAGCTTATTTGCATGCTTATTCATGCTATACTCTCAGCATTTTCTGAAACAAACATAATTCATTTTGTAATAAAGAACAGAAAGGCCACTTCTGGAAATTGAAACTCTCTGGAGTAGTTCTGGCTACAGTTTGGACCAGTTTTAACCTGCCACTGAAGTCATTCATGTAATGTAATAACACATTTTTCATTACTTCTCTGAATTTATTGAGATGAGTGACGTGGGTAGAGAACACTAATGCTTTTCTTTTTTTTTTTTTTTTTAAATTTTTATACCATGATGGGCCCATCTGTTCTATTAGCTGGAAGCAGACTTTGATTATGTATTATTGACAATTCAGTCTAAACCTTTTTTCAGTCAAGGACAAACACTTCTGTAGGAATTACAGATGACTCTCCGCTTCTTTTGTAGCATTTGATAGAAAGTGTTATTTTGGCTTAAGGAGAAAATAACAAGGCACAGTCTTCTGGCGGGGTCTCATGGCTAGAAGGAACCTGTATGAACACCCAGTTGGAAGAACATAAGACAGCAGTACAACTAACAGCCGCTGAATGCTTTTGGGATGAGCCAGGATGTTAAGCAGTCAAACTGGGGTGATGGATCAAAACCAGACAGATGTGTCTTTGGAAAAGGGGGATTGACTGATACCAAACTAAGCCACATAAGGTGCTTGGAATTAATCCAGCAATATTTTATTTGGTGACAGAAGGAACCATATTGTGTCTATATTGCATATTCTTAAAGCATTAATACCTATGGACCCAACCAAACACTTACTGCTTTAAAAAAGATTTTTCAAGCAGAGTTATATAAATAAAACTTCAAATTATTAACACACAGTGAATATAAGAATAAAAATCTGGGTTTCAAAGATGAGAAACTATTCAACATGTATTAGAACGACTGTACGCAATTTTCAAAACGGCAAAATGTACTGAGAAGAGAGCATTCAAAATTGTTTGCCTGCCACTCATGTTTATTTGCTCTTAGCTTTCTACTGAATCACCTTTGAATCACTTCCATTACCTCTGAATTGCCAGCACTGCCAGCCCTCTGAGACATGTTACTGTATGCATCACATGATACAGCCATAAGAAAGTCAGCAAGTTCAGAATGAATCCTTACCTTATTCATGTCAAATGTGTGAAATACTTGTTCAACATAGCTGTTAGCTTCTGGAGTAAGTCTTTGTAGATCCAGGACGTGTTTAAATTCATGCAGACAAAGTTGTCCAGATGGGCACTCCTTCATAAATTTTGTGTACCAGTGGTGAATTTCCATGGCATTAATGTCATCGGCTGATCCAGCAGCCCCCATTGCATCAAATATACCAGGTAACCTTTTTCAGTATTTATTCCTACAAATGTTCATTCTTGCTTCCCAACAACAATCACCTCTCAGAATCAGAAACCCTAACTATGCCTTTGAGAACTACTCTAAACCTCTTACAGATCACTACCAATATAGACTAAGTAAATATAGCACCCTAGCAAGGTTACTGGTGCCCAGTTTTAGCACACCGTGGTTTCACCAGCTGATTACAGTCTTTATGCACAGTCAGTTTGTAAGGCCTCAGCAGGTCATGAGGACTGATTATGCCGATTCTCATCTTATGTTGGCATCTGTGGTGGTAGAGCTACGTAGACTGGATACATATTGAATAAGCAACACACAGGGACTTTGAGAGTAGTTTCTAAACCTTTGTTTCAATAATTCACAAGCTTTTAACTAAACCTTCAACCCCATTTTAATATTTGGATACCTTTTGTGCGGCTGCCTTGTAGCAACTGACTTTTCATTTTCATTACTTCTGTGTATACCAGAGTCCAAATCTTACCTTATAGGCCAAAACTGCAACATGATTTGATTTGGATAACCTGAAAAAAAAAGATAGCAGTTCAGTACTCTACGCGTGAAAAACTTGCCATTGTCTTTAGAGAGCAGTTCTGCAAGCATCTGACTCTTGCATAAGCCAATGTTGTCCTAAAAACTGCTCCCCCACTGCCACTGCACATTCAGTCCCATGCTTTCCCTTCCCTTAGGCCAGCATGAGTGTTTGCGGTTGCATGTGGGAGCAACTGTAAGAACAGATCCAGGCAAAAGCTTGCAATAAAATTCAATACTAATAAATATAGTTAGCTTTAGACAACATTATTTAAGTTTTGCATTATGGTCTCACAAAACATTGGGTTGGACAAAAGAACGGATTAATCAGGCATGGAAGAGGGTTGCCAGCAGTAGAGGGGGTGCAGGACTGCTTCTTCTGCTGATTTGAAGTGTTTGTGGAAAGTTGTAGGGTAATGTCATAATGTCTGTGCTGTATAGTGGTACACAGCAGTTTACAGTTTTAAGGTATCTAAGCCTTACAGCATATGCTATGGCATGCAGTCATTAAAGACTAAACTGATAGAAGGTAGAAGTACAATTGTAACACTTAAGCCTACTGTAAAGGTGTTGTCTCACCAATGGCACTCTGGTGATGTCTCACAAAAGAAAAGGTGAGCACTACCCGAGCAACATTCCTACTTCACTCTGCAGAGCAGAGCGCAGTCTGTCTGCCCCTAGAGTGCTGCACAGCTGCGTGAGCTGAGTTTGCCTCTGGACTGAGGTTCAGGCTGGTTCAGCTGCAAAAGCAGCCACGAGAGACAAATTTGATCTCGAAACTGAATGCTGTGGTTGGAACATCGCGAAACTCAGTTTTCAGGTGACAGGAGGGATGAGTGGTGGTGCACTCATCAGGTGTGCACAGTGAGGGTGGTGTAACCAAACCTTGACAGGCGGACCCTGCAGCAGAAGGGTTAGGGCAGACTCTATGTCACAGCACACAGGTTCACGTAGTCATCCAGGATTTTTAATTCTGTTGAATTCTTTAGGCAAATAAAGAGCTGGGACATGCTAATCATGTAAGATCAGAATTCCAAAATATTTCTCAGAAATAGGTACAAGCCTTCACTGCAAAAGAGCTGGAACTAGCTGGTCTGTGACTGGAACAGGCTTTCAGCGCATATTTATAACTACATTGCATAAAACACAGTCTGCAGGCAGTCAGAGCAATGCTGCTGAGGAGAGAGAGACGGGGAAAAAAGTGCACCTGGGTGCCTGGAGGACTTCAATAGCAACATGTAGCTATCATTAAAATATGATTTTTCTAATCTTTAGTCTTCCTTGAGCCGCTTCCAGTAGTGTCCCCAGAGCAACAATAGCTGTCTGCTAACATGCTGTCAGTTACAGGATCAAGACCTGCAATACTGAGAAGCAGCAGGGATTACCTATGTAAAATACTGAATAAAACCAGAATAAACATGAAACATGTGAAGTGGTATTTGGAAATACTCCACTTGAAAATAGCACTAGCAGGCAAAGAATGCTGTATCTGTAATAAACATGAACAGCAAGTGAAAGAAAGGTAGACTGAAGTAGCAGTCTTCAGTTTTTTATCTTTGTTCATCAAATCTAAATTTTCGGTAGCTAGGAATTGGAAATGCCAACACAGAATTTTCCAAGTGTATACCTACCAAATTTCTTGTTCAACAAAACTCAGATTTGCTTCCCCCTGCCCCACCCCCCCAGCCCCTAGGAATAACAGCAGTATTCAATGGAAAAAATGAGATGTTTCAACCATAGGTTTCAGAAGCCACAGACAATTAGGGTTTTTTGTAAATACAGGAGTCTACAATAGTTTTTTGTACCTTTTTAATTTTCAAATGTGGTTCTGAAAAAAATGACAGCTTATATGCGAGTATCAAAGACTGAAACACATCAGTCGATGAAAACATGCATATTTCTTTCATAGGGCATGGAAGAATCTCTTGTCATGTTTGTCCTTAACAGAAGACAAGGTTAAAACACCAGAGAAATCCGCATTTCATTTAAGCAACTCTTCAAGATAATCTTGAAGCTGTCTAAATTATCTATTTGAGGAATCTGAAAAAAACCTTAACTTTTACACTGCAGCATTTGACAAAATAAGCATATGAACAAGCACAACGTGCTTATCAGCAAAGGTTGTAATTAGAAAAGAAATGAGAGAACACACAGAAGACTTGAAGACACAGTGCAATAGCCCAGAATAAAATGGAAACACGGAAACTAGATTTAAGTGCAAGTAGGAGAAAAAACTGCTTTTAAAGGAGTTTTGTAGGCCATGTTCCTGTTAGGATAGCTTTACTGGGGGGTTATAGTGATGAAGTACACACAGATTAGAAGGGCTATGATGTCAACACTGTTCTTTTTAGCAGTTTAATACTATCCTCAATTTCACTCTAAGGAGAAGATACTTCTCTAGTTAAAGCACAATTTTTTTCATACTTACTTTATCTGCACATCCAGGTTAGTTGAGTATTGTATTTCTTTGTGTGTATGACCCTACAAGCAAAGCCCAGAAGTAGAATGAGGGAGGATGCAGAAGTAGTGAAGAACTTGCATTGTAGGTCTGCAGGCAATGTAATATACAGGGGAGGGAAAGCAGAAGAGGAAAAGAAACACATAGCAGAAAGACTGGCAGGACTTTGAGAATGTAAGGCACTTCAAGAAAGGATGAAAATAAAATTCTGCCATAAAAGGAAGTGTGAGGCCTGGAAAGAAGCAGCTGAATTTATGCATCAGAGTGAAAACCAGAATTTAATTCCAAAGACTTAAATCCAGCATCAACAGTCGTACACAGAAACCTATTGGCCAAGTTGTCCCTGTATCAGATATGCACCATGTGCTTAGTTTCCTCTGAGCATGATTGGAAAAATAAGCCAGGTCACCTAGAGCCTCTCAGCACTGTACCAGATGGCACCTGCGCTTAGACCTTCATACATAACAGAAGTGACTCAAGGCTACTAACACAGGTTATGAAATAAAGGCCTTTGGGGCTCTGGTAAACTGTATCTAGGAATTTTCAAGTTTTCTACGCATGATGTGATGAAATATAGGGGAAAATATAATGAAGATTTTGAAACAAACATTGCAGACAATGAGGACAACAATATAGGGACAGAGAAATCAACAGGTATTTTATGGAGAAGCTTCAAGGAACTAAACTCTGACCCCAGCTTTTTCCCCATAGCAAAATTCTCACTAAGTCTCTCTCAGTGTTATATATTAGCACCATCAGTCTCTGCAAACCACAGGAATAAGATGCTTGGACTTTAAAGATGTAGGAAGGCAGCGCCATTTAGAATTTTTATCTGATCCCTTTGCTACGGGCCATAAAAATCACAGGTCACTGAACTGAAAAGTCTTATTTTCCTTTGACCTCAAGACAGCCTTTCTGGAATTCTTTGAAATATCTCTGCAAAATAACTTGAGAAAGGATCACTCAGATTTCTTTAAAAAAAGAATATTTGTGCAGTGATACTGTGGAACTGATTGATTACCACAAGGTGGTACGGAGGCTAGAAGTAAATATGAGTTCAAAAAGCAATTAGACAATTTCATGGAGGGAAAGCCCATTAAACCCATTTATTGAACTCGTTATTTGATTGAGTGGCCACAGGCTTCTGGAAGCAGAGAGGGTGACTGAGGGGTACCTGTTCTCTAGGCACGTGCTATTGCCAGAGACAGGAGAGTGGACCAGAACTACTTTTGACCTGACTACTGAAGTGTGGCTATTTCTATACACCAAACATGATCCAAAGAGTGTTTAATTGGCTTGTCCTTATCCAGCTGGTGGTCAGACTGAGTGACAGAAGAGCAATCATTCCGGAAAAAATAAAGCTGCTTTGAAGGTTCTGTCTTAGATGGATGTCTGGGTACAATGCAGGCAAATCCAGTTGGTTTGTAATTTGCACTTTTATCATAAAATCACTGATGTAAATTATTTTTTCTGTACAGTTTCTATTTCCATCTTCCCATCCTTTTTTCACACAGGCTTAGTGCTTCCTTGTCAGGACCCTTTCTGTTTTAATTTGCCTGTGAGCTTCTCAGTGTGCTTGTATTTGAAAACATGCAACTCTGAATACACAGCAATAAACCTGTAAATTAGTGGCTTATTGTTGTGTTATGTTCTATACCTGTTTTCTTAAGTGACAAAAGAGTACATATGCAGAAATCTGTCTGCTACCAAAGTCATGATGCATACAGGGACAAAACAGAGTTCTACCGATACCAGCTAACAAGAGAACTAAAATCAGAAAGAGTTGTGATAGCCTACACTGAGAAGATGACTAGGTGGCAATTAATCTGTAATTATTCCTCTTCTTTTCTTTATATTATTGCTGTTATTATTAATTAATTTGCAGTGGTTCTCATAAGCTTTATTAGATGCCTTAAAATTAGTTTTGTAAACTCTTTCTACATTGTTGGCAAGGTTACTTACGTACTTAAGGCTACTAAAGGCATTTATAAAGTATTAAGGTGACATCACTGACTTTCTGGGACTCTTATACAACACATACTATTTTATCTTAAAAAAAGCACCAAATAAACAAAGGGCAACCACCACCTTTCCCCCACCCTAAGAGGAAAAAAAAAGATAGGATAAGTAAAAGTTATTGCTCCTTCAGAAGGATACTAAATATCATAAAATTCACCAAAAGGTATTAATGAAACAATTTAGCAATTAATATTTGTAAAGCGATCGTATAAACTTAAGTTGAAGAACATACATAACATGCTTGGCACCACTAGCCTTGAAAAGAAATCTTACATTTAATAAGTAAGTCATAATTTGTTTTCACAGCAGTAATTGCATCTGATCTGTCAGTGTTTGCTGGGATAGAGTCTGGGATTATCCAAGAGGCAAGATTAGTGGTGTATGAATGGGCACAGGAATTCACAGCACACAGAGCATCACGTTCCCTCTGAGCACCCAGGCACAGAGGGACTCAGTGGGAAACGGGAGCAGATTCAGCTCCAGTGCACTAAGGCATGTCTCCCAGGCTACAAATAATCCGTAGGTGGTCATCTATGCTATCTATATGCATCTGTGCTTATAGATGGACATGCAACTAACTCTGGAAGCCCAGGACAGGGCACAATATTTTTCTTTTGTTCAGTATCTAGAAATACTTGAAATTAAATGTAATTTACCCCGGTGAAGGCACTTTAGTAATTCTGCCATTTTTCCCCTCAGGCTACTAAGTATTCCTTGAACAGCTGTGTTTGCAACTCACAGCTTTGCTGCAGTTTGCGAGCGTACTCTGCTTTGTAGATGTGGTGAGTGACAGAATTTTTCCTTTTTTTTTTTTTCACACAGAATAAAATAGTCTTTCAAATCTACAGAGATGTTTTGTTTTATATCCTGGATAAAGGCGACCCTGCAGTCCCTTTAAAATATATTTCTACTGAGAACTCCTATAAATATTCATCTGCATGTAGAGAATTACTAGCTAATAGCCCATCATGGTTAATAACCCACAGCAGAGGACATGCAAACAGTGGCCTGTAAGGTACATCCATGGTTCGTGTCTGGTCAACAGCTACTGATGCAGAATGGACTCAGGTTATTACAGTAACTTACTTTATAGCATATCCAAAAAGTTTTATCTGAACCTTTGCCAGCCTATTGACAGCCACCATGCCAGTTTTTTACGTTATTGAGGTCAGATCGAAAAAACTTGTAAGTTTTGTTTTCTCCTTCCAGTTTTTCTGTCCGAAGTCCCAAACAGTTGAGAGCAAGATCTGTTAATAGGATAGGACAAAGAAAACAAAAAGGAAACTGGTGTCTTTTTATCTTACTGCCAGCATTTGTTATTACATCCTGAGAGGCAATACGCAAAAAATAACACCAGCATGCATTTTAATTTGAAAGAAAGATGTAGGAAATTATTTCGACCTTTTATACTTTATATTTCTCAAGAGGAATCTCGTCACCACTGTGCTATGCAGCACTGACTGCGCTACCAAGTTGTCTCACACTGCCACAGCAATCTCAAAGATAGTTCCTGACTTCTGTAATTCTTGACAAATTTTAAGAGACAAAAAAAAATATCACACAACGTTTATTCAAGTGTTTTTTTCCGTGACTATTGACAAAGAGTATTCCCCTGTGTTTCAGTCTGAAAAACTGATGAAAATACATGTTAGAGAATTTACTCTTCACTAAGAAGTTGCACTCTATGAGTAGCAAGGCACAACTTCGATGCTTTTAGAAAAGGAATGTACGTGCTTAATCAGCACATGCAATTAAAAACAGAAAATCTGGTAGAGTTTAGAAAGTAAAGGTCACTGTTTCCAGGCAATTTTGCTCATGTATGACAGGTTTCTTTTTTGCATTATTAAAGTATTTTCATCATCATGTAATAGGGAAACATATCAGCATTCACTGTTAAGAGTGAACCACCTGAACTCTAAGGCCTGAAAAATGTGAATCAGACTCGCAAACAAAATTTGAAAAGAAACAAAGAGGCAAAAAGTGATTTCGGTTCCAAAGCTGCTTGAAGGTTTAATTTCATGAAAACAAAGTACTCTCTAGCTTAAGAAGTGGGGGTTACATATAACATTTGCAAAACCAGGTAGGTTCCTCTCATCCATTTTACTGGGGTGGAAATAGACACCTCAGCTGGTCTTCCAGTTTCATGAGCTAGTATTTTAAGAAAGTCTCTAACCTGTTCCAAACTTCCATTTGCCTAGAGAATAACAATATCCACTGAATTGGTAGAAAGTCCCGGGAAGATATGGGATGACAGGAGAAAATTCTCATTCCTTAAAAATCACGTCCTGCATGCAGCAGTGAGCATGAAGATTTTACCAGATTCTTTTCTCCAGGGAAAAATATTCTAAGTACTCCAAGTTCATTTACTTACTAAGCCAGGACTCATCCTTGAAAAGCACATCACAGCGAAATACGTGAACTATTCTTGACAGCAAGTACTGTTTGCCTAAGCCTGGAAAATTGACCTTTAATAGCCTAATGCTTTTTCTCTCACAGTTCTTGAAAAACGCCACCTTGATGTGATTTGTCTAAGACACAAAATACACCTCCTAGAGCAATTCCTCTAAATCTGAAGATTTACTAAATTATAACCACCGTGGTTTTGCACTAATAAGTTTGAGACCAAATTTTCCAGCCTGTTATCAGAGAAATGAATGTATTCACACCCCTCCCAAAATTTCACAAAACCCAGCTTATTAACAGGGGTACAGTGAGCTGCAGCTTCTCTGAATGGTACTGTAGTCCTGTCTTCTGAGTACATTGTACATCTGCAAAGTTTTAAAAACAAGTGGGTAGCAACTTGTCCACAGAGACAAAACATAGCAACTAAGCACATGTAATGTGGACTGGTAAAAATAATCTAGCTGAGTAGCTGTACATACCAAGAGTGACTCCTAAAGAGTACCAGCTTCTGTTGTAAATGATTGTGGTGGGTTGACTGTGGCTGGTTGCCAGGTGTCCATCCAGCTGCTCTCTCATTCCGCCTCCTCAGCAGGATCGGGGAGAAAATAAGATGAAAGAGCTCATGGGTCAAGATAAAGACAGGGAGATCACTTACCAATTACTGTATGAACAAAACAGACTTGGCTTGGAGAAAATTAATTTAATTTATTCCCAATTAAAATAGAGTACCATGCTGACAAAGAAAGACAAATAAAACTACCTTCCCCACAGCCTTCCTTTTTTCCATGCTCAAATTCACTCTCTCATTCCCAACTCCTCTATCTCCTCACCCCGAGCAGCACAGGGGATGGGGAATGGGGGGCTGTGGTCAGTCCATAACAGCTCCTCTCTGCCTTTCCTTCCTCCGCGCTCTTTTCCCCTCTTCAGGGTGGCCCCTTCCCATGGGCTGCAGTCCTTCAGGATAAACCTGCTGCAGCATGGGCTCTGCATGGGCCACAGCTCCTTCAGGGCATGTCCACCTCCAGCGTGTTCCTCTCCACATGCTGAGTGTGGGCAGCTGCGGCAGCGTGGTCTCCTCTGGGGGCTACAGGGGAGTCTCTGCTCAGGTGCCTGGAGAACCTCCTCCCTTCCTCCTGCTCTGTCTTTGGTGTCTGCAGGACTGTTTCTTGTGCTCTTCCCCTCACTCCTCACTGACTGTGCAGCTTTTTGCCCTTTCTTACACAGGCTTTCCCCACGGCACTTTGGCCATGCCCTGCGGTGGGTTGGTTGGAGCCGGCTGGAACCGTCTCTGTCCGCACGGGGCAGCCTTGGCCACTCCTCTCAGAGGCCACCCCTGCATCCCCCAGATGCCAGCACCTCGATACCTGCATCCTGTACATCGCTTCATACACAATTTCAGCTCAGCTAAGGATGGGGACAAAAGCAGATGCTGCCTGCACTGAAAAGCAGGAGAGGCCAATCACTTACCGTACGAAACTCATTGGAGAAATCATATCAATGCATGTCTTGATACCAATTGTGTAACGTCGTCACATGTGTCAGTTGGAGTCACTGAGGTTTCTAATGAAAAATGAACTCTGCCTACATCTGCATGTCAGAAGTACTTAAGAAAGCAGCATATTCCCCCTATTTAGAGTAAGGAAACATCAGGAAAACGCCTCATACAGGCAGAGTGCACTTACAAGACTTCAGTGCACTCTATCCCATTAGAAAATCTAGCAGAAAATTTACTTAGTGGGCAGTTTCCAATTTAGTGCACTTTTAAGTAGCAGAAATCTTCTCAATTTTATGAATATTCATTCTGTTTTTTCAACCGTGGATACTAAAGATAATAATAAACCATCTGGCAGCCATCATGTGTAATCTGCTGTGTTTAAAATCAAAGAACTGGACTGCAGGCCAACTACTTGTGCTATCCATTGTGTCTTCACTATGTGCCTGTGCTATCTGATGCCATCAGTGTGTCTTCCACACAGGGTCAGCAGAAGAACAGAAAGGTTTTTTCATTTTAATTTTACATCAGTGATGGAAATAGTCCACGTTTTACAAAACACTTCCTTGTATTTCAGAAAACAAGCTGCAGCACAGAAAGAGATTTGTCTCAGAGCTGCAGTGAAACCATGCCAGTGTCAGAAATAGCACATGCAGATCTGACACCTGACTTAAGTCACTTGGCATGTCTCACTCCACTCACTCAGTCCTTGGAAGGGGTTCAGAAGAGCTGCCTTCTGCTGTGGGGATGAGACATCTTCCACTGAACAACGTACAGTGTATTTTCTTACGTCACTAGCTGCATGCACTGTGGTTGTGTGTTCGTTAAGGAGGGTAAGAGTAGCAGCAGAGAAAGGGGATGAAGTAAGATCTTCTTTCAGACAGAATATTCACGTTGCCTAGTCTTCATTGCCTGCTTGAACCCTGCTCGAATTATTGAATGCCTTGAGATGGATGCAAATCAATCGTGGACGCTATTTCAGTAAACGAAGTGCAACCCACATCACAGACAGAGGCTTAACACACCTGGAAACTGTACTGCAAGCTTGTGTGAGACCCCATCTTACACATTCAATTACTGTGCCGCTGCACTTACAGAATAAGGGAAGCCGGTTTCTTACAAGCTTCATTTTACCTGCAAAAGTCTGACTGCAAAGGCTGACACTGGTGATGTTTCAGATACCTGTACTTCTGGCATTAAGGCAGCTGTGCTTTCCCACAAAACAGTTTTGAAAATCTGGGTTTAATGCATTTCTCCCTGCTGGCAGAAAAGTCACTTTAGGGAACCACTGGTGCTTCTGGCAAATTTATTGAACATCTGCTTCAGGCATATAAAAATGATAAGGCTGCTATATCACTCTTATAACACACATTTGAAGAGACTGTCCAATGCATGAACTAAAATCTGACAGTTCAACTGAAGTGTACTCATGCTCTTTTACAAACTGCATCTACTTAATCAAAGAATAACAAGACAGAACACAGAGTTTTCCCCCATCAAAATTATTAGAAGGTTTTTGAGGGATATCAACATTTCTTCTAATTTAGGAATTGTTTTTCTCCTCTCTGAAAATGACTTAGAGCAATTACATTAACAGCCTGATTGACATAGCTGGCCGCAGCAACTATATTCATAGAAACAGAAATGTCATAATTTTGCTAACAAATATCTTTAAAGATTCTTCGTATCTCTACTTTTTCACTTCACAAGTTGATAATCCTTAAGTAAGAAGCCTGGTTAAGTGTTGTCTATTTAATCCTAGTTTCTGCCTATATTTTTTTCTTTACTTTAAGAAGAATCTACTATGCTATGCTTTATCTCGTGATTGTTCAATATAAAAGACTCTTGGAGAACAAAAGCCTTCTATGGGACCAGGTGCTCTTTATACCTGATAGCTTCTTTGCTTTAATGATTGATATAACAGGAGTATGGAACATGTCCCTAATTCTGTCATTTCCCTAGTACCTCACTCCTTTCTGTTTCAGGAGATAAATGGTCTGAAAATATCTAAAACTCTTTTTGCTTTTGTCTTCAGAACCTGACATAACACTTTATTTGTTACTATAGAGCAGACAGTCTCAGAGTCAAATCTGCAAGTGAATCAGTTTGGTATTTTACTCCCTACATGAAACACATAGTGCATGACGAGCCAAATTAAAAGTGTAGTAAAAATTGGAAGAGAGTTGCAAAGAGGCTTTAGATACCACTGCTGCCACAATGCATCTAGTTTAAATTCTAAGCGCAATGTTTCAAAATTACACTCTCAAACCTCCATTCCTCCTCCAAATCTGGTAGAAACACAGCATCTGCGAAAAATTTATGTATTCAATTTGTGCAATTTCCTGACCACCAAGTTCAGCAGTAAACCAAATATTTCCTTCCTCATCCAAGGACAAACTACTTGCAGCTTCACACTTGATTCCATTCACCATCCAAAAGAAGGAACAGTCTTTCATTCCCTGAAAACAGTCCTGAACACCCTCAGGGAGCATGGCTATTACTGGCTTCAGAGGGAGACATGAGAGGTAGTGAGAGATTAAAATCTGCCTTTCATGCTGCTAAATCCACTATTACACAATGGTGATGTGACAGGAAAAGAGCAAAATACGTGCCACTTATCCTGCTAAAGTGCTGAAACCAGAATTAGAATTATAGAACACTGTAAAATGGGAATTCAGCTTTCAAAGGGAGAAATCTTTTGGTTTCCTTCCTTATTAAAATCACTGCTTATGGGGTGGAATAGCATTGCTCCAACATGAACAAGGAACACAGAGGAGCTGAGTCCTCAAAACTAATTCTTACTCAAGCATAGTCTTACAAGAACGTGCTGTAGGTGATCTATGTTCACTGGAGAATTTCTGCTTAGAGTAGAACTGTAGGGCACACATCCTAGACTGGTTAAAAACGTGATCAGATGCTTATTATGTTCTGGGGATTTTATACAGTGGTCAAACTTTGTTTATATTTCTGCATAAGGCTCTAAAGTAAAGTAAAGTGAAATTGGATTCAAACCTGCCTGAGCACAAGATAAGCACAGCAGAATTGCTCAGGTATTCGCCATAGAAAACTTACCTTAAATAAGAGATTGGCATTTCCAGTGTCCTCCATACGCACAGGGAAGATGCCATGAATGCTGTCACTGCATCAGCTTCCCATCTAATGGTGCAGTCTTCTTCAGTACACTAAATAATTGGAGAACAGAATAAACTTAAAGAAAGTCAGAGGTACCCTTCCTGTTGCCTTCTTAAGAGTTAACATGTTAAAGCTGCCACAGTAAGTGTCAAAATAAAACTTGAAATCAGGGAGACCACACTGTCCTTATTTTTGAGTCAAGGTTGTGGAAGCAGGTGAAACCTCCACTGGGCCAAGGACACCGGCCCCAGAGCTCTGGAGACTGAGTAACTCCAGATGTTCTCCAACCCTGCAGCATAATCCTAAAGTCCACTTGGTCCTGAAAGTGGGGAGTAAGGGATGGATGCCTCAGCCTTTTCAGCCAGGGAGCGGAAAAGTGCTTTTAGAGTTGCACAGGCAAAGTGAAAGCAAAGGGTGGACAGAAGGGCTTGCAAATGGGGTCAGGTAGCTCTGAACCCTTCCAAATTATGACAGTACTAATGTCTTACGGGAAGAGGAGCTGCATGTCCTCAAAAAGAACTGGAAGAGGTTGGAAGAAGTGGAGTGAAAGCAGCCCAGGTATTCAAAATCTGCTTTTGCTTTGGAAACAAGGGTATAGCTTGCTTAGAAAAGAATGGTCTCCTTGACAGCCTGGCTGTGTAGGGTAGGGAGTGACACGTGCAGGGTAGGCCAGGAAAATATTGATTAAATCAACTGTTTTCCCAGCTGGAGTTCAATAATATCAGACAGCAATGAACAGAAGGCATCCTTCAACCTAATCTTTCATCCAACAGGAGGCAGCTACTTTTGTACTAGGAAGACAAATGAATTAGAGTTGTAAATTTTACTAAAGAGCAAACAAAAAGTGGTTGGTGGAGTGAAACTTTAGAACTTAATTAGCTTAAACATTCACAATCAAACAAGAACCGGTGAATACATACTTTTGCAAAGAAATAAGGAGGATGGAAAACAGACTAAATATTTTAAGAAACAGCTAGTGCTATATATTTTGCAATTTCTTTAAAATGTTGGATATTTTACACTAAAATATCTAGTATTTTAGTACTGACAAGCCAATATTCTGACTGTTGCCCTCCCCAAAAATTTAAATTACTTTGAGAAATCCGCTAAAAATAAAGCTTTATTCAGCGGTCTTCCTTTCACTGAGATTTAACAGAAACGCATGAGAAAATTCAAAGCAACAGTTCCCAGTTTGGACACATACTGTAAAGTGCAGAAATTGACACTGTATGCAGCAGCAGTTCAAGGTATCACATAAAGATAAATAATTGAGGCACTGCAGAAAATAATATTTGTCCAGATACTACCTTATCCTAATATAGCATTATTTTAATACGTGCATCAGTGTTACCGAAGTGCCTTTTCCATTTATCTTACCTCTGTTCAGCAACACTCTACATGTCTTTAAACTCATTCACCCAACGAAGCCAAGACAGTTGGCTGAACGATACATTGCACTTGACCATCCTGACAAGATTAGGGTCAGGCATCCAACAGCCCCAGCCCAGGGAGTCTTATTGTAGCAATTTTATGACAGCAGATGTTGCTCCAAGCCTTGCAAGACTGTGTGTTGTGTTTGGTACGCTGGAGTTAAGCAGCTACAGCGGTACATATATTTCCTCGCAGCTGCATAAAGTAGTAATTATATCAGTCTAACTACATGCTAAAAATGTACAACTGAAGCTGAGCTAGCATGATGAAGGGATCTGAAACCTTGGACAAGTCCTTGCCTTTAATATGCTGGGTGAAAAGCAGGATCTTAGAAGAATACTTTCTGGTTTTTGGCCGTTTAGGGAATAGGTGTTTAATCACTGGTTTTAATGTCTTATTTCTGAAAATTATCGAGGCTGTGTTTTCATCAAGAATGTCAGATTTATTGTATTAACCCTATATTTATGAATTAAAGTACCAGGAAATGAAGAAGAACAAGAATAAACAAGACTTCTCTAGGTATCATTTACGTCAAGTGGTATTTATTTACAGAAGAATGTTGCATGTAAAATTAGTGATTTTTCAAAATTAAATAGAATTAGGATTTAAATCTTTTAAATAGTAAAAGAATCATTTGAATGGGTAAGGAAGGTAAAATTTCATAAATTAGACTCAAGATCACACTGAAATCTAGGGAAAAGGTTGCTAGCAAACAGAACAGTTACTTTTGGTAAAAGGAGAGGCTGCTGATCATCTGCTGCACTAAAAGATGGATCTTAATTGGTTTATGAACAGAGTTATATGACATAATTGACTCTGGGATGAGAAGATGGGAAACTATATATCAGGAGGATACTTCTGGTCATGTAATCCTCAGATAATACTAATACTGAAGGTGGTCCCAATTTACCAGTGTACCTGGTGATTGAAAAAAGCCTCCAGTCTGAAATGTTTTTGGAAATGAGGACATTTTTACTTATTGGGTCAATGCATAAGATCAATGAAATAGATCTGATGGTTATGCAGTCACCAAAAATAAGGTATAAATAGAGGACATCAGATGTAATTTTCCAGGGAAGATCTCATCACTGAAACCTGAGGGGATCATTAGCTCCAGTTTCTAACTCACTCTTTTATATAGAACAGTCTATGTTATGCATTGCATTATGTTTTGTATCATCAGCTGCAGCTTTTCTAAATAGCAGGGTTACTCTTCTCACCCGTCTGGTTTAGAGAAGCAAGCTATTTACCTTTTCTTCCCCATCAAATGGATACATGTTTGTACATCATAACATTTTTGCTGCTCTCAAATAAGTCTACAGAATTGGCCAAGAACATCAGCTGAATTATTTGATGATGGTATCTTTAAAGAACTTCTAAACATGTCTACCTTTAGTAAGGATGTACATGCCTATTATTTAAAGAATATTATCAATCATTTCTTTAAAAGAGTTTACGTAGAAGAGTCGTATTGCTCTGTACTCAGTGCAAGCAGAATAAAAGGCTCTTCAGGATTACTTGTTTTTTAGGTAAATAATCTGTAACAGGCAGATGGCATTCAGATTGGTTAGTTGCTGTTCCATATGACATTCAAGCAAAATAAGGTTTTGGTCCTGTTATATAAATAATTTTGTTAAAAACCACTCAAAAGCAGTAAAATCTCACGAATGCAAATTAAGGCTCAGAGTAGCAATCTTGTTCCCTGTCATCAATAAATCCTATTCTTAGCTTTCCTCATGCTGAAGTCTTCAGTCTCATCTTAAAGCAAAGTTTATAAAATGTCACTTACAATAAAGTCAAGTTTCCTATGTGTTAATCTACCTAACTGTTCATTAAAACAGGGATATAGCTAACAGGAGTCAGATGCTATTGGTTCATCAGGTGCAATTGCATCCTACTTTGCCTTTGCTTTTATTTTCATCAGAAATAAGTCTTCTGGTATTAATGGGTTCAAAATGAGCTACAAATATTTCCTTGCTAGTTGTTTCCCATTTCAATCCAATACATTTTCAGACACCAGCTCATCATTATTATGAAACGGATTATGAAGCTGTCTTTATCTTGAACCACAAATTTTTCTCACTTTTGATCTTCCCATTCTCTCCCCCATCTCCTGGGGGATGGGAGGTGGGTGAGGGTGTGAGCAAGTGGCTGGTGGGTATTCAGTTTCTGGCCACAATATAGAACAACAAAAAAATATGCACACACAAAGCATTTTGAAAAAAAAAAAAGCATTAAGCTTTTTGCAAAAAAAGTTAATTATCTTAAATATGCCTATATCCTGTCAGTTACTAAATAACGTCATAAGCAGATATGTAGACCTCTAAGAGAAGTTTTTGAGCTGATGCTAGTGGAAGAACCCTGTTAATGGCTGCAGTGAAAAACTGAGTGAAAGAGCTCAGATCTCCCACACAACAGCCCAAGGCAGTGGCAGGTCAACCTCTTCTCTCATTCTGCCCTTCTACATGAAAAGTCCAAATGGAAGAAGAAGAAAGACGACTGGTTTTGCAGGGAAAATGGCTGGATGGAGGCTGTTTATTGGAGACATTCTGAATCCCCTGTTTCTGTCATTTATACATAACACGTAACTGCTTCAACTGCCCTGTTTTATTACCTACTGAAAAGTGAGTGGGTAATTTCATACTTACTCTTGAATATTAGGTTTATTATACCAAGCTTTATCTTAGAGCATCCTTTAAGAACTCTTATAAATTTGGAAGAACAGGGATTTGTAACAGAGCTAGTAGCAGGCCTTTATTACAGAGGTGATAGTAGTTACCAACTGAGAATAATAGAGGCTTTTTCACAGAATAGTTGGCATTGATTATATTCCATTCATGTACACTGTCATGTATCAGTACAGATGCCCTAGAAAGATGGTTTTATGAAACGTCTGTGTATGGTACTATAACTTTCTTTGCAGTAAAAGCAAGTGGATTATTGCCTACGATCAAATCTGACTAGCCACAAAAGGTAATCACAGGTCTAGATGTCTGGTATAGAACTAATGGAAAGTCAAGAATTAGCTCACACAAGGAGACAGGCAAGCTAATAGCTTAAAGGGAAAAAAAAATCCCAACCCCCTGCCCCCCACCACCTCCCCCCTGGGTTAAAGAAGATGTAAGAAAACAAAGAGTACCTGAAGCGCAGGGTGCTGTTACAGGATCAGAAGGGGACAGCAGGAAGAAGAGCATTAAGTGCTTTTGGTCATCTCTTGTGGCCACGGTAAGTTCTTGAGCCAGTTTAGCTAAGCCTTAGCTATGCTGTTTCCCTGAAGTGTGTTGATGCAGCTAATGACAACAAGACCCCACAGATGATTAGAGAGATGAGGAAAGGAGGCGACATCATGCTTTCCAAGGAAAGGAAGGATCAAGACAGATGTAACTCACTCCAGTTCTTAACATCACATTCCTACAAATAGAAAGCAATATTGGAGCTATTATTGTCACCATTCAGGCATGATGAGAAGTGTTAAAAATAATGAACTACCTATCTGAACACATAAAAATGAGGTAAAGCATGGTATAACGTACGATTATCAGACATTTCAGATAGCTCTGAAACAGGGATAATATGTGTACTACAATGTATCCATCAAACCTATCCTACATATTCCATCTGACAGATTAAGTGGCTGATCTTCAGTGCATGTACAATTGCCAGATACCCAGCAAATTCTGAAGACCTGGGCCAGTTTTCATGAAGAAAGAGCCTGAGCCTAGCAGTAATGAAAATTACTACCTTCTTTTATTCTGCCAAAAGGCCAGAGTTTGCATGGCTTAAAACGTAAAAATGAGAGGAAGACTGTGTGCAGATAGCTAAGCCAAGAATGTGGGGTTACGATGACCCAAAGCAGGTTGAAAACTGCTAGCTTTAGGGTAACAGAAGCTGCTAAGGGAACACAAAGCAATTAAATCTTATGTTAATTTTCTGGCACAGAACAGCATAATCAAAAAACAATTAAAGGTACATGAGATAGTGATTAGCTGCGCTAATTGTTCACCAATAATCTGAGCCTAGTTTGTCAACTGTGATCATGTAGTCATGACTTAGGCAAGTCATGGTATAAGTCATATGTTTATAAGTTTTAAACAAATTGAGACAGTGGCATAAGGTATAAAAGAAACTCACAAAGAAGTAGAAAAGATAAGTGTTTTAGTGGGTGGCATACCTGGAGAGAATTATGCAATAATTTTGAAAAGTTAATGTTTCAAGCATAACTATTGGTAGGGAGTTGATAGCTGTTCATCATTTATAGGACAACCAGAATACTATCTAAGCAGTAATTAAAGACAGAATAGGATCAAATGATACAGAGTGGGTAGAACTTTTATCATGGTGAATTCTTGGTCAATAAAATAAAAGTTTCAGTGTAACACAAAAAGGTGTCCTCACATGATGCAATTGGCTTAGCAGCATTATGTGCTGTGTACAGACTAAACTTTTTTTTTTTTGCACACCAGCACCACAGACCCTCTGTTACAGAGAGGAAACAGCTAGCAGGCAATTTTGTTTGTAACATGATTTGGTAAGACCTGTAAACTCAGGCGAGATGATGCTAACTTGTATTCCAGTTCTATCACACATGCTCCCCCTTAAAAATGACACTATTTGCATATAGACAGGTAGCTATTTGCAGGAAAACCATGGAACACAAAGTAAGTGAAAGCAACAAAAGTATGGTTTAACTTGACCATAAGGACTGCAACCTAAACAGCTTCCTGTGGTATCACCCCAAAGTGGATGAGTTCCAAGGCCTGGTAATAAATGACGCACACGTTTAGTGCCTTGCTCACTGCCAGACTTCATATCCCTTATGAGAAAGAGTTGTGTGCTATAAGCACTCAAAACTTTACTGACATTTAGTTTAATGGAAAGAAATTATTTTGCTTTCAATCAGCCTAGGGATATTCAGCTCTTAAATTGACTGCTAATTCCTAATGCGAGCCTGCTATCCATCCATACCGCTATTACAGAAACTGCATCTCAATTTGAACATCCCTCTCTTTCTCCACCAAAGGTGTCGTAAATTGGTGCAGGTTTCTTCTGTTCAATTAAAAATTACATTAGGAAATTTTTTATGCTCTTTGTACTCTAAAAGGCCCATTCTGTGCTGCAGTGAAGCGCTACAACAAATTCATGAAAATAATCTACTAATACCTTCCAAGCTTTGCCTGATTTATCTTCTGCTTATGCTTTACCCTCTTGATTCTGGGATGTTCAATTCACACTATTTTCAGGAAATTACTTTTCTTGTATTTCTTCATAATTTTGCAATTCAGCCTCTGGCTATCAAATTTCCACTTGTGAAAGTTAATACATAATAGATGTCTTCACCTCCTATATGCTATATCAGTTGGTTTTCCTTCTTTTTCTTTCTTTTTCTTTCTTTCAGAGATGGAGAAGAAGAGAGAGAGGGAACGATAAACCTGCTATTTAGAGGGTTTGATATTATTCTAGGTTGATTATGTTTGTTTAAGTAGTTGAAAGGAAGTATTAATTGAACTTTTTTAGCAGGTTTGTAGGTTGACTTTCACTGCATCACGAACATTATGCTTTCAAGAACAAGTCAGCACTTTAAGACAAATGATCTACAAGTAATTAAGGCAAATGATATCCCAAGCCAGAGATTTACAGTGCGCAGTCACTGTGTGAAGAGTATTACTGGCTTTAAGACATTGAAAGCCCATCTATATTAGAGGTTATCCATGCTACTTTTCATGCCACAGCAAGGTCTTTTATCATGGTTTACAAGAAACTTCACTGAATCACAGAATCACAGGTTGGAAGGGACCTCAGGGATCATCTAGTCCAACCTTTCTAGGAAGAGCAGAGTCTAAACAAGATGGCCCAGCACCCTGTCCAGACGACTCTTGAAGGTATCCAATGTGGCCGAGTCAACCACTTCCCTGGTAAATTTGTATTTGTACACAACTGTTTTCAATCCTCAACGGTAATACAATATTGTAAGACACCAGTTTAAAAAATGTTTTTTAAGCAGCAGGAGGTTTAGGATCACCCCTGTGTTCAGTTTTGATATGATTTGTTCTCATACAACAGCATTGGTGCTTTAAAGAAATTCCTTGCACAGATAATTTCTGAATCCCTGTCTTTCATGTCAATTTTTACAACATCCATGATTCACAAAACAGGTGTTTTCCTTTAGATTGGGAAGGGGTACCTGCAAAATTATACGGGAAACGGCTAGGCTGGAGGTATTTTTAGCTTAACAACATGTATGTTGAATGCCTTTGCCATCTGAAATCATTCCCTGAGATGTCTCCTTCTGTGTCACTCTGCAGAATATATTTCTTTTTTAAAAGGTCTTGAGTTTGTCATGGGATGTTCCAGACGTGACTTACACCTCTGTGCCGGGGGTGCGTGGAAGCGATGTTGCACGGACCTTTCTGGACTGCATACTGCACCACTGCCTATAGCTGAGCAAGACCACAGAGACAGCTGCCTCATGCCCATTTAGCAGCACAAAGGTTTGTCTGTCTAGAAAGATACCATTGAATTGCCCGACAAACCACTGCTATCATAAAGTAAGTTACAAAAACCTAAGATACATTGTTAAATTGCATTTCTGGGGAACATACCTCCATGTTAAAACAACCTGGTTCACATTCCTGATTTTAGGGCCAAATTTTCAAGAAAAGGGACCTCTATCTTTAAAGCACTATTTTCTTGTGCAACATCCTGACTGCAGTTTTTGTGGGTGAAACTGGATACTTTTACGTTTCTCTGATTGGCTGTCATAGAGAAAAACAAGTTTTCAATTAACAGCTTGTTGGTTGACAACCCTTTATCTTGCTGGTAGACTTAGCTTAATGACGAATTAATCTTCTGAAGACAGAAATCTGGCACACTTCTTTTTCAGGAAGTCAAAAAACAAATAAAATGCTAATCAGTTCACATGTGGCCACGTAATTCCTCACCACTACTTGCTGCAGATATGACCAGGAATTATTTTAGCAGGCTAAACCAATATTTCCTGTAATCTTCAGCAGGAGTCAACAACAGGGAAAAGCAAATAAACCAGGATGCAAACAATCAATACACTCATACTCAACAAACTTACAGTGAATGGGCTGCAAGGGGATGAATTTTTTCCCAACTGTTTTGAGTGATCTATGTACACCCTGAAGCATGAAGACTGAGAGAACCAATAAGTTTTTATCCCAGCCAGTTTAACTACAAGCATTACTCAGGCTGTGCCTTAAAATTTAGACTTGTATTAACATACAGCTTTATTTACTGCTCTCCGACATTCTATTTCTTCTAGCACAATGCAGAAATGTTGGTCAAGTTGAATTATAGGATCTATAACGCACAATGTTATTTCCCCAATTGTATGTACATTAACATTCTGATCCCATTCTTTTGGGAATACAATCTATAGTGCTAGAGGCCTGGTCTCTATCCAAGGCAAAGCCATTTATTTAGTTCGTTTCCCCTTCCCCTCCCTTTAATCTTTGAAGATGTATGTGAGAGTGGAATTTTCAGCCATCTGAAATAAAAGTGGTTCTGTCTTTTTGACGCTTGAGGGAATGTGAGAAGAATCTAACTCCAGAAAAGTTACTTTTTTGTTCTGAATAAAATATTGTAGCAAAGTACTGTGAGCTAACTGTCTGAAAAATGGCTTGGGAGCTATTCTAATGAAGCAGCATAAATATAAACAAACCTTCACAGGCACAATGTAATTAGTCCTCTTGTCAAAGGCACAACCTGCAATATCACAGTGTAAGAAGCTACAGCCAAATCCAAGAAACATTAATCCTGAGTTGATTTGTTCACTGTAATAAAATTACCAACACAGAAGATAAGCTTCATCGTCACTCATGAGCTAAAAGATGAGGGGAAATATTTGTGGTTCAGCATACAGCAATTCCAAAGAGCTTGCTAAATATACTGTATGTATACACTATAAGGTATATATATGTACTGTATAT
Organism: Phalacrocorax aristotelis; assembly: GCF_949628215.1. Lineage (NCBI taxonomy): Eukaryota > Metazoa > Chordata > Aves > Suliformes > Phalacrocoracidae > Phalacrocorax > Phalacrocorax aristotelis. Next base: position 121,830,301 of record NC_134276.1, on the reverse strand, counting down.
ACCAAACATGTGCTCCTGAACCTAGTATTTCACACAGCCAGTGCCAAGGGCAGTAAAAAAAATCATCATCTTGCTCTGAACTGCTACACTGGTTTCAAAATGAAGATGTTAAAACCTATAGGTAGTATCTGTAATTACAAGGAAGCTTTTAACTGATAAATGAAATATGGTAAAATTTAATCAGCATATTTACAATTCTAAAAAAACCCACAGAGGGTAAAGGTCTTAGGAGAGCACCTTTTAATAGACACACCAGCTTCTGTATGCTTGAGGGAAAAATATTAAAGGTTCCCTGAATCACCACCATGACAAAATCATCAGCAAGAGCTAACCATACATTTGTGTTTTGGTGTGCAGTAAATGTGAGTCAAATAAGTGGAGAGATACATGAAAATAGGTGTGTAACAAGAGCAGGAGGAGTACATACTTATTGCTAGCAGCCTTGGAGATTGTTCCAGGGAAGCTAGTACCCACTGTAATGCTAAGCAATGCTGTCATTTATGCATTAAACCCTAACCAACCCACCTTAACATTAAATGTGTTAATTCTTCCTGTACAATCATATGCCACTTAGGGTGTACACAGGTTTCTGTAGCTGCCTTGTACCTTAGGCTGCTCTTTGCTTGGTCTCATTTTTGAGCCTTTTCTGTATGGTATTCTACAGAACAGATTTTTTTACCATGTCTCCTCTTCCATGTGCCTCTGGCTGTCAAATGACAAAAGGGAAACTTGTATTTCAGTGACACTGTGGCCTGTGTACACAAGTGCAAGTCTCCTGAGGAGATGTCTTTGATTCCTTACTTATTTAAAAACTGCCTCAAACCTGAAATAAGGTTTCTCATGTTATTGTTTATCAGTTAGAAAGGAAAACAAAAAGTCATTTCCTATATATACTCCAACAGTGTTTTAAGGCCAGGTTTTGTTGGGCGAGGACTCTTTTAAAAATATCAAGAACAATTCCGACCTCAAAAAACTTATTCCATAATATGTCTAAAGCAAGCAGGATTCAGTATATGATGTCCCCTCACATCAGCCTCTGCTATACAACAAACCTCTTTTTGAGGTTTGTCTTGCCTTAATCTCTTGGTATTTAGTCCGCAGAACTTTAACGAAGAAACTGGTCGCTACCATGCTGACAGAGCAGCTAGTCACAAGAGAGCCCGCAGGCAACCATGTGAAACCACAGTTCAAATGGCAACATTGGAGGCAGGCCAGGCTGCTGCGTGGACACCTGTGTGATCCTCATCTACACACACACTCCCCACTAGACTTACGTGTTAACTGTCACACAAAGGTATCGGGGATCACAAAAAAAGGAAAAATATTTTACTTGAAGTTGGGTCTGCTGAATCACTTTTGATAGTATTTGTACAACCTTTAATGTTTCTGAAAGCACATTTGAAATTGCTTGGTTACAAAGTAAACATTGCAAACACAGAACTAACGTAAGGAGGGAAATGAGGGACTGCAATACCGCACCTCCAAAGCACGGGGATGCTCCCCATGGTTTGAAAAGGAAAGAGAGTATGTTTGCCATTGGCATGGTCTAGTTTTCTTTGGGGATGGAAGTCTCTGTCCTAAAGTACAGCACCTTGTAGAGCCTGCTTTCTGCGTGTGGCCTTTTTTCCTGCAGTCATCTAAGCACATAAACGGCAGAACAGATCCCTCATGGAAAGTAGCTTTTGCACACTCTTTTCTGACCATTCATTTATTCCTTAGAGAAAGGAAGATGCCAGCTATACTGCAACCTGCACTTCTCCTGCTTTGGTTTGTCTATTTAAGAACTGTCTGTGTTTGATTTTACAGTGTAAAGTTTGACCTTTTCTAGTCCCCTGCTAACAGTAAACGGGTCTCCAGTCAGGTAGACTGTCTCCATAAGAGAAAAGGTGACTTTTTCTGGGGGTAAGCTTCTATTTTGCATGATGTAAAGCCAGAAGTTGACTGTGTGCATGGACTTTTTTTGTTCTCATTCTAGCACTGTTTCGTAGGTGTTTGTCAGAAAGCACAAAACCAAACAATGAAACAGAATTGTTCCTGGGGCTCTGCTGCCTCCAGAACAAAGAACTGTTTGTGGTCCTAATGAACAAGGCCTCTAGAAAAAGGTGCATGAAATTTAGTCACTTAATTATATATGCCTGTCATTAAATGGTAAAAGCTTGCTGAATAACTGTTCAAAAGGTTAGCATCTGACATTTTAAGTTAATGCTCAGATTCAGTATGTCCCCTGGTGTAGCAGCACAAAGAAATTACAGAAATAAGCTGCAAACCCCCTTTCAAAATTACTTCTAACTACCCTTACAAGCCTGTGGAGAAAAAAGGTCACTTCAGCTATGGACACCTGCTCTTTCTGAAATGATGCATCCTGGGCACATTCAGGTGACATCATATCAGCTCCCCCCACCCCCATGCAGGGCAACCATACAGACTGCATGCATATAATTTCTACCATTTGTTGACAATTGGGATAGCATTAATGGGCATTTCTGAACACCTGAACTCCATATGTTCTGTTTTTAGGAAACTCAAGAAATGAGAATACGAAATGACCCTTCATTTTTTGCTTTTCAAAGGTCTTGAGGAAGCTTGTGCCACTGCTCTGGCACCCTCACAGGAAAGAAGTTTTTCCTCATATTCAGTCATTCGAAGGCATTACCACCAAGATAAAGGCAAATTCAGAGGATGTAGTTATATTTAGATTTTTAAAAGCATTTGGCAAGGGATTTCAATCAAAGAAACAGAAGGTATAATAGAAAATGGGATAAAAAAGCTGTCTGAAGAACAAAAGGAAAAGCTGCATAGCTGGAAGCTTTTCAGTTTGGCAGAGATGACTCCAATGCCTGTACTCTTTCTACCCTCTGGAGGGGCAGTTCTAGGAGCTAGTTAGAGATTTCCCAGAAATGAAAAGCCAATAGTTTAGATAAATTACAGACTTTATAAGAAACAAATAGCCATTAAGTCAGTAACACAAGTGTATCAAATTGAATTTCAAAGTAAAATTTTAGCATTTCTATGATAGCTGCTACACGGTGACTCATTAAATCTTTCTTTGCTCCATTTATGAACTGTAAGTGAATTCATACATTCTATATATGCTAAACTCTTAACTTTAATAAATAATTTTCTCCTATTTCTTTTGGGAGAACTAACAACTTAGCATAAATGAAGCAAGATTAAGTAAGAACTTCAAGCATTGAGCTAAACAGAACGCAGACATTGTGCTTTCAGGCAATTAGATATAAAGAAGATAAACAATCATAACGAATGCTAGAATAAATGAGCTTCAGAAGACAAAGAGAACTAGACAAAGATAAGAGTAATCAGATTGGTTAACTTGTTTAGAAGCAACACTCCCAGAAGAAGTTTTTAGAAAATAATATTGAGAACAGCAGAGGTGTGCATTTGGCAAACTAAAGGAGAAACGCTGAACCACAAGGAACTTCTAACTTAATTTAGTGGTAATTTCTGATTAGTTTATCAACTATATAGAGAGACATAATTTGTTCTAGAAATGAAATAAATATGAAAAGAAAATTTGATGTTGGTGTTAAGGAAATTCGTTGTATATCTCTGGAGAAGAAAGGAAAAGAGATCAGAATTACTGAAGGGAAAAGAGAAGATTATTACAAAGCTTGCAAAGAACATCACAAGGGGTGGGGGTGATTTGCTTTCCTGTAGTTGAAGTCATTTCAGTTTTGCTATTAAAAACAGATTTCAAAAAATCTGCACAACTACTGACCACCCTTGTGTGAAAACACTTCTTGCTGATAGCTTTTGCAAGACTTGAGATGTGTCCAAGCATCTGATTCTTATATAAACTGTGGTCAGAAATCCTTAATAAATCAAACAGATATTGCTCAGAGAGCAGTGGTGAAACCCTAAATAAAACTAACTTCCCCGAAATATAATGACTTGAATGGAAAATCCAATAAAGCAGGAGATAAACAGATGTCACTACAGAGATATTAAGCACATCAGCTGCGAAAGTAAGGGCAGGCAAAAAGGGAGAATTTGAAGAATCAGGAGCAGCCAAAGATATGGTTACCAGTGAGACAGAGTGGAGACTCCATGATTTAGAAGAAAAGCCTGATCTTCTGAAGTGATGTATGATGGAGTTGGGAAAGAAAGTGAGCGTGAGAAGACATCAAACCATACCCTGCAGAGCACCTGCAAGTGGTAGGGAAGCAATGGCAGGATGGTGCACTGTTTAAATCCCACTTCATCAAAGAGCTGGAAAGAAAGCAAATATTTTAGAAATCCTGTGCAAAATCCATCTTCTTCAACCATTACACGTGTCCAAAGAGATAAAGCACAACGGAGCACCAGCAATGGAGCTGGGCTCTTGAAAAGAGAGTGCTTACCACTCTTAGGTGGAAGAGGTTCCACTTTCAGAAGGAAATTCCAACAGATGGCCTTGTGTCCCAGAGCACACAGGGACACCAGAGACCCATACTCATGGAAGCATAGCCCTGTACAGCTGAAGAGCAGGTGGTCTCACGGCATGAACCCAAAACACCACAGCATGCTCCAGCTGCTGGGGATGGGGCAGAAGGGTGCACAGGCTGCCACGCTGCACAGCCTGGGAGTGAACGGCACAATGGACTTACAAGAAACGATTTTATAACAATTACAGAAATTGGCTTAATATATACTTGTGATGATACAAAGACAAATAAAACATGAAACAGTTTTCTGTCCTTTTATCACTACACAGCAAAGGGTAGAAATTCCAACATGTGAAGCACTATGTTTTCATCTCTGATCATTAATAGTAACTGTATAAAGACCCTCTTGGAAAATAGTAGAATAATTTGATAAAGAGCATGATGTGACAGAAAGATGGAATGAGGTAGTCTAAAAGTGAACATGCTAAGTAATTTTTAGAACTATGCTACTACTGCAAATCTAGTTCATAAGGAAAATTTCAAATGTTAAGACAGCAATTAGACATGAAATATATTTAGGAAAATTCTTATGATTTTTTTCCCCTCAAGACAAGACAGAAATGGAAATCAGGATGAAAAGAATAATATTACATATCACGAAGTGATAACTTGACCAAACAGTAATTTTCTGTTCCTTAAATATGGCAGAAACAAGCAGATGTCCTTGTTCACACTATTAGAAGTTTTTTTCTGAGAACAAACACTGTCATCTGCACTACAGCATACAATTTGTGATGCAAATTCCTGCAAACAGCAGATGTTTATTTACCCTCTGCCCCTTGATCTAATGCAACAATCCTTGATGCAGGATTTCTCCTTGGGAACCAAATACTGGGCTTAGGCTCAAGATGCTGAAAGACTTCCTTGCATTTACACTCCTTCTCACCACTCTTTCCATGGACTAAGGAAGGTAATTCCTTAAGAGCATTTAGCAAACAACTTGCCTGTTAACTACTGATATATTCCTAACAACCTACAATTCCTAAACTTATTACTACTTCAAAGCAAACACTGGTTTCTATATTCCAGGAATAGGAGGACTACATGTAGTACATATAGGAAGGTCTGCATCTTTCAAACGGATCACTCAGTTTCATTCCCAGCAGACTTGGTGTTTAGTGAAAACATATAATTATTTCAAGTGTTATTAACTTCTGCATTGCATTTGGATAAGAGGTTACAGCAGCTGATTCTAGAATCCTAATGCTTACCTGAAAAACCCTGAGTCAAGATGAACTTAAAAAACCACTCATACCTTAAGTGTAGCATGATTGTTTTGATGCTTTTACAGTCAGAATATTTTTATTTCAAAAATAGACCAATTAGGAATTTTTGTTAGTTTGGTTTTTTATATAATTTTATAAAGTGAGTTCAAACAAACAATCTTTTGGTAACCCCGTTGCTGCCACGCTATGGACAAGTACCATATGCCCACATTCCCTTTTACCATGTTGCTTTTTTATCTATTCTTCCCAGGAGATAGGGAGCGGAGGGAGCCCAGAAAACAAACAAAAACCCCCAGTGTTTAGTTCTCAAATCCAGACTGAGTTCAGCAGAACTTTCCAAAGACAAACCACAGATGACTCGAAAGCTCGAAAATCTTCAAGTAACAGCTCACCTGGGACTGCAGATTTCCCAGTTGCTTTTGATGTCTCTCAATTGACTCTCTATGGTGATTCTTTTTGTCATTTGACAAATGTAGTAGTTTCTTGAAAGTGCTCAGAGGAATAGAGGATAAGCACCCTGGTCTATCACACCTACAGCATAGGACCAATCAATACATGAGAAAGAAGCAGCAAGAGAGGAATATTATGTGCTATCATTATCTTGCATTGCCTGGCAAGAAGTTTTCTTTAATGATTTAAAGGACAGCACTGTTCTTATACGGGGTTGTTCTCCAGAGTGATTGTAAGAAAGGCTCTGTTTTATACAATAGATCCTTCTCTGAGTGCACTCTGTGTCATTCCTGTTAACATCAAATGACAAAAAAGGCATTTCTAATTTTAGCTGTTAGCTCTAGGAAGCATACACTGTTCAGAGGAAGACATTGGATGTACACAAGCATTGCTTACCAGATCTGCAAAAAAGGCTAGTTGTTAATTGCACTGAAGGCAGGTAAAAGACCCTTTCTTGTAAGGACTAAGCTAAAATCATACAGCCAGAACAGAGCACTAATGTGAAGAGTCTGGCTGAGCATCACAGGTATAGTAGCTTTTCCTTGTCACTTTATTTCTTTTAGTAGAACAACCAGAAGCAATGTTTCATTTGAAATTTATTTTACAAAGTTACTTTTCAGAGTAGAACTGCACCTGGCATGCAGGTTGCCAGCATGGTTTTTTGTCCTCTGCCCAAAGAAAATCGTCCCCAACTCATTCCATGCTGGTGAAATCAGGATGTATGGTTCCACTGCTTCCCACGCAGAAGAGTTTTTTGTTAAGAGGCCACTGCTGCCTGGCTCTCAGTCACATACCCATTCACTCTCACCAGCATGAGGCCCTGGGAACTGAAACCATGAACATGATAGAAAGAGCGGGGTGACTCAAACGCTAAGTTTGCTATTAGCCTGGGTCCAATAGGATCATACCATCAATGTTTGGTGTATATTTGCAGAGATGGAACAAAACCATGCACTATTATTAGATCATGAGAGTGAACTTACCCTAGGGAACTAGCTGTCAGCTGTAGCTTGCAAAAAGATGCTAAATATTTTATTCTCTATAGCTACATATATACCTGTATAACAATATATTTGCACAACAACAGAGCAAATCACAAACAAAACGACAATCAACATTTGCTTTCTAGATGTACTTTACTGGGTGTGATTTATTACTGTAGCAACACTGAAGGTAGCTAATGGAGGAACAACTACATCAAAAGGGTTCAACAGGTGAATCGAAAGGTTACTTTTCTCCCAAGCCCTAGGGTTTTTTGCACCAGTCTTTAGACTCTCTACTTTCTACACTGGAGGAATACGTTTGAACTCTCCATGTAAGGCATATATGTGGGGCAACCCAGAGAGAGCAAATGAAAGCAACTACCAAATTATGGTAAATGTGGGAACTAATATCTTACATTGTGCCACATTCCTTCATGTCTTCTAGATACTGTGCATAACTGCATTCTTCATGCCCCATAATTTCATGCAGCTTGTGTTCATTTAACATATTAAGAGAAATTTGAGCAAATAGCTGTCATTAAAAACAAAAGTAAACCTTCAAAGTAGCCCATCACAGAGGAGCCTGCTTTTCATATTCCCTGAACTGCCTCCAGATCCCAGAATGGGTAACCTTCAGGCTAGATAGAGTGCTGTGACTTGAAGTGTGAGAGCTGATGGCCCATCCACTGTAGGAATGACTGAATCCTGCTGTCAGCCTTCTCATTAAAAAGTCAGGATCTGGAACCATAAATCCTATGAGGAGAGAAAATATGGCACCATAGAAATGACATGACGTATGAAAAACTAGCTGAAGTAGTTCCAAAATGTTTCCAAGAGCAATGTCCCTAACTGGAATCACATTACTAAGGAAGACAACATATATCATTTCACAGCTGGTATACTGTAGCCCTGTAAATACTGTATTGCCAATGCTGTCAGCAGTGCTGTGTTTGCAAGGCCTCTGGACAGCAGCTTGTCAAGTTTACTTTGCTCAACTTCTCTTGACCTGACTGCAACCTTCCATCTTAGCTATAATAGCAATTTTTCTAATGACCAGGTAGTTATGCCTAATCTGCTTTATTTTTCCTTCTGTCTGTATGGTATAACCATAGGTTTATACAAATATTCTCTGTAGAAGATATGGTAAGATAGGAGAAGCCTGGAAAAGGGGGGCCACAGGACATGGTCAAGAGACGTGCAGGCATGGAATGGTAAGAGATGGGGCTTAGGCTGATTCCAGCACTATAAACAACTCACCAATGGTCAGCTGAAGAAATGCAGACTCAGAGCTGAGCAAAATCACATATAGAGGTACAAAGAGAAAGACGAACAAGCAGCCAACTTGTATGAAATGTACCATATATAGGAAATTTGGTCATACCATGAACTACTCAGTAAAGAGTGAGCAAAGTGTATGGCATGTCAGCAAACACATAAATATTACTTCAAAAGGCTCCTAAGATAAGGAGCCTCTTAGGGAAGGGGTTACCAACAAGATTGCAGTAGGTAAGCCAAGGGTTGGTATCACATCACCTGAGGGTGGCAATGCTAGTGGGACCGTTTACACTGCTCCTGGGAGCACGTGGGGCTCAGGAGCACATCTGAAATACTTGTACACCAATGCACACAGTCTGTTCCCAGAGCTACGATGTCATTGGTATTAGTGAGGCTTGGTAGGATAAGTCCCACGATTGGAGTGCTGGGATGGAGGGCTACAGGCTGCTCAGGAGGGACAGGTAAGGCAGGTGAGGTGGAGGAGTTGCACTGTGTGTAAGGGAGAGGTTGGACTATACAGCCCTTACAGTTAGGGATGATGTGGTTGACAGCCTCTGGGTAGGGATTGGGGGATGGAAGACAAAGCAGATGTAGTAGCTGTCTACTACCAATTGCCCAGCCAGGGTGGTAGCACTGGTGAGTTATTCTATAGGCAACCAGGAGAAATCTCTGGATTGATAGCACTTGTCCTTATGGGAGGTTTTAACTTCCCAGACATCAACTGGGAATACCATACTGCTGTGACAAGCAAGTCTGGGAAATTCCAGAAGTTTGTTGATGACAACCCCTTGTCACAAGTACTCAGTGAGCCAGCTAGGAAGGATGCCTTCCTAGACTTGCTATTTGTGAATAAAGAAGGACTTGTGGGAGATGTGATGGTAGGTAGCCATCTTGGCCAATATAGTGATCATGAGGTGGTTAAGTTTAAAATTTTCAGTGCGATGAGAAAAAAGGTCAGCAGAGTTGCTACACTGGACTTCAGGAGAGCAAACTTTAAGCTATTCAGGGAGCTATTTAGCAGAGTACCCTGGGAATTTGCTTTTGATGGATTAGGAGTCCATGAGTACTGTTTTTAAGAACCACATTTTAGAAGCAGAGGAGCAGGCAATTCCACTGTGTCATAAGTCAAGCAAATGGGGCAGGAGACCAGCTTGGCTGAACAGGGAACACATCATGGAGCTCAAGAGGAAGAATAAATTGTACGATCTCTGGAGGCAAGGTCAGGGTTTGCAGGAAGAGTGCAGCGAGAAGACATGAAAGGCCAAAGCTCAATTAGAGTTGAAACTGGCCAGTGTTGTCTCAGACAACAAGGGCTTTTATAAAGTATGTTAATAACAAGAGGAAGTCTAAAGAAAACATTGGACTGACACTTGTTGAAAATGGTCATCTGACTAATAGGGATGAAGAAAAAGTGGAGGTATTCAATGCTTTTTTTGCCTCAGTCTTAATAATACTGATAGAACTTGGGCTGCCCGGTCCCCTGAGTCAGAGGACCACAAGTGAGGGTACAGTGAGTTCCCATCTGTGGACGCTGAAATTGGAAGGGACCAACTGTATCAGCTGAATGTTCACAAGTCCATGGGGCCTAATAGGATTCACCCCAGAGTTCTGAAGGAGCTAGCAGATGCTATGGCAGGATCCCTCTCAATCATCTACCAAAGGTCTTGGGAGTCTGGGTAAGTCCCTGCTTATTGGAAGCTACCCAGTGTTATTCCAATCGACCAAAAGGCCATGAGTGAAGACCCAGGAAACTACAGACCTGTTAGTCTAACCTCAGTTCCTGGAAAAATAATGGAGAAGACTACTGAAAGTCAGTCAAAGAATAATGCAGTCATCAGGCAAGCTCAACATGGGTTCACAAAGGGAAAGTCCTGTTTAACTAAGTTGATATCCTGCTATGATAAGGTCACCCACCTAGTGGATGAAAGGAAGCCAGTGGGTGCAGTTTTTCTGGATTTTAATAAGCTTTTTGATACTGTCCCTCACAACATCCGTCCGGAGATGCTGTCCAACTGTGCATCGAGAAGGTTTACTGTGCACTGTGTGAAGAACTGGCTGAAGGGCAGAGCTCAAAGGGTTGTAGTGAATGGGGCTACATCTGGCTGGCAACTGATCACCGGCAGTTTTCCTCAGGGCTCAATTCTATGCCCAGTTCTGTTCAATATAATTGTCAATGGTCTAGATGCAGGAGTTGAAAGCACCATTAGCAAGTTTGCTGATGATACCAAACTGGGAGGTGCTGTTGACTCCCCTGAGGGACAAGAGGCCTCGCAGAGGGATCTAGACAGGTTGGAGCATTGGACAACCATTAATGGGATGAAATTTAATAAGCCAAAATGCCAGACCCTGCACCTGGGATGGCGTAACACTGGGCACAAGTATAAACTGGGAGAGGAGTGGCGGAGAGCAGCCCTGCAGAAAGGGATCTGCAGGTGCTGATTGACAGCAGGCTCAGTAGGAGTCAGCAGTGTGCCGTGGCAGCCAAGAGGGCAAACCACATCCAGGGGTGCATCAAACACAGTATAACCAGCTGGTCAAAAGAGGTGATATCCTACTGTATTCAGCGTTGGTGTGGCCTCACCTTGAGCACTGTGTGCAGTTCTGGGCCCCACAATTTAAGAAGGATGTGAAGGTCCTTGGATGCATCCAAAGGAGGGCAACAAAGCTGGTGAAAGGGCTGGAAGAAATGTCCTATGAGGAGTGGCTGAGGACTTTGGGCTTGTCTAGTTTGGAGAAAAGAAGGCTGAGGGGTGACCTTATTGATCTCTACACCTTCCTGAGGAGGGGAAGTGGGGAGGGAGGTGCTGAGCTCTTATCCCTGGGATCTAGAGATAGGACATGTGGGAATGGTTCAAAGCTGTGCCAGAGGAGGTTTAGACAGGACATTAAGAAACATTTCTTTATCGAGAGGGTGGTCAAACACTGGAACAAGCTTCCTAGAGAGGTGGTCGATGCCCCAGGCCTGTCAGTGTTCAAGAGGCATTTGGACTATGCCCTTAACAGTCTAACTTTTGGTCAGCCCTGAACTGATCAGGCACTTGGACTAGATGATCATTGCAGGTCCCTTCCAACTGGAATAGTCTATTCTATTCTAAGGAGAAATCAACACTATTATGTTCCTCGAGGCTAAGGATTTGAGCCACATGATCAATAAGTCTGAAACCTTCTTTCGGAAACCTTCAATGCTAGGACCCCAAGGGGCACTGGAAGGCTGAGCATAACATCAGAAGTAGCAAAGACTAAGAAGTATGTGTATGATCACTCTATGTTATTATATGTTTTCTGTATAGTACTAATTTTTTTTGTCCTGTAATGACTTCATCTGAAGTAATAAATATTATTTAATTAGACTGTTACGATTTCAACTGGACTTAACAAAATTCTTTGTTTTACCTATAATGTGTGTTTCTTTTTTGCCCATAATAAGAATCTGAGGAAAATGATATGTGGATACAGTTCTGCTTACAGAGGCCATTTCATGCCAGGATTTTGTATAATTGATGTGTATTATGTGAGACATCATCCCTTTCCTTCACCCATCCAAATCTGAAAACAAACCAAAAAAGCTCAATCATATTGTTTTTCTTTCCTGGTACAGTTTCTGTAAGTTAATTGATCATCTAGCAGTAGTTTGAGTGTTTACACTCTTTTGGTTCCTGCTTGCTCAAAACTGAGTTAATTTGTTCTTTTGTAGAGCCTGTGTGTGACTTAAGCAGCAAAAAAGTGCACTGAAAATTTTCTAAACGTTAGGAATATTATGCTTCCTATGTGCCAGAAATCAGTATTTTTCTAATTATCAGTCCAACATCCTAAAGATACTTAAGAAATTACTAACCAGTAAAACTGCTGTCATTATATCGTATTGTGGGCAAGGCAAATAATTGAATACTATGTATTAAATTCACATTGCCGGCTTTCCTTTCCACTCCACGGAATTTCAACACCTTCATTAAGCAGTCATAGAAATACACAAAGAATTGTACTATTTTTGTGGAAGAAGCAGCTCTAGACTGTTTCAGATCTCTCTGCCTTTCTGTTCTACTGGGTTTGCTCCAGAAGGTGATCACTTTCATTTGAAGTGCCCTGGGAAGTCAGACAGACATTAAATTTTGGGACTTTTTGCTTATTTATTCAGGACATAGTGTCTTTCCAAAGCTGAAAATTAGTACCTTGCATGCTGTTTTGAAGCTGAGCAGCATGAGGTTCTGATGATCTAAGGCAAATTTTGGCAAGCCCTGTTCATTCAATCCTTATCAACTATATTTTTGTGTCATGGTGGAGACCCTTCTGGCAATAATCCAGGTTAAGCAGTAAATGCTGTTGCTCATGCTAGTGAAATATTCAGTACCACTATAATGATTTTGCAGTCTTCAGTGTATGAAAATTTATGTACCTAATGGGTAAAGAAAATAATTTGATATTTTTGGCTCTACACTGAAGAAGAGGAATATATCTGAGATAGAGAAATATAAAATTTCGTACAACATCTGTGTCTTTTCCCTTTTTAACTCTAAAGGCAATTTAAATGTCATGTTCTTCACTTTTACAGTTATTACAGTAGTCTCCTTCATGAAAACAGGCAACTTAGAAAATACCATATTTCAGAGATATTGAGGAGGGGAAAAAGACCTATTACAGGAGTTTTCCATGAAGGCACCTCTATTTAAAATTTTGACTTGGAATATTTGTCTCCTCAGTTTTTCAGAGTGACTTGTGCTGTACTTGTTTAGCTGTATTATGATAAACTAAGACATGGGATTAGTTTCCTATTAGAAAGCCAGAAGATCAAGCTAATCATCTGTAAAATAAATATTACTATAGGATGGCTGGAAGCTGTGAGAAAAAAATGTTGAAAATTAAACCTGAATTTAAGTGGCAAGTCCTCTCTTCACAGTGTATTGCTGATCAATACAACAAAACCAAAATCAACCATATAAGCCTACCAACTTCAGACTTGGTATTCCCCAGCTGTAAAGCATAAAGGGTCCAGCCCTGCATGACCCTGGTATGCAAGGAAGGAAGAGTGAGCCAACTTTAATGCGAGCACATATATGTATAATAATACTTGTAAAAAGAGAGTTAATTCAAAGTGATGGCTAACCTACAGACTCAGATTTAAAATTTTGCCTCTACTTTTCTTGAAGTAATGAGGCCTCATATACTACAATGCTCCAAACTGCCCAGCGTCTCTTGTGTGTCTTTGGAAGCGACCAAACCAAAACTGACAAAAATTAAATAGGGAAATAGTCATTACAAAATGTTGACACATTCTTTAGGCAAAGATGAAAAATGAAGGAAGAGAGCATTAAGAAATAAAACATAGCATATGTAGAAAGAAGCAAACGAGAGCGTGGCAGTATATTCTCAATGTGTTGGAAAGAATGGAAGCAAGGTATTTTATTTTTAGGACTTTTTTGGGTATTACCTTGCTAAATCCTAACTCTGTTTCACTTTATATAGTTCCAGTTGTATTGGCTCACCAGACTGAGCAACAATGTGGACTTCTGCTGCCTGGCATCATTTATAATGAGTTGCCTCTGAGGGTTTCACACACCATTTGTCACCTATAAACTAAACACGTTCCAGAATGAAGCTACCCACTTTGGGCTTAAAAAACACATACGGCCAATTATCTTGTGCCAGAACAGCATGTTTGACTAGTTCGCAGAATTTGCAGTTGAAGAATGTACATCAGGGAAGGAAATTTCATCTATATCAAGAAGCACATGTGGACAGGAAAGTAAGTGGACCAGGTTGCTGCCTGGACACAGGCCTGAGTGATGTTCTGCTGCCCTGAAAAAGGCCTTTCTTCCAGTGGCCACAAAAGCATCAGGGCTGTCTCTTTTCAATTAACTACCTACCTGATGTAAGGATTGCAGTGAGATTGATTACCACATTTCTGCCAAGTCCTCTGAAAAGCCTTAAATGCACAGAAAGCACCTCTTAGTCATTAAACTACACTAGGTAAGTTGTGAACTCCTGCTTACCTATAATTTGGAGACTTGCTTTAAGTGCCCAGTGTGTAAACGGAAATGGAAACGGAAATGTGCGGTTAGTAAAACACTGCAGAAATGCATTGTTGTTTACCTTATGTTATCAATGCGTTTTTGACATTTCACCTGCTCAACAGAAGCAGCTGTCCTCAAATACTTTTCAAAGTGAAAGCCACTCCCACGTGCCAAAAAACCCAAAATATAGCTGAAGCAAAAAAAGAGACTTTAGCATGTAAAATAAGCTCCCTAAAAAGATGCCAGTGTCACGGGAGCTTTCAAACTACACTTTAAGTAAATTGTTTTGCCTGAAGCTGAATATATTCAAATCTCCTACTATGAAAAGCAGTGACAGACCAGGAAAGGTTTCTGAACACAGATGTGTTTAAGTTCCAAAAAACTTTAGCATTTAAAATACAATTTTAAGGAGTTCTCGTCAATTTAATAGGCATATCTATATCAAAGCAAATAATAATGGAGTCCTTAAATTATGTAGAGCTGTGTATATTTTTTTTAGGGCTTAAACTCTACAGATTCTAACTCCAAAGATTTATAAACCTACCCACTGGCATTTAGGTTTGAAAAATAAATTGTTGAGAATCTCATGGCCACAGGAAACCAGGGAAGCTCACTTGTCATTCCTTGGTCCAAGTTCCAAGAAACACTCCCACAGAAGTGGAATTATATAGGTATATAAAATCAGAATAAAAGAAACCAGAATCCAAAGAAATCCACATAGAGTAACCAAAAATAAAAAACACATTTTGAACAAGTAAGTGAAAGACCTCTTTGCGTTGTTCTGTTGGGTTTTCTTTTTTTCAAAAGTTTCTTAAAATATTGTCACAGATGAACTCCCTTAAAAAAAGAGAAAAAAAAGTGTACACCTACCCACATCTATTTCCGTGAGATTCTTAATTCATTCTTCAAGTTAGCCATAAAGTCTTAATCCTCAAGATTTTTAATTTTCAATGTATAAAAAAAGAAAACAACATCAGAGTGCCATAAGAATGTAAAAATAAGCTTATAGCATCTTCTGATTTTGGCAACGGTTGGCATGGTTTGCATTGCTGTATATTCTGGATTTTCCCATTATAGCATCTTTGTCATAGCTTTGTTCAACACACTCAGCATTTGTAATAAAAAGCTCAGTGGAAGGTTGCTTACTTTTGCTAGTGTGAACCCTGACCTAACTGAGCTTTTCTCCAACCCCTTTTTCTGAATGCCAGAGCTGGGTCATCCTGTTCCAGCTCCCAGAATTTCTGCAGACAGTAACAGAAGCTCACACAAAACACTAACCTAGAGGATATTAGAGAGATGACTGCAGCATTAGATTGATATAAGAACAGTCTTTTTCCTTGATTTGTTGCTATGAGGAATGCATGGTAATTATGGTTTATATGACAGGTAAGGCTAATTAAGAAAAAGCCCCAAATGGTCTTTCCTTTCCTTTCTGTTTTAAGTGAAGTATCAAAGTTCTTGGCACTGTGCACTAGTGAATTTTATAGCGCATCTCATCCCAGTCAGTGCTAGGTAACCACTGCTTACACCATATGGGGAACATGCAGTGGCTCCCACATTTCTTTTACCACAAACAAAGTTAAGGGCTGTGGGGGGAGCGAGTTGGGGAGAAAAAAACTGTAATGAAAACATGAGAGTCATGGGGAAGAACTGCAAGAGCTATGGGACCTCAAATGAAACTAACAGGCAGCAGGTAGACAAAAATACTAAAGGAGGTACTTGTTTGTGCAAGGACTTAAGCTGGGATACTGCCACAGACTGTCTTGGGTGCTGAAGCTGTGCAAGAGTTCAAAGGCAATTGGACAAATTCATGAAAGCAAGCTGCCTCAAAGGCCACTGAACACAAACATGCCGCCTCTGGTCAAGAGCAACCTGATCCATAATTTGCAAGAGGCTAGGAGAATGGTCTGGGGAACTTGTTCTATAGGCCTGCCCTGTCCTTGTTCTCTTCCCTAACCATTCCCTTTTGGCCACAGGTATGTCCAGCCAGCATCTCCACGGGAGTCAGCTGTTCCCAGCATAAATGGAGATACACGCAAGCCACCTCACACCAGATGCATTTACAAAAGGAATGTGTTGCCCTGCTTAGGCTGAATATATGGGAAATTAAAGGCCCATGAACAGGAGAAGAGAGAGCACAGAAAACCACTCAACATTGTAGTACACCGTAGGAACAGTAAATGAGCAAACATTAAATGGACTGCATGCAGAAGCCACAAATCGTAGTCTAAAAGTGCAAATACTGTAGTCACATTATGTTGTCCTGGGATGATGAATAACAACATCATGGGCAAAGACTGCAATATTTCTTTTAAGAGATGACAGGACACAGAGAAATAAGCCACAGTATGTAAAAGGAGAAACAATTTGCAGCTGGCTAAAATGGAGATGTGTATAGTGGCCGTACTGTGAAAAAATACAGAGGTGAGTAAACCATCCAGAATGTTTCCCATCTTCTCATTGTGCCCAACACAATTTGTCTCAAAAGAATGGAGAGACAATTTTGTTTTGATGAGCACACAGCATGGGAAGAATTAGTAGAAGTATATGGCATGCACAGGTGTAACTTCTTTTCTGACTGTAGGTCTGAAGCTTACTAAGAGCTGCTGGAAGTGCTGTCTGGTCCCTGGTGAATGGACTTGAGAACCAAATGCCCAGTTACCTGGATGTCATGATCCAGGAAGTCCTGTACATTTTGTGTTCTGCACTGTTGTGGTTTAGCCACAGTCAGCAACTAGGCACCACGCAGCCGCTCGCTCACTCCCCCCTGGTGGGACGGGGAGAGAACCAGAAGAGTAAAAGTGAGGTAACTTATGGTTTGAGATAAAGACAGTTTAGTAGGTAAAGCAGAAACTGCGTGTGGAAGCAAAGCAAAACAAGGCATTCATTTGCTACTTCCCATGGGCAGGCAGGTGCTCAGCCATCTCCAGGAAAGCAGGGCTCCATCATGCGTAACAGTTACTTGGGAAGACAAACGCCATTACTCCAAAATGTCCCCCCTTCCTTTTTCTTCCCCAGCTTTATATACTGAGCATGACGTCATATGGTACGGAATATCCCATTGGTCAGTTGGGGTCAGCTGTCCTGGCTGTGCCCCCTCCCAGCTTCCTGTGCACCCGGCAGAGCCTGGGGAGCTGAAAAAGTCCTTGACCAGTGTAACTGCTACTTAGCAACAACTAAAACATCTCCACGTTATCACTGCTGTTTCCAGCAAAAATCCAAAACATAGCCCCATGCTAGCTACTACAAAGAAATTTAACTCTATCCCAGCTGAAACCAGGACATGCACAAAGAGTGCACAATTGCAGAGTGGCATAATGCGGCAAAGACAGGCAGGAAAGGTTAGGGACAGCACACTCTGTAACTGTTTCCCCTGCCATTGCCGTCCTTGCTTCTTGTGACTGTAGAACTGGTAGTTCATTGCTCTGATCCAGTCTGTTTCCTCTTAAAACATCCTCAGGTGCTGCCTCTTACATCTGACCAGCTATGAGCCTCAGTGCATCTTTAGAAGCAGGGACTTTTGCTTAATTTTATGCTTTGCCAGAGACAAATTATCTTTGAGGTGATCCATGCAAGTCAGCAACTATCACTAGTTTTCTAAATCCCATAAGCAACAAGCAAACAAGCCATAGTACTGCACCCATAGGTATTGGTGGCCTAAAAGGATGAGCAGCACCTTCTCCTCCACTCCATGTTACTGTCCATGCTATCACAACATGGCCTTGGCCCAGGCGTAGTCTTTCAGATGCAGTTCAGAGCTGTGAAGAAGTCACCAGAGGATGGTTCTCATGCACTGCATGTGTATGTGGGTTTCACAGCAGTCCCAAAAAGCCCCAGACTCACCAACTGAGAACATTCATGTCCAACTGCTCGTAAATTAAATGTCACAGCAAAAAGGAAGGCCAATGGAATGAGAAAGAGAAGGAAAGTTGCATAAAATACTATTAGAAATCAAACCTATGCTTCCCTTTATACAGGAGATTAACTGCCTGCTTCGGTTCATGCTTGGATGACTCCTGTTTTCAAAAATGAGTGAAGAAGTAAGCAGGTACCCCATTTTAGCTTTTGAGTAGCTATTAATACAATGGAGCACTGGAAGTATTTTATTCCTTCCACCCTTCCTCCCCACCTAGTGTTGAGGCCAAGGCAATAACAATTGTCTTTTTTTTTTCTTTCCAGAGTCAAACTGACAGATGAATCTGGCCAAGAGGAGAAAGGTAGTTAGCCACAGATATAGACTATGGCTGCATTTAGCAGGTGTAATCAGAAATACGGAGACTTAAGCCTATCAACAGATTTCCAGAGACCTGTGTAATAATAGTAATTGAGAGCTTTTATAGCTACACAAATCTGTCAAACACCACTTCAGTGATGTTTCAGGAGGGAATTGGGCAAAAAGCTTTTTACAGAGAGCTAGGGGAGTTCTGTCACACCTGATCTATTTGATACTGCTTTTAGGTATTACAACAGCACCTCAGTGCCCAAGGTAGAAAAGGGAGTGCTATCAGGCAAACCTAGGATGAAGTTAAAGAAAGAAACTCTTCTGAGGCAGCCAAAAGCCCCTCCCAAAAGCACACTTTTGATGGTGGTGTAGGATGAGGAAACTAGACTTGGCAAGAAGCAGAGCTGGCTGGTGCAAAAGGCTCAAACTATGAAAAAGTATCTCTGAAATAGAATAAAGTTCCTTTTTCAAAATGACAAATTCATGTTTATATTGAAAGAAAATCACTACATTGAAAACAGAACCTAATTATTCCAGCCACCAGCATAGAACTGAGGAGTTAAAGACCCTAAACAAAAGAGTAGCATGTTTTATTTATAAGACAGCCATACTAAGATTGTTTATTACTTTCACTCCTGAGTTGTTATGAGAAAGCTCAGGTTTTATTCACAGTGCATATATTTGTAATACACACTGGAATTAAGAAATTCTACAAAAAACAGATTACAGTTTTTAAAATATTGCTTTAACTTGGACACACCAAGGGTCTCACCTAATTTGCATGCATATATAGACATATTTTATTTAAAATTTACATATTTTTGTATTTGCCTTTCCTTTTTCTTTCCTTGCTAATGGAACAGAAATGGCTTGAGTTCACTGCTACTGAAGCATGTTATGGGAGTTCCTTTCTCTCACTCTGGTCTTCACCTTTCTCTTCTTTTGAGTGAGGGTACAAATGGGCTGCCCTTTAGGGTGACTCAGCTTCAATATCACTCAGCAGCCAGCTGCCCATTTACATTTGTACTTGCTTTTCACAGTCCTTCTGCTTCTTAAATTAAACACTGCTAGGTTAAAAATAAACTGGCTGACCAGCCAATGACCTTGCTTAGATCCTAGTTTAGCTTTTGAATTGGTAATATCCATCTACACAAAATATGCCTCTTAAGAGGTGTCAGGGCATTTACTGATCTTTGTTCCCCTATATATTCCTAGGCAAAGTGACAGCTGCACAGCAAGTACATCAGTCATCTAGTTACCATTTATGCTCAGCACGCAAAAAATCTCCAGAAATTGCCACTGGTACTGTTTTTGACCTGTGCCCTTCCCCTGTGCTCCCCTTCTACTTTACCAAGTATATTTTATATATTAAAAATGACATCCAGAAAGAAAATAGCCATGAAAAACAAGAACCAAGGAAAGCAGTCTTGGAGGTTCCTAGAGTGTGTGAGAGATATAACTTCCTGATGCAGCTGGTAAGCGAGCCAACCAGGGGAGGTGCCCCACTGGACCTGCTGTTTATGAACAGAGAAGGCCTGGTGGGTGATGTGGTGGTTGGAGGCTGTCTTGGGCTCAGCGACCATGACACGATAGAGTTCTTGATTCTTGGATAAATAAGGAAGAGGGTCAGCAAAACCACTACCCTGAACTTCTGAAGGGCAGACTTTGGATTGTTAAGGTGTCTGGTTAAGAGAGGTCCTTGGGAGGAAGTCCTGAAGGGCAAAAGAATCCAGGAAGGATGGATGTTATTAAAGAAGGAAGTCTCAAAGGCGCAGGAACAGGCTGTCCCCATGTGCTGTAAGTCTGGGTGAATAGTGAGCTTTGGCTGGAACTCAAGAAAAAAAGGAGAACTTACTGCCTTTGGAAGAAGGGGCAAGTGACTCAGGAGGACTACAGGATGTTGTGAGGTTATGCAGGGAAAAGATTAGGAAGGCAAAGGCCCAGTTGGAACTTAAACTGGCCGCCACCATTAAAGATAATAAAAAATGTTTTTATAAATACATCAGTGACAAAAGGAGGGCCAGGGAGAATCTCCCTCCATTGTTGGATGCGGAAGGTAGCCTTGCCACGAAAGATGAGGAGAAGGCTGATGTACTTAATGCTTTCTTTGCCTCAGTCTTTAATAGTCAGACTGGTCATCCTCGGGGTTGTCAGGCCCCTGTGCTGGGAAATGGAGATAGTATGCAGAATGAAGTCCCAGTTGTTGAAGAGGTGACAGTCACTGACCTGCTCCTTCACCTGGATGTTCACAAGTCCATGGGGCTAGATGGGATCCACCTGAGGGTACTGAGGCAGCTGGCAGAGGAGCTTGCCAAGGCACTCTCCATCATTTATCAGCAGTCCTGGTCAACTGAGGAGGTCCCAGATGACTGGAAACTAGCAAATGTGTTGCCCCTCTACAAGAAGGGTTGGAAGGAAGATCAGGGGAACTACAGGCCTGTCAGCCTGACCTTGGTGCTGGGAAAGGTCATGGAGCAGATCATCTTGAATGCCATTACACGGCACTTGTGGGACAACCAGGGGATTGGGCTCAGCCAGGATGGGTTTATGAAAGGGAGGTCCTGCTACACTAACCTGGTCTCCTTCTACGATAAGGTGACCCGCTTAGTGGATGAGGGGAAGGCTGTGTACGGTGTCTACTTGGACTTCAGCAAGGCCTCTGACACTGTCTCCCACAGCATTCTCCTGGAGAAGCTGGCAGCTCACGGCTTGGACAAGTGCACTCTGCGCTGGGTTAACAACTGGCTGGATGGCCGAGCCCAGAGAGTGGTGGTGAATGGAGTCAAATCCAGTTGGTGGCCAGTCACGAGTGGTGCTCCCCAGGGTTCAGTGTTGGGGCCGGTCCTGTTCAGTATCTTCATTGATGATCTGGATGAGGGGACTGAGTGCACCCTCAGTAAGTTTGCAGATGACACCAAGCTGGGTGGAAGTGTCAATCTGCTGGAGGGCAGGAAGGCCCTACAGAGGGACCTGGACAGGCTGGATCATTAGGCCAGAGCCAGCGGTATGAGATTGACCAAGGCTAAGCGCCGGGTCCTGTACTTGGGTCACAACAGCCCCATGCAACGCTACAGGCTTGGGGAGGAGTGGCTGGAGAGCTGCCTGGAGGAAAAGGGCCTGGGGGTGTTGCTTGACAGCCGGCTGAACATGAGCCAGCGGTGTGCTCAGGTGGCCAAGAAGGCCAACGGCATCCCAGCTTCTATCAGGAATAGTGTGACCAGCAGGAGCAGGGAGGTGTCCGTGCCCCAGTACTCGACACTGGTGAGGCCGCACCTCAAGTATTGTGTTCAGTTTTGGGTCCCTCACTACAAGAAGGACATTGAGGTGCTGGAGTGTGTCCAAAGAAGGGCAACGAAGTTGGTGAAGGGTCTAGAGAACAAGTCTTATGAGGAGCAGCTGAGGGAGCTGGGGTTGTTTAGCCTGGAGAAGAGGAGGCTGAGGGGAGACCTTATTGCTCTCTACAACTACCTGAAAGGAGTAGTGAGGCGGGGATCGGACTCTTCTCCCTAGTAACAAGCTATAGGGCAAGAGGAGATGGCCTCAAGCTGCACCAGGAGAAGTTTAGGTTGGATATTAGGAAAAACTTCTTCACCGAAAGGGTTGTCAAATATTGGAACAGGCTGCCCAGGGAGGTGGTGGAGTCTCTATCCCTGGAGGTATTTAAAAGAATGGACTAGGCAGTGATAGGTTAGCAGTTGGACTCAATGATCTTAAGGGTCTTTTCCAACCTTAATGATTCTATGATTCTATGACTCTATGATAAACCCTGCTCAGCTGGGCCAGGTGGTTAAGACTTGCTTATTGCTGCATCCTTCGAACACTTGACCAGCCTACATTGCATGGATGCCATAAAGGGGTTTAATTCCCAATAAAGTCTGCTTAGTACGATTTGCCTTCATTACTTTTAAAGGCACACCCACCATACGTACTGTACCAGCGGCAAACCTTAGGAAAACCAGCTGAAACCCAAAGCACTTGGAGAAGTGAATAAGGAAGAACCTGAAAATGTACCGCAGATGAGAGAAAGGAAGAGCCTTTGGCATCTGGAAGAGTAGCAGAGACATTACCTCTGCTTTCAGCTTACCCAGGCAAAAAGCTCCAACTTGAAATAACATCATCGAGAGTAATAACTTTGTAGGCAGGATGACTTGGAGAAAAGCAGGACCAAGTTAGTTCTTTTTCAGCTGTCCCACAGTAGAGTTCATCCTGGCCTTAAATTTTAATTAGCCCAAATGCTGGTAAATGCCTTGTTACCACTGAAAAATTGCTGTTTCCTGGGAAAGCACATATAACGTTTTAAGGCAGGTCTTATTTAGGAAAAAGCCTAGAAGAATACTTAAGATTGTGGCTCCTTTCTCGGTTGTAATTTTTGCATGCATTCTGATCACATGACTGTTGTTATAAATGAAATATCCACCCTGACTTCTCTTCTCCACGTTTATTCCAAATATTTGATATCACTTCTTTGACTTTCTTGATTTTCTAGATAGTGAAAAGTGAACAAGCTAGGACTTAATCTATTTTTAAAATACTTAACATACTTTTAGTTTAATGGCCATTGCCAAGCTGTGTTTGGAAAGAATTTGGTCACTGATATTGACTAGCTGTAAATGTGGAAGACTAAATAACAGCAAAACCAAGGGGAAAAATAATTACAAACCTATCCTCTCTGTGAACAACGGAAGTCAGGGACTTCCAAGTGCTGGCAGCTGATATAGTGAATATGAGCCACAAAACAATTTCCTACTGCAATAATGAAGATGAAAAGTCAAAGCACTTTGCTTATACAGAAGATAAGTAGAGTTTTTAACAGATAACTGAGGTAGCTTTAGATTTCAGGTTTTCTTCCAGAGAACACAAAGCCAAAGATGTGCCGAGGAGGAGATAAAAGGGTTCAGCATACCTATAGAATACTGCAGGATACTGGTGTCCTCAGGGGGTATTCCCTAGGATATCCTAGATCTACTCTGAAGATGATCTGGCCAAACAAGACAATCCAGGTTCTCTATTTCCTTCCCACTTTCCAAAAGAATACACTAAGCAGATAAAAGTATTTCTAAGAGAATGGATTATGAGCCAAACTGGATATTTTTTCTGTCCCTCAAATGGAAGAACCATCCTTTTCATATTTTGCAATTGTCTTTGTTTCTCTTCTGACACATTCTTTCTGCGTTCTCCTTAGCAAATAGTAATACAGCTTGAGCAGGTGATTTCATCAGGGGAAGGAAGAGAAAAATCAACTTAATTTTGCATCAGGTAAAACAGAGCAAGTTACATCCTTCTGTAAAAGAGAAAATTATCTGGATCTCATGCTGCTTGCAAAGCTATCCCTTATTCTGAAAGCTGACTTGGTGCTTCTACTTAATGTTTGCACACTGGAAACTGAATCTGAGTAAATTTTTCAGTAAGGCTGGTAAGCCTTTGCTCCCACTGTTCAGTAGGGGAGATGGAGCTGAAGACAACAGAAAGATACTCTGATGGTGGCCTCTTGAAGAAATCTACTTTCCACAGAGGCAAAATAAAAAGCAAAAACAGTCCTGTGAGATGAGAAAAATGAAGAAACAAAACCAATGCCTTTGACAAGTAACAATAAAATAGTGGAACATAGTTAAAAATGGCAGACTCCTTCCAAATACTAGAAAGTGTGAACACTATCAAAATAATAATTTAGAAAGCAATTTAAGTTCAATGATTAGCAATGGTTTACCTACCTGCATCTGCTGCTGGTTCTCTTCTTCCATGTTCTTATTAATTCAGCAAAGTTATATATGTTTCCAGAGGGAAGAAGCCTTGCTGTTATCACCCTCTGGAGGAACTACAGAAAGAATTTGAGTCTGTGCATGTGAAGAGACAGAAGACCGTGGAAAGAAGTAAATGGGAAAAAAACATTTATTTATTGTCTCCCACAATACAACTGATTTAAACATATGGAAATATAAAACTGAAGTACATGTAAGCTTAGGAAAGTATATTCAGCCCAGTTGCTTAAAACCTTGGAAGAGTGATAGAATTTGATCCAAAAGTTACTAAATACCTCCTCCTTGGTTACAGTAAATATGTAATTAACAGCAAACTGTTCTGTTGATCTTCTCAATCACTTCATGATACCAGTGGGATAAATTTCAAATCTCTCTCATTCAGTTTGTTCTTAACATGGTTTGGAACAATTATATTAAAAATAATGGGTTGCTTTCCAAAAGCACACCATTGTTGATTTTCCACAGGAATACCCTCAGTCCTATAAAACAGGTGTTGCTGTAGCATATTGGAAATGAAAAGCAACATTTTAGAATTTGTTTAAGAGATATTAGGTATGCTACAGTGCCTCACCGAGTTCATGCAAGAGAGGTTCTTCCCAATGCTTTAATTAGCACTTAACTTCTTTTACAGCTTGTTGGCCTAAGACAGCCTGCACGAAGTAGTCACTTAATGTGTAGCTTACAGTATTATAAAACACCTCTTTACAGGAAATAAGAACATTAACTTGATAATTGCCATAACAACTCGGCCATGTTAGATTTAAAAGTAATTCATTTTGTATCTGTGAGATGCTGAGTGCTTTTCCACCTCCAGGCATTCACAGCAAAAAGGAGCGCTTGCTCAACTGCCTGGAGGTACACTTTCAGTGTGACCTGCCTGGGGATGAAAGTGGCTACAGCCATTGTGGATGGCACAGTGTCTGGAGGAGACAGGGGCATCATCACCTGGGAGAGTTCATCCTGAGAGCGTCAGTCATGTGTGCAACCCTAACAAAAATTATTCAGAAGTTTATTGGTCTGAGAGATAAGTATGTTCACCCACTCATATTACAAAATGGCTCACAATACACCCATTTTGAGTGAGAAAGTGCAGTTCAGTTGCAGACCTAGAGATGAAGGAATAGTAATGAATAATGCAACCTGCAACCATCAGAAAATACTTGTTCAACAAACCCAAAGTATTCCTTAGGAGCATGCTGACTGCTGAATCCTTTTGACAAAACCAAGACGAGAAATGCAGGGGGGATGGATGACAGGCTTGAAGATGTACAAATGAAAAGATGGCTGCCTCCCAGAGACAGGATTTCATAGCTTCCGGGTGGCTGGGGAATAACTAAAATGTAATTTGGTTCACTTCAGAATAATTGCTTTACAATTCTCTCTTCTAGGAAACTTGGAACTCAATTCCTGGCTATAATTTTGTAGTAATAACACATTTGCAATTAGTACATTTGCATTTGGAGGAGAGGGGGTTTTTGTGTTTGTGTGGGTTTTTTGGTTGTTGGGGTTTGTTTGGTTTGCTTTTTTTTTTAAAGGGATGAGGAAGGTGATGGGAAAAGAGAGAAGGAAATAAACATTCTTTCACAGAAAGGAAAATTTCCTCTTTTTAAAGCAGTTTTTCACTGCTGCTATTAAAATTCAGGTCCATTGCCATGGAGAAATCAAGTGAATAAATTAGGAAGTTTGCAATTTTTTTTTTAATGGAAGATGTACAGAAGAACTGCATGTATTAACAAACTAATATAATTAGTAAATTTTCATTCTGCTGTTTATATTTTACCCTGAACCACTCTCTCCTTACTCCTCTTGCACTTACCAGTGCCAAGAGGAATCACTACAGTCTTGCTTGCTAAGCAAGATTCTTCTTTAAAATGAGGTATCTCTGAATAGTGATCAGTCATCACTATAGAGGTTGTTTTTAAACAGTCTTAAGAGTCTGCAAGTATAGAGCAGGTTTATGAAGTGTAAAGTTACACAATAAAATACTACTGATTTTTATTGGCAAATAAGCTTAACTAGCCTTTATAAACCACAGCATGTACTACACAGCAATGTGAGCATGCACACAGCCCAGCAAACCAGTGCCAACAGGTTGATACTACATACCAGTCTTCAGCTACCTTTCTCCCTTTTAACTTCATTCAGCATAGCCTTTTTAAATGATGACCGAGATGAAGATTTACATGCTATGAAGGAGTATAGCAAATCATTATAAGATTTTCTTCAAAAGGTGGATTTTACAACCCCCTCAAGATAGTTACAAGCACATACGACGTTTCTTAATACATTAAGGGCTGTGTAATAGATTACTAAAATTTTGATTAATTTGCCTTCTGACAAAGCAATAACACCTGGCCCTACGATGCCTAGCACCCACTAGCTATAATGTTAAACAAGTTTCTCAAAAAATGATCTGTCACGCAAAGCCAATGTAGAATCCACAAGTTTCTTCTCATCTTTGCAGAATTGTTTTGAAAAGGATGACTTATGTGATTTTGAATTTCATGGGACTATAGCAAAGGCATCATAATGTCTGCATCCAAGCTACCTAGCACATGTGCCTAACAAATATCATAAACAAAAACACCACAGCCACAGGCTGCTCTGACTCATACAAATGGGTTTGCTAACTCAACCTGACAAGTCAACTGATTAGACAAATAAAGTCTCTTGGATAACACCAGTGTTGATAATAACATTTTCTGAACATGATAGCTATATTTCAAGCTGAAAGTGAATATACAATTGCGGATTGTTAGAGATTATGGAAAAGCTTGTACAACAGCAACAAGAAAAAGCAGGTATGTTACAAAAGAGTGCCTCTTTTCTTATCCTTGTTTATACTAGTGGTTTCTGGCTGGTGCACACATTAGCCAAGAGATACATCAATGCATAAGGTAAACTGCTGAGCAGGACACAAGCTGCTGAGCTCTGCTGGGCATATTAACTGTGGAGGTGGCAACACAGGCTAGCCCAGAGAGGCAATAGTGCTGCAAGTGAACCTTCCTTTCTCCATCCCTCTGACCTACCCCTTCAAATCCCTCCTGCCCCTGGGAAGCACAGTCTGCCCAAGAGACTGGGCAAGGATGAAGGACAAAGGCTGGAGATGCTCACAACAGCAGCCTGGCTGTGCACCTAGGAATGGGAAAGCCAATGGGCAGAAGTGGAGAAGCAGCAGAAAAGGAGAAAGTCATGGTCATTAGAAACTCCTATGAAAAATAAAACATAGAAAAAAAAAAAAAAGGTTGGGAACTGCTGGTTTATATCATGCACTGTGAAAAGACGTTACCAGCCCCGCATCAAAGAAGCCCTTGGAACTAAAAGGAGACAATCCAAAATCTGCAATGTTTCTGACGTCTGCTTGAAATATTTAGCTGCAACCAAAGAGAACCAGAAAGCACTCAAACTGCTCAAGGGAGAATACTAAGATGAAAGAAGATATCATTAAGATAATTTTGCATACAGGAGATCAGTACAAGACAGCTCTTCCTCTAAAAAGAACTAGCAATTTTGTGATCTTTAAAATTAATTTGGATACTCTCTTTGCTTTTACGAAAGCTTTCCAGAGAAAATTGAAATGGGAAAGGGTTCTTAGAATTAAGAATGGTTTGAGATGACGGGACAATTCTCAAATGAGGGACAATGCTCAAATGATGCTGTAGCATTTGAAGAGTGAATTAGTCTCATTATCATGCTCCTTTTTTTCACCAGCATTGAATTTTTAAGATCAGTTTTGCAAAGACTATCAGAAATGTCCATTTAGGTAATAGTATCCTGTTATTTAAAAAGATTTAATGGCAACTATAAAGTGTAAACTATTCAGGAACATGAAAAATAAAAACTGCCAGTGGATTTGATTTGATTCTAAAATTGAAAACTGTTAATGAGGTGATTTCATGAACTCCTGATTGCTCCTGTTTCAAAATGAGAACTAGCAAAATAAGCAAAATGTACTAAATTAGAGACTATTTTTTTCCCAAAGCCCAAAATTTAAAAATTGAGCCTGAATGTGTTTTGTGTTCTTCTGAGCAGTAGGAAACAGCTATCCAAGAACTGAAGGCTGCATACTAGAAACAGAGGCTGATTGCTTTTCCCAACTAGAAGATTGAGCAAAGAACTTGAGGTTCCTTCTTATGTGCAATTTCAAAATGATGCAAAATGGCAGCTCGTAGAAAATGTTTAAATATATGCAGTGCTGGGAACCCAAAGTTTTACTCATCAGTGCATCCACAATGGTACATCTTGGCCAATGGTACATCTTGGCCAAGGGAAAATTTAAACAGATGTTACCGCTCCACCTACTGAACTAAGAAGAAAGGATTGGAAGGGGTATAATTAGTCACTCTAATGAACTGGAGCAACCGAGTATCTATGTAGACCCTAAAAGAGATTTTTTTTTGTTGTTTTTGACACAGCCATCTGATCAGCACTTGTGCTCCTGCACAAGATCAGGCAGCGTCAGATACAGTAAGCCATACTAACGAACTGCAAGGCAATCAACTTGCCCTGTTAGAAGAAGCAGCAGCCTGTTTTTGAGACTCACATGAATTGTAACAGGCTCGTTTCTGCATTTACTTACAGTCATCGGCTAGCACAAAATTCACGTTTTGTATGCACAGCCTTCACTTCAGATGAATGATGCCACTCTGATGTTTTTGGTGAAGCAACTAAAATGCTCTCCCCACCAAGGAACATGAAGTGAACAAGTATTTTGCACCCCTTTAGTGCCATTTTTTTTTGGAGTATGACAAAAACTAAAGAAAAGGTTGGTCAATGTGAAGTTCACATTAAGCTAGAGTAATATTTGGGAGGTTAAAAAAAATCAATCTTGTAAAGAAATATAATCATGTAGTTACAGTTTTAGCCAATAGACCCTACTTCTTAATCTGATGGCAGTAAATGAGAGTCAAAAACTATTTCAACTAATGCTAGTCTCATATATATGCCTTGTGCATCAAAAAGTGGCTTGGAGCCAGAAATTCTGGTTATTGCAGAAACCTTTAAGAAAACAGCAGATCAGCCAAGCATTTCCTACACATTGGGACCATGTTGACAGGGGAGAAATAACTGACAGATGCCAAAGCAAAACTTCTTAATCAATAACTAGTCTTTGACACTTACGAAGAAAAGCAGAGAGGAATGTGGCAACACAGCAGAACAGAAGAGTATGGATAGCATAAATCTTTCATGCCACCCGAAAGATTCTTGCAATGAGCCTAAACTCTGTGTCTGAAAGCCAGCAAACCTACATATTGCATCTGAAGCAGTGGAGTGTTCAACAATATCACAGATATAATAGGCAAATGATAAGGCATTTAGTCCAGGGGATTACGAGAGTCCAAACACCCACACAGCACTGGCAACAGTGTAACACAAAACGTGCAGAACCCGGAACATCAGAAAAAATTATAATAAAGAACTTGTATGGAGCATAAAACAGACAAGAAATGACACTGATAATAACTGGAACTTGAACACGTGCCTAATGTTTGCGTACTGCAATTAACCAACTGAAGTGCTGGAGAGATGTTAGCTAATAAGAAAACATTTAAATCAGCGGGTAGGGAATGCAGAATCAGACTCCTTGAAAGGTAGACTCAATTGTGCACATCTTGGTCCTGTATATAATGTGTTTTGCTTTCCACTTGTCTGTGTGAAGGAATATTCTTGACAAACAGAGTCTGAAGTGCAGACTCGGATCCCAAGCCAGCAGGAAAGGCAGGCGTGGGAGGAAGGTAGCTGATAAAGAGCCAATCCTGAAACAGCCAGGAGTGGATGAAGATGGCAGTTTCCGCCAACACAGACAAACAAGAATTATATTAAAGATTTATAGCATAAACAACCCCTTTTCATCTTTGATTCTTATGGGCTCAATGAGTGAAGAAAAAGAGATATAAAAGCAAGGAAACCAAACATCTGTATTAGAGTTGTTGAACAGTGATAACAACAGCATTCAGCATGAGCTCTTCTGAACTGACGTGTTTCGTGGAGGAACTGGAGGACATGGAGAGCAGACAGGTTTTAGCTGACATGAACAGCAAATATGACTCTCTGTGACATTTCCACTACTGAAAAAGTTACAAAAACATCTACAAATTAAAGGCAACAGTATCAAGAGTCAATTGGATCGATCTTTCTTTGCCTTACAGACCCCTCCCCCAGCTAAATGAAAAGATTTTGAAATAGCACACATTGGTGGAGGAGCACGTAAACACCAACTGAACCAAACTCTGATCTCTTGAGTGAGAGAGGTAATATATGGAGTTGATTAGACTTCATTTCATTCTAATATCACTTTCTCAGTTTGTTACAAATGTAAGAATGTGGCAGCATTTTATAAGATCTGAAGAGATTCTGATTATACTGGAAAAATGAGGAAGAGCAAATACGATACATTAACAAAGAGAACTGGCAATCGGTACTTAAAATAGAAGAAATCACAGAAGAGTCCATTAAATATGACTGAGAACCAAGATAATGGGCTTAATAGTTTAAAGTGACTGAACAAAGAAGGGACATGCAAATGAAATTAATATAACACTAGAAAGAGTTGAGAAATTATGGGAAAAGTTCATATTTTCACTAAACCACACATTTAAGACAAAAGAACAGTCAGCTTATATTCAGAAGGAATGATATTTTTTGGTCCTCAGAATGATTTTCATAATTACCTAGCATCTGCAGCGAGGGTGGCACTGGACGATTATTGTTACAGGAGACTAATCACAAAGCAGTGCACGCTGCAGTGGCATTGCAGCAGCATCGTGTCCCACAGGCTCTCCAGCCTGAATGCTGAAGAATTACAAGTGACTTTCAGAGGTCATTTAGAAGATAGCAGTTAACTTGCTTTTTGCTGGAAACCAAAAGGCTTAGGTTGCTGCAATGCTTTCTGATCCAGGGTACTTTCCAATTCGAAACAGGAAACCTGCAGCAACTCATTTCTGGACACTACTTAACAGGCAGCCACCTTGAGAGTTCGACCAACGAAAAGCAACTCTGCAGGGCAGAAGCTAAAGATTTCACTGTGTTAATACAACAACTCTTCAACATTCACTTTCTTCAAGCCAGCACTCTTTAGCATATCTCTTCATTCCTCCTAACTTTGTGCTCAGCATTTTACAAGATGTCACCCACGCTTTGATATCTCTTCCCCTACCAAGTGTACCTTTCAAGTTTTATGTATGCTACTGGGCTCAGCAATAGACTTTAGATATCTATTTCAGCTTAAATATTTACAAAATTCACACAAACACTTGGGTAAGTAATGAATTTTCCCAAAAACTGTAGCTACTGAACAAATTGTTTATAGTTCAGATTAGAAAACTTTGCCTAGAAGGAACAGCTACTTTATTATTGTTGAGCAGTTATCACAATTAGAAAAAGAAGTATGAGAAATGCTAACAGTGCTGGAAAGACTCATGACAGGATAAGACAGCAAATGGGTGAGCCTGGGACAAAAATAGGAAAGCAACAAGTTCGTGATCCACAGTTTCAGAAGCTTGAGCTGAAGCAGTTGATTCAGTGATTAAAATTTTGTTTTAAGGATAAGTAAGGTCATAATCCAAAACACAGAGCAGTCCTTTCCTTTTTCCATTGTTAGACTCATCAGCTTGCTGAGTTTATAAAACATCTACTACAAGCATTTTTCTAAAAAGTCCACTTGTTTGAAAATAGATGTGAATCATTTATGTCATCCAGCTGTGTGTATGACAGGTACAATCTGCACCTCACCCTCCAACAAACAAGCAGACTACAAGCAACAGGCAGGGAAAGAGCACTCTGCTGGCCAAACACTATTAACTTGAGGAGACAGAAATAAGGTCAAGATTAAGCACTACTGAAAAAATCTACTTTTGGACTCAACAGCTACAAAGGATCAAGATAAGAAAATGTGCACCTAAATAGCAGTAAGCTTAAACCTGATAAAAATGACAGACCAGATCAAAATAAAAATCATGTCCTGTCATACAAGGAGCATCAACCAGGGAACAGCATACCAAAACTTGTAATTCATCAGTGCCAACAGCTTAAGCAGACTGGAAGCAAGTCTTCCTAAGGACTTGCTTAAAGCTCTTACGGTAGCTGTGGCACCAGTGTCGATCTGCCACAACCACAGGCTTTAAAGCAAGATGAACTCAGATAACTTCTTTTGTGTGCCAGACTGAACACCCAGCAAACCCAGGACCATTCCATGCCAGTCACCTGGGTTTTGAAATTCCAAAATCTTTATTCTGATAAACTGCATTTTACATGCTGGAAGTATGCTTTACCAGAGCCCTTGTACCTGTACCTCATCTACAAGACTCAGCAGCCTTTTATGTATTTTCACCTATGCTACAGACTGACAGGGCCAATGACCAATATTTCCATAAAGAACCTGCATTAACAACTTCGCTGCTAAATAATTGATTGCTTCAGCTGGTACACTTAGTAGGAATCTCTCACTGCTGATATTTGAGAGGGCTGGATCAGGTCCCAACAGGAGTGAGAATTTGTCCACTAATTAAGCATGGGAAGACTTACTTTAGGAGCAATACTGTTTAAATGATGTGTTAAAAGATTAAGAGTCCCTTATAAAAGGCATGAATGACCTATAATCTTACATTGCAACTTTTCTATACTTTGGAGACACTCAAGAAAAAAAGACAGAAGTACCTCCTAAGGTGATTATATTTTGTACCATGTTTGCTGCCTTAGGTTGCAGTGACTGCCAAGGGTTTTTTTTTGTCACAGATGATTACACTTAAGCAGACTTGCCTGCCAATGCAACTTGAACTATTCTTAAATTAAAGTCACCCCACCATCTAAGTCAATTTCCCACTATGACAAAAAGGTTATTTAAGCTTTCAAGTGCATTGGTTTGAAAATTAAAACATCTAAGAGTGTAATAATAATGCAGATCTGCTCATCTGAGTCTACAGAATTAAAAAACAGGCGTGTGTTTTGCCTCTGCCTTCTCAGCCTGAAGAAATATCCTCATCTGTGGGTCAAAACACAATAGCTACATGGTCTTCCAGTGACTGTCATCCTGGAAGGCTGAAATATTTGACATGTCAATAAGTTTATTTGCAGACCACAAAGTGAAAACTCTACTGTATGGACAATATTAGGTGCATAATAAACAAAGAAAACACAACCATCCTGGAGTTATTAGGCTAAAGCCTCCTAGATGCCCTCCACATGCTGTGGAAAAATAGAGGATTTTGTGAATGTTCTTTGGAGTAAGTTTGTCGGATCTTTGCAAGGAATCTTCAGTTTAAGCTTTTTCACTAGACTTGAATCTAGCAGAGCTAAACACTCATTACAGTTGGCTTGAAACAAGATTTATAATGGAATACTGTGGCCATGCAGGATGAAAATTTACCAGCCACCGGGATTTAATGACACACAGGGGAGGCCCAAGGCCTGGCTGTCCTGCAGAGTTACTAAATCATGGGTCAGGAACCTCTGTCCTGCATAAAAAGAGTCGTAGTGAAGAGCAGGGTGGAATCCAGCCTGAGCTGCTGGGAGAGACTGAGGTAGCCTTGCTTCTCTGCCCGGTTTATGTTGCTTTGTTAGCTCTTTCCTTGCCTGTTCATAGTTTTTAGTCAAAGCTTTTGGAAGACTCTCACCACGACAGACATCTGTTGTTTTTCCCGCCCATTCAGCGTAGCTTTGCTTTCTGTTCTTCCTTCTCCCGTTTGCAGGGAGCTCTGCTCCAGGACCCTTTCTCCCCCCCTTCCTCGATGTGCTTTGCGCTCACCAGTGCTTGCTGCTGAAATCTGCACCAAAGCATGGGCACTCAGAAGTGGACACAATACACTCAGGGAACAGCACCAGCTGCCACAGCTTTTCTGTAGGATTAATCTTCCATAACCTCTATTCTATTTATTTTTTTCCACACCTTCCCTTGGCCACCAGGTACCTCCTCTCTGTTTAGTCCATTTCTGCTCCCTGTATGATCAAGATTTCTAAGACATTCCTTCTAAAAATTCAGAATCAGGATCTATTGTCATATCTGACATTCTCCCTAGCTAAATGTAAAGAAAAAGAAGAAAAATCCCAGCAACTTTGAAATTTCTTCTAAAAGTATCAGTGGATGATGCATGTGTTAATGTGATGCACGTGGTAGTGTGTTAATGATGCTTTACAAAAACTAACAGAAACTACAGTTCTTACGGGTCTAAT
Organism: Phalacrocorax aristotelis; assembly: GCF_949628215.1. NCBI lineage: Eukaryota > Metazoa > Chordata > Aves > Suliformes > Phalacrocoracidae > Phalacrocorax > Phalacrocorax aristotelis. The sequence goes on along the minus strand of NC_134276.1, from coordinate 121,795,769 downwards.
GCTGAAGACACAAAAGTACCGCTGAGTCAAAACCCAAAATAAATACAAAGATTATTCACTAAATAAATCATCCTCTATTTCCAGTGGGGCTTCCTTCTTTTTAAGAGATGAACTTGTCCTTTCTCCCACTTAGATCTTGTAAAAAATTCAAAAATTCCTAGCTAACACAGGCAGTAGATTTCTTTTTTTTTTTTCAATATTTTTAAACATTTTCTGTACTCTTCACCCAACCTCATTGAAAAATGACTGAGTATTGCCGTAATGTTGTCCGATTTAATTTCCACAACCAAGACTCATCACTATCTTTCCATATACCTTTTATTTTAGAAAATATCACAATAATTTCCATGCTATTTTTCACCTCCAAAGGTATTATAATAACAGGCCCTTCTCCTGCTGTGTCTGCTAAAGTAATAATGCAGGTAGCCCAATGAAGCTGTGTCACCTGCCCAGCAGCCCAGTATTCAACATATTTCTGTATATGGTTGGGATCTCCACTGTCCTTAAGTTTTATATAATAAATAGATTAAAGTTCCTAGAGAAAAATATTAATTTTTCAAACACTTCAAAACCAAAAAGAGCTATTCTTTTCTGAGGTCTACTTCACTTCAGACGAAACAATGGAAGTAAAGCTCATAGTTTTAGGTTCCAGTCCTGCTAGGAAATACCACCAATGGTGCAAATGCATGTTCGCTGGACCTGCTGCAAGAAGTAGGTTGGGGGGAGGATGCGCTTTGATCTCTCTTTTCAAATCTTGCCTCTTTTAGATGCCTGAACAGTCATGACTAGGATAATGCCCTATGCTGATTCTGGCCAAGGCAATGAGATGAGGAACTGAGGCAAACGATGGAGAACTTCAAAGTGTAAAATCAGAGCTGCAAAGGGGGGAAAAAATAAACCAAGTACCTCATCATGTGTGAGGTACAAGCTAAAAAACAAAGGTTCTTGTATCATGTGCTAGACTCTGTCAAGACATTAAAAAAGCCCACCCCAAAGGCAGGTGAAGGACAAAAAAAAAAAAAGTCTATGTAGAATCTACGTGGATTCTTCTCAAAATGTAGTAGGTCTGGCTGATTTCCGTTGTAATAGCCTGAGTCACTTAGCACGGCTTTTGCTTGAAGTATTTTATGAGTGTTAAACTTGGCCAAAGAGAAATTTAAGCAAATGGACTCTTTAAAAAGCAATGACTACCTGGCATCCCAAATGATATTTCATTGCTACTGCACATTAGCATGGATTCACATAAGTGATATTATAAGATCATTATAAAATTATCACCATTAAAATGCGTACTTACTTGTGTAAGTCATTCAGTGACGAATGCAGCAGTGGCAACGGTCTCTTCCAGGATGGTGAGCACTCGCTGCAGAGCTAATACCAGTGTTATCATGGCAAAAGCCCCAGAGAGGTCTGATGCATCCACCCAAACGGAGCTGGTAAGGAAGGAGGCTTCAGTACAGATGGTAGGTTGCAACGTGTGCCCCAACCGCTCGCCTGGTGAGAAGGTAAGTGTCTGCACAAGGTGTGCACGGGTTGATGATCTGCTGCGCCAGGTGGCTGAGTTGCAGGAGTCAGAAGGCTGAGTAATATTAGTAATATTAATATATTAGTAATATTAGTAGAACTGAGGCAGAGATAGATAGGCAGTCTCAGAAACTTGCTCCTGTAGCAGACACTGCTGAGAAGGCGGAGGCACCTTGGGCCCTGGTGACCCACAAAAGCAGGGCTCTGCCTCAGCCCCCACCTCCTAGTATCACCAACAACAGATTTGTAGCTTTAGCGACTGCAGACACCCACGAGCAAGGTCCACACGGTGCAGCTGTACCGGCAGCACAGAGTGAATACCACAAAAAGAAGAAACGAGTGCTTGTAGTGGGTGACTCTGTTAAAAGGCACTGAGGCACCCATCTGCTGACCTGACAGGGGGTCATGAGAGGTTTGCTGTCTTCCAGGAGCTAAGATCTGAAACATCACTGAGAGGGTGCCACAACTTGTCAAAAGCACTGATTACTATCCTCTGCTACTCTTCCATGTGGGCACAAATGACGCTGCAAGCCAGAGTCTGGGCAGAACTAAGCAAGACTGTAATGCTCTGGGAAAGCAAGTGAAAAATAGTGGTGCCCAAGTTATCTTCTCCTCCATACTACCTGTTGGAGGAAAATGGGTGACTAGAAATAGGCAAATAATACAAATCAGCTCCTGGTTATGTGGCTGGTGTCCCTGCTATTCTGTGATTCTGTGATTCTGAAGTGCCTGTGTGGACTTGTAAGTACTTGTGTACTTACTCTTTACACCATAGAAGGCATTGAACTATTGCATCAATTCAGCCTCAGTATTTAAAAGAGAGTATTTCAAAATGAGTGGCACCTCCACAAAACACAGAAACATCATAACCTGTGATAGGATCTCTGGTACTTGATCATCCCAAAAGCATCAGGACAACTATCTGAAATAATGAGAAGTATAATCCCTGCAGTATTTTACCAGTATTAAGAAATAAATATTCTTACTCTTTCACTTTTGATTTCTTTGAGAAATCATGAATGAAAGAATTACCCTCAAGATAATTAGACTCACAAAAGAAAGAAAGAGAAGGGTGCTAATTGTAATTAGTTTTTGTTAGGGAAATTAAAACCATAGTAGTAATCTGCTAACAGTTTTCATTTTATGTCCAAGACCTGCTATCAATTGTTCTGAAAAGTATGTTGCGACTACTATTTCTGCAGAGATCTTTTCAAGGACTACGTCTGAAAAAGGTAGCAAAAGTGGCTGATCACCCAGCTAGCAACCTATGAAAATCAGCTATAAATCTGTGGTGGAATGCCCTATAATTATAATATTTTGTTGTCATAATCTTTCAGCCTACAGAGCTGGGTTCAGATCAGACCACACATTCATTGAATGATTGTCAGAAATAAATCAAGTGCATGACTAAAGATCAGCTGACAGCACTGTACTTCTCACAGGGATGCTGTCCTGGAACGTTCTATGAAAATTTATGAGGTATTCAAGTGCTATTTGTCCTTCAGTGCCAAATTCTCAAAATAAGTAAATCATTATCTAAGAAAGGGGATCTGGAAATCTTGAAGTGGCTGCACTGCTTCATAAGCTCAAGGAGAAATAACTAAACAAACAGCTGAGAAAGATAATTTACTTTTCCAAGAAAAGCAACCTTTTTCTCTTACGAGAAACAGAAGAAAATTACAGCATGCTTCCAGAAAAAGATCAATCACAAACTTGTACAAGAAATCATACAACATTCCTTATCTTTGTTTGGCAGTCAGTGCCGTCACCATGAGCTGTTATTACAATTCTTAATAAGATAAAATTTCACAGAACACCCCAGATCAGACTTGCTTCTATCCACAGTCCTCTATCATCAGAGTTTATTATATCTATAACTTTATTATCAAGATATATATTTGGAGGAGGAAAGTTACCAGAGGAAACACAGAAATATATAAAAAGCACATATGAAATTTATGTCTGTGCTTTGGTGTATTACAACAAGGGAAACACAGCAGGGCAGAAACAGAAACCTCTACAGAGAAACCATTCCTCTGCAGTCAGTTTCCCATCCCTGCTAACTGGTCTACAGAAGTATAATGTTTATTTTGGGGTTTCTGGCTTGTGGATCTTTTTCTCTGAACACACCTGGAATATTTTTGAGGTTTTAAATATTTTTATATTTACAGCATGAAGAAGCTTGGTCTTTTTTTATTATTGTGCTGGGAGCACATGTCTCCTCAGCAGTTGATCATAAGCCAGCAATGTGCCTTTGTGGCCAAGAAGACCAACAATATTCTGGGCTGCATTAAAAGGAGTGTGGCCAGCAGATTGAGAGAGGTTAGCCTCCCGCTCTACTCTGCCCTGGTGAGACCACATCTGGAGTCCTGTGTCCAGTTTTGGCCCCCTGAGTCCAAGAAGGATGTGGAACTGCTTGAGCAAGTCCAGCTGAGAGCTACCAAGATGATCAGGGGACTGGAGCATCTCCCTTATAAGGAAAGGCTGAGAGACTTGGGTTTGTTCAGCCTGGAGAAGAGAAGACTGAGGGGGATTTCATCAATACCTATAAATATGTAAAAGAAGGATGTCAGAATGATGGGACTTGGCTCTTTTCATCAGTGCCCAATGACAGGACAAGGGGCAATGGGCACAAGTTGGAACAGAGGAAGATCCACCTCAATATGAGAAGAAACTTCTTTCCTGTGAGGGTGCCAGAGCCGTGGCACAGGCTTCCCAGGGAGGCTGTGGAGTCTCCTTCCCTGGAGACATTCAAAACCCGCCTGTACGCGTTCCTGTGCCCCCTGCTCTGGGTGTCCCTGCTCAAGCAGTGGGGTTGGACATGATGGTGTCCAGAGGTCCCTTCCAACCCCTACCAGTCTGTGATTTACGGCACAGAAAGCACATACTGAAAGTTTCTTGGGTTTCTTACTTGAGGCCTGGGTATGAGAAAATATCCATCAGTTATTGGTGGCCAATATTTATTAACAGGCCTTTAAACACACCAGCCTGTGAACTGCTAGAATTTAAATCAGCATTGAGCCCATAGATGATCTATGGAGAGACTGAATTCTTTGTTAGCCTTCTGTTTCTCTGGTATTTTCACTGGTATGTTTTTCTTTAGCTGTGGAGAGACTGACACTCTCCTGTGCTTGCCAGGGGCATGAAAAACTTGTGAAAGCGTAAGACTGCAAATGTACCACAATATTAATCTACCTTTCCCCCTCTCTTTTCTTGTGCACAAAGGTCAGGCACAGCCCATTTACTGCATTTGTTTCTCCTTCCTCAAACAGCAGAGGATCAGCCAGCATTTGAGCAAGAAGGGTTATTAATGAGAGTACTGACCCTGATGCCAAAAGACCACACACTTACTTTCTTGTGACGGACTATTACTTGCTGCTTTACTAATTGTTTAGGTTCTCAAGTGAAGGTTCATGCGTTAAATGCTTCACTATGACAGTTCTTACTGTCTTGCTCCCTATTTCCTGTCTTTTTCTTACTCATTCTTTCAATTCCACAATTTTTTCAGCATTTCTCAGCCCTGCCAACTGTACCACTGCTGCTGCAGTAAATTGGCTTTACACCCTTTGATGAGTAAAAACAATGGGCCATTTCCCTAGGAAATTTGTGTTGGGTTGCACAAGAAGTCGGTTATTCATCCCCTGCTCCATTAAGCTCTTTGTTCACCCCAGAAAGGAGGACGTGTGGCTTCTGCCCAACACTACCCAGTCTGGCCAGAGGGGCAGGAGGAGCGAGTGAAATGGGAAGCTCAGGTAGGATCTGCAGCTCACCATGGGACACCAGGCAGCACAAGGTATGGCTGCCACTGAGATAACTTCTTCAGCTATTAACAATTCCCTCCACATAACAAACTTACCTTTCTGTAAAGAAGTGGACTTGGGAAACACAGGCGGTTATTTCTGAATCAAGATCATAGGCACCCTTTCTAAAGAAAAGAAAAAGACAATTTTTAATTTTTCCAAGTATGTTTTTATACATGTATTTTTCAAAATAGTATAACAGTTGATTTAGAAACATCACTCAAACATCCACAAATTTAAATTTGATCAAATTGAAGAGATAGTTAACTCAAAGCTTTACCCAAACTGCTCATTGGCAACTAAAGAAAAACAAACTACCTAAGACCTCCTTTCTCAGAAAATGTTCAAGAGGAGCGCTTATGTTGTTACCTCTTCTTTTTCAGTGAATAACACGAAATCTTGCAATAAATCACATGCAGTAAAATTAGGAAAGAGCTGATTATTCTCAAAAGCTTCTTGCCAGGATGTTACTCTCTTAAAAAGACAGAAGCACATCTGATGCTCCTATTCTAACATGCTCAGGTTAAATTTGCAATACTAGTGCTGTTGTGTTCGTGACAATTTGATGCTAAAGTTTGTGGAGAAGGGAACATTTTAGTCCCAGGGTTGCCATGTGGAATTTGGATGCCAAGGAAGTTGTCTGTTTTTCCTAGTTAAATCAGTTAGAAACTACATCCATACAATGCAAGAGTATGAGTAACAACTGGCAGCTTTCTTCTGAAAAACTCTGAGACTATAGGAGGCAGGATGATTTTAAAAAACCTACATTTTGAAACATTAATGTCCTGGTTTCACGTGGGATAGAGTTAATTTTCTTCACATCAGCTAGTATGGGGCTATGTTTTGGATTTGTGCTAAAACCAGTGTTGAAAATGCAGAGATGTTTTAGTTGTTGCTAAGCAGTGCTTACACTAGTCAAGGGCTTTTTCAGCTTCCCATGCAATGCCAGGGGCACAAGAGGGAGGGGGCACAGCCGGGACAGCTGACCCCAAGTGACTCAAGGGATATCCCACACCATATGGTGTCATGCTCAGCATATAAAGCTGGGGGAAGAAGGAGGAAGGGGGGGGACATTCAGAGTGATGGCGTTTGTCTTCCCAAGTAACCGTTACACGTGAAGGAGCCCTGCTTTCCTGGAGGTGGCTGAGCACCTGCCTGCCCATGGGAAGAGTGAATGAATTCCTTGTTTTGCTTTGCTTGAGTGCACAGCTTTTGCTTTCCCTCTTAAACTGTCTTTATCTCGACCCACGAGTTTTCTCACTTTTACTCTTCCGATTTTCTCCCCCATCCCACTGAGGGGGAGTGAGTGAGTGGCTGTGGTGCTTACTTGCTGACTGGGGTAAAACCACATCAATTCCTTAGAGATAAGCAGAAATAACTATTCCAGAACTTCATCTCCATTGTTAGAAACAACTGTAATCTAAACAGTGAGTTAGATTACTCATTAGCTTTTAACTACTCATGGTCATATAACCTTATTATGCCTGGTTTCTAGAACTTGTTGTTAAATGAACCAGTATTTAAAATCAACCAGAAACAATTGATTATAGGCCTATGATTTAAAAGCAAACCCTTGGACTTCATCTGTTGTCAGCATCTAATCATCTTGAAGCCTCAAGTGCATTTAGAAAACCTTCCTGAATAAATGAAATAATTTGCTTCCTCTGAAACACAAGCAGGCTTTTCATTTACTGAATTGTGCCTGTAAGGTATTCATCAGATAATACCCTGAGTTGTGCAAAATACAGTTTCAAAAACATACAGTATTTTTCTTTGTGCTATTATCATTCACAGTACTTCAGAACAAAGCAGTTATCAGAGCTCAAGTGTGTATTATTATCTGTTCAGCTTGATAGGCATATAACACATTTTCCCCCTGCTCAGCAAACTCGGTACAGCTAACACATGCACACCTCTCCCTGCCCTGAAACTGGCAGAAGCTGGGGACTAATTTCAAAGAGCCAAACTCCAATGGCCTGATCCACTCGCTACTCGCATCAAAGTATAAATGTTAAGCTTTATTTACAACTTAGCTGATATTTGCATCAGATTTGATACAATGCACTGGATACTTCAGGAGCATGAATATTTTGATCTTCAGTAGGCAGAAGAGGTAAGGGCAGTTTACCATTTCTAACATACGGAGAAAGACCATTAATGGCAAGTGGCTTCTGATAACTGGGAGCAGTCAGCCTACTGGCCACATCAGACACCAGACTGTGATTCGCTGCCTCATCGCAAAATGCTACTACTGCAAGAAAGCACACTCCGTGGATGCTGTTTTTTAACTACAGAGTCAGCAGGAATGGTAGGTACTGATATCTGCTGTAGGTAACAAAGAGCTCCATTTCCCAGGAAAATCCACATGCCCATTGTCTTTCAAAGACTTTAATATGAAGAGCTGGCTTGCAAGAATACCTGGCCACCCCATTTTGGGAACTGCTTATTTTCAGCCTGCGTCAAACTTAAAGGTACCAGGACTTCGCATTATCTACTTGGCAGTGACATGAAACAACTGAGATATCAAATGACGAAGACAACTTTTTGATTACAAACCTATTTGGTTACTAAAAAAAGGTCACATGCTGTCTTAAAATTAAGTCAATAATTAAAGACACAGCAAAAGAAAACCAGAAAACACTTTTTAGACAGCTAAGGACTCCCCATTAAGACAGCTTGTAGCTCCTTCCCCGGAGAGGAATGAGCTGTGAACGAGACATTGTCATACCAGAACATTTCAATGCTATCCATATGTTAACTTGCAAAACACAACAGCAAAAATTGTGCACATTTTTTACCAGAGTCTCCAAACCAATGAAAGTTACCACTATGGCAGTCATTTGTAGGAAAGAAGTTTTAGGAAACTGTCTGTGTGGGACCATGCAGAAAAATATAGTATGCAACAATGTGAGCTTATGTTGACTCTTTTCTCACAAGCAGACGGCATTGATTTGAGTTTTCTTTCAACTATTGGATATCGAGGATAAATAGCCTTGTCCAGATAACTAACCTTCAATGGTTATTCTTTCCCTGGCTTAAGCACAATAGAGGGACTGGAAATTCAGGTGCCAGCCACACCTCAGTAATAAATGCTGCACATCAATTAATGCTTAAATCATGTTTTAATTACAGTTCTGCATATTTTAAGAAAATGAGTGAGTATCCCTTGCAAGCTTCTTCCCTCATTAGCTTCAAAGCAAAAGGTCATATACACTCACCTGTGTTACTTTTATTCTTGATCCTCTAACTGCATTGCTGTAGGTCAGCTTTCCATAGCACTAACTGTGCTACACAAGGGACTTGGAGAATTCAGAGCAAAAAGTGCTCTCTAGTGCTCTTTTGATTTCTCAGTTTGACTATCTATCTGAGAGAGCATGAGAGGCCCAGACTTAACTCTTACACGCGTGGTATTTAAAGGAAAAAGCAGTTTTTCAGGACATCAGTAAGACAGTGATTCTTTCTGCTAGATTTTCACCTCACTTCTTCTGCCAGAGGGTCCCAACATGCACTGATAAACCTAAAGGACAAGGCAAGTAATGAAATATCAATTTCGGAGAGAGGGCAATGCAGCAGTCAGAGAGGACTCTGTTACTTTGCACAATTTAGGCATGGTATAAGAAATGCCCTAAAACTAAACAAAAATGGAAGGAGAATTGTAGGAAGGGTATTTAGCTGGGAAATGAATCTGACTTGCAAACTGTGAGTAATCTCCTGCTTTTATAGAATTATCAAAAACTGCTGCATATTTTCCTTAAAGCAGGTTCTACTGAGTTTTTTTTTAATTAGTGAATTAAGAGCTAATACTGTTCTTTGGAACTCTGGCTGCTTCCTGACATGTGGTGGTGCTACTGCTTAAAGCAAATCAGATAGGCTTCTCTAAAGATCAATTTCACGCTTTATTTCTCTAAGAAATGCACAGTCATCTTAGAAACAATAAAAAGCAAACCCCCCAATGCTCATAATATTTTTTTTCTTCTCATAATGTACAAATGTCCTTTATTGTTCTAGGCATATTTTTCCTTTTATAATAAATGAGTCTATATGTACAGTATTCCATTAGTTTAAAGCAAATTCCCTGTAACCATGCAGTTCAGCACTTATATAACTATCTTACTTGGGGTCATGCCACATCCATTGTCCAAAAAGCATAGTAGAAATTTTCCTTTTAGCTCCACCTGCTGGAAAAAAAATGAACGTGTTTGGAAATTAATAGTCTTGGTTATAAGTTTTCCTTCACCCCCACATAAGAGAGCTGATAAAATATTCTGATATGCTATTCTAACTGCAGGTTTTTGCCATTTACTGCAGTTGTGTTCTACATATGGACACACTTCATTTTGTTCCAAGCTGTGCAGAAAGGAAACTTGTCATGGCATCTCTTTCAAAACCTGATGAGAGCTATGCAAATGCTGGCCTTCATTCAAGGCTGCATCTGATGCTCCTGGCAGCAAGAAAAGCAAATAACACACATGGAGGAAGAAGGGAGGAGCACAAGTGGTAGCTAGCTTCTGAGACATCACAGCATTATAAAACGATTTATTTTAGAAGTCTCCTGTGTAATAATAGATATGGTTGGATCTTTATTGTTGGATGCAGGTACTGTTAGGGGAATTAGGCCAGCTCAAGTCCAGCTCCTAGCAAGATCAACTGCCAGAATAAATTTGAGAAGGCTCAGCATGGGGCAGCAGATATTCCTCTTCTATCAATGACCGAGAATGGAAAGGTCAGTTGAAAACAGCTCACCTGGAAAAACAAAAACCCTTTTCTGCAAGGAAGCTGAACTGCCAGTACATTAACACGCTTACTGATGTCAGTAATGCCAAGAAATAGGCTTTTGCATCCAAATACAAAACACAGATTTGCATGCCTTCTATTTGAAGCATAAAGACAGGTTGGGGGGGGGGGGGGGGGGGGCAGGGGGAAGAAGGAAAAAAAAAACTTCCAAAAAGGCAAGATCCATTTGACTGTGGGATAATTTTCAAAGGGAAATGAAAATGTCATCACCTGACATTTCCAAAGCTGAGCTTCCGACTTCCGAGACAGTGTGCAGGCAGGAGTGTAAATAGAAGAACTGGTCACAGACCGGTACACTCCCTGGGGCAATTAGCGTCACTTCCCCTATCAAGGGGCTCACTGTGCTTACCAGTGAATACGTCAAGACTGGTTGTTCATGAGTCTTTGAAAATAAACGCTACAAAGCCACTGACAGAGCCTTTACGTTGAAAAATGAATCCTTCTAAGTAATACAGTCTCAAAAAAGAAAGTTTAATTGAACAGCCTTTTGAAGAGAGGACTCTACGCTGCCTTGTGACATTCCCAGAGAAGAGATGCAGAACATATGCAGCCAAAACCTGTCTCAAGCCAGCTTTTGGGCTGCTTTAATCTAGTTTTTCTCTCCCCTCCTTTCCTGTTGCACTGCCAGACTCATGCCACAGGGGCAGAAGCTCTCCCCTTCCTGCAAATGCATGGGCACCATGCCATAGAGGCCCACTCTGAGGAATCTGGAAACACCAATCCAATGCTGAGATGCCCCAAGCCAGAAGGATGCCAGGAACATGCCCTTTCCTCACTGCAGCCCCCAGAGTGCCTGAGGACCGCCTCAGGCTGCTTGGAGGAGCTGTTATCTAGTGCTGCAACAGATAAACACACTGGTATATGACCTCAAAGGTCTTAAAACTCTCAGCAATCCACAGAACTACTTTAAAATTTTTATTTAGAAATCCCTTTCTGACTTATGAAAAGCATCACCTCTGAGGAGTTGTGTAGACAGCAATACTGAAAAAAACATGTTAGCAAGGGGAGTCAGAGCTGAAGGCCTTTCCCACACGCAATCACAACAACCTTCCCCTCCCCTTCTCTCCCTCCTCCTGACATGCAAACAGTGGGGAAAAGAATGTTATTTCTTCCTTTGTAGCCCAATACTGATGACCGGGTCTCTCCCCTTTGAGGAAAAGGGAGGCAGCAGCAGAGACAGGTTGGGCTTCCCTCCAAGCGTGCCATCCTGGACCTGCCCTCAGTAAACTGATGGCACCGCTTATAGAAGTGGGGACTGGCCAAGCTTTGCCCAAGGGCAATGGCAGGAGGAAGCAGACTGAGCCTCAGCATGCACAGGACTATCTGGCACATCAAACCACCCGGGGAGGTGGTGCTGGCCCTATGGCACGGCACTGCCAACACCTGGTGGCTGCGGTCAGGGGCCAGCGTTGCCAGCCCACCCTGTGGCTGACTCTTGCAGTGGGGAAGGGATTCCTGAATAAAGGTCTTGGTTAAAAGAAGAAAAGTAAAAAGACAGAACAAAATAAAAAGGCAAAGTGCTTCAGTTTTCACTTTAGGAAGTTGTCTGCAGGAACAGAATAAATCCACTCTATGGAAGAGATGTAATTTAGATTTCAAAGACATTTGTACCCCTCTGTGGCAAGCTCAGCAATACTGACCACCCCACAGCAAATGTGAGTGACCAAGAGCAGTGAGACCTGTGTGTCCTTCACAAGCTTTATAGAATTAGTTGTCTTTCAGGCAATAGTTTGCTAGTCTTTCTTCTTTTTTTTTTTTTTTTAACTCTGGGTAGCAAGGTCTTAATGCAATATCTGTTTACTAAAATTCTCCAAGAGGCAAGATGTTCCTTGGCTTTTATCCAAACCATTTAGTTCACATACATATTGGAAAAAGCTGTCATGTCAGCAGCTAAGGTTGATATCAAGAGAGACAATAAGAGGATTAAGAGGTGGAAAGTTTTAGAAGGCAAGCTACTGAATATTTCAGAAGAAATGAAGCTGAGAGTGCTACTGATACAAGGGGAAGGTCAGAAAGCTTAAATGCCTCAGGGACAGTTAAGCAATAATAAAATAGCCATTAGGCATTCTAGATGTTTATATGCAGCTTTTAGGATCCTGGTATTTCAATCTGATTTTCATACCAAGGTGAGTGCTTTACTGAATATGTGTCAGTAACATACAGCACTTGCCAAGGCAATTTGCTGGGACACATCTACAGCATCCCAGGAATGATCTGACATTTGAGAGTGCCTCCAAGGGCTGATACTTTGTTGTTTTATTGCTCAGTTTTATTAACACCTGAATGCTACTGATGTGGACGGAGTTCTGCATCTCCAACTGTGAGGGTCTGGTGAGATCCAAACTGGTGAGAGATTTCACAAAGACCGACTCCTTGTCACAGTTATCCCTTACCTGATCCCGTAATGACATGGTTGAACAGATCTCTGTTATAACTCACCACCATCAAGACCATGTAGTCTGGGGTAAAAAGCAAACAGTAGAAGAATTTTACAAGACATTAGAAATATTTGGCAGCAAAGGGACCAGGCAGAGGTAAGCCCAGGCGTTTTCTGTAGCCTTGTCAATGACAAGAGGCAAGGCACAGCAGGAACCTCTCTGTAATTGCTTCATTCTACACTACGATAATCTCACCTATAAACTTCAAGATACAGCCTGCCAATGGGAAACTCAAAGAACATCAGTTTTTTGCAAAGTAGAGAGGGACTTAAGTATTACATGACCTTACATTACCCTTTAACTCACAAGGTACATCTGAAGTGACCCTTCCTTCCCTCCCCTGTCTCTAGCCTACCAGGAAGGCATTAAGAAACTTGAACAACATATTTTAATCTTTTTATCTTTGAGCTTATGGAGCACACTAATGAATTAACACCTTGTCAATATACTGTTTCTGTTATACCATGTTTTTGTGGCACGTTTTACTTAATGACTTTCTGGAAATACACAGACATAAGAAATTTCTCTCCCACCTCCTGTTTAATTACAGATATTCTACTGTGAAAGTTGAAAAATGCTCACCATTTCCTTTTATCCTGACATGCTATTTCAGTCTGGCATCCAGGAACCTTGCACTTTAAAAATACTTGAATTATAAAGAGTAATTTTCTAGCCCTTATGGCCTTACAAAAAATTGTTTTTCTTGGAAAAGGTAACAGCTTTTGATTAAAAAGAAAATTTCTAGAATTAAATTGGGAACAAGTTTTTGTTCATTTTTTACTTACATTAAAAATTATTACATTTAAAAATTACTATTTCCCCATGTACTACTTCTGAGCTATTATGTTTTCACATTATGAAGTAATTTTTGCTAGCAACTTGCCCACTGTGTGGTTTCTTTTTTATTCTTGGTGGTTATTTTGAAGTATTCATCCCATTAAATAACAAAATGGAAGACAATAAATCTGCATGCACAATAAAGGAATTTTAGAGGTGTATACTATTTGGTCATTAGAGATGGTAAATACACAGTCAACCACAACTCATTCTTTGAGGAACTGCGCTAAAAGGACAAGTTAAGTTAATATTAACTAGCAACTGAAAACTGGGTCTTCAGTACACTAGCTGAAATGACTGGTGGGAATTTTTTTGTGAATCAATTAATTGCAACAGATTAAAGATAATATGTCATTTTTTTTCCCAAAGTAACACACCAGTTTCACCCCAAGTTTTTGCACTTAGAAGTGTGAAGTGTTATCTAGACTAGATAACATGGTACATTGTTAACATGAGAAAGAAACCATAATTACTTACAATAAACAGGAACATGGAAATCAAGACACAAGTCTCAGAGATGTCAACCTATGTCTCCATTGTGCCAACACAGGTTTAGATAGCTTACCGGATTTAGTGCTGATAAAGTAAGGTATTTCTTTCAAGCAATCGGACAAGTCATCATAACATTGCAGCAGTTCCTTTTCCAAGGTCTGTTTTTCTATGAAATACAGTGAATGTCTCCAGTATTTTCTCGAGATGGAGTAGCCCCAGTCATCAACAATAGCAAAGAAAATGCAATCATGTAGGTTTGGCTCAATAAAATACTGTTTCCCATTAGCAAACAATGAAAAAAAAAACAAAACCCAAACCCCAAAACATTTGAATTGCATTACTTCATTCAGTCGAAGTGTCATTTGCCATTTTCTGTACCACTTTTGTAGAGCATGGCTGATTTTGTTGAAGCTTTTATCAACTAGCTGACAGAGAATACCTTCCTCACTCAGTCACTGATGATTCCACAAAAATGAAAAATATTTCATCCTTAAAAACATAATATTTGCTGGGCATTATCAAACATCTCTGCAGTCACTCTAAAAAGGAAGTAATGAGTAGAGCTAAAATAAGTAAATCTGAATGTTTTAAAGAATTAGAAGTAATCAGCAGTAATAAATAAGCAGTGCTAATGATCAGGAGCAGTACCCTCAGTTTCAGGCATAGAGAGTCAGGTAAAAGCAGCTTTGTCTGGTGATTCAAATACATGATTGTGAAGGGTTCTGTTAAGGATTTCTAAACAGCAAAGTGCTGACCAAGACATCTAACCCTCTTTCTCAAATATGTTTTAATCTTTTTTCGAGATTGTATTCTGTACATTCATTTACAACATTTTAAGTGGTGATGCAATTACCAGGGCTGTTCTCTACTGAGTTACAAGGCAAATATATAATTTTTAATCTAGTAGAAAAAAAAAATACCCTTTTGTGTTAGTGTGACAGAAATACCTATGAAGAGCTGGAGCTAATCAGACATGTATTTTTGTAATTAGAGAGATCAAACCTGGTTTCATACCTGTGAAGCTCCATTCCTAGTGCATCTATCCCTGTTTTACCACTATAAGGAGATTTAAAACCAGGCCTTATCTTCCAAGTGCACAGAAGGATCAGTTCATCCCACATTCAACAACAGCAGGTGTCAGGAGGATCGAAGCCAGATTAACAGACGGACTTCACAGAACAAGGATTTAACTTGACTGTGTTAAATACACCTGTGGCATAAGTCACACCAATAGCAGTTGATTCCCACTGCAGTCTGTGACAGCACTGAAAATACTCCTCATATTGCTCTAGTAGTAGAATTTTTCATATTTCGCACTGGGACACTAATTTTCCCAGTTTTATGACAAGACTAGAAGAACACAGGCTATGGTTTGATGCTCAGTCCTATACATCAAAGTCAATTCTTTTGGCTGTATGTTATTCAGCTTGTAAAAAGAAGTAATAAAAATTGACTTTACAACAAGCTAAAACATTTGTTTGTTTATAGATGTTAGAAATTGCTGCTTTACGTAAGTAAAAAGGGGGTGACAGCACAAGAGTCTCCCAACAGCTTTATTGTTTTAGCTGAGAAATGGCATCCACGTGCCCTCCCTCCAAGGGCTCATGTTAGAGGGAGCAGAATCATCAGGTCCTGCCCTGGATAGATCAGCCTGACTTCATAGACACTGCCCATAACTGTGCAGGGTCAGCAATATATAATAATTTCCAGAAGACAAGGGACTGAAGGAATTCTGCATTTAAAATTGCTTCGAGTTGCACTTACCACAGTTCCTACATCACTGCTGGCAGAAAGGCAACGAAAACATACAGAAGATTCTGGATGTGGCCTTATACTGCATCAAGAGGAACACAGTGTGGTTTTTTTTTCTCTGCAACCACAGTTGCTCTATAGTGGATCAGGAGTGATGGATTAGAACAGCTCCAAGAGCTGTCAGCTAGTATCTACACCGCAGCAAGATCAGACAGCAGCAACCTGTCTGGAATGCCGTGACAATTTCTGGCTGCCACCATGAGAATGGCAGGTCATGCTACCATAAGAGATTTTAAAGTAGAAACCTGAAGTTAAAAAAAAAAAAAAAAAAAAAAGAGCACTGAGACTGCATAATCTTCTACAGAATAGGAAGTAGCATTCAGAAGATACAGCACTGACAGACTCCTGGAGACTCTTCACATTGCTCCAGCTTCTTCTGCAGTCTGATGCCACCATATTTTCTCATTACACTGGGGCAGCTGCATTCAGGTGAATGGAGAACAAGGCCAGTGTCAGAGTTATCAGTGGGGCTGACTGAGCTGGCTTCTCAGTTACACCCTTGGACCCATACTTGAGCACAATGATTTAAAAAAGAAAAAAAACAAATCTAGACAATCCAGGTTCTTGTAGCTCCTCTAACTTCACTCTGCATTGAAGACACCCATTATCCCATGAAAACAGGATGGACACTCAATAGGTACAACATCAGACATAATATAAAGCACAATGAAGTTGATGAAAATGAAAAAAAAAACCACTGTACACACCATAGTAAATGCTCTGTGAAGGATGGTAGAAGTTTATTTATTTCAGTCTCAGCAACAAGAGATGTATTTCTTAGACATTACAGTCATGTATGAAGGTCATGACTTTGCAAACAAGATGACTATTCAAAGCAATGCTTGTCTAACTTTCTAGGCCATTTACCTGAACGTTGGCATCCTTTCTTAAACCCTGTACTGGTAAAAAGGAAGGAAACCACAGTCACTGGTTGTGCTGGTCACTCGCCACATGTTAAGAAAAGGACTACGAGATTTGAGCCTGTGGGTGGTGATTGTAGGGGACTTGAGGAGAATGGCTGGAGGCATGGAAGGAACAAACCTGCTGACTACTATCTACATGCCAGAAACCCAGCCAGAGGGAGGCAAACCAGGGTGGTGATTTTGCCCAAGACATGGCCAAGCTGCCCAAATATCAGGATGCAGGTGTCCACCCTGGTAGCATGCCAGTGCGGGTGCTCCCACTGCACCCAAACAGCAACAGAACTCTCACAGTACATGGCAAGGTGCCCTGACCACCAAAGGGAAATGGATGCCACGAGATTCTCTCAGACCCTGGCCCCAAGTCACTCACAAATTGAGAAGCTAAAACAGGTGGCTCCTGTCCCTGTTCCCAGCTGTTCCTCTTGCCCTGCAGGAGCTTCCCTGGAGAAACTCCCACTGCAGACAACAGCCCTGGGGTGCTGAGGGTGAGCTGAGGGCCACTTCCAGCCCCTGCTCCTGGAACTGGCAAACAGGAGTACATGTCATTGAAAGGTGGGAGTTTTACACAGTGCAATTCCAGGAAAACATGGTGAGTGAAAGCATTCATGCTGTCTCCTCCCATGAAGAGAGAGTTACTCATGCCCTTAGGAGTCATAAAAGTGAAGAGAACAAAAGTGCTCGAGCGCAAGAGCAGCAGGATGGGACAGGTGGTGTTGTTTGGCATGGGCAAACGTGGGCCTATCAAGAGCTGTAGCTGGTTGGAATAAAAAAAACTGACCTAAAGCATACCTCCAAGGCAGAAGGTGTAAAATGCACCATCCTGCTGTGCTAAATACTTCACTGTATGCCAATAAGCTTACTTCAAAACACAGTAGACATTTGAAGTAGTCGTCAATAAAAGACCTGTTAACTTGCTCACCTTAGACCTCCGTGTAGGTCTTAGCTCAATTCCACTGCATGCAGATTTACACAAATTGCCTTTACACCATCACCTTGGAAAAGAAGGGGATAACGAACTTCTATAAGGGGGAAAATAAAGGCAGGTTAGTCAACAGAATACACTTAACCACCCTAGGGTGCTGGTGGCGACTTTGGAGAGGCATCCTGTCCTGCACTGCTTTCAGCGGCTGGAACCAAAGTGCTGCCCCTAGGTCATGTGTGAATACACACCCTCAGTGCCAGGCTGATGGCAGGTGACTTCCAAGACTTGCACTACTTGGAGGCAGTGAGGCAGAATATAGAAATTAGTAACTGGAATCAATGACTGACCCAAACCATTGAAAATCCCCCAGTACTTTCCCAAAACTCCTGCCAAGGATCATCTTTTCTACTGAACTGCACTCACTGAACCCACATTGTGACCAGTCCCAACTTTAGCCTTCCTACCTTTCCACCAGGCAAGAAACAGCATGCAGAAATATGCGGCCAGGCTCCCACTATGATACAAATGTAACAGAAGAAATTTTGCTCAAATAATTGTCAGGTGCAGGGTTCAACACAGCACATACTTCAGCTATGGATTTTAAAACCGGTTACAAAACCAAGGTATTGAGAATCTATCAGGAAATCTTAAACACTAAGCTACTGCCTCTGACCTCAAGTCCTTAGCCACAACGTTCTGGTCGTACAGAAGGTATGCTGGTGGAAACAGCAATGGTCGCTGTTTTCTTAGCCCCCTCCCTAGACCTCTGCAGCTGGCCACAGCCAGGCATGGGACGCCAGGCTTCCAGTTTAACCCAGTACAACATGTCTTATGCTGTGCTCCTAAGGCATAACTGCTGGAAGAGGTGTGCTTCACTTGGGTGGCTTAAGTCTGCCTTTGCACTGCCTCCTTGCTCAGTTTAACTAGACTAAATCAGGCAGAGAATACCGAACATAACAAGACAAGGTAAAAGAAGCTCATGGACTCTTTATGCTGCTAATACACATCCTGTTTTGAGTCCTTATTGAATTCAACATAGCAGATTGTCCCCCTTGTACAGACTTTTGTGCATGTGCATGTTTTCTCTGTTTTGAGAGAGGTTTTCCACACCCCGCATATGTTTTATGTTCCTTTAAATATTACCTTGCACCTTCTCATCTCTACTCCAGAAAGATACCACAGTCACACACAAAGGCATTTTCAGACACACAAAAAAAAAGTTCAACACTGGTGTAGGCACATCTACTTAAGTCAAAGATGTCTTAGAGATGAACAAACAGAACTGGTAAATGTTAGAGAAGCTGAAACAAATGAGGAATTTGATATTAAATACACCAAAAGAAGATGACATTTTTCAACAGTTACATAGTGGTTTGCAAAGTCTGCGAGATTAGCGTTATACTTAGATGGCAAAATTGGACCAAAAGAATCAAGCTTCCTGCTGTGAGACATACGTGCAGGTGTGAAGCGGATGCCAAGGAAGAAAAAAAGTGGATTTCCAGCTCAAATTGTGCAACTTCGTTTTTCTTTTTGTTCCCTAACCCAGGCTACGTATATGATTTTCTACCTGTTTGCTCCTTCCCAATAACTTTATATATTAGCTGATTTCAGTGAACTTGAAGCAACAAGCAATCTCAAGGATATTCAGCTCCCCTACATCTCAGATATTTTACAAACTAGCTGTTTTATAACTACTTCACCAGTGAAAAATACATTGTCAAATTATTCAAGAAGACAGAGGCTTCACTGTATAGCCAGTGGTCATCATCTTTCCCAGGATGTTTTTAAGATGAGCCCAACCTCTTTTTTTCCTTTTCTCCCTAAAACTGTTTCAGCCATAATCAACCACAGTTTTGGGTTTTCCTGAAAGGGAAAAAAAAGAATTGATGCTAGTAGGGGAAGAACATAGATCTTTCCCCTGAAATGGTGATTTATTCTCTAAGATTATGAAATGCAGAAGAATGTTCTGATCTTTCCCTAACTTAGAGTTCTGCTGTTTGAAGCCTACTTTACACCTTATTGATAAGGCCGGTACAATTGAAGATTGCCTGAAATGTCCCTTCAAATAATCCTACTTTCACTTGCCTGTAACTCAGTTAAACTTTTATCATTTGGTCTGATTTTTTTTTTTACATGTCAGGTGTCTGCCTCAGGCTGAATTTTTTTTGAAGCATTTCAGCCAATATCTCAGCTATTTCTGCAAATGAGACAAGGATGTGCGGGGGGAAGTTTAACTTGCACTGAGTATTCTGATGACAACTCCTTTGAATAAGCTTTCCGTGCTTTAAAGTAGGGAATAGAAATTTGACAGGAGAGGGAGGGCATCATATGAAAATGATACAATGATTCACTCTTCCATATGAAAATTTGAGCCATTGGGCCAAGTTATAAATCTTCCAGAAAATTTCAGCCTGCATATCTGTTAGTGATTAACAGCTGAAATTCTACATTCAATGAACATATTCATGCTTTTCTTGGGTTTTTAGTGATATCCAGATTGCCTATATAATGCCCTCAAAGAACAGCTAAGAACACATCTGTCTCCTAAAAGTTTTTGTATGTGAGCCAGCTGGGCATATGCAGCTCCCAGGCTAAATATACATTACAGGGCTTCAGTAAGAACACTGGCTATTCTGAGTAGAGGTGAGACTGGGCAATAGCAGGACTGGGGTAGGAGGCAGGGAGGGGGTGAAGTGACAGCTACACACCCATGTGGATATAGGAAGCAGGACACGAGAGGAGGAAAGGGAAATTGCTCTGGGAAGCCATGCTCCTTGTAAGAGACTTATAAATTCTTCACATTAAAGAAGTTGGGTTTTATGGACATAGCATCGCTTTATGCGAAATTGCAGAGCATGCAACAAAAGGGAAGGCAAACCTTGGGGGAAGAAGGCAGAGTTGGGCAGGCTAGACAAGAAAGAGCAGGGCCAGGACCAAGACCAAAATCAGACAAAGAAGTGAGGGTGGCAGGATAGGGGATGAAACAAAGAAAATCAGGATGAGTGTTCAGGTGTCATGGATCTATAGGCCCAAAAGGACGTGCTGTCTAAAATTTACCTGCTTCCCAGGTTTTATATTGTCACCTAAGTTGGCTGATCACTGTCTCACTCTATAGCAGAATAAGCCATGCAGTCTCCTGAACTCATAGCCTAAGTGCAGGCATTGCAAGATCCCCACTGTGTTTTGTGACCCCACTAGAAGACTTTTTGTGCCTCTCTGTGAGGACTTTCCCTATGACAAAGTCAAGGCTTCAACAGTTAAGGGCAAGTCATATTATCCAGCATGTGACAGGTTTTATTTGGAAATTGCAGGAGCAAGGATGAGTTCTTAGGTTCTGGGAGCCCAGTCTTAGGATACTCATGGTCAGTTGGGATCTGTGGCCTCTGTTTTATAATTTTTTCAACTCCTGTTCCTAAGAAAAACTTTCTCATCTCATTCTCTTGCTTCCTAAGTTGAGATAGGAGGAGTAGGTGCCTTGGGTCTGTGTTGCCAGTCCAGCCTAACTCCCTGTGATCTGCTCCCAGGTAGCAGTGAAGTCTTACCGGCTGCTATAATCTCTTTTGGCCTAGGCCATATCACTAGCACTTTTCTTTATGAGCAGACTGCACATTAACGACAAGATAATAGCAATAAATATAAAATGACATGCCAACATGTACTTCCATACATTATACTAGCTGGGAGGAAAAACCTGTGGGAGGGAAACTGCAATAGAAAGGCAGGTCCATGTAAGCGGAAAGTGTGGAAGAGGCTGGAGAAGATGGCCCAGAAAAATTTGTGAGATAAAAGGATAACTTGCTTTCCTGGAACATGCTTTCCTGGAATTTATTTCTGGGGTATCTACGGTTCTTGAGAGCTTGTCTGTCACAGCCATATGTGTTACCCATTGGCAAATGCCCCAGGCCTTACACCTTTTATGCTAGCGCACAAAAATACTGGCATCTAACATTTAATTTAGTAGCTCAGAGATGGGGGAAACTGATTGTAAGTTTGGATAATTAATATCTGTTGTTAACATGGCACCAGAGTGCAGAGCACCTGCTTCCATGCATGACTTCCTAGGTGGGGTTGATTGATTCTTTCTTTTTTTTTTTTTTTAGAACAATGTTAAAATAATATTAAAGTTGTGAAGCAACCTACTGCAAGGTTAAGGATTCCACTGTTAGACCTGCTGTTCAGTAGTCTCCCCTCCCGCCCACTGAAGTGTAATGACAAAAACTATAAGGCTCTGTAATTACACAACCAAATGCTCTTTTACTTCCCAAAAATCCTTTGCTCCATCCACTGTCTAGACTGGATGGTTCTCACCGTGAAAGTAAGTGTGAAGTTCAACTGCCCATCAGCATGGAGTCTGGTCCCTGACCTGTAACATCAGCAAGGTCTAATTCACTGACGTAAAGACCTCTGAGTACACGCAAGCCTGTGCTGGTGAACTGCAGATCAACTCACCTTAATGTGTGATAAAGCGCAGCTTTTCTGTGGTCCGTTGTCATCAGAGTAGGTGAGCTTAAGAAGATAAACTGGTCTGCAGTAAGACAACTGTTACTGACAGTAAGCTCTATATAAAAAGGCAACATCTAACTGAAGAGGTGGGAAAGGTGACACAGTATGAACTCATAGAGTCACACACTACAGAGTCCTGACACCTGCAGAAGACAGTGAGAGACCCTGTCACCTATGCCTGGTTCAGGGCAGGAACCCAACTCCCTCCCTCCTTCCATGCCTTAGTGCTATCTTGGTCATTTTTATCATAGGGATGCTTTCTGCAACCCAAGCATTATACAGCTAAAATATACTGTATACTTAGGCACTGGTCTCAGAGCAGGTGCATTCAAACACTGTTTCCCACCATTCATATTTGCATCAGACTATAAACTGTTCATGCCCATTACCACAATGAGGGGAAAACAATCATGCAGAAGACTGACTTGCAGACACTTGCCTCTTCAGCACACTCAGAACAAGCCCAATGTGCTATTTTGCATTATAAACCTTATGGGGAAGTTAATATATCCACACAATAATGAGCCATTAGGGCTCATTAGAAGCTCAGCTTGCAAAGTCCAAAGTGTACAACCAAAGGTATATAGGACAAATCTGAACTAAGCACTGTACCCTGCCCTCTGCCTGCACGAACAATTTACAGGTATCTGGTAAATGATTTATAAACCTTAAGATAATAAAGTATAAAACCATATGATTGCCTCTGCTTTACAAAGGAAACACTTTCCGGACAATTTGCCCTGTCTCTGAAAATGTTTCAAATTTTGGTGTCTGCTCTGCTGTTTACAGGTAAGTGCCTGGCACCCTGTCTCATGTCGTTCCCTTCTGGCTTGTTAAATAGTGAGCTGGCAAAAAACCCCATGTTACCACTGGAACAGCACTGACGGAAGAGAATTAACTGGAAATCAGTGCAGCAGGGACATATGGGAGAGTGGGTGAGCACAAGACTGCATAGCAAATTCTGTGAAATACAGTCTCAGTTCTGCTCCCTGTGACTACTTTCGAACCTCTTACTGCTCAACCCCTCAAGTATGAGGAGCAAGGGTGCATTCCTGACCAAAAGGGGTTCTCACAGCCTGATTTTCTGAACTGTTAAAATTGCAGAAAGAGCTTAATGCTGTCATTTTGGAATCTTCCCTAAACATTATTTGGATCTCAACATTTACGTTTTGTAAGAAACAATTTTGCATGCATTTATAAGGACCTAAAATGATCTATTTCACAATTGATTTCTGAGATGTCAGATTTGAAAAGCTTAAGGAGACTAATTTTTAAGGCTCTCAGGCTGTCTGATCATCAAATCTTCACCGCACCCTACAACCAGGACATGTAAAAATCAAGACACACCCTGTAAAACTTGGACCAAAGTGAAAATGGATGGGGCAGGGCTGGAGCATCAGCAGGATGAAAGAATGCTCTTCCCAAAGGAGCACAGACTGGTACAGTCAATGGTCAGTGATGCACACACTGTGAGATTAATTTATTCCTCACTAAATTAGAACAAACCAGTCAGGTAGTGTCTGTTGACTTCTCAGGTGATTGCTTGCATCATAGAAAGATGCATCATCCACATGTGTGCATTAAAAACATTTCTTAGATCTGAGTGCTCTAACACTCATGCAGTAAATACATGATGTGAAGAGCTAAGGCAAAATGAAAAAGACAATTAGCCACTGCTTAATCATGAATTAATAAAGAAAGGTGCTTTGTGAATTGGGACCACAGTCAGGTGTACTCACTGTTATGGGCCAAATTCTCTTCCTTGTTTTATGACCATAAGCTTTAGCTGCAGTGAGGCTTCACAGGGAGGAAGAAGATAGAAAGGGCCTTTCTCTCTTCTGCAAGTTAGAGCTCACCTAGAAACTTTTCTTTCCCCTGATTTGCACTTCCTGATCTGCTCTGCACCTGACCTTGGACTATTCCTGGGTACTTGTCTGTCTTCCTGAACCTCACCTACTTTCCATTGAAGGCCATCATGACAGAAGCAGTGTCACCTGAAGCCAAGCTGCAAGCACAGCAGTCTGCTGCCCCTCCTTTACCTTTGCTTTCATCTCCCTATGTCTCTGTCTTTTCCTAACAGCCTGTTTGCCCTCTTTCCCAGGTTCCTTTCTTCAAAAGGCAGGAACAACTATATATTACTGATTTTTAATGAGCTCTTAAAAGTTTAATTGATCACAAACAGTTCAGTTTTTCATTAATTAATTTCATTAATTGTGAATCCTTTCAGCAGTGATTAAGGTGATGGTGAATTAAAACAGAGGCTGTAAGACTCACTAACGAGAACCTGACTCTTCATCACATCCTCAACTCAGCTGCTATAAATCACTCCCCATAATAAACCATCTTCACATCTCTGGAAATAGGCTTTTTAGGCTGTTTGCTGGACCTTTTCTTTAGCCTCTGCAGAGTGCAGTAGCAAGGAATGGGGTAAAAGAATGTGGTGTCCTGTTACTGGATTTAGGAAGGAAATTTTGCCAGGACCAATGCTTATTACTTTGCTGCAGGGGAAGCAGTTCCTTCCCTAGGATTATCTGGGATTTTTGCCAAATTGTCTTGCTATTTACCCATACCTGACAACTTTCCTGACCCCTGGCATCACACCGGCAATATGTTCAATAGCTAATTCTGCATTAAGTGTCTGTAACTTGTCTGCCTTTGCTGATGAGGGAATGAGGCTGATGCTGTAGCTTTAACAAGTGTTAATGGCTGAGCTCTCATCTCTTCAGTCAGACAGCTCTTGTGTCTTGTGCTGTAAAATTAAGAATTGTCAAAGACTAGAGACTACTGTACTTCAAGCTTTAAAAATAAACAGATGAGACCAAAATTTTGAAGCCTGGGTGATATAAATGGTGTTGAAGCACTTAAAAATCAGTGAGTTTAAATTTTGCTGTTGACAGGTATTAGCAAATCTAGAGCAATTTAAGTTGATTTTAAGCCTGTTATCATCCAAACACTTTGGGGTACATGGCCAATGTGCATATGCACATTTCTTTTTCACCATTTAAAAAAAGCAATGTGGAGGTGTTTGAATTTAATGTAATTGTACTTTTCAACCGAGAAAAGGTGACACGTGGCCCACAGAATCCAAAAGTCTATCCCTGCCACAATCCACCTGTGTACACAAAGTACTGACAGATAACCACATGTTGATTTCCATGGAGTGCCACGTAACCTAGATAAATACTTCAGCGATGAGAAAACCAGCTTCTTCCACAATTTTCTTTCAGCTCTTGCACTGTTGTGCTGTGGTATTCTGAATCCACAGATCAAGTCCTGGTGTCTGGCTTTGTAAATCTTTTCTGGATTTAGAAAGTTAGATAGCTGAAGCATGGGAGGGTACATTCTGGCTCATTTCTAACCTTAAGAAACACACCTCAGCTACAGCATTTGATTTACTTTTTCAAAGTTCCCAACACGTCAGCACCCACCACCTCAGCAAGGTTAGTGTCCAAGGCTGAAGTTTAGCTGTCCAAGTTTATCCTCTGTCCAAGCTCTGGCCTAAAGTCCTGATAAGACTGGCAGCCTTACCCCTGTGAGCTGACATTTTGACCAGATGGTCACCAAAGCTGATAATAAGAAGAGTTATTAGACTAAAAGGAAAGGAGCCAGAGCAATTGCCAACTTTTGACATTTAAATTCCACTATATAAATAACTTCAACAATAGGTTTTCAGGTTGTCAGAAACTTGCAATAGTCTTCAGAAACTAGGGAGAAAACCAAATAGCTCCAGTTTATAGGACAATATGTGCAGAGAGTGACTGAAGTGTTGCTAAGTGATTGTCAAATTTTTTGTAAATATCACAGCAAATCAGACATAAATGACTTTTCCCTGTGGTAGATGCACACCAGGGATAAATTCTGGTCCCGAGCCTTGAGATTGACTCTCACCACTTACACTGCTGATCTAGATAAAAAAGGCTCCAGGGGGAAGCATATCCTATATTATAGCAAGTTTAAAGTTTTGTCTTCTTATCACTTAACTCTGTCATTAGACAGGCAAATGGTGGCTTGCCTGCTTTCCCCAAAGACTGCTTAGAAACATACTGCTTAGCTTTTTTAAAAAAGAAAAAGCATATACATTAAATGGGTGGCTAAGCAGACAAAGGTGTCAAAATTTAATCCTATACTCACCTTTTTGACTGTGTGATGAAGTGGATCCTTGTACATTCAGCTGACAGAAAAAGATGTCTTCTGGGGAAGATTTTTCAATTGTACCCAGCTACATATCTTGCTTTCTAGAAATCTATCCTTGCACAGTAGAGTTAAGCTTCTATTTGAGACTAGTATGATGAGATTTTAATGAACAATAATTTAGGATCTATTCAGGTTGATTTTATATTTTAAGCACAGTTTTCTTGCTATACTGTAATACTTTTCTATTATTACCTTGACAGTCCAAGCTATTTGATGTGCCTTTTTCATAATCAGGGTGGTGGATTTTTTCGTTTGTTCAGTTTTGGTTGTTTGGTGGATTTTTTTATTATTTTTTTTTTATAGTCATTGCTGAATTAAGTACACATTTGCTATTTTGACCAAGATGACAAGGTTCTACCACCATCTCCCCTCTCTCAAATTTAGTCTTACACCAGTTCACACTAATCCAAAATTAGATGCTCAGGAGGCACCATAGCAGTAATGATTACTAATAGTTTTCCCTCTGGATAATCTGTTTAGGTGTACAAGATAGACAAAACTACCTGCTGAAAGTAATAATTACATGAGCTGAGCATCTGCTTGCTGAAACCAGCCAATTTTTTCTATAATTTGATTTTTATATGAGAACACTGACTGACTCTTCAAGAGATGATGAAGGGAAAAACTCTTAACTGGTAACAGCTGATACAGCCCCTGCAACAGTTCACTCCCACAAACATTCCTCCTCTTTTCCCTTTGGACCATTAATCCCTAAGTGTGCTTTTCAAATAACAAATGTATCTAAGAGAAAAGGGGTAAACCAGTATTGAATATAAACATCAATGTCCAATAGGTCTGACTGCTCTTCACAGTGAGTTAACTTTGTTTCACTACAATTTGAAATTCTTCATCTTTTTTTTGGCTCGACTTTATGCACCGAGAGCTATTTCATTAACATTAGTCACCTGCTCCTAACTCCCTCCAGCCTCATGCCCGAGTGCTCCGAAATGCCATTCTCCTCGTTTCACTGCTGGACTTCTGCAAGATGGAGAGCTGCAGTTCTCCAGGAATAGTCTGTGTTTATAAAGCACCTACCCAAGCAACAAACTCTTCCACAATCTTTTACTAAGCCATTCAAAAGGTGGGGAAAAATTACACCCAGTCTGAGAAAGTTAAATTGAGGCAAGATGTAGGTTATTTGCTGAACACTATACACTGTATTCAGGGGGGCTACTCAGATAGAGACATCTGGTCTGATGCCTCCAGCTCTATGTCAGAGCTTTAAGACCTTGCTTTCTCTGAACTCTGCCAAAGCACAAGCTCCTTCACCTGGATGTTCACAAGTCCATGGGGCCAGATGGGATCCACCTGAGGGTACTGAGGCAGCTGGCAGAGGAGCTTGCCAAGGCACTCTCCATCATTTATCAGCAGTCCTGGTCAACTGGGGAGGTCCCAGATGACTGGAAACTAGCAAATGTGTTGCCCCTCTACAAGAAGGGTTGGAAGGAGGATCAGGGGAACTACAGGCCTCTCAGCCTGACCTTGGTGCTGGGAAAGGTCATGGAGCAGATCATCTTGAATGCCATTACACGGCACGTGTGGGACAACCAGGGGATTGGGCTCAGCCAGCATGGGTTTAAGAAAGGGAGGTCCTGCTTCACTAACCTGGTCTCCTTCTACGATAAGGTGACCCGCTTAGTGGATGAGGGGAAGGCTGTGTATGGTGTCTACTTGGACTTTAGTAAGGCCTCTGACACTGTCTCCCACAGCATTCTCCTGGAGAAGCTGGCAGCTCACGGCTTGGACAAGTGCACTCTGCGCTGGGTTAACAACTGGCTGGATGGCCGAGCCCAGAGAGTGGTGGTGAATGGAGTCAGAGCCAGCTGGCGGCTGGTCACGAGTGGTGCTCCCCAGGGTTCAGTGTTGGGGCCGGTCCTGTTCAGTATCTTCATTGATGATCTGGATGAGGGGACTGAGTGCACCCTCAGTAAGTTTGCAGATGACACCAAGCTGGGTGGAAGTGTCAATCTGCTGGAGGGCAGGAAGGCCCTGCAGAGGGACCTGGACAGGCTGGATCATTGGGCCAGAGCCAACAGTATGAGATTCAACAAGGCTAAGCGCCGGGTCCTGCACTTGGGTCACAACAGCCCCATGCAACGCTACAGGCTTGGGGAGGAGTGGCTGGAGAGCTGCCTGGAGGAAACGACCTGGGGGTGCTGGCTGACAGCCGGCTGAACATGAGCCAGCGGTGTGCTCAGGTGGCCAAGAAGGCCAACGGCATCCCAGCTTCTATCAGGAATAGTGTGACCAGCAGGAGCAGGGAGGTGATTGTGCCCCAGTACTCGACACTGGTAGGCCGCACCTCGAGCACTGTGTTCAGTTTTGGGTCCCTCACTACAAGAAGGACATTGAGGTGCTGGAGCGTGTCCAGAGAAGGGCAACGAAGCTGGTGAAGGGTCTGGAGAACAAGTCTTATGAGGAGCGGCTGAGGGAGCTGGGGCTGTTTAGTCTGGAGAAGAGGAGGCTGAGGGGGGAGACCTTATTGCTCTCTACAACTACCTGAAAGGAGGTTGTAGTGAGGTGGGGGTTGGACCCTTCTCCCTAGTAACAAGCAATAGGATGAGAGGAAATGGCCTTAAGCTGCGCCAGGGGAAGTTTAGGTTGGATATTAGGAAAAACTTCTTCACCAAAAGAGTTGTCAAACATTGGAACAGGCTGCCCAGGGAGCTGGTGGAGTCTCCATCCCTGGAGGTATTTAAAAGAAGGGTAGAGGTGGTGCTTGAGGATATGGCTTAGTGGTGGATTGGGCAGTGGTAGGTTAGCGGTCGGACTCGATGATCTTAAGGGTCTTTTCCAACCTTAACGATTCTATGAATCTATGATTCTATCATGCAACCCTGCTTGTCTGTGTAGTCCCAGTGAGAGACCAACAGGACTATTTCTGTTTTCACTAGAAATGGTCTCACTAGAGTTCTTCTGGAAGTGAATGAAGTTTGCCCCATTCAGAGACGTATAGTGATCCTTACAGTATGATGAAGGGAAAATGAGCCTGAAGGATTTGTTTGAATATAAAGGCACTTACCTGATTTTCTTCTGCTACTTATACATCTTTGGAGTGTCCCAGCAGCCAGGGACAAGCCCTGTAGAGATGGTTTCCAGGTGCTAAAGGTGGTGGTGGAAGGATTTGAGGTAGCACCTAGAAAAGAACAAGAATTGGATGTCAACAATGACAGAAACAGCCAAGATTAGAGCTGACACCCCTGTCTCCCCTCAGAGCAGGCAAGTATACTTTAATCAAAATGAATATTCAGTATGGTTAGGGATGGCATTTCTCATTGGATACAGGTGCAGCCAGACCAGACTGTATATTAGAAATTGAAAGTTAATCCCCTTAAGGTGCTGCACTCTGCACCACAGTAGCCTAGACAACACCTCACCATCCCACCAGCAGAACATGCAGCTCATTTTTTGAAGATGCTGGCAGCAGGGAAAAGAAACACAAAAAGCAGAGCTGCTTAATGATCTTTTTTTCTAGCTTACCCTGAAGCTGGAAGGCCAGAGCACATATTGGTGATAAAATTTAATGTTTAATGGCCCTTACTAACTATATATACATGTTTAAACAAAAGTGAAGGCTGTTACTGAGCCAATTTCTGATCCCAGTTCAGTTATCTCAGTCCATAAATGTAATCATGAGCTTACAAAATATTTAATAAAAAAAAAAACCCCAAATTCACTAAAGAGAAGTTAACAGCTCATAGATTTTTTACCGGATAACAGTAAATTGCCAGAAAATAACAAAATTTGGCACGAGCTTAGTTTTATCTTGTGCAGTTCTGGAACAGAAGTGTAGAAGCTTAATAGACAAATACAATAAATATATTTTTTTCTTCCCCAGGCCAAAATCTTACTTGTTTTCTGAAGTACAGAAATAGCTGTTCCTCAGTTCCCTAAGGGAGAGAGCAGTTTACGCAAGAGTCTTCTCACCAAATGTCTGAAATTAGGTTTTTCCATGGAGTTGTTAATGTTTTTAAAGATGCATTCCTTGAAAACTCCCTACCCCAAGATTTCTGCCTCCAGTTTCTGATTATAGTAACTTGGAGCCTGAAGAGACTGAAGTAGGAAGGAACTACTGGGACTGTCATTGCTTGCTAAGTAAATTTTCTAAAGCACTATTTCATGTCTTTGTTAAGAGTGAAGATGACAACAACCTTCATTTTTTTGTTTGTTTTTTACTATATAATCAAGCATTTTTTCACCTTCTTTTTGAGCATTTTTTGGCTTTGAAAAGAAACAGAGTGAAAAGGAGCAGCACATAGTCCAGCTCACATATCTACTACCTATACATATTCAGTGTATGGTTTTTTTTCTATTTAAAAAACTGAAGAGCGACCATAATGCAGATGATCAGCAAAGCTAGTAATAATAGCAAAAGAACTTGATTCAGACGAGCATTGTGCATGAAAGCAAACATTTGACATTCTCAGATTTTCCCTCTAGAAATTCAAGAATAGGGGCACTGGAGTGCTATCAGTGAGGTGATAGCTTGCCCTGGTGAGCTCCCATTCTAGGACACAATAGACAAGCGTTCAAATTCTTGGCCCATCTGTACTAAATATGTGCAGGTCACCTTCATGTGTCCTTTAAACCCACTTCACTATATTGGAGCATGGCTGTTTACAGACACTGGCCTCGGCTTGGATGATGTATCTGAGTTTCAACTTAATCAGTGGTTCATTAAAAATTGTACAATTCAGACATGCTATTTCAGACCAGTTGAGCCCCAAATGAATTTATGTCTCAAACACTGGAGCCTGAAAGACTTTTGCTGTACCAGGGCCTTTCATATGAAGTTAATGAGGAATACAGCTCTGTTTTCTTGGGTGGAATGGTTATTTCAAGAAGATCTGCAAGAAGTACTTCTGCATCTGGCATGACCTCAAAAGCTGTCTAAAGCAATGTTACAAACAGATGAGAAAAGAAGATTAGAAGTGCAATATCTTTGGCTCATAGAGTAATTTCCATGCATGCAATTTCTATGCTGCTACTAATGAGAATGAATACTACATCTAAACTAGAAGGTTTAGAAAGTATAATTAAATTCATAGGTAGGTTTAGGGTTTTTTTAAAAAAACTTTTGGCTTCTCAGTATATCTGAGAGTAGTGCAATTCCAGTCTCAGTTTTTTTTTCAGTCACAAAATCTTGTATTAAATATAAATTCATGCCTTAATTTGATTGTAACTTTATTTACTTTGGATTCAACAGCAAAATAATGATTTATAGCAGCCGTTTTATTAACTTTGGGCTTAAAGAAATAAAGTTTTTCTCAAGATCTAAGGTAGGACCACCTTTGATTTCTGCTAAATAAACTACAGGCTCATTGGCTATAAGTATGTTTTTTGCAGTGCGCATCCTAAAATATTTTTCTGATGTTACAAATATTTCTTAGCTTCCATTTCGGGTGTCCTTGGAGCACCTTTTCTGAGAGAAGAATCAGCAAATCAATTTATACGACTTAAACGACACATACCATATTCTCAGAACTACTGGGATCCAAGCAGCAGCCAGAATGCATGGGGATACACTGTGGCTGAACAGGTATTTTATTCCATCATCTTGCAGCATTTACCGAAGAAAGAAAGTACAGGTCTGGGATTAACACGTAACAGCAATCCTCTGTGGCAAGGGAGGAAACCTGTCTGATTTAGCAATGCAGGCAAGGTTGCTGTATCGTCACACACTGTATTTATTCAATATCAAATCTCAGAAAATTTTTTTCTTTTTTTGATCTACTCCAGGTTAGTGAATCATGGACAGCCTTGAGAGACACAGCACAATACTATATGGACTTCGGTTCTTTTGCCTTTGATCCTTCAACTGCCAGGTATGATGGGGTTTCTCAACAGAGCATTTCACAGATTCAGAACATATGCGTGTACCTAAATAAGCAAAATTGACCAATATGAGTGCTGGTAATTGGGTTCTAGTGGCATAATTTGACATCTTAACAAAGCTGATTTTAAGAGACGTCTTGGAAAATTGAAGATCTGTTTTTACTGTCCAAGTTTTATAGTTATTTAAATGCAGTCATTTTATTGTGTCAAGTTCTTTTTTAAGTATGCTTTGGAAGAATTCATGAAATCTTAAGTAATATACATCTTTTTAAAAGTCCACAGAAGCTAAACTGCAGCAATATATCCTACATAGTTAATTTAAAAGCAGACAGAAAGCAATTCCTGAGGAGGAAAAGAAAAGATAAAACCCCCCATCTATTTCAGTAACAAAACTGTATTCAGTATAGAATAAAACCTCAGTGGAACAAAACAGAGAATGAGAGCACCGTTGGTAAAACCAGTATTTGTAGATCAGCACACAAGTACATGAAATGAAGTGTCTCAGATCGTCATAGAGGAATTGTTTAGGACTGTGCTAAAATGTACACATTTTTGGGACATAGTTTTGTCACATTTAGGGAACAATTGCTAAATGATTCATTTTGACAAGCACAATGCAATATACACACATTATTCCTGGAAAACGCTTTTCTTGTGAAGATACTGCAGTCCTTTGAAGCTGACAGGAGTGGGTAGAACTAGACTCATACAACTTCAAGTTTCAGTGCTTAAAATAGTTACTAAGACATCGCAACCTGATCAGTCTGACTGTAACCACCAATGGGAAAATGGGTAGACTTCTTGTCATAATACACTTTGAATTGAATATGCTTTGAATTTTACTGACTTAAAAGTAGCTTGCTTTCTGAAAGTAAGCACAAAGTTTCATTTTGAATTGCGGCTTTTGAAAAGCACTTTTTTTATAAGATAAGAATTTGATTTGGAGAGTCTCAGACTGAGCTTTCTAGCACTGTTTGACCTGAAACCTGATGCCAATTTCACTCTGAGCAGAAGCAAAGTAGAAGAAAGTACCTAAGAGGCATAACCTCCCTGCCCTCCTGCCAGCTTTCTTGACTAGCAGAAGTCACTTCTGCCTTATGGCAAATCTACAGTTACCCGAAGACACTTTACCTGGTTTTCTGGAAAAAAAAACCCACCCTGTCTTTTCCATTATAAAAAATATTCAGATAGAAAATGCCTAACTGCATCTAATTATTAGTTGTCCAATACATGTGTCTGAAGGCTGTGATCCTGACAGCTGCCAGGCATACTGCATGATGAGTTATGCCTCCAGAATGGTAATCCTTATGATTGTCATATGACAGGATTAAAGCCAGTTTACAGAAACACATTTCTAGGCACTCCCACTGAAGCATGTTTATGACTTCAGATCTAGGCTGGTTAACTCCCAGACTGAAATAAACTTCCCAATGCTAATATGACAAACTAACATCCAGAGTTTTTATGAAGGCATATAATAGAAAAGACATCAAGCTAGAAGTTACAAAAAAATTATGGATGAAGCAAAATAATGATTTTCAACCTTATTGTTCATAATCAGTGATATTTCTGAGATGGCCAAGAAAAGCAAGCCCATACAGCATATGCAGAAATCTGGTTCAGGGGCTGTACTTCCAGAAGAAAACATTTGCACAGGCTGCAGGTCTGAAGACTGGAGCTGCCGACAGGGTCTTTAAATTAATTTTGCAAAACTTTTCTAAAAGCAATTTATTCCATCTTTTCTAGTGACAAAATCAGATCTTACACGGACATGCTACAGCAGTCTGGGACTCACCTCCAGCAACAGACAAGGATGAGCTATTAAATCCTACACGTCTCGTATCTGGCCATGTTAGAATGTGGCATGTTATGTATTTGCCATTATGTATTTGATAAGATTACTTTATCTCATCCCACTGTCTAAAACCAAAATTAACATGTTAATTCTCTCAATACCGCTTATTTGACATTCATAAGTAGAAGTGAGATGTAAGTCATGGTAAATTGAATCAGAAGTTGAAGACAAGGCAGTGATTAACTTCTAGCAGATTAGGTTTAAAAAGTCCTGTGTTTTCAGATAAAACATGTTTTTGGCTACACAGTTGTTTTTAAATGTACATTCCTGCTTCTGTGACTGAAAACCACATTTTTATTTCTCAATATTTTAGTTTAGCTACATGTTTAAGAGGCTATTAAGAAATGGAAATCAGTCACTTTGGGTGGGTAAGAGAAGTAGAACACATTTCCTCTAGGTTTGGCTAGTAAGAAATGTATTCTTCTGTATGTCAAGCTCATTTCCATTTTTTCAAGTACTGGTGTCATATGTATATGTCCATATCATGTGCGTGCTTTGCTTTCTGCATTTAAACTTCTGTACTTGGTCTTGAACACCAAAACCAACTGAAGCCACAGCTACCACTGTGAGTTGCTTTTACTTACACCATGGGAAGTAAGAGCTGGTGGAAACACTTATTCATGGCTTCTTTTCTAATAAAAGCAATGATTACAAAATGTTTTTTATGCCAAGTTCTTGAGTCTGGAAGTTTCCCCATTCCTATCCATTAACCTATATTATTTCAGGACATCACTGAAGAAAGGATTGAGCTCCCACATTTCTTTTATGTGTTATAAAAAAGCAATTAAAAGCCTTTAAACCCTGGTCAAAAATAAATTTCTGCATGAACAAAGAGGACCTGTTGGAGAAACCAAAGTATATGGTAACCTTAAGGGCAGGGTAGGTGAAGGCAGGTAATTTTTGCTCACTTTTTGTCCCCAAAGAGCAGGTTCTATGTGTTGCACATTCAAGGTTCTTTGTGAAAATAGACTCTGTACTGACTGGAACAAATTCAAAGATAATGTTGGATCTTCTAAACAGAAAAGTGTATTGGCGTTTTAGTAATCACTACCATGCTTCTAGGTATGAAACTATCCTTAGGCCATTATTAATTTCCCTGCATAGGACAATGGGCCTGAAATTGCCATTATTCATTAGCTGAAGCTGAAAATTCATTAAACACTTGAAAGAGATAAATGAGGTGCAAGTTCAGTATTTGCCATGTAGAATTTCACATCTTCAGTCACACTACTTAATTATGAATGGTTCATTCAAAGATAAGGGGTGACAAGTGATGTATAGACTAAAAGACCTCACTAGTTAAACAGTCATGGCCTGTCCCTTCTGTCCCCCTTCCCTGTGCTGCTTGACCTTGGATAGGCAAGTGTTCCAGATCCTGAACCTTCCACTATTTTCCTCAGTAACAGTGCAGGCATGACAGAGTTACTGAAACTTTTCAATTCATAGCAAAAGGCAGGACTGTAAGAATAAGCATTGCCTTTTATTTTAAATTACTATAAAGTAAAAATCAAAGGATCTGCCTCCTCCAGCTGTGCACCTTGCTGGTCCCAGAGATATTGCTGCTCTGCAGGCAGCAATGCTCAAGCCACTCGCACATCAGTTCCTGAAGTGCTGCTGTTTTCAGCCCTGCCTCTCTAATCGATGCTATCGCTGCCAAGGCAGGGGTTTGGGATCTGCTTGAGAACTAGCTGCAGTTTTCATGCCTGCACGGTAAGTTAAACCAAAATGGGAGTTAGTTTAAGAGGTGATTTACAAACAGTCAACAGGCATCCCTGGAGCGTGGATGACAAAGTCTCCCAATGAAGTGGAAGGTAAAACGAAGTGTGTCTTACCTCATCTGCTATCAGCTGGTGAGGTAACTGCCCGACCTTTATGAGCCATTTTATGGTTGTCGGTAACACAAAACTAGAATAACCGCTGCCTTAAGTCTATTGCCATGAGGACAGTCTTGCATAAGGCTGGCTTTGCGACCAAATTATCAGACAAAGCCAGGGGATGCAATTTGGCAGTTCTGTTGTACTTAGACATGACTAATTCTTTTAAAGAAGTTGTTCTGAAAGCCAGAGCCTCAATCTGCAAAGCCATAGCTTCAAGCTAATGTCACTAATTCAGATAATTAGTCTTGCTGAATTAAATGGGAAGAATTGTACACGCATGAGTAGCAGTGGAGGATGAGGTGCTTATTTTGTGTTATCAAAATACATACTACTCATGACAATGAGCAAATGTCTTTCACAGGCATCTGAATGTTAAACTCTTTTGTCTGCATTTATTAATAACTAGGATAAATATTTACCTTGTGAATTTGCTCCTTTTATTTAGCTTCACATACCATTTCATCACTTTAACACAAGTAACTTTGGACCCTTTTTTACGGCCTTTTCCCACACATCTTCGTGTTGCCACCTACAGGTTTTACCTCCTTGCTTTTTCCACACAGCACAGATAGATACACATGCAGTGCCTTATCGATGACAAATCCAAAGAAAAGGGCTAAACTAAAGAGAATTTCAAGTACAGCTCTGCTGGTCATGAGGGTAGACATACAGGCCTCAGGACACAGAGTCTTTGCTTCTAGCACAACAGAGAACAGTTCCTCTAACTAGTTTCTGAATACTGCAACTTTTTTGAGGAAAAAAACCCCTAAACCACACAAACACAAAGCTCCCTGAGGCAAGAGACAGCATTGGTCCTGGGGGAGAGCAGGAATAGGTGGAGATGAAGAGGGGTCACAGAAAGCTGAAGTCAGATTTGCCTCCATATAGAGATAAATTGGATGGATGCAGGAGAACATCTGCCAGACAGTCCTGAGTTTCCACCTCTTTTCTGAGTGATATGAGCAGGACAACTGTCTAAGATCAGCAGAATGACAGAGATCAGGATCCCAAGTATCTCATGGTTCACCACTAGCTCCAGCTGAAGCTCTTCCCCAGGCAAGGCACTTACAGGGTCTCCCTCCCATGGGGGTTATCCAGTGCTGAGTCAGATCTGAATTACGCTGTGGCTCCTTCCTCAGTCAGAGCACTTGCCTATTCCCTCAGCTTCTCGGATCCCTAATTTTGCAAACCTTAGGAGAACCAAATTACCTTTGCAATCTCTGCTACTCTGTCAAGTTGAACCGAAAACAGCCCACAGGTTAAAAAATTACTGCAGCTAGACACAGGGGATAAACCTGTGCCTACCCAATCAACACGATTGCAGGAGCCTTGCTTTGTTAGAGAACCAGATGAAAGATTCAAGTGTAGTCTGACATGACAGAAGATGAAAATCCATCTCTCCAATAATAATTAACGAAAAAGATTAATACCCTACAGGCTTTCTTTAAATCAGAAAAACAAGTCATTCCAAACACAGCAAATAAGGGAAGGTGTAGAACCCAAGTAACCTATATGTAACCTACATTACAAATGCTGAATGTGGGATAAGCACCAAGATACACTGTTTTCTATAAGCTCAGCAGAACAGGCGAGTATATGGATGTAACAAGAAAGAACCATTTATTTTATGATCTGAAAAGGTTTCTACAAGCAGCACAGTGGCACCTGATTTTCAATGAAAGATCTACACACTACTTTATTACTATGGTAGTTCATATGATTGAACCTGGTCTTATATGATTTTAATGCATAGACCTTTTGGGCTTGCATCACACTATTGTTATGCACTTGATCTTCTGTTGTCTTAATTTAAACTGAAACAGCTGAGACAAAATATTAATCTAATCTATACCAGCTGCTGTAATCCTCAATGTCAGCAAAAGTGAGCTGTGTTCAAAGGAATTTTATGTTGGCTGATTAAATATACAAACCACGCACCTGAGGCAGGTGCATTGCCATAACCACTCCATGTAGAGTGGAAAATAAACTACTAGTGTTTTGCGTCATCCATAAGAAGCAATAAGATTAGTAGTTAGAATATAAAGACAGAAAATTATCCGAAATTGAAAAGTTCACTCAGGAAAAGAAATTGGCATTCTTTGTATGTGATTATTATCTTAAGTAAACAAACATCAATAATTACTTTTCTGCCCCAAAGACTTTTGAAGAGATATGTATTTTAAAACAATATGACACCAAACTGCGGAGTCTACTTTCCACTAGCTGGAAAAAGAGTAACAACTGTCTTTACAAGAGGTGAGTGGTATCAAGCTGGTATCAATCTGTAAAGGTGATCGACATGTGGTGACACAGCAAATGTCTGTTCCCTTTGAGCCCAGACCTAAGTCACATCCTACCACAGTACTAGGCAGGCTGAGTGCTGCAGCTGGCTGTCTTAGAGATGAAATAAATATTCAGTGAACCCCTTAATGTGAATTTAACCGTCACCTCCCTAAGGGAGCAAGCTTTCCCTCTGTCAGTGTCAGTCCAGGCAGGGGTAGGGGAGGAAGAAGGGACAGACTGGTGAACTTCAGCCTTCTAGAATCAGCCCATAAAAGCTTCTTTCTCCATAAGGAGTTACAGAATAGTCAGCTTGGAGTGACACTTCTTATTCAGCTACTTACTCCCGGTCATACAACCACTGCTAAGGTGATTTCATGCCAGCCACTGCCTCCTTGGCAGGACTGAATAAGCATGTGAGATCCTGTCTGAATAATTCAACTATGTCCTGGTTGTGATTGAAAGCTGCTGCACGGCAGGGAGCTAATTCACAAAAGCCTTAAAAAACCTCCTTACAATTGCTGTCAATATTATTATCGTAAATCCAAGGCCCGATTGTACAAGGTGCCATGAGAAAGCAGTTAGTCTGGCATCCTCAAAATGCAGGTAGAACTGTCTAAGGATGAGAAGACAACTACAGGAATAAGTGACTAAAAAGACAACCATGGGTCTTGGTGGTGGCTGCTCAGCACTGAAAAAAAACTGATTAGGTAGTTATTCAGAAGAATGAGTTAAAAAGATTGTTGTCTGCAATTTCAAATGTGCTTTGGATGAACGTTGCACAGAGAACTATACAGTGCTGCTTCTTCTCAATGTCTGTGCTCAAGTATCTATGGTGTTACCTTTGCTGTGGAGTTCAGGTAGGAGGCTCAGTGCTGAGAGATCTATCACAAGCTTTCTGATGGGATGAAACCTATACTTCTCCATGTTATATCATGGGCAGGATGCAGTCTGATTTTTGCTATAGTACCTCAGAAGGCAGCTACCATTGCATTGTACCAAAGCTACCTGTACTGACTTTTTGTTTTTAATTTAGGAGTGCTTACAGAAATGAAGAAGAGTCTATAAACATTTACCGTAGTGAACCTAAGGTAAAAAAAAAAAACCCATGCTTTTACTCATATGTCATTTGGGACAATTACCTTTTGCTAAGCGTACTAACAATCCAGTCAGAGTCACTATACTTTGTGGACTATGGAAATAATTTTCCTACAAATAAGAAAATAATCTCCCCTTTTGTTACTTAAGTTTATACAGTTCCTTACTCCCTTCTCATCCTCTCTGCCCCAGGCTAAGGTCTATTTTCATTCCCTATATAACTGCCAAGGGATTTGATCTAGCCAAAGTATATCCACAGGTATGATTTATAGCAACCACTGATTACTCTGTGCCTCACTACAATGTTCAGGCTGCCTTGATCTATCAGGATCTATCAGGATCAATTGTGTCAGGAACACAGTTCCTTTCCTTGAAATGATGGACTTTGGCATTAAACATGCTAGTCTAAAACGAGGAATGGACACTGAAGGATTTTCAGAGCATTGCTTGTCTGCCAGCTCCCTCTTTCGCACAGGGAAATCTTTGAAGCTACACTATTAGTGGGAGCAGTGACATCGGAGGACAGGAATTATCTGAGGTGGGCAAGGCCCTCCTTAAAATTGCATGCCTGGAAATGAAGAGGCAGCCAGTACACATGCTGAAAACTCTAGGCACACCCTCCTAAAATCAGCTTCTTGAAGAACACTTAATGAGTAAGTAGAGATTAACACACAAAAACGCTACATCATCTGCATCTTAACCAGTTCATTAGAAGAAATGAGTCCCAGGAGAACCAGGAATAGATAACTGGATTTGTCTCAGAAGCTGAC
Source organism: Phalacrocorax aristotelis (assembly GCF_949628215.1). Classification (NCBI taxonomy): domain Eukaryota; kingdom Metazoa; phylum Chordata; class Aves; order Suliformes; family Phalacrocoracidae; genus Phalacrocorax; species Phalacrocorax aristotelis. Next base: position 121,755,815 of record NC_134276.1, on the reverse strand, counting down.
TGGATAGCCTGGGCCAGCCAAGTTTTCTCTGAATCTTTTTCAAGTTGAACCAATCTGCCCTGAAATCTGCTAACTCAAAACTGCTGCTACTATTCATCGGGAAAGGGAACTCTGAGAGAAATGCTTTGAAATTGTCAGTTTTGGTTCTGAGCAAAACCTGAAAGTAGCTCATCTATGCCAACAAGTTGGCTGGCTAAGGACTGGATCTGTCCTTTGCATTTGACCCTGATACAAACGATATGTCTTCTCTTACAAATCCTGCAGCATCAGGACGCAATCAAATTGAAGAGCTGATTTCACCATCCTCTAAAATTGGACATCCTGAAGTGTGTATGTTTATACAAAAAATGGCTCACAGCTGAAAAGTACAGACGTGAATTCATCATCTTTCTAGTACAAGATCATACAATGTGTAACAGCACTACCAATCATTATGTCCAATGAAAATAATGGATTGTAAGTGTTTCTGTCTCATTATCTTGTGACAGGATTGTTATTAACTTGTGACTACACAACAGTTTTATGGAAAGGCTCCTTGAGGACAGGCTATATATATGCCTGATTAATTTCCTTTTTTTCTATTGCTTAGACTGCATAGCAAGCAAGTGTTCTAGATGAAAGGAACCACTTAGTGATTGCTAAACTATGGGCTTTATAGTTCTCCAAACTTGCATTAAAACAAGTGAATATATACCACAGAATTTTTCTGGAACCCCAAACAGTTCGCTGTTAAGGTGGCATAATAGTTCACAGCGAGAACATGGTTTTCCAGAAAAAGGTTGGAAAGTGTCATCAAATTACAAGGTGGTAATGAGATCTTCAGCATGTATGGATGTCCTGCTAATCCGAAATGCCAATGCCAGACTGTGCCTTCAGAATTAATAGAAGTTCCACAGGTACTTCATCAGTAGAAACATTGGAGAGTGATGAATCCATGCAAAGATTGCACAGGTAGAATAGAAAGATCATTATATCAGATAGATACATGAATATGCTAGCAGTGTATTCTTGGTGGGTGAAGCTCAGTTTTTCAGCTTCTTCTTTTTCCTGGGCTCAGTGTCAGTGAAGAAGGTTTGAATATTTTCAAGGAAATCAGAGTTATGATTTTGTCAGTTTTAATGTATTTTTTTTTTAATTTTACAGCTTTTATAACTTTCAATATTACAGCTTTTAGAAATCTCAGAATCTTATTTTAGTTTAGAGTGTCTAGCTGCAATTTTTTCTGCCAATCATATTGTGTTGCCTTTGTTCCTAACTGGAATGAACACAGCTCCAACTGGGTATTCACTTCATTGACCAGCAGAAAAACAATTAAAATTCTCAGCCCACAAATATTTATGGTAAGACACTCATGTCACTTGAACTCCAGCTGAAAGTTGAGAATGAAGATGGGGTACTTGAATTTTTACTTACATATGCATAAATGCCCACCTGAATTATCTGAATTTCCTTACATGTTCTAGCAGAGCTACTTTTTAGCAGTAGCCCACAGCCTTGTGGACACACTTGGCCCACTTACAAAGTAAATCCTTTCTTTGAGCACTTTCAGAGGAGATCAAGTTAGTCAAAAGGCTATGAAATTAATTTAAATTTGCAAAATTACTTAATGAAACAGCCTTGTAAAAAGGCCATCCACCACCTGTGGTTCTCTAGGCTACAAAGGCTTCTGGACAGAGTTTCATTTTGTCCTATAAAGCTCCAGCTTGTTTGAATTAACTGCACAACTGCCTTTTTCTTCCTCTGCACAGTATTTTCATAGCTGTGAAAAAGAAAGATCTTTCCCAGAAGAGCCTCAAGTTTTAAAAACCACATGGGAAGACTCAAGAGTTTCTTCTTTCAAGATGATGTCAATCGTGAAAATCATTCTTCTGCACATCATCCGATAAAACCTGAGTCTCAATCCTAACAACTTCTGTAAAGCCCAAGATCACCTCTCAAAAGTAAGTATCAGTCAACAGTCAGCCTAAGTCAGTTGATTACCATCGTGCCTAGTCTCAAGAGTTAGTAATGAGCTGCATGTATTTTTCTGATTTAGAGGATTAGACAAGAATTGTGGTCAATTTTTGAACTGGTATCCAGTGGAAAATTCAGCAGGGATATTTCACACTGAAAGGTTAATGCTGATACACCTGGTAAGACAGAGGAGGATAACCAAGGTGTTATTCCTTGGTAGCTCAGAAATAGTTAAATAAGCTAGTGAAATACCAGATATGGGATATAACACACTACATGACTACTCTCTGAGCTTCTCCTGCAAAAATGAGAGTCTTTATTTAGGGGAAACACATCCTCCTGAACACATCAGAAAGAAATACGGTTTGTGATGGTAAAAACTAAATCAAAAAATAAGCCTGTCTCTCCTTCCAGGAGAGCAGATTGGCCATGGGAATGAGTGTGTTTGGAAGAGAAGAGCTCATCTCCGGCAGATGTAGCCTGGAGCCCAGAGCACATATGAGCACAGAACCACTGAGGAGGGAAAGCATCTGTATGAGGCAGCTGGAAATGGGAAAGTGGAGGGTGACCTTTTAGATTTAGTTTCAATAGATTTGCAGCAATTTCCTTGCATTTCCTCAGAACTGACTTTTATGAACATTTGTGCTGGTGTTCTCCCTTCTGGATGCTGCAGATAAATCCTTTCATTCAGAGCTCACTTGAAACTGGTTTGTGTGGAAAGTGATTGCTAGTTAGCAGGTGAGCATCCAGGTATCTCACACAAAAGTGCATGGAGCGTGGGAGGACAGGGAGAATAAAAGATGAAACATGGTGTGTGCAATTGGAGGGAAATGGGGATCACAGGAAAGGCTGTGATTCTGGTCCTGTTTTCTGGGATCTGGAAACCCACAGAGCTCTGAGATGGATATCTCAGGAAAGGAAGTAGCCTTTCCACAGCTGGGAAAGGTTCAAACAGCACCCAGGAGCAAAGGAGAGGGTGACCAAGGGGGCTGCTGAGGAAGGCCTTAAAAAATTAAAATAAAAAAGCTGTTTAAGGTGCAGTACTGTGTAAGGTGTTAAAAACTGGAAAGTTATAGCTTAAGCAGTGAATGACCACACTAGCTGCTGTTCAGGGAAAGTAATAAAAAAGAAAAAAAAAAAGTCCTGCCTATCATGAGAATATAGGCTCAATAACATCTCTAACATCTGGGCTCAAGGCTGAGAAGAATGAACTAATTCCAGCTTTCTTGCTTTCCCTGACACAGATTCACACACCTACATACATCTGCTTGTTTTTACTCACCTCTGTCTTCACCCCAGTAAAACCAGGTGAACAGTGTTTACCTTTGAGCTACCGGCATTACCAAGTTCAGGTGTTACAGCATCAACCATGCAGGTGAACAACTCACCCCCAGTGTTTGCGTGCCTGGGGTTGCACTACAGCGTAAATTAAACAAACACCTTTCACTTTGCAACAATAGAAGGGCAGCAAATTGCCAAAGATAAGCCCTTCCCAGGGTACTAATTCAGTTGAAGTCCAAGAGTGTGTAGACAGATGTTATTCTCCAACTCTCTGCTTTGATTCCAAAGTAAATGGCTGACAGATCCAGGTTAACTCTGATTCTATCTCCTTAGACCAATTCTTAGCTTGCATGGTTTGCAAAGTAAAATTAAAAAAAGAAAAATCACACACACAAAAAGCCCCAATGCCCCCCCCGCCGATACCTTAATGGTCTATTATTGTACTGTCATTTGACAGTGAGCAAACAGAAGAAACTCAATAGGAAAAATGACCAGATTAAAAGGCTTGGAAAAAATGTCTCTCAAAAAAAATGCCTGGACTTTTGACTAATGCCTTTTTCATCACATCTGTTTCATAAATAGCAGGCTTTCTTGCACTCATATTCCCCTTCATTTATTCTTCTTTAAGGTAGTGAAACAGGCCTGGCCTTTGGCTTTTAATTTCACACTAGCTGGAAGCAAGACTCAAAATTTCCTTTCCTTTCACTGCAGCCCTGCTGCAACCTGCCACAATTCAACAGCTCCTCGGCAGCAGGGTTGTGACCGTGCCCTTTAAAACCTTCACAGTTTAAAGATCTTACACACAGAGCACGTTTTCCAGGAAATTGGTTTGCATCCTGCCCCTCCAAAAGCTTTCTTTCCTCCTGCCTCTTGTGACTTGCATTAGTCTTTTTTTTTTTTTTTTTTTGCCTCAAGGCTAACATGGGGAAGGCTGAGCAATTTAGCCACCCAGCAGAGCGCTTACCATTACACAAACAATGATAACAATGTGTCACTGTGCTGCTTCCTACCTTAAGTAGGATTAATGAAAGGAGGCAAGCCTGCTGAAAAGAGATCACAGAGGAGACTCCAGCCTCTATCCAAAAAGGGCTCTGGCTGTGCTCTGTGTTACGCACCTGGCTGTGGCCGCTGCTCTAAATCTCTGCCTTCCTGGCAGGAGGAAGCTAGAAGAAAAGTAAAGTGGCATCACCCCATGCTAAAGCATCACTTGCTGATGAAACCAGGAAGGGTTATAGAGCTTTGCTTACTTGCAGGCCTGAAATGGAGTGGAAACACTCCTCAAGTAAGCTTGGACAGAGGAGACTCGGGTAGGGTCAGCTCGGGGTGTGTGTTTTTTAAAAAAGGGGTGGTGTGTTTGTGATCTCCCGGTTTGTGTTACCACAAGCTGGGAGAGGAGAGGGGAGAAGCCAGCCAGCACTCTGCAAAGGCAGCTCAGCCTGTGGCTGGGGAGACGGTCCACCCTTTGTTTGATCTTGCAGGATTTGTGTAGAGTCCTGTTTCCAAAGAAACCTAGCTCACCAGGGATTTTAGGTATCATCATGGAGGAGAAATCTGTACTGGGGGCATCACTCTTCCTTTCTGTTCCTAGCTTTTCTGCTGTCCCTCACCCAAAGGGCTCCAAGGACCATGCACAAGCCGGGAAAGCCCCCCTGAAGGCATCCAAGGTGCTGGACTTTGGTCCCAGGAGGCTGGAGGGTAGAAGAGGGGTCATACCCAGCGCACAAGTCTGTCCCCACCAGGCTGTTGCTCAGGTAGTAAAAATAATAAATAATTTTTTTTTTTAAAAAAGGCCATTTTATAACTCTAGCAATTCCCTCCTTAGGAAATCTCTGACAGCTCCCATTGCTTAGCTCTCAGAAAACAGCTCCACCTCAAAAATCACTACTTGAAGGAACAGTAATGGCAAAAAGCAAACTCCCTATTTCTTCTTCTTACACTTCCCACACAGAAATGTCAGAAAGGTACTGCCAAAACATTTTCTATGATGACTGGCAACTTGCTTGCATGCCAAGAGACAGAAACTTGTAAGAACATGCAAAAGTGTAATCTTGCTATTCCCTGCCTTTAAAAATTTTTAAAAAGACGGTAACTACTTTTAATTGAGTTTGAAGACGAGAGCTATGCTATATTGGTTCTATTTTTTAATTTTAACCTTAAGCAACTCACCCATGTCTAGTCTTCTACCTACAACATGAATAAGAGTTAGAATATACCGTGCATGGGTAACATTTAATTAGCTAACACTTGCTTATTATCCTAGACTGCCATTTGCATTCCCCTTGCCCTGTTTAGGAAATGATGGTGTTTCTTCTGCAGTTCAAGCGTTATTTATATACAGTCCTATCATCACTTTGTCAAAAAATAAATGTCTGAGGTGAAGAAAGAAGCCTGCCCCGCACTAATTGTTCATTGGTACCCTTGTCAGGCTTACAAGACTTTTTTAAAAACAGTTATAAAAGATACCATAGACCAGTGTCTCTATCCTACAAAAGCCATTTTAACTATTTACTCCTGTTGATAAGCAGGTTTCTCACACACAGGAGAAAGTGAAGCTGATATCCAAGCCTATCTGAGGGAATAACTGTATTTCTTTAAATCATGTGCAGAGATAGGAAAGGTCTGTGATTTGGGAGTGATGGCAAAGTCAATGAGTCTTATGTCAACATCCTTTGTCCAAATCTAATTTGATAGTGATAAAAAGGTGTCAGTTAGCAATCTCTCTCCCTGAAATGAATTTATGGTAAGATACTTGATGGGCAGGTGCTTAAAATAGAAAGGCTTGCTTATACCTGTGGCATCTTGAACTGCACTTTTTCTGTAGATAAATAGAATACCAGTGATATCAGTTCAGACAAATAAATCAGCCCATAGAATTTTAAAGGGATCAATTAATCAAAGGGGGGAAAAAACCCCAACCCAAACTCCAAGAACTTCTTCCCCCCACCCTGCCTCTCTCTATCATAGTAGAAAATTCTTATACATAATTGCTCCAACAAACCACATTTCCTTCCCACAAAAGCAGCAAGCCCCCTTCACACCACCTCACAGAAAGATGGTTTCAAGCAGTAGCAAAGGAACCTATAGTAAACTAACCTCAAATTATTCACTTTCCAGACTTTAATTCATGGTGGTTTGTTGCTTCTGAAAAGTCACTTCACCCTTGACCTCCCATCCAGCCCTTACATCTGTTCCCCAGCTCTGAGGATCTTTGCAGGAACAGGCACAAGTCCACTCCAGGCAGGAAGAGGCATTTCATAGAATCATAGAATCATTAAGTTTGGAAAAGACCCTTAATATCATCAAGTCCAACCACTAACCTATCACTGCCAAGTCTGCCACTAAACCATATCCTCAAGCACCATGTCTACCCTTCTTTTAAATACCTCCAGGGATGGAGACTCCACCACCTCCCTGGGCAGCCTGTTCCAATGCCTGACAACCTTTTTGGTGAAGAATTTTTTCCTAATATCCAACCTATATCCCAGAACCATGACTTATCAGAGCTATAACTTCAGTTACACCTGTTTAGGCACACCTATATAATAAAGCTATAGGTGAAGAAAGTGAAACAATACTGTTCTTCGTGCAGGCTTATCCTTGGCTTTGGAGAAGTTAAGGAAGATGCTTTGGCACAGCTGAAGAGCATGAGATGAAAGCAGGAAAGAGGCAATGGAAATGAATCACCACCTGGTCTTGATTTGCAGTCCCTCCAGCCTTGCCTAATTCTCTTACAATGGACACATTGGAGCATATGAAAAGAGAATTAACCCTCTGAGTAGAATTCCTCATCCTGTTCTATGCAAATACTACCTCTAGACTTACAGAAACCAGTGAAACTGAAAAAAGCTTGAAATTGAGGTATACTGAAGCTACTGGTGCTGCATTGATAGCTTAAAAATCCAAACAACAAGAGAAAAATCTGATAATAAGCCACTGGACTCAAGCACTGTCTTCATGACCCTTTTGTCTTTTCTGGTCAGGGACATTCTTTTTAAAGCTGATTAATAATTAATATTGAAGGAAGAGCTCCAGGATATTAGTCAATCCATGCTACCTCTCAAATGTTGGAGAAGAAAAAATACATATCATCCTTCCATACACATCCAGCTGTGCTCATGTTGTGTAGCTCTTCTTCCTGGTCCCTTACCCTGAATTCTGTTGGAGAGTAGGCACATGTGGAGGGCAGGCCTGACTGAAACTCAGGAAATCCACAGGAAACATCAGCTGTTCAAGTATACAAATAACTGGCAAGCTATTTCTCTGATAGTGAATGCTCTATGTTTGTTTTGTCTTCCCTAAAGGATTTAACTTTTAAATCGTTTATTTTCAGGTTTGGCTTATATGCCTATCTGTAACCAGAGAATTCCAGCTCACAATTTTTTACATATGCTTAGTATTTTTACACTTTTCCACATAAGGCATCTCGTGGATACAGAGAAAAAAGGGGAAAAATTATTTCAAGTATGTTGCCTCTCTGAAGAGCTGTTTAAGATTGTTGTTTTTACTGTGCAGATCCACACCCTGTTAACCATCATAGTAGCAGACTGCCATGACTAGAAATTTCTCCCTTATTTTTTTCTGGATCGCCAGTTAACTGAGGCCACATTGTAGAGGGAAGGATTCTGTTGCTCCTTGCCTACCCATTGCCCTAAGTAAGTATCAGGAGAAAACCAGTCCTACCCAAACTCCACTGCCAAGTGTCTTTGTACAGATGTCACCAATTAGGGCAGAATTTGGCCTGTAGAAAATGTCCCGCCATACATGTTAGAGAAAACTGATGGGCTGGTTTGGGGATCTCACAGGGGTGTTTGTAAGGCTATCTGCAGATAGGCTCAGGGTCAGGGGGAATGAGCAATTTATTCCTTTTCTTTGTCAACTGAACATCCCTGCTGTGTGTACTGGGACTAGCTGGGATGGAGTTAATTTTTGTCATAGCAGCTCATATAGTGCTGTGGTTTGGATTTGTGACAATATCTCTTTTTCAAGATCTCATTTAACCCTTTGCCCCTGCCCCATCCCCTTTCCCAGAAGCAGCGCATCATAGAGCTGTATCTCATGTCTGTCCTACCTGTGTGAGAGCTTCTCTTCACCACAGCATTTCAGAGGAAATGAATGAGGGCATCAACTCATTTGTGGCAACTTTTTATAAACAGTGAGGAATGTGTGGCCATATGGAGTGGTGCACTGAGCTAACAGACTGGTGTGAATCCTCTTCTGGGAAGCTAATCTCTCTGTCAAGAAAAAGCAAAACAAAGGAACTCAGCAAACATGCACCCAGGATTCTCCAGATGATAAAAGCTCAAAATAAGTGGCACTACCTCACATATGCTGTGTGTAAGCACAAGTACAGTTACTTCAGTGTAGCTGGCATAGAATAACTTGAAGCATGATAACCCACTACGCTGCAGTTTGCTCCCTCCATTTCAAAGATGGATTTCAGCTATGGAGAGCTTTCCTGGGGTTTTGAGGAGAGACTGTAGCTCTCAACTGTGGGCAGCCTTGCTCATTTCAAGGAGCTCTACCTCATGTGCCATCAGCGATGCTTTAGATAGTATTCTAAGTCTTTTCCCTTTTCTAGTGCTTATCAAAGGACTAAAAGGTGACCGTGAAGATCTACAGGGGCACTTGATTAACAGAGGAGAGGAAGACAAACGATGCATAAATCAAGGAGAAAAAGTCTTTAATGACAGGATGAGACTGTAAAGTTACATGCTCACATGAAAGGAGATGCCAATAGTTAACATTTCATTGAAGGAGCTCTGGCTTTAAAAGTTTGGAGGGCAGTGTGGAAAGTGTTTCTAATATTTCAAAACCAGCTACTACAATTTAACCTAATAATATCAAAGAACACACTGAAAGAAAGGACTTTTAGGTAAAGACACTCTTACCAGCAACTATCCAACCTGTTTGAGTCGTACCTCATGGTAAACCATCTAACAACACCAAAATCTGCAACTTCCATTTGTTATCTCTTTTTTTTTCTCAACTGTGCCATTTCTACATTGACCTGCAAATTATTTGTATGCCCCAGATTGTGACCATAAAGAGCTGTACAAATGCTTTTTAAAATAAATATTTGAGCAAATCACTTAACCTATTAGTTATTTATGGTAAATGCTAAATCATCTTCATTTTTGTTATTTTGTTAATAATTGCACTACAGTTAGCAAGTAATGACATCTTCAGTTGCATAAATCCAATTTTCCAGCATTCTGTTGTTGGCCATACAATTCCTAACTTCTCCCTCTGATAAAACACTTCCCTTTATTCAGCAGACAAAAAGTAAATCTTACAAGTTTCCATATAAAAATTACAATGTATTTGACTTTTACAATTAGGAGAAGTATTTCTTGGATTTTTTTCAACTGTCTGAATAGGATCTAAAACTCAGGGTTCAAAGGAAAAAACATGAAGGGATGCATGTATGAGTTCAACCTAGCATTTTCTCACTTTTGTATCAACATCCCAAAAGCTTGTTCATTCCTCACAGTGCACAAGTGCAGCTTCTTAAGGTCATAAACGTGATTGTCTCATAAGGCACTTATATTTTCATGCATAGAAAACACAAGTGGACATCTTCACTAAAAATTCTACACTTATTGGTAGGAGTCACTCCCAGGTACTTTAAGACACTTGTGCCGTATTTTGGCATGAATACCAGGACCCAAATCTATCAGCTTCCAAAATCAGAAGCCTTCTCATCTTCATGCTCTGTGGTTCGTTTCCCGTAGCTGCTCCTTTTTTAACGTCAGCCTAATAAATCTTTATCCAGGCCAGGTGAACAACAGAAAAATATAATTTAAAGAACAATACTGCCTTGACCAACAAAGAAGAGGAAGAGCAACAGATCTTAATGACCCTTTTCTGTGTCTGATTCCAAGTGCTGTGAAGTTATAATGCAAACATTGAACTGTCCTGAACTGAATGAAATCAAGATAATTCAAGGACAAAAACTTGTTTGCAGCCAATATAGATGTTTGAAATCTTCTCAGCAGTTCTTTAAAAATCTCATTACAAGCTGAAATGGGTATTATTTCTTGCAGTGCTCCTACAATCCCTGAACTTCTTCATTGTTTCATTATGTGTGTTCTGAATACAGAGACAGGATCTCCCACAGATAAACTACAGAACTGTGTGGGATACAAGATATCCATAAATAATTATTTGGTTAATTTGTTCACTAAAATCCCTGCCTGAAATATTTAAATCTGGATATCACCCCAAGCCAGGAACAGTACGCAAAAGTCTTCAGTGAGTTCTGTAGCATTACTAGAAGACTGTTGCTACTTCTAATTCAAACCTAGTGTTAGCACTTGACAGTTCAATTTTTTTTGAAGATGATAGGTAAGCTAGAATATATGGTATGTGAACTCTCTCTTCTTTTTTTCACCCCTTATTATAGCTACAAATATCTCACTAAGAAGCTAAGTATCGAAGCTCCACTTTGAAATAAATTGTGGGGCTTCATATTATGCATCTAAACAAACAAACAAAAAAAACCCAGCCCAAAAAATCTCCAAACCAACAACAAACCAACAAAAACCAACCCAAAAAAGTATCTGGTAAGTAATTGAAAGCATAGTTTTGGATTAGAAAATGATCTTGTCTTGCAATCTATTTACAGCAGGATTGCTTTAAAACAAAAAAGGTGACTAATTTTCTGCTTACCACATATGCATTCAGAACTTGTTATTATTGGTGTACTAAGGGAGGGGTTTTATGTTTCCTTTGGCCACATTGCTAAAGGGAAAACTGTGGTTCAATTGAGAAAAATGGCTGTGACTTGGGAGCCCAGTGGAGGAGAATGGGGAATCTTCTGCCCTGCAGAAGACCGGCTTTTGTATATCAGCTCTTAACGGGGACAGAATATTCTCTAGCAATCATTGCAAATTGCATGAAATTATTAATACAAATGTTCTGCAAAGATAATGGCCAGTCCTGCTTATCTGCCATAGTAATTAAAATGCTCTAATAAAATAATATTGAGATAAATTTCAATGCTTTGCATGGTAGTGCTTTTCACAGAAAACTCATTTTTTACAACTTTAGTTTCAACTTGTTACTCATTTTTGAAAGCTAATGCCATGCTAAATTTTAATAATATAGCTAGCGCAAATTTCTGTGCTGCATTAATTATACTTTTACAACTCCCACCTACAAAGAGGGCAAACACAGGAAATACCATCGGTAACCCGAGCCAGATTAAAACAGTGCCTATCACAAGAGCAGCATTTGCATTAGATATAACTATTCTTGTCCAGCATTTGTATGCATTAAATTATTGTCATGCTTCCTCAGCTCTCCTCCTTCCCGAGAGAGGTCCATGGATCTAGCTGACGCTCTTGTAGGACTTACCACTTCTACATAATGCTAAACAAAGATCTACCTAAATAAATTCATTCCCTTGGCATCCTAATTAGAACAATATGAAGTTCTACGTTTTCAAGTCATAAAGTCTAAAGTCAGTGAAGAACCAGAATAAAGTTTGCTACATTCACATAGTTACTTTTCCTTTTTTCTTACATGGCTTTCTTATTCTATATCAGATTTAGTGCAAAACCCTGCCATAACCAAATTTGTACAAAGGTCTCTATAATCAGACAGGAAGATTTTTGCTGGTAACAGAGGACTATTTTGATACACAGTCGCCTTTGCCTAGGAGATTCCCGTTGCCAGAAAGCCTGGAAGCTTTAATTTTGCTTGGCTGGTTCATGAGCAGAGTTGTGGCAGGAAACAGAAAGGGGCATTAGGATACCCAGGGAGGGGGGAAGAAAAGATAATCTCAATGCCAGCAAGAACAAACTGCTGATACGGCTGATCTTAAATCTTCTTCCTAGGTGGGAGACTATAACAGCAAACAGCTGAGATTTTCACCTTGGAAAATGCTAGTGAACTAGAAAGGATATTAGAAAAAGTTGGAACACTAGAAAAATAATGCTGATTGTACTTTGCTGATATGGAAATATGCAATAACAGCAATTAAATTAATGTGTGTCTTTCCTGAAGTAGCTAAATTTTTTTTTCTTCACTTGTAATATATTACCTAACCAGAGATATCATGGTTAAGGAGAGGAAGGACATTTTAAAGAAAATTATATTTGGCCAGGGACCATCTACTAGATAGGTTATTGACCTAATTCCTGGTGTGAACCTATACACAGATGCAGTTTGCCATCCTCAGGTTTGATTTAGGTATTAATGCCAACCGAACTCTGTTTTCCATGAATCAGATCTGTTCTTTGGATTAGGTCAAAAATACAGAATGTTGAATGAAGAACTCAGATGTTTCTGTGGAACTTATTTATGATCTTGCAGTGAGCTATACTCGTAAGAGACACCAGAAAAGTTCAAAATGTTGAGAACACAACTCCTAAATTTTTTGAAGGTGTGAAGTAAGCTAGTTCCACAGTTCCAAAATTAGGGTATATTAAATACCATGACACTAGAAAAACTACTTAATTCATAAACAAGTTTTTCAATTGAAAATAATGTTGCAGTGCCGTGCTGTAAGCAGTGGGAGGATTTTAGGTCAGGAAAGAGCAGCTGGAGTTTTCTTCCCAACAACATTTTTTTCATCCTCAAATATTTTTAAGCTGCAGAGGGCTTTTAATTCATATGAACTGAAGACTTTGGATAGCTTTTCAGTTTGATGGGGGGCATTAAGACAGATGGGCATTAAGAGGGATGAGCATTATGTGTATCCACAGCTCAGAATAGTCTGTATGCAGGGCCTGGGCCCATCACTAGCAATATGGAGAACAGAGAGTAAAGCCCTTCTCTACCAAACTTAGTTAAAGTCTGTTGATTTCCCAGGCTACATCTACTATTGTGGCTGTCTCTTTTTCAAGTGAAAATTCCATTATGGACTGATAATTCATTACCAATAACACTAATACTGGAGTATTCAGGGGAAAAAAAATTCAATGAGGTTTTAAAAAAAACTTTTATCAGCCATTTAAAAAAATTGAAAAGCTGAGAAGTTTCTGACCAGCCCTAGTTATAGTGACAAATTGCATATACAATAACCATCCTCTGGGAAATGGAAAACGTGAAGATCAATCTGCATATGGAGATAGTGGATTATGGGCTTTCTTTGACTCATATGGACCTGGAATGGACCTCCTGGATCATGAAATCCAGTTCCCAGGCATTCACGTGAAAGCACTGACAATTTACTGAGGTTCAGTGTGTAGATGTGAAGGCCACTCACAAAAGTGAACAGAAGGCTCTATGTTCCACCATCAACCCCTTCATACGAAAATGGACAAGAACTCAGAGTTCAGACAAAACACAAAATCTCACTTCGATGCTGAGTAACAGATATAACTCAGCTCTTAACTGACTTAATTTTCGTTGGCTATATTTTTTTTTGTAGTGCAGATAGGCCTTCAGTGCATTACAAGGTGAATACATTCTTCAATTTCTACCATCATTCACCTCTTGTAATTCTGCCTACTGCCTGAAGTGTACCTTTGCAAAGTCTAATTGGTGTAAAGATTCAATAATAACTTACCATACCAAACTTCCATACATTCCTTCTCCTGACACTCCATCTCCATGCAATCTTACTGCAATTCTTCCCCAAGGTACATTAGTACTATACATACATAAAAACACGATCTACAAGTGAAGAAACTGCTGATTTTGTATGTTTTTTGTATTTCAGACTAGCCTTGCACTCTTTATGTATTTACCCAGAGGTGTATTTTACTGGCTGGCTGTGTTCTTCTCTACATCCCCAGCATTAGAAGACTAATCACATTAGATAAAATGGATGCACTCTCTTCCACTTTGTCATTATTCTGCTGGCAGATAACAGTGAACAATAGCTGAGAGATCCTCAAATGCTTCCATTAAGCGCTGATCAAATGCTGGCCTCATTTTTCACATAGATGAGTGTATTTGTGGTAAATAAGAAATAGAAGTAACACAAACTGAATATGGATAAGCTGGAGATATTTCCTGATACGATCATACCGAGCTGTGTTTAAAAGGAAAGAAAGCAGGCCTTATCAGCTTTGATTTTGAGATGGAGGAAAAATGTTCATCTGCGTATCTCGGGAAGTTCATTAACCATACCATAGGGTTATGGTCACAAGTCCCCATGCTTGGACTTGAAAGGGCACGCATACTCAACCTTTTGAAATACGTACACTAATGTGTAAGTAATGAAATATGTACACATCTGTTGCCAAGTTGGCTGCATCACTATCCTCTTTGAAAGCCGTCACAGCACAATTGACAGTTGCTGCCTGACTTCAGCATAATGGTCTGGGCTTGGTTTTATGTGTGGACCCCTCCTGCTCCAGCACTTTGGGAGCTTTGGAGAAGAAGGTTTGAACAGAGTGTCCCTTGTCAGACAGTGACTTAAAGGGCAAGCAGTACCTTTAGGCACCTGTGGAACAAGGTTTACTGATATCCTGTTTAAAGGACTGACAAATTGCTCAGGGCGACTAAAGAGCAAAGCCAAGAAGAAAATAAAAGCGAGTATAGCAGAAGAAGCATGGATTATTTTCAGACTATTAAACTACAAAACAAAATACATGGGTCCTGACTGCTCTGCATTTGGAACCCAGGATAAATGTATTTAAAAAGTAAGGGGCAATGATGTGGAACAAAATTGCTCTCTTTTGGGCTCCCATTGTGTGAAACGGGTCCCAGTGCTCCAATCACACTTGAAAGACTCGGAGCTTTCCTTTCCTCCAGAACATCTGGGACAGGCGCATTGGTTTAAGAAACACATCATTATTGCCACTTTTAGTTGAAATGTATTTTGCTTCTAATCCCCATTGGTATGAGGAAGGAGGTAGGTGCACAGAGACAGGTTTGTGATGGAAAATTAAAAGAAAGTAATATCGGAAGGGCAGGAAAGAGGAAGACATTTCATGAAGAATACTCCAGGAATAGCTCCACATAAGACTCCTTCTTGAGATTAATGAATTTGTTGTACATGCCCATAATTATTTCCATTCGAATGGAACAGGTCCAGCTGCTTCAGCATCCACAAATGAAAAGCAGAAGGAAGCAGAAGAGAAAACAACCATATTTTGTTATGTCCAACAGTTAAAATCACTGGATAGCAAATAAATTGTGCTAAGCGCAATTAAACACAGAATTAACAGTAATCATTTGTAACATAACACAACAAGAAGCTGAGATAAATGAGAAAGGGCGTGCGTCGTATCATATTGAGAAACTGAATGATACGTTGCCAAGATACATGTTTACAGAAGTATGAACCTGAGGTCAAATAACTGATTGGCTTCTAGCGGTACATGTATTCATCTACGCCTTGTTTGTGGCTGTTTCTAATCCCTTCCTCTGGTTTTGTGTGCACTAGAAAAACTCCTACTCTTGTAATAACTACTATTTTAGCGTTACTAGGGGCAGGAATGCTAGTGCAAACCTGGGCTCAGGGGGCTGATGATTAGTTATTACTGAGTCGGTTAGACTTGCCCTGTGCTGGGTGAGAGATGGCATGGTGAAAAATAGCAGCTGCCGCTCTGCTTTATATCGCTCTGACCTTTAGAGTGCTGCTAATGAGAGCAAAACAAGAGGGAAATATTTCCCCAGAGTAAATTCAGCCAGGGCATGCCTGCCCAGTACCTCATGGGCAGATGCAAGCTTGGTCTGCTCGTGCTCCAGCGCGTTGTGCAAAACAACCTTAATCTAAGAGCTGCATGTCCTGATTAAAGCAGCCCACAGGCTGGGCTGATATATGCTTGGCTCCTCAACAGGTCTTAAAAGCTTGGGCCTGTGACGACAGTAATAGAAGCATTCAGCTTTGGTCAGCTTGAAGTGCAAGCACAGCAAACGCACATAAGCCTGAAAGGTACAATTTAGACTTTCTCACAGTTACAGCTACATTAGCTTTCTAAGGTTCAGGTGCTTACACTCATTAAAAAAAAGCCTCCATCAGCTGTTGCTATAACAACTCTCTTGCCTTTCTACTCAGCAACAGCACTGGCCCAGACTTTAGTCTTGATATTTCTTTTATTGCATTCTGCTCTTTCAAAGATATTTTAACTTGCCATGGTGGAAAAGCAAACTATCACCTTTCATTGGACAATCATAAGTCTCAGTTGCGGAAGAGGACCAGAGCATGCCCCAGCTCCCTTGCAAGAACTGGGCCCAGGTTTCCTTGTATGGTGGGGATGATTTCCCAAAAAGCTACTGAGCTGGGTTACTGCCATAGCGTGCATCCAAATCTAGAAGCTGAGGAGTACTACTGGGAGCTACAATAAGTAGACACAGAGTCTGTGCACCTAACATGCCAAAAAGATAATATGGATAACCTCTAACATCAATGTGTTTAAAAGCTAGCCAGCATGATACTTTTGCTTTGCCTTCTTAAGTTGCAGTCATTTCTGCTCAATGCAAGAAAAAAGGCACCAGCTTTCAGCACGAAGCTCTTGAATATGATCATGCCATGGGCAATCCCTGAGGACATAATAGAGAATCTCTGGGTTAGGAGGAGATAGGGAATCTGAGACCAATTACATCCACACCAGACCCACTGCTGGCAGCCTGTGGGATGTTCCTCTGAGGGTGAAACAACATGCAGAGGAACCACATTCCAGTTTTACTGCTTCATTAAGCCTCCACCAAGGAGCTGTTGTTCCTATAGCAAATAGAAGCACTCTTTAGGCTCCAGCTTTCAGCAGCATTTTACTTTCTATCTCAGAGACATAGAAGTATGCTCTCTGTTTCAAAATACACCTATGCCACAGACTTTCCTTAGTCTTTGAAGGATGGGCCAAATTTTAAAAATTGATTTCTAGTTCCCGATATGAAAAGACAGGCAGAAAATTTCCACAATATATGAGTGGATGAAACAGCAGATCTGAAGGAGATGAGACAAGCAGGAGCACAACTTTATTGTCTCCATAAGGATGCGGATTTGACTCCTGCCTATAGATTTCACTGGTTCAAAACAAGGAAGCCTAAATCTATTTGGTTTCTCCCTGCTCTCTTTTCTCCTAAAGAGTAGCTGATAGGTGGAGACTAAGCCAAGAGAATACAATGCCTGCATTAACCATTAATGGAGACAAACGCCAGGTGTAGATGTCAACTGCAATTTTTCATTCCCTGCTGATAGCAGAAGGTTCCACAGAGCAATGCCAAAGTGTTAAGGTCGAAAATGCACTCATGGCTCCCCCAGTCCTTTTGTGACATTTTAAAAAGCTCTTTGTTTTCAAAAAGTGATTTCTCTCTAGTACTTCCATTACTCCATGTAGCTTTGTCACAGTTGATCTTCATTAAAGCTGAAGACACTACAAAAGAAGGCACAATTTTATAGTAAAGGTAATTGTTCTGCAATCTGATCCATTGCAAGCGCCAGCATGCAAAATATTGTTGTGCGCTCACACATGCTGTGTAGCATTAGACATTGACACAAACAGCAGTGTATTTCCCAGTTTGTTTTGATTTAGGAATTACAGTGAAATCACCTTCTTCTAGAGGCATTTTCCTACAAAACACACATGAGCAGAGTCACAGCTAGAACCAAGACTTCAATTCACACAGAGGAGAGTGTGGAAATCTTTCAGGGCTTAGCATGAAGATGGGACCAGTGTTTCATTTTCATAGAATGGTTTAGGTTGGAAGGGACCTTTAGTGATCACCTAGTCCAATCCCCCTGCAGTGAGCAGGGACATCTTCAACTAGATCAGGTTGCTCAGAGCCCCGTCCAACCTGACCTTGAATGTTTCCAGGGATGGGGCATCTACCACCTCACTGGGCAACCTGTGCCAGTGTTTCACCACCCTCATAGTTGACTTCTTCAAGAGCACGGTTTGCTGGAATGATCTTTTTAATTTTTTTTTTTAATTTTTATTTATGGAGTCAATATGATTCCACTTTTGTGGACTGAAGGGGACCCTGAAGTTGTGGGCATTTCTGCCTCAGCTGTCAAATGGGACATTGCATTAATAACCTCTATAACTGTGTAAATCTGACAAGGTTGCTGTCATGTTCCAATTCTGTATTTTGCCCCATCTCCTAATGAAAGGAATACAGAGCAATTTAAGACCACCAATGTTCTTTCAACAGTTGTCTTTTGGCATTATAACTCCTTCTGCATGAAAGCCTCAGTTATGGTTTCCCTCAGCTGTAAGTTTGTCTGCCTGAAACCCACTGACTGTAATTCTAAAATGGCTGATTAACAGAGTATCTGTTCTAAATCAACAATAAGTAATGGAAGGCATGCGCTCATTCAGTGGGTATTGTTTGCCTGGAGTATGTCTGTCCATTCAGTAGCTGATAAAAAACCACAGTATTTGATGGCCTGAGACATTTCACAGCAAAATGTACTTTCTGTGAGGCTGTAAGAGCGGGGGAGCCAGGGGAAGGTATTATGCCCTTAATGAATTTAATAGAGGCAGTCATGTTTAGGAGATAGCACCTGATCTGTCAAAAGTTATATTAGTCTTTCCAAAGGGGATAGATGTTTGGTAGTAGTGTCCTGGAAAAAATGGCTAGATTCTGTCTTTATTGGGTTAGTGTAATGGGGAAGAAAAGGAGAGACAGATTTGAATGAAAATGGAAACCCAAAAGACTCAAAGGAACTAGGTACAAAGTCTAATGAAATTGACTTGGAAGGTACTGCGCCCACTGGTACTCATGAGCACACGGGGGGAAATAATGCCTTACTGAGCATTTGAGCCAAAAAGCAGTGTGAACGGGTTGCTAATATAGAAGGGGACTTTTGTGTCACACTAGTGTTTCATTTTAGTGTGAACAGATTAACAAAACAGCTTCCTTTTTACTCCATATACCTTTTTTTTTGGTCAATATTTTAAACGATGCTGTCTATTCTGGACATTGTAAGCAAAATCCTATTTGCATCCATCCAAGCTTGACTTGAGTTAAGGGTGACTCCTGGGTACTTGTTTAACAGCAAGGCACTCCTCCTAGCATTGTGATGATCCTTTAAATGGGAACACCTGAACACTAGCAAGCAAACAGTTTCTTGAGGACCTCCAGTAGGTAACAAGCTGTGCCTCCCCTGAACTTGTGCAGGTTGCTCTTTGCACAGATATTACCATATTCTTGTTGAGGGTGGAGAGGAGGACAAATAATGAGCATTCTAGCAGAGCACTACCAAAGGTTATTATTAACAGATCATGTGCAATGACTATGAAGAAGGAAGGTCAGGGAAATTATGTTGATTCTTCATCCAGCTCTGCTTTTAGTAAATTCACTAGGCCCACAAACTAACACGTTAACTCTTCCAGCTCTGCTATTGAAAACTTTGGTCAGGAAAGGAATACTATAGCTGTGGATTCTATAGGCAACATTAAGCTAAAAATAACCTAAGTTTGGCAGACAATTTGTCACAGATGTGTACCAAACAGAAACGACACAAATGTTGTTAGTAAACAGCGTTAGCTCAGCTTCTGAGAAGAAATCACCCCCACATACATATCTGCTTTTAAAGACCATAGTCATTTAGAATAATCTGTTTATAATCCTTGAGTTGAAGAAGTATGCATGAGAAGGAGGAAGGAAAAGATACAGTTTTTTTCTCATGAGAGATAAGCTTGGATTACAACTTCCAGGAGTGAAAAAGGATTAAGATCTTCAATATCATTGTCTTCATTTTGTAAAAACAAATATTTACAAAACTAGTTAAGCAATGAGGTAGCCTAGGATTTTATGATGGCATTATGTCCTTGACTAACACAATTTCAATTTATTTAAAACTGTAGCTGCCTATGTGAAAAGATTAATTTAGCTCTAGTATTGATGTAATAGTTTGAGGTGACCAAATTAAATTTACACTCAAAATACATAGTTCCTTATGTATGTTTGGTGAGCAAGGACAGCTTAGTTACCAGTCTGAATAATAATAGTTACACCTTGCCCACAGACAGCTCGTTGTCTCCAAAGCACTGCAGATTTGAAATATTGTGCTTTGTACATCAGAATTCAGAATGGTTACCAAGTATCCACCCAAGAGTTACAGATACAGTCCATAAGTGACAGGTCAATTAAGAAGGCAGCATGAATTCCTAGAAATGGTGGAGAACAAGGGGTGGAGAGAATATATTACAAAGAAATTGTGGAAGTGACTTAGTTTTTGAAACAGAAAATCAGAACGGAGGACAAAGAGGTAGAAAAGCACAGAAAAATAAAGATCAAGCTATACTGCCTTCATTAAATACTTACCTCCTACTGGAGCTGAAGACCTGTCAAATTCAGAAAAAAAAATGAAAGCCAGGAGAAAAGTATGTTAGCTGGTAGCAGCATCTAAAAGTTAAGCATCATCTGGTTTTGTGCAGGGAGAGAGGATTTATTAAGTTACCGTGATGGGACCATAAGAAAACAGAAAGCACAGGGCTGTGAAGAATCTACTGAACAGCTTGAAAGAAACAGCACAGATGGATCTAGAGATCACTTCCATCCAGATGACAGCCTCAGAAGAAGGTGGTACACTGGCTGTAGAAATTGGCTGTTGCCCTTCCGTCACAGAGAATGCACTATTACTATCACTTTTTTCATCCCTGGTATCAAAAGAGGCAAAGTAATTTGCTTACTGGGTTCAGACAGAGCCAAAGAAAGATTATGCAGACTCATGTAAGTTGAGCTGAGTGAAGTATTTCTGGCAAATAAAACCTTCCAAAATATGCAATTTTGAGCGGACCAAAACACTGCATGAATTTAACTAAATTCCAAAGACTATTTTCCAAAAAGGATAAGTGGGGGGAGAAAAATTAAGAAAAAACCCCAAACTATTTAAAAAACCATTGTTTTGAATGAAGTGTTATGGTTGATAATTTTGTGTTTAGAAATAAGATTTTTCAATTTTGTTACTGAGGTCAAATAATATTTTTGGAAAACAGGATAAACAACATAAACCTTAGAAATTTAATACCAAGTGAAACACTGTTTCTAGTAAAACAATATGTTTGGACTTGTTTGAATAATTCAGCTTCACTTTGATTTTGCACTTCTAAACCAAATTTAGTTGTGAAATACTGTGATTTAAGAAAACTGAAACAAAATTAACTCGAATGATCTTCAGAGTCATAGCCCTTGTGTAGCTCCAAGTCTGAGTGAGGAAAGGCAGGCTCCAGAGTTTCAGCAGCCCTTGGGAAAACTCTGCAAGCAGAAATAAGGTGACTGCTTATGTACCTCTCCAAAACTGACGTACAGGGATAACCCGTGCAGTATAGCAGTGCTCTCTGCACCTTCATCAGCCTGAGGAGAGAATCAGACCTGGTGAAGTTCTGCCACTGCCTCGAACTGCGAGTAACTTACCTGACACACACAGTGAGGACACCTGCTATGCATGCCCAACATTTAAGTAGGGTTAAGTAAAATCAAAAGCTGTCTTGATTTATTTGTTCTGTAGCATCAAGACTGGTCTGAAGCCACAGATCAAGACCTGGTAAGAATCCATGGGCCACCTCAGAAATACAGGATTGTAATTTTTCACTTTTCAGTCTATAAAATGGAAACAAAACCACTTGAGTTTTATCAAAGCAACATGCAGTCTTAATTTCAAGGCACTCAAAGGCACTACAGTAACTGTATAAGGCACTATAGTAACCACAGGCACTGTAATAACCATATAAATACCAAGACATGAGTAAATATAAAGGTACCAAGTTGGCCAGAGTATGCCTTTTCTGCTACATGGAAGAAAAGAAATGTTTTTAACATGGGCATAACTAATGCACTGTTGAATTATTAACCTGCATGAATGTGCCAAAGTGATTAGTTCATTATTAGGGTTTCCATCCTTGCAAAATTTTATGAAATAGTTCAGTAAAATAATTTTGTACTTTTATTTTGTACTAGCTTATTAAGGAATAGGTTATAACAGTATTTATGTAGCAATGGGAGAATAATTAGGTACACTCACAAAAAATATGGACTAAAGGAACAAGAAATGCTCCTTGTGTGGCATTCTTATCACAAGCTCAGCTTCCTGTGGAACAGAACAGTAAGAGCCTGCTTGAAAATATTTGCAAATCTAGGGTGGAAGTATCTTTACCAGCCTCAGTTACACTGTCTACACAGAGTAATGTTGTTCAATTAATGTATCACAGTCTCTTATTTAGGAATATAAACTTTGTCAAAATAATCCTATTTGGCAAAAGGCAGACCAAGAATAGTATACTTTTGCAATAAATAAAGGTAATAACAAAATCAAAACATCCAAAGCAATGCAACACCTTTGAGATTGTTTAATTAAACTGGATCCAACTGGGATTAATTTGTTCCCTGTCATCAACTCAGGTAGGAGCTCCAAAGAAAGACAATACGTCAGACCTAATTGTGCCTTATTTAAAGTGAAAGTGGCAATAGACTCTCTAGGGGCCACCAGAGTGGTAAAACAGCCTTTTAATTACTTCAGTAGTCTCATTTCACCATTGCTTGGGGAAACACCCTACTCCTTGGCTGATGTCTCAGTATAACACCTGTCCTGCACAGCAATGACAGACCCACACTGAAATCTCTACCCTCAGAATTTTATGCATCCCTCTGAAACACCCTGCATTGGCTGCTGTCAAAGAGAAGATGTTAAAGGTGAGTACACCTTCTTGAATAATAGTACAGGCCAAGAAGATTCCTAGGGAGAGAGGAAAAGATGAAATAAGGGAATTGTGCTCCCACCTTCCTGACAGCTCAACCCTGAAGGAGTGCTGGTGAGGGAAAGGTATCCAGATCTTCCACTAACTGGCACCCAACCATAATGTCGTAATTTGAGGTTATTCATGTGACATCACAGGCATCAGGTGCCATGGCTCAGTATCTCCCACTGTTCATTGCGTGTATGGGGCCAAAAAAGATGAGGTGACAACAGAGCTGCCACCATAGCAATGGGGCTTCTGGAAGGGAGAAGAGCACAGGGCTCAGCTGAGCAGCAGAAAATCCCATTTATTGGCATTTCTGCAGGCTTAAGGAGTCAAGATTAGTGGGAAGCAAGCGAGACGGACGCAGGACGAGCAGAATGAGAAAACTCTAGGTTTGTTGCGTATGGCTGCAACTGCAAGATGATTTCAGGAGGTTGAGAAGTCCTTATTCTTATCAAAACATTATTTTCAGAGCAGGGAGAGCACGCCAGGACATTTCACTTCTGGGTCAGGATGTGTGCTGTAGGACTCGCCTGCCCACTTGTGATGTACTGTCACACTGTAGTAGATTGACTCAGGTTTTAAGAACATATGGGAATTTCAGACCAAGTCCATGAAAACTAAATATAGACTTCAGGATCTGAACATAGCAGCAATAGCACTTAGGTACAGCTATCTCACAGATGAAAGGAACATGTCAGTAGACTTAGCAAGAGTAAATCCTGTTTAAAAAGATACATTACACTATTTGCTGTAGCACAGACAAAAGCAAATATATATCTGACCTCAAAAATCCCTTCCAATCTCAAAAGTTCATCCTGTGGGAGTCAGCATGGCACCCTCAAAGGACTAGGACTGCTGAATGAAATATTTCTGAGATTCAGCTCTGTGATAGACTCTCGACATAAATCTAATATCCCCATTTTATACAAAGAACACTTTTCACAGCCACGCCACCTCTGATCTCTCAGTCCTGATCTTTAAAGATCTCCAAACCTCCTTCCAAAGACAAGCCTGGAAGTAACATTTTAAACTCTGCTGGTCACTAAAAAACAGAAATACAACAGAGATATTGATTTCATGGCACAACATAATCTCCTTTCCCCTCCACTAACCTTTCCATGTTCCATAGGCCATAAATTATTTTTTCCTTTCTTTCCCTTAGAGACATAACTGCCCTACCAACTATCTGTACTCTACACATACCAGCTACCTTTTCTTTCAGAGGCAGTTTACCTGGTTTATAACTGAGCAATGGCTCTCATTTTGTGTTTAGCTCTGAAGTCTGCTAATTCTGTTTCAGACCTGAGGAAGGCTGGTGTGCCTGGAAATTTGTCTACCTTTCCCAGTTATGCCAGCTGATTAAATTAAAGATGATACCTCAACGTGCACACCTGGTTTTACCTCTTGTCTTTACAATTTTGTTGTTAAAGCAACACGACCCCATCTCCTTTATAACTATTTCTGAAATTGGCCAATTAAGAGAACACAGTAAGTAAAGCACACCAAGGTAAAGAAAATCTGAGGCATGATGAGACCTTATTCAAATAAACAACAAAGTGGATCAACATGTAGTGGTGGAATTGTAAATAATCAATATGAAGAGTACTTACCATGGACTATGTCTAAACATCTCCCTTTTTTTTCTCCCCACCCCGCCCCTGCCCAAATATGCACAGAAGATTCTGGTAGCAATTTGCTGTCTCTGGGCAGCTTCATATTAAAGCAAAAAAGTGATAGCACTGTCATCTTCGAAAGTACTGTCCAACACACTGCACTGAGACCGAAAAGAGGGCTTTCTTCTAAAAATAGTGTATAGATAGCGTACCCTGTGGCCATTCCACCCGCTGATTCAGGAAAGCATGTATTTTTTTCAGAACACTAGTATTTATTTTTCCTCTTAATACCTTTTTCAGCTAATCAGTAATATAAAATTATTCCATATATCTTCATTAACAGCATTAATAGCTTCACCATAGCCCTCATGAACTTTCACTATATTTTGACCCTTCGAAACAAGTGAACATTTATAAATAAAATACAAACAGAAAATAAGATAATAATATATAATTATTCCATATTTTTTGATGGACAGTATTATTTCATACATAGGACAGTTCCAATTTACTACATGAAGAATAACACTACTATCTCATAACACATTGTGACATGGTTGTGATAAAATAAAGCTTAGAGCCAGCCTTGATAATATTTCCAGAATTCAAAGCATTAGAACTACTAGTGGGAGACACTTCCCCATTTAAATTTGTTAGATACTCTAAGTCCCTCCTTTTTCTGCAAGTATTATTTTTGCTGTGTCATTTTTTTTTTTATCCTTCAGGAGTTATTCACAGAAAGAGAACACCAGAAGCAATGGCTGTGTTAAATTAAATCTTACGAATACAGGAAGCTAGCTTTAATATTACCTGGTCAGCACAGACAAATGGGAAAGTTAAAAAATGTTTAGCACTGTGTTTTGCTATCAGGCAAATGTGTATTTTTAAAGACAGCAGTTACTGATGGACACTATTTACTCTTCTTTTAAAAAAAAAAAGATTCATTTGAAATCCATAAACTTAAGTAAAAATTTATGTCCTGTGACTATAAGCTATTATTACATTCTTTTTCAGGTTAGTAAAAAAAGAGACACTGCATATAAAGTGATTATTTGTTATGATATTACTATGGCTTTTATTATTATTTTATATATCCCTAAAAAGAGTCAGTGAAAGGACTAATTGCTGGAGTTGTTGACCAGCCCATCAGAAAACAATTGAATAGAACAAGAAAATGGAGGAGAAAATCTAGCACCTGTCAGAATTAGTCTCCTAGTGCTTTGAAAAGGTGCCAATTACAAACAAACAAAGAAGGCTTTGGTAGTCCATGGCTATGAATCCATATCACAGAATATCGTGGGCTCATGGACTACACAAGAAAAGAATAAAAATCATAACCTTTCCTCCCCGCCACTCATGATGTAGATAAAAGGCCAGGTGCTTTATTAGTATGAGTGCAACATTAATTGGCAATGAAGCAAAGACTCACCTCTGCTGTTGCCTTGTGTTACAGTCAGTGACCAAGAGACTGGTTTGCACAACATTTTCCTGTCTTCTGTGTCACCTGGGAGCAGTTCCCCACAAGTCAGGGTGGTGCTTGGAAGTTTAGGAGTTAAACTACAAATATTAGAATTCATAATAAAATCTTATTCCTTAAAAAATCAAATATGCTACACTTAGTTTCAACGCTCATTAAGAAACTTTATGAAAGGATTTTTGGGCCCTGAAAAGATCCTACACTCCTAGGAACATCTAGGAAATCGGTTGGAAGCACAACTTATTTAAACATCGAGGTACAATCAGGAGTGACTGCAAGACTGCACGCCAGCACATGCCTAATTCCCGGTGTCAGGACATCCACACAGAATTTCAAAGTTTGTAATTTACTTGTTATCTGGTATACATCGTACCTCACTGATTCATCTGCTTATCATTCATTACATGGAAACAAACTGAGGGGAATAATCTCTTTACTTAGCATCCTAGATGTCAGCTGAAAACCACCCTTGTCTGTCCATCCATTAATAGTGTAGGAGTGAGATGCATAATTGATCTGACTTTTCTTTCACATTGTTGAAAAATAGAAAATAACCCTTCTGACATCAACAAGCTATTCAACTTCTCAGACTCGAATGACAGACACTGATGCAGCTTCATCTTTCTTGCACATGATGGCCTAAAACGAACCCAAATTTTAAAGCAAACAAGCATCAAAATCACAGGGTAGCACAGATAAGAAGGTTGGTCATGTCTATGCAAACTGAGATGCACAATTTTGGCAAAACTCCACCATAAACGTTAGAAAATTGAGACTACAGGCCTACTCCCTGTAAACTGAATGTAACACTCTTGCTTTCTGCTGGCAGCTCTGAGAAAAAAAATACTCCCTCAGCGGTGAGTGATTGGACTCAGCTGAATGTATTGCATTACTCTACTTTCTCACAAGAAAATCACCTCCATCTCCATCTCCTGGCTTGGCTGGTCACCATGGAGAGCATGTACAGAGGAGAAAAGAGGAACAGCTCTGGAAATTGGTCCGCTACACCTACACCAGTAGCTCTGGTACACAGGGCTGGGCAATATGAAGGCTAAGCAGATTTCTATGTCCAACATTTTGCTTTCCCCCTTGCTGGTATTCACCACTTCCCTAGCACAGACAGAGAGCAGGATCCTCTGCCAAACCAAGCCTGGAAATTAAACTGATTGCACACACACACATCTAGGCTTTAATGTCAAGCTGCCAACCACTAACACCCTCCCCCCACCAACCTCACTGTCCTGAAGGGAAAAGATTCAGTTAACATCAGCAGATGCTGTTAGGTCCTTCAGAAAACCCTTCCTAATGTCACTTTCCTTCAATAAAAGAACTGTATTTCCAGAAAAGGGAGCAATATAAAACCTAGAACAATCATCAATATCTTATCTACTGCTGAGGCTGCAAGGGTAGAGCTCAGATTGCATCTGTAAAAGCACTAACACCTCGAGGTTTGCTTCTCCTAACCTCTTTGACTCTTTTTTCCTCCCTGGTCTGTCAGTTTGCTTGGGAATGAAGCTTCCAGCAACAGGAATTTATGTGGCTTTTTTCATGGTCACAGTCATGTGTTGATAGTTTAAATGCAGGTACGCAGGTCAGGACTCTGCTTCTAAAAGCTTCTTCCTGAGCCTGACTTACCAGTCAGCAGCTTCAGTACAAAAGCTAGGTTCTGTTCTTCCATAGAGTGAGCCAGGCATGAAAAAAACAGGCAGGATGCTTCACTCCGCACACAGAAATCCCAAGGCTAAGGCAGGTGGGAGCTCTGGTCTACAGCGACAGAAGAGTGGGTCAATAGCACATTGGGTGAGAAAGGTCAAACAGCAGAACAAAACAGTGATGATAAATAAGAAAACTAACATTTTTTAAAACACTTCTTTTTTTTTCCCTGGGTCAATGAACAGAGCTCTTGTTTAATAAGTGAATTTTGTACCATTACTCAGCTTCTTGTTTTGACTTTTGCATGATTTGCATCCAAAAGTAATCCAAAGGGCTGTGTTTGTGATCCAGGAATAGAAGCTTTCATACATAGATTGATCATTATCTCTTCTCAGAGGCAGACATCCTAGTTTCTTTTAAACCTATTTTCCCTCCCCAAGAGCTTTTCTAGAACTGGAAGAGCAACCAAATGATATCTATACTGTAATTTTATTTCAACATTGACCCTGCAAACTGTGTAAAAATCTTGGATAGATATTGCCACCCTTCCCTAAAGCGCAAGTGAAAATAACTTCATTTACCTGGCATTATGCAGGGCAAAATGACCTCATGTACACCATGACACCTCAGAAGGCTGTGAGGATCTGACTGCAATGAGAAGAAGGAAAGCAGAATTTGTGCCCACTATTGCCACAGCTTATAAGAATTTATCTAACACATAAGAACAACTGACACAAATCGAGGGAGGTGATAAGGAGGCTGGGCTGTTTTGGGGATGGTAAAGGACAGAGGGCTGTCTAGTTCCAGAAGGAATTGTTTAACTTCATTCAAAAAAGGAAAAGATGAAGATATAGCAGCACCAGTCCAGCCACACAAAGCATATGTCAGGCCCACAACATTACATATGCAGTAACTTTAAGCACAAAGGAACACGTTTTTCTAATATGTGTATGCATACACACATATATACGTTTGTATATAGATATTTTTTATATATTCACATATATATACACACACACGCATATATGCAGGCTTGAGGCCAGGCAGTAAGCAAAAGGGTCTAGCAATGTTCACATATGAGGAAAAAATCTGATTAAAATTAACTAAAAGTTGCTGGAATTATGGGAAGATTAAAATGAATGGCTCACACATGCTACACAATGCGAGGGAAGGGTCTTGGTCTTTTACCTGTTACAGCATCTTCATTTCTTTTAACTCCCTGCCTGCCACAATGAGGATGTTATTTTTGCAGCTGCGATGCTTTCTTGTGTGCCAGGGAACGAACTATGCAACCTCCCCTGCCGGCCTTTGGCATACCATGCTACGAGCCTTCCCCTGGTTCTTGAAATATGTCAAGGAAACACATTCCAGCTTCTGGGATGCCCAAATTCATCTGGGACTGCTGACATCCTGATGGGTTTGTTTGCAACTCTAATTTATATGAATCCATTGTTTTGAAGAAAATAGGGGGCCCTTGTGCTTGTTAGGCTTCATTCTGAGATACTTAAAAATGTAAAGCAAGTTAATCTCAGCAAAGCAAAGGGGTTAGGCTGGAAACAGTTACACATAAAAAAAAGCAAAGAAGTAATAAGGATTAGGTTATCCTTAACTTCTGCCTGCTACCAAGGTTTAGAGAGCTGTAGCATGCTGAAGGCAGCCAAGACTGGCGCCACAGAGGCATTTATGAGATACAGACCTCCATATCAGACCAGGGTCAGGCTAAAGGGACCATTTCTCCAGCAACATCTGAGTATGACCAGACTATCAACACATATAAATTAGTTTTCAAGCACACTCCCCTTACTTTTCTCCACTATTTAATTTTAGGGAAATATAATACCAGTTGTGATGAGCCTCATCTGTGAATATGTAAAAGCAGATACTGTTCATCTAGAGGTTACACAAAGACTTGACATACTGATTTCTCATGCTACAGTGGAGAGAGGACTGAAGTGGAATTTTCCTGACTTTCCATGTCCCAGGCACTAGACTTTCATTGTTGCATTTTTCACAGCTTGATTACGATTTATAAATATGTCAGAGAAACCATTATCATTAAGATCCTGTGTTTCCACAGAGGCCACACACTTAAAAATAAACCAACAATACATATTACTAAGTTGGCACATGGTATTTCCATTTTTCAATGCAACTTTGTGAGCTGGCACCCACCATGCTTAGCATTTATCTGCTTAATTTGAATCAGATTAATAAATTTAAAATGTTCAATTAAAGGTGCACCTGATTAAAAGAAAATTAAGAGATGGATGAACTTTATTCCAGATGATAAAATCCCACCAGAAAACTAAACAAACTATTCCCTAAACTTCAGATTGCAATGTGCAGAATGAACAAGTCATGGCTGATTTTAATCTGAAGAATTTTTGCTGCACATGTCAAAAATCTAGAAATAAATTTTTGAGTTTGAAACAAAGAAACAGGAAAAAAAAGGAACAGCCAAATTTCTTACTAAACGGTCCTGTTTTGTTTAATGTAAGGTAACTCAACACTGAATTTCACCTTAATGGACAAAAAAGAAGGAAGCCTTAACTAAAATTGGTCCTCTCCCATGAAAGAAAATCACAGTCAGACCCGGAATGCAAAATCACCCATAGTGTATATCCTAAGGAAAAATTTAAAAAGCCATTTCTTCCTCATCTTAGAATGGTTGCTAGCAGAACTACTAAAAATTTTCAGCAGCTATAAACTTGGAAGGTGAGGGGAGAGCCGGGGGGTAGGGTGGGGGCGGGTAAAGGGCGTTGGTGGAAAGTGTTGCCGGTAAAAAAATCCTGCTGAAAAGGAGACCTAGTTACAAGAACACATTGGAAATGAATATTTAAAGAAAGGAAAAAATGAAGAAGTAGTTAAAAGGTGTAAGCAACCTGTACAGCAATTTAAGAACTCAGTGAACTCTCAAAAGGCAAAATAATTAAGGACAATAAGATCAATTTTTTCATATGAAAAAGAAGTGCCTGACCAAGGATTAAATAAGTTTAAAGACAGAGAGAGAAATCATAAGTAACACCAGAGAAAAGTTAAAATGTTCAGTAGATATTTACATTTTGTAATCAGACTTATAAAATAAGAACGCATCTATTCAATATAATATGAAACATTGCAGAAAAGGTTAAAAAGGCCACATCTGCCAAGATTAAATGTGGACATAAATCAACAAATCTGGTTAACTTACCTGCACCCCTACGAAGCCTAAAACTGCTTAGCTGAAGGGTTCTTCAATTCATTAGTGTTTATAAATTATTTTTGTTATAATAAATGGTGGAAAACGGGAACAATTCCAACATATGGGAGTACTGCCAAGAAAAAGAAAATCCTGGGGCTGGAAAAGAAAGCCCTGCAACATGCGGCTTCAAAAACTCATATCATCTCAATTTATTGAAGATTGACTCAAAAAATGTTGATCACTGTGCAAAAATGATCTGACAGTAGACAGCTTTTTATTCTGTAGCAATTTCTAGCAGGAAGATAAACACCGGAATAGCTAACTATACAGCTGAAGGATACTCACAGAATCACAAAATCTCAGGTTGGAAGGGACCTCAGGGACCATCTAGTCCAACATTTCTAGGAAGAAACAAGACGGCCCAGCACCCTGTCCAGCCAAATCTTCAACGTGTCCAATGTGGCCAAGCCAACAACTTCCCTGTGGAGATTATTCCATTGGGTGACTGTCCTCACTGTGAAAAATTTCCTCTCGTGTCCAATCGGAATCTCCCCCAGAGCAACTGGTGTCCATTCCCCCTTGTCCTCTCCATGTGACTCCTTGTAAAAAGGGAGTCTCCATCTTCTTTGTAGCTACCCCTTAAGTACTGGTACATGGTGATGAGATCACTTCTAAGCCTCCTTTTCTCAGGGCTGAACAAACCCAGCTCTCCCAGCCTATCTTCATATGGCAGGCTTCCCAGTCCTTTGATCATCTTGGTGGCCCTTCTCTGGACCCCTTCCAGCCTGTCCACATCCTTTTTGTATAGCTCAGGATGAGCTTTTCTAGATAGATTTTTTTTCCAAACCATATTCCTTACTGCAGCTTCTTAGGCTGGGAGTCTTTGCAGTCAAACCCTCCAGCTAGGTGGCAAGTCCCTCTGACCTCAGATTTTGTGTAAAGGGCCCCTTGCACCTTCAAAAGCCTTTGGTGCTGTTGTGCTGATGGGCAGAAGTATGCAGTCGTCACTCAAACAATCACCACAGTCACCAGGAGGATGAAAGAAGGATTCAGCCCATGGAGAATAAATGAGTGTTTGCAGATTCTTGTGATATGTCTCAGAATGATTGGAAAATCTGAAAATTAATTAAAAGCACAGATTCACAGCTGAGACCTTGAACATGACATTTCATCTGGAGGTAATGTTTATGAGAAGTTACACTCTCCCCACCTCAGCAAAAGGCTATAAATTTGCAATTAATAATTGTGCTGGTATTAATCTTTGAATGAAGTGGAACATAGCCATTAAATGGAGAAAGCCTTCTAAACATAGATGCGCACGAATGAGTACAGAATCCTTTCAGGGGGTGAAATGGGAAAAGTGGCAAGAAATGCTTTTAAAGGCTTGTTGCTAAAATGATCCTATTCTGGTCATGAACAAACACTTGAGGCTCCCCCAAATGAAGCCCCTCAGAGTAAGCTGCAGCAGTAGCTAAGACTGCTCCTGCACCGTCCTTCTGGAGCCACATTTGCTTTTCAGTTATAGCAGATCAGAGCTCACTGTCATTATTCCGTGTCCCCATCAGCAGTTCAAGCTCAATCCTCTGGCATTTCCATGAGCAGGTCATGAGGTATGGCATGTTCCTGTTTCCACTTGTTGCAGCTCAGGGTAGACATGGGCAATAGCACGTGTAGTCTACAGCTAAATCCAGCACAACAGTCCATCTGGGATCTTAGATCTTCCCTTACACTGCTTTTTGTCCAGTGATAAGGAAGTCTGAAGCCAGGGTGAAGGATCATTATGGAAACAGGCTCAGTTCTCACCACCAAGGTGGGCAGTGAAGAGCCGTTTCCCAGAGACATTCTTCCTAGATTATTTCCTTTCTCTGTATTTTGCCATTGTCTGCCACCACCAAAACCAAAGAAGCATGAGGCCCTTGCCCACAACTTGCTCTGGAAGCCCTTGTAATAGCTAGGGGCTCACTAGAGGCCCTCCTGACAGCTCTGGTGCCAAGCATCAAACCCAGTCTTTCCTGGTATGATCTTTTTCTCCCTTTTAAAGTAACCCTCCTGAATATCATCTTCATTGAACTTCCTTCAGAGAAGTAATGGGCTAGGAAGAAGGAATTTTCTACCTTAGCTTTGATTTTAACTAAAAACCCCATGATCCTCAAACATCCCAAAAGCCTTCTGAGTTAATTTTACAGGCCCTGTTAGAACCAAGTTCCTTGTTCAGTGTGAAGAAGAAGCAGCAATTTTATCTACTTATTATCCTAACTGATGCATGATGTGAGGAAAACACACTGACTTCTTTAAACAACATGTACATGAGAAATTAAAAGCAGCAAATGACGAAGTTTAACCCTCCATAAGCCTTCGATTTGACTCCATATTTGGAACCATGTAAGTAAAGCAAGAGTCTAATCAGGTGCCATACTGCTGCAAACCTTAATGGGGAGCAACCAAGTGGAAGTGAGTTCATTAAGTGGTGCAAAGGGAAGTGAAGTTGAAAATATTTATCAATCACTTTCTTGAAGATCACAGAGTAATGGACAGCTTTCCTGAGTTTGATAGGCATTTATTTTCAAAAGGCAATTTATTACCTAGAAATGTGTGTTTCTACTGAAGAAAGCATTCTTGGCATTTAATGACATCAGTATTAGTCACAGCATATTGACATCAGTGTAATTACTACACTGCGAAAGATAGAATCTCCAAGTTCATGAAGTATCAATAACTTCCATGTTTCAGAGCCTAGAAAGTCCCTGATAGTACCAGGAGAAAATCTTTTAACATAATGTGTAAAATGTTTTAGTCATACCCCAGTGAAAGTCACAAGTTATCCAAGAAATATCTGATGGAGGAAATGAATGAGGAACCTACATCAGGACCATTAGAATGTAAAATTTTAGTTTTGGTTAATTTTGTTGGGTAATACGAGTGTTTTTCTTGTTATAGAATGTGTTATTGATTCCACCACTCTTGAGGCATCTTGACAGGATTTAGAGAACAACGCATCTGTGGCTATAACATTATCATTTCTTCAGAGGAAGACTCTCTCTTTGTTCATGCTATATCTGCATGGCTGCAACCATTTCTCACTCCTATAGTAAAACTTGTAACAGAGTAGGCAAAGACTAAGATATGCCTCTATGGAGGATTCAATTAAATCATCCTACCCAATCCTTCTATGGAAATATTATAACACTTCAGCAAACTGATTTTCCACACCTTCACATAAGGACTTTTCTCATCCTCTTTCAAAAATCTCATCAGCTGAAACAAGTGCATTCGGCCTTTACATACTCATTCCTTAACATGCATTTGTAGGCAGTTAATAGTTATTAGGCTGCATTGAGCAATTTAGAACTTTAAAAGGACGGCTGCATAGTGCTAATAAAAAAGTAAGGCTGTTAGATTTCTCATCTCATTTGTTAAATATAATAGATTATTATGAAGATTGATGGAGATGATCCCCAGCTTAATTGTTATAACCAAATGATCATTGCACACTGATGCATAAAATACAAGGTGTATCATGTCAGAAAGTATGCACAGATTTTGCAAGGCCAGAGTAAATCATATTAACTGTGGAGAAGCAATTGATTATTTTCACTGACCGGACTTTTCATAAGACTCAATTTTCACTTACATACAGCCACACAATGACCAGAAATTTTTAAATTCCTATCCTGACTGGACTCCTATAGCCAAAGTAGTTAAGTGGAAGACAAAGAAGGGGAAAAGCAAGTTAAAAACAGCAGAAAGCTGGTCAGTAAATAATACATCAGGTCCCTGAGGAAAACTGGGCAAACACAGTTAATCTCTAATATATCCTGCTGACAACTGCAAGCAGAGTAGCCCAATAGCATCGAGGTGCAGAGAAGAGCAATGAAGTTGGTGAAGGGTCTAGAGAACAAGTCTTATGAGGAGCGGCTGAGGGAGCCGGGGTTGTTTAGTCTGGAGAAGAGGAGGCTGAGGGGAGACCTTATCACTCTCTACAACTACCTGAAAGGAGGTTGTAGCAAGGTGGGGGTCAGTCTCTTCACCCTAGTAACAAGTAATAGGATGAGAGGAAATGGCCTCAAGCTGCGCCAGGGGAAGTTTAGGTTGGATATTAGGAAAAACTTCTTCACCAAAAGGGTTGTCAGGCATTGGAACAAGCTGCCCAGGGAGGTGGTGGAGTCTCCATCCCTGGAGGTATTTAAAAGAAGGGTAGAGGTGGTGTTTGAGGATATGGTTTAGTGGTGGACTTGGCAGTGATAGGTTAGCAGTTGGACTTGATGATCTTAAGGGTCTTTTCCAACCTTAACGATTCTATGATTCTTTGACATAAAGAGAGAAACAGCTGGTGCTAAGGACTCAGAATTCAGATTATACATGTTTTGGTGAGGTTTTAGTTTGCTCTAGTTTGCTCCTGTGGACTAACCACCCACTAGCTGCTGGAGTGCATCTTCCAGTTAAGTTTCAGCTGACAGGAGTCTAGCTCATGTGCTGTCACACCGCTTGGCAAGGGGAAGCAAAACCTTCTAGGAAGGAATGATAGAGTCATTCACCTTAAAGTGATCTCCTGATCCAAACCAAAATGCTAATGTGGATGTTCCCAGTCTTTTGATATACAGAGCCACCACAGACAATGTAGCAGAACAACAATAATACTGCACTTATAGTCATTGATGTGCTACTTTACTGTGGTTTCTGCAATAATGGTGACAGTACTATCTGTCCTGAATGCTTTACGTTTTCTTTTACCCTGCTAGCACATGGGTATTATCACTGCACAGCATTTCTCTTCCAGAAGAGGGGACAAGGGGTTGCTTGAGATGCACCAAGTTCTTCTCACTTTTCCTTTCTGTGTCCCTATCAAGTACCCGCAAGTAAAGCATGCTGGCTTCGTGCTGCCACAACACAGCTGCTGCTCGGGAGAGCCAGATGAGCTCTTGAAGGGAACCACCACCTGTGAGGAAGTCCCATACTTGAAGGGCCCATGAAGGAAGATTATCCAGCTTCTACTACCTGTGAAAGCAAGCAGACAGATCTCTCCTCTTGCCCCAACCTCTCTCTCCACCGAGGCTCCACAGACCCCAGCCAGCCCAGCAAAACATCCACCAGAACAGCATCATGGTGATCTGTGGTCTTGTAGTCGGTGGGAGAGACAGGAGTGTCACTGTCACGGAAGACTGCAGTGGCGCTCTCCATCCCTAGGGGGACAGTCAGTCTTCTCCAAGCAAGACAGACAACTCATGTGAACGAAGCAAAAGGACTTAGTTTCCATTGAGCAAGGTGACTTTCTTACCTAGAAAAGAAACATTTTTTTCACATGGGCTAATCTGGAGCAAGTACCATTTTTATCTAAGCCATATGTTACATGCTGCCTAATGTAGCTAATATAGCTGGTTTCCCCAGTGCACTTTTCTGCAGAGCATTTAAGTAACTAGTTGCGAGAAACAGGGAAGTAAAATTTAATGCAGAGTCATTCAAAACTCACTATCCATTCTCCTTGATGTGCATACCTTCATCTAGGTAGAGAATGGGAGGAGGGCTTAAAAGCCATTTTATTAGGGATGAGTGCCTTTTTATTCCCACCTTTGTCTCTGAGATTTCCTCTTGCTCTTAACGGACCACAGCCACGGATGGGGACTGCTACCCATGAGGCCTGGGACACTGCCACATCAGTCTTACCTAGCCTTCTTACAGAGTTCTCCTGGAATGGCATTCCCTGGATATACACCCTGATGAACTAACCTCCTCCACCTTCTAAAGACTCTGTAAGTCCATAGAAACTGAGGTATATCTGCCCTATTTTTAGTTATAGCATCCTTCTTCTGAAACAGAGACCAAAGAAGTCAACAAACAGCACTCCGTCAGGGTGGGCAGTGGACTCTGGGTTTCTAAATGACAGCCCACATAGAGAAAAAATAAAGGTGCAGTACACAGGATCAAAAGAATCAAAAGAATATATCAAAAGAACACGTGTCCTATGTACTAATGTTATACTCCCTGATTCTGGTCACATGGGTGATTATGTTTTTCATCAGCAATACATCCTGTGAATAGCTAAATGAATTGGCAAATGTGGATCAAATTTCCATGGGAACAAAATACAGTAAACTATTCAGCTTAAAAAGTCACCTAGTTGAAAATGGAAGCTTTATTCAGCTACCCACAGTAAGCAGACTTGTACCAGGTATTGCAAATAATGTTCATTTCTTCATAATTTAAAAGGTACTACCTCACCAATTTACCACTTAAGTTTACAGTTCACTAACCTTGATGCAGATATAAAAGCTGTATCTGATAGAATCATCTACTGAATAAAATTAATGAAATTACTTTCACACACAGCCTGGCACTGCTTTAGCTTTAAAATTTAATGCGAAATCCCACATAAGAACTCTTTCTACATTCATTTAATTGTCGTATATGATAAAAAAAAAAGTCCCTCTGAAGGCTTTTGGAAAGCAGAATCTTCAAAATCAGTTACAGTTCTCATGAAAGGCTCTGCAGTAACTGATGGGGAGTCTGAAAGTCTTTTCTCACCTCCCCTTCAAAAATCAAGTACAGCGTGGGGGCATGAGAGCACCAGCTCCCTGTGCACAGCTTTCACAATATTCTTTCCCAATATCTCTGCTCATCATCTGGAGTACCACATCTAGGCATGGGAAAATAGCTGACTTCGTCTCCATGCACATTCCTGCCCTCTTTGCTTGTAAAGCCAAGGAGGTTATAAATAGCGATGGGGAGTACGTGACATGGACACCTGTGGGGTTAAGACCTCAGAGTACTGCACAGGCTGCTGAACAGGTGCCTAAAATATCCTTTCTGCCTCCCATTCCTTTTTCTCACTCACTCCCTCAGAAATTTACACAGAAGCGATGAGCTTAAGCCAGCAATCTAGAAGAGATCCGAATCTTAATAAGCAAGAAGCAGCATTGCTTTTCCTTAAGTAGTTCAATCTATGAAGACAAGATTTTTCTCTCTGGTTGGGAAAGCATATGGAGAAAGCTGCCACATCGGTTAAGGGCTGAAGGAAAAGCATGCTTCACAAACAGCATATTTAGCTTATCGCAACGGCGATGCTGCCAAGGGCAAAGAAATGTTCAGTGAAATCAGTGTCTGTGGAAGCTGGTACTGGCCCCATTCTTGAAAGCAGACTCTCCCTTGCAAGAGGGTGCATCATGGCTGTGGTTTAATCTATTTTCCCCAAAGCTCCTAAAAGCCTCCAAGGACCCCTATGTAGCAACCTGTTCTCAGTGGCCCCACCAATGTGTCACATTATTCACCCTACAGCATGTCTCTTGGGCTGAGGCTGGGAGCAGTGTATAAAGTGGCAATTAAGCTGGGTAAACTGGACAAAAGTGGATGTCAAATCACAACTTCTCAGGGCCATGAAGCAATTTGCTCTGCCTGAGGACGTCAGCTGCAGAAAGCAGATTTAAAAGGAGAGAGTCACACACAGATGGGGGAGTGTAACAAAGCATTTCTCTGACTAGAGAGCATCTGGCATACCATTAAGCTACACTTAAATAACTAACAAGCTATACAAAAGTTTTAAGTAGCACATGATGTGTGTCTTTTGGAAGGACCTGAAGTGTGACAGCTGAAGACAAGTCACAGGATGTTTAACTACTGGAGATCCAAAGCTCTCTAAAGAAATGCTTAAACTGTAGCTAGAACCAGAGGAAAACAAAAAATCAAGCACAGAGACTGTTCACATCAAAATGATGGATATGATAGAGAACTGGGGCTGCTAATGTAAAGACAGAGAAATAACTAATGTATTGCAGGCTACAGCACTTAAAGGAGAGCAAGGATGTTGAACAACTGAACTTTATTTCATTATATTTTACTAGGCTTTAAATTTTACCCATATCTGAGATCAGATGCAACTCTGCTTATTCACTATTGGATAATTTTACCTGTGGGCACAAAAGTTGGACAGCTACCCCACAATAACTAAGTCCCCTAAGTCTTTTACATAGAAGAACTGATGTTTATGGTACTTTTTAGAAACACAGAGGAAAAACAGCTTTCATGCAGCTCTGGAGTCCTTCACAAATTCACACCTCTCTCAGATACTGAAGAATGAGTCTCTGGATTTCTTTTCTCATTTGTTAGAAAAATATTAACACCTTTTTTCCTGAAATATTCCACATTTGTCTTATTTTCATTGCCTTGTAAAATACAGTCACAAAAGGAGGTGGACTGTGGTTCTCTTCTATACGCTACTGAAGTAGAAGGAATTTGGCTCCAAGGATGGTCAGTGTACTACATGTGGCCATAAGAAAACCTGATATCAGTCCAATTAATGTTAATAATAAGAAAAAAACCCTCCACACTCAGGTGAAAATAATTTGTAACTAGATGTAGCTGTGCAGTTGAAAAGTAGGTGCAGGTAATGTGTTTCAGGACATTGACAAAGAAGTAAAAGAATATTTCCCCACTGCTACATTATTTTAAATATAACACAATTTGTAAAACAAACTTTTGGACAGAAAGAATATTTAGCTACAGCCTGTATTTCCATTTCACCCCTATTAA
The DNA here is from genome assembly GCF_949628215.1 of Phalacrocorax aristotelis. Lineage (NCBI taxonomy): Eukaryota > Metazoa > Chordata > Aves > Suliformes > Phalacrocoracidae > Phalacrocorax > Phalacrocorax aristotelis. Next base: position 121,716,551 of record NC_134276.1, on the reverse strand, counting down.
GCGTACTAGCTCACAGCTGGGGAAAGGCTGTCACCCCAAAATACAGCTGCTCTTAATTTGAAGGTGTCCCATCCTTGCCTTTGTTGTTTTGTGTTCACTTCCCCAGTGGTTAATAACAGCTAAACAAATATAATAATACAAAATGCCTGCCTAATACTTAATTTATCTTGTCTCGTTGAGTTTCCAGCTATTAGTTCTTGTTGTGTTCTGCTCTGCTAAATTAAGGAGCTCTTTTGTATCCATTTGTTCTTACCATGGAGCATTTATACACTAATCAAGTCACTTCTCAGTCTGCTGTAGTGTAAAGAACAACTTGATCTGCAAGTGTCTCATTTTACAGATTTTTCTCTTCCCCTTAAGTAATTAGCATTGCTTTCTTCCTCATACTCTAAAATTTTTAATATCCTTTTAAAAAGTATGAAATGAAAACAATTTTCAGTTCTGGCTGTTGTACTCACACAGAAAATTACCTTGCTGCTTCCATACATTCTTCTTCCCACGCGTCCAAGGTGTGTGCTAGCTTTCTTGCCATTGCAGGGACCCTCACATTGATCAAATGCCCCCTTCTGATCTCTTTTTCTGTTACTGCTTTCCTTTCATCCCTATTCTCTTTATGTTTCTCTATGTTTTTAGACACATCATTTGGTTTCACTTAAATGGACTCTGTTGCTTAGTATTCCTCTCTGAAGGACTGCCTCTTCCTCAGTCTTTGGCAGAGCACCTCCCCAATACACTTGTAAATGTTACGAGCAGGAGTTTAACATTCACTGCTGAATATATAAAACAGTAGTGAGTTCAGTTTTGACCTCTGCATAGCCACCCTCTGAGAGTATCGTCCTTCACTGATTACTCCTTTTGAAAAATTGTATTTTTCAAAATTTGCCAGTTATTCAGTATTTTGATTATGTAAAATGTTCTCCATTTAAAATATGAAGGACATTTTCTGCTCCCATGGCAAGACTGGCAAAGACAGTTTTAACTGTCTATTTTTGCCTTCCTTTGCAGTGTTACATATGATGCACTTATTAGGGACCATCCAGGCATTTTCATCGAATGGAATCTGTTCTGTTGTGCTGAAATGGGCCATGGCTGAAGCTCAATGTAAGTCTTGCTCTCCTCCCATGCACCAGCATGGGCTTGTGACGTCTCATCAGGTGTTTAAGGTCTACCCACCTGCAAGGGGAGGGACAAGGCTCCATGGTCTGAGTGCTCCCGCTCAGTCCTTTATCGCTGGTTTAAGCCAGATTCCTATAAACTGTCCTTACTTCTGTATATTTACTTAGTTTGTATGGCTGAAGAGAAAAGAAGTGGAGATGTATGAGAAGACCATATGGTCATCCTGGCCATCAAAGACAGAATTATGCTCTGGCTTGCAAGGACTGCGTTATACCCTCCCAGGTTTCTTATCGCTAGTCCTTTTTGAATACTTAAAAAGCTTTAAAATACTCCTTCTGGAGACCTCAGTAATCCCAATTTTAAACATAAATCAGATCCAAGAGGGGAAGGAGCTTCTCAGCTAATGCCTTTAGGATACCTGGCAGCAGCCTCTGTGAGTCTGCAGAGTATTAAGTAGCATTCTAAGTTACTAATGACTTAGAAAATACATTTTCACCCTTAAGCAATACAAGTATATCACTCCGATACTTTCCAGACAGAAAACAGAAATGTTTATTGAATACATCTGCTTTTTCTGCACAATTATTTTAAATATTTCCCTTTCCTTAGGATATACATGTACAATTACCCAAATTCCTGATAGATTTTTATATATATAATAACTAAACCTCTTCATGTTCTCAGTCTTGCAAGACATGAAATTCTTCATCACTTTTCCATGTTCCATAACTTCCGATCAATAACAGTTGCTACTTATTTCCTTGTCCATATTGTTACACTATGTTTTTTAATACCTGATTCCCACCTCCATTATATTACCAAAGCAAGACAGGGTTTTTAGTAAAGCTGCTTTATTTCTTGACAATGGAATACTGCATTTTTTTGACCATTCATCTGAAATATAACTTATTTTTATTTATGCTTTCTTTCTGACTTTTTCCTTTGCATGATTTCTGTTCACAGTTTCCCTGTGGTGCTTGGAGGATTGCCTTGGTAGCACCAAATATTTATACTGCTGTTAGGATCATTTTTCCTTGCCCAGACTGAACATAATTAGATCCTGATCACTGGTCACTATCCAGTTTTAATCCAAAAACTGTTAATTACTCACCAGCCATCACAGGCAGGCTTTTCATAAAATACATTTGTTGTTTCTTCACCTGTAACTCAGATATGAACTCCCAGGTATTAATGACAATTATTATTAATTTCAGTGTTTCTCTAAATGGGAGAAATTAGTATCAGCTACAGAAACTACTCTTGGGCCAAGGAAACAAATTAATCCTAACTCTTTATTGAAGGTAGTTCTGCTGTGTGTGTTAGCCATAAACACTCCCATTTTCTACAGAAAGAAAACCTGAGGACAAGACTGGTCTTGATCTCTCCACATGCCTGGACACATACTCCTATATCTTTTCCTTTTCTGCACTCCATTTTTCAGTCCCTTGAGGAAAACCTTCTGGAATAAGGTTCCTACTTCCTCCATTTCTCTCACCCTTCCGCTTGTAACAAAGTACTCCTTACATCTTCCTTTTCAGTGCACATCCCTAAATCCTTTCCAGCATCCTGTCGTGGCACTTCTCTTCCTAATCTACTGTCTCTCCTATTCTCTTTTCATATGTAGGAAGTACATTTTCCAGAAGATTACTGCTTGTAATGGGGTTTGTATGTTTAAACTTTTATTAAAATCTTCAGAACGATACTTGGGAAGTCAAGTCTTACCTTGTGGTGTAACACTGATGAACAACCTGGCCTGAGGTTCCTCAATACATCATGACTCTGTGGGAGGTGAGTCATCGGAACACATTACTGCTCACTTCAGCTCATCCATCAGAATTTCTCCCAGAAGCAAAGAAGAAGGGAAGTCAATGGTGTGTCTGATGGCAAATACCACAGAAAGTATTTATGCGCCTCCAACCTTTAAGTCAGTGTTCAGTTTGGTTTGCTTAAAATACAGCCTTAAGAGGGAAAAAGAGGACACTAATGTCAAGTGACAAGTGAGTACACCATGGGCACAGCTTAGTTGAGATAAAACAGGATTTGAAACAAGCTTAGGCTGGCTTGTGCCTGCTGTCCAAAAGCTAGAGCAGACTTAGCATGACAGCAAGACCCTCTGTCCTCCCAGCGGCACCCTGCTCATTCCTGCTGCTCAGATCCCTGCAGCCCCTGTGCAGGGGCACCTCCCCATCTGAAGCTGCTGCAGAGCTCTTTCCCTTCTCTCTCCTCCTTCCCTCCCTCACACAACTAGCAAGGAGCTGTGTTAAGCTTTTTTAATAAACAATACTTTTAGCTTTTTTTCATTGTCAAGGCTTTTTTTTACAACTATGAACTAATTAATTCTCACAAGAGCCCAAGAATGTTGATGGAGTTGGACTAACCAGCAGTTAGCTCTCAACGTGCTCCATTTAGAAAGAAGGAGAAATAGAAGTACCTGAGGGTTTGTTTTTTGGTTGTGGTTTGGTTTTTTTTGTGTGTGTGTTGGTTTTTTTCTTTTTTTTTTTTTTTTTTTTTTTTTAATAAGACCAGGGACTGAGGCAACACAGGAACTGGAGCTATGGCAGTGTGGTTTCCAATTGCCACTTCTGACCTGGAACTGCTGTGCTGTAGTTCTCATGACTCCCTTCCACTGTCCTCCCAGGGTAAACTGAAACCTCTACAATACAAAAAGATCAAAGAAAAGGTTTTTCCTCAAAGTGATGTTCCTCCTGTAGAATTGTAAACTGTCTCCTTGATTAACTCTGTCCCAAAACAAGGGACTGATTACTTTTTAACCTTTGCAGAAGCTGGAGTACAAACTTACGATGCACTGGACACATGGAGATTTATTGAAGCTTGATTGCAAAAACCAAAGGGAAACACGCACAGCATCTTGAGCAGCTTTACAGTCAGTCTAGATGATCCTTTATGAATGACTCAGTCTATGCATATCATGAAAGAAAACATGCAACACTTCCCAACTGTCATTTCTAATTAGACACAGCTAGAATATATATGTTCTTAAGTAAAGAAATCAGAAGTAGCAGGAAGGTATTTTACAGGCAAAACCCCCACTACAGCTAAACACATTCAGGAGTGATTGCAACAAACAGATGTAAATTACTTTTTTCAGACTTCAGGGATCATTTTGAAATGGTTCTCAATATATCTAGTCCTCCCCAACCTCAGAGCAGCATGAAGAAAAAAAGAAAGGGTCTGCATGATTTTTTGTAACTTTTTTTTTTTTTTTTAGGGAAAGCTGTTAGACATTTTTATTCTCTGTTTCTGTGAGTTCATACAGCTGTGTGGAGGAGGCATGTTACTGGCAGGATGGCCCATGCCCGGCTCGTGGCCAGGGGCTGATGCCAGGACCAGCCGCCCAGCACCAACTCCAGCAGCCTGAGCAGCACAAGCATAGCCGGCTTTCAATCCCCCCATGGCGCCTGAGGTTTCTCCAGCAGTGCAAGCTACAGATTACAGCAAGGTGGTCACCGAGCATGTGGAAAAAAAGCATTTGGTCAAAAACTCGTCAGCTATCATGACAAGCAAGGATGCCTGCCTCCATCAGAAGGTTAACAAGAAGAAATAATTTTTAGGCTAAACCCACCAAATGTCCCAGAGAGATGGTCATAGCCCCCATGTCAGGGAGGTGGTCTGCCCCACCACGTACAGGGCAGGGACCCCCAACTGAGGTGCAGCCCCCATGATGGGGCAGTGTCAGGGGCACTTGAGGGCCCCAAGGTGACACCCAGGGAGCCCAGTAAGGGCAGCAGGGCCAGGGCACCACCATGGCAAAGCTCCAAGCAAGCCTGGGGGTCTGGCTGAGCTGAAATTGCACCCTGTTCCCAGGAAAGGGAGTCCTAGGTGGTGGTCTTGGAGGGGGCAGACTGGGGAAATTAGTGCCTAAGATGCCCCAACAACACCTTCTGAGCTGGGTGGTGGCCCATCAACTCTTCCTTACCCACCTGAGGTCCAAATACAACTTAACCAAGTAGAAGAGTAGAGCAACTTGTTTTGAAGGTTGTGCGTGACCTGGCTTCAGAGCGCGCTATTTTCTTGCAAAGTGCATGCCCAGGAGTGATGACTGCAAGAGCAGCATAGCAGTTACATTTTCATTTTGTGAAATGAAATCATGAGGTGAATTTTGTGGAGGTTAAGAAGTTGCTGTACTCACCCTAAAACTCCCAGTGAACAGAATTAAATTTGCTGTATATATTTTTTCGATGTAAGAAGCAAAGGGAGCTTCAGCCTGGCTCATAAACAAAGCCAGGGCAGAGCAGCTTTACTTCAGCCAACATTGTTACGGTGCTCACAAAGGGGAGCTGAAAGGATACCAGTCCCAATGAATCATTTGGCAAGGTTTCAAAGAGTTTCAGTCAGCCCAAGCTGCACAGTGAGAAGGTTAAGGAAAGTGATCTACCTGAAAATTAACTGGTTTTGTTTAAAGTTAGTTTTTTGGTCAGCTCAGCTCCCCGCATTAACAGCACTAGCGAGAGCGATGACTAAAGTTGGGGAGAGGACTGAGCAACACCAGCACTAACGTGGGTCAGTGTGTGCTGCCATGAAACCATAAACCATCACCCCAGGAATGGTATTATACAAGAAAACATCTACAGACACTGTGCTCAAGGCCTACTGTGTCCAGCTGCCTAAAAGTGCTGCCTAATCACAGATAGCAGCTGTGAAAATAAATCTGATCAATTATAAATTCATGTAAAGAGAAAGTAATCTTAAACTGCGCTTAAACTGTGCTTAAAGTCTGTCTTCCGCTGGAATCTTCCAATAACATCAAGAGCAAATGTGTTGAAAGGCTCTCCTTAATTTTCAGAGCCAAATCTGAATGATCCCATCCAGGCTGTCACCAGCAAATGAGAAACACCAGGAACAAGAGAGACGCCTTGCCTGCTGGCAGTGTCCTGCTCCCAGGTCACTCGCAGAGGGCTGTTAATGCCAGTGAAAAATAACAGAGTTACAGTCATACCCATTTCATCAGTCTTGGATGCCTCTAAGCTGTACCTAGGGATCCTCCATCTGAGCTACAGGAATAAACCCAAAGCCACATAAATGTACACAGTCGCTTTTTAATAGATGGATTTATCCATTAGGGGTAGATTCTGTCCTTCTAGCAAGTTCCCAGAATAGCCCTATCTCTGGATTTGGGAAACACGCCCGATCTCTAACCTTTTAAGCAGCTCGTTTTATTTCCTGTCAGCTGTCTAATAAGTCTTGTACAACGTGAGCATAAACAACATGTTAATGGTATAGTTACACAAACGCTTTGCTGGCAGCAAAGCTAGGTCAAGAAGTTCCCCCACTGTTTGGTCCAGCTCCAGCTCCAGCATTTCTTCACTGTACCAGCCTGACTGTCTGTGGTGCTGCACTCTCAGTGAGCCTGCTGAAGTTACCAGGGTGAAAAACAAAACAGAAAAACCTCTTCCATTGCAGTCTTCTCCTCTTCAGCAAGGAAAAGGAGGTGGAGAAGACAAGCAGAATAGAAATAGAAATTTGGAAAAGCTTTTCCAAATATTAAAATAGAAGAGGGCAGAAAATACTTGCATTGGCTTTGCCACATTTACCAAGAAATCACACTTGTAGCTCTGCATAGAGAAACACATATCAATGGAAGAAACTACTCACCCACCTGTGTTAAAGCAGTCAGAAGCCCTGCCAGAGGCAGCCTAGAACTTTGCATGCATTCAAACAGTAACAAAACTACAATTTAATGTTCAGGGCAATTCAGTTTGAGATTTGGCTTAAGGTTTTCTCAACAAAAAGGGAAGCAATTACACTTATAGCATGACAGCATGACTGAATTATTAGGGCAACAGCTGGCATGAGACAGGAGCTCCTGACCATTTCCCACAGACACCACTGGCTCTGCTGACACCGGGCAACCGGGTACGACCAACAACGAAACCAGCGAGAGGGATGTGACTTAGCTCCACTGCACTAAAACTCCCGCTCAGAGAGTCTCTTTCAGAAGTCAAATGACTTTAAGCCAATTTAAAGTAGTGAAAGTGAACTGAATTAAAAAATCCTTAAGTTCACAATAAATCCCCAGCTGGTTTTTGTCCTGCATACAGGAGCCAAGAGTAAAGGAATCCCCAGCTCTTTTCACCTCATGCAGCCTCATCAAAATTCCCTGCTGCACTGATCAAGTTAAGGGCAAAGATTTGTGATGCCGCAGCTCTGCAACTTGCTAAAAATTTGCTTAACTTTCATCCCAAATTTATTCATGGACAATTTATTCCAATTTATCCTCATAACAACACTGTCCTTTGGGTTAAATGGCTCTTCTCCCTCTCTGGTCCATGTATTCTAGGCAATATCTTACCTTCTATTCTATTCTTGCAGCCACCATTTTGCTAGATGAATGAGCCAAGCTTTTTAATTTTTCTTTCAAAAGGAGACTTTTTCAAAAAGTCTCTTCTCTCCTGCTCTAATTAGAGTTCAACTTCCTTGGGCCTGGACGACCAGCACTGCACACAATATTTCAGACAGACATTATTTCACTGTTGCCCTGGACGATGAAATCCATTTTAAAAATTAACTTAGCTTTACACATTTAATTTTTACTTTTTTTGTCTTCACCCAGAAACTTAAAAAATATCAAGATAATTTTCTGAGTCCATACCTCAATATTTTGAGACAAACCTGGGAAAATTAAGACTTGAGAATGTTTTCCCTCATGCTGCAATCTGAGGCAACACAGTCTGAACTGGAGACTAATGAAACTGTCTCTCTCTATATATTTTTATGTCAGGATCGAATAATTCATACCACATACCTTAAATAATATAACTGACAAAGAAATAACATGCTGTTTAGTCTCAATAACCTTTTCTAAATATCTTACTCAAGGTTATGGGTAGGTTACAAAGATTGTATCTGTTTTTCAGAAATTGAAACCCTGTGCTAAAACCCATAACAGTTATTGAATATAAGACACTGTAACAGTCCTTAAAGTGTGCTTAATTTTATCTCTATATTTAATTATTTCTTTCCAAGGTTTTTACTAGACTCTCCAGTTGCTGATGGTTTTTTTCTCATTAAAGTGATAAAATGAGTCAACAGTTACTACTTTAAATTTCACTAAGTAGCCCCAGGATGGTGCCAACAGCTTAACAGCTAGAATGTATTTATTTGCTTTGTTTCTTGACTGTTATGAATGCAACCTGCACCTGTTGTCTAAGCAACAATCTTATAGACTATTATTTGCAGGGGAACAGGGCTTTACAATTTGGGGGTGGGGGTGTTGTTTTCGGTTTATGTTCTGCGTTGGTTTTTTTTACAGTAAGACCTCTGGCTCCATCTGACACGTGGGTGTCTGTGTACATGTGCTTGTGTGTCTATCTTCAGCTCAGAGAGCAACTTGTGAAAAAACAGGTCTGCCTTAAGAAATAAAGAGTGCTAGAACAACTACTGAAAAAGTCATTGGTTAGAAAAACCTTGTACCAGTTTAGCTGAACATTAATTCCATTCCTATGTGACCAAATGGTCACCTTTTGAAATTTGAGAAGCTGAATCCCAGGGCTGCCATTTTAAAACCGGCAGAGCAACTTTTGTCCCTGACCTCAGTATTTTACAAATATTACTTGTCAAAATACATCTGTGTAAAAACTACTACCCCATCACCACACAAATATTTTTCTCCCTCCTCTCTCCCTCAAACAGAGGAAATGTAGGCAGGATCCACAAAGCAAACTCTAACAAAGGTAGGACAAGACTCCTGGAGTCTTGTCTACTGAGGAACCACCTCCTCAGAATGACTCCATCACATGTTGCATGTATGCAAGCAAAGTTGAAGCCTAAGCTACTTTCTTAACTTCAAATTCTTATGAATTCAATTGTCTGAAGGACTGTTGCGGCTCTTGAGTTACCTATAGGAACAGATATCTTCAGTGATCTAAGCCAGTGAATGGGAAAGAAAATTTAAAATGTATGTTCTTACAAGGTGTTCTGTGAGGATTTATATTTGTACTCAGTTGTCTCATCTACCGCTCTGTAAGCATTCACTTATACAGTATAGTTGAATAAGACTTGACAGTTAAAAATAATCCTCATAAAATTAATATCACATCTTCATAAAAATTAATTTTTTGGTTTCTTCTCCTGTCTTCTTAAACCAGATTTAGCCTGCTGGAAAAGTAACGAGGATGCTCTTTCATGTTGAGCTATCTGCACAAGGTACTAAAATTCAGCTTTGTGAGCATCCTGAATAAGAAAAATTACATATTTCATTCTATTTTTAAATCACAGCATGTCAAAATGAACCACATGGAATAGTGGGGAGTCATTTCTTCATGACTAACAATAATCACTAACTTTGTCTCATCTTCATCTGTGCAGACCTTGTTAACTTGTATGAAACAGACAGGCAGATAACAGGAACTCTATATTCCACAGTGGAAAACTTTCTTTCCTACTTATTAGATGCTTTAAATAGAGCATCTGAACTCCAGAAGTCAATTTATACTCTGTCTTGGTTTGCAGCTGGGTTGAAACTTTAGGGTCAAATTTTGGTAGTCCCCCCCACACACAAGTCTCTCACAAGTAAATGCAAGCTTTGATATAAGAATTGAAACAAAATACTGGACTAATGCCTAGCTTACTACCCTTTGAAGAGTGGCACTGTAGCTAAGAGAGCAGAGAAAATACACCTACTCCAAACACAGTAGCCATCTTTTATATTTAGTGGACCAGAACATTCACATCCTTACTGAGAAGAAAAATCTAACTACTCTTAGTAAAAAGGAAATAGCATAGTTGCAACCCCATATATCTGTGGTTTCTAGGATGCTTAGAGTATGCAGCCAGCAGTGGGCAAACATTAATTCTATATTTCTTCCTAAAAGTAAGTTAATTGCCATATATGTATATAAGAGTGTGTGTGCGCACATGTGTATAGCTATGTATATGAAAGAAAGCTAGAAATCTTTTTAAAAAATGTAAAAAGGTTTTTTCCTCCCCCTCTTGTAAGCAGAATAAAGATTGTGTAAACTGCTCCCTGTGCCATCAATCCCGGCTGGAGAACAGGAATGCTGCTGACAGCAGTTGCTATTCTTCTGATACACCAGATACATGCCTCGCATTCCCGCAGCAGCTGACAACACAATTAGTCCTTGTATGGCAAAAGGGGGTGGGGAAGGAGGGAGTTCTTTTGGAGAACATTTGGTTTCCATGGATAAGCCTGGTTTCTTCTGCCGCAGTACTGTCAGCCATCCGAAACATGAAGTCTGTATACTCTAATTCCATTCATACATATCTTTGGCCTTTTAGTGAAGATTTCTGAGAAAGGAACACTTAATGAGTCTCAACCTTGTTTTGTGAAGTCTCATGACCATGAAACTGGGAGAGAAACCCAAACAAATGCTTTCTCAGAGTTAAGTTATCTAGTTAGTACATGAATGAAACGTCTACTGGAATCAGGAAAAGTTTTGCTAGTAAGTTTTGGCTTTCTTTTTCCACTTTCGATATTTGAAAATTATTTCTGACTCAGATAGAGTAATGCAGAAGACTTTAAGGCTTACTGAATGGTTGATTTTATATAAAGACATACATAGCAGAATTTGTCTAAAGAAACAATGAGTGTTGATTACTAATAGAACTTGGCACGCATTTTTCTCTTAACATAAAATCACTCCAGTTATCACAAAAATTTCACAATCTCCAACATCCAAAACCAATAAAAGGTTCTGTCTGGTCTCCAGTAACAAGATTTGAAAATATGCCCATAACCAAAATGCTCTATAGACTTTAAATAGGGAGAGATATATATACACACACACATATATTTTTAGACAAATCACAAACTTGTTTGAAAGGTCTATGTTAAAGACACAGAAATGCATGAAAATTCATGTTTATTTGTTTGAAGTAGCTACAAGTTGCATGTTAGCACATCTTCGGATATTTCTGTTGCATCATGATGAATGGACATTTTATGCCTAGAGGTCAACATCTTTTCCATTCACCACAGTTGGAACAGAAGTTGATTAGGCTGATGCAGAACTGCCAAAACTGTTGTTTCCCCTGCAGGCTACATAATTTTTGCCCTTTTCAGAAGCCAAAAGGGAAGGTAGTACAATATATGGGTTTGCCTCCAGCTCAGAACACAGGATGCACTGGGGTTTAATGATTTGTGTGCATTATGGAACAGTTTCATCACTGATATGTTTTAAATAAAAGTCATGTTCTGCTTCCCTGACTTAACTCATAATTTGGTTATCCAAACCCAGATTTCCCAGGGGCTTTCATAAGACATTCCAAACAAACGGTTCACTCTTTTTCATCCTATGTCTGCATTTCTTATGCTATCCTATTCAAGGCTGACATTTGCTATGAGAACGACCAGAAGGTACCTTTCTGTCCAAGTGGAGAAAGCAATAATTTCTGCAGAATCCTCACCCTTCCATTGCAAACCCAGAACCTCTTATTGCTAGCCCGGTGAATAATCACACACAGCCCTTAAATAATTTGATCCACTCCTTTTATATTTCATATTTTTAAGGCTGGAGGATAAACTGGGCCAAAACTAACATTTGTTTCCCCTTCCTTTCACTTGTACCTTTCCTACTGACCATGTCTGAAATACAGCATGCTGGTTTTATTCCTTCTCATTTAAATTCTTGCACGGTACATGTTATTTATATCCTAGGCTCTCCTTAAGAGGATATGCTTATCCCTACATCACTCAAATACAGAAATGCACAGTAAAACTGTATTTTGCATTCTGTTCTTTGGTTTTTTTCCTTCAACATCAATATATTCAGCAAATATTACTATAGAGTTAGTATGATCAAATGGGTAGAGCTGCAGGTTACATGTGAGCAATCTGCCATGAGTTCACAGTTGTGCTGACAGTGTGCTCCACCATTGACTAATTTCTTCCAGGGGAGCATTTTCCACCAAGAGTTCCTTCTACCTGAACATCTCAAGGTGCTTCACTGACATGAAGTCACTCAGTGCTCTGCTTCTCCTTATTTTAAACTAGCTGTTCGTTAAAAGAAAGTTTAAAAAGCTGCATAATTAAACTGAAAAGGATTTTCAGAGAGACTGTATGCAAGTTTAGAAAAGTCAGAGCACAACTGAGCTGCCCAGCAAACCAGTGGCCAAGCCAGAAGACACCTTCACAGTCCCCTACTCCAGCAGAGACTCAGCCTATACAATCACTGCTGAGAGTGTCCCGGGCTCCCCAGACTGAAGAGCAGAATAGGTATGAACTTTACCTGTGGCAAGAAAATACTTTTGGGTGAAGCACTGGCAGCTGCCCAGAGGCACCAGCCAAACTAAGCCCGCACCTCCTTGGACAGAGCTCACTAGAGGGAGCACACACACCGCTGCCTCCCGTTGCTATCACCGCAATCTGCTGAAGGAGATCGACTCAAATTTTCAAGTCTTTTCAACTGCTGAAAGCAAAATGAAAATAATAAATCCTAATGAATAGACATAAAAATCACCACTGCAATTTTCTGGGGAGGGTTTTCCTTTAAAGAAATTTGGTTTTAGAAGCAAGTCTGATTGTTCTGGCAGGAAAAATACAATACTAATAAAAAGATGAACTTGTTAACGAATAAATCTCATCTCCCTTTCCAGAAACACAAAGGTAGTTTTTCCAACCCTTCCCATTTTCAACACTTGCACTGGGATAATAAAATAATCTCATTACCATACGGTCTGAGCAAAGAAGAGGAACTGGGGAGTCTTGACAGACTGTGAAACGAAGACTTGTTTTTTTCCCCCAACTTTCATGTGTTTATTTTCCTAATCCTGTATTGCTGATAGGTTCTGGTATAAACAACTGCATAGACAAATTATTAAATACTGTCACCAGGGTCTGTTGGGCAGCAGCAGCTCTTTCGGAAATGACTGCTGCAAACTCAGACTGAAGTCATGAAAAAAGGAGGCTCTGCTATGGAACAGTTACTCTCTGCTGTTACTTGTACCCCTCCTTCCACAACAGACCAGTGATGTCTCTTCAGGCAATTTTTTCAGAGCTGTATGCCAATGTGTTGTTGATTTGTTTAAAACACAAAAAAGCTGCTGTATTCAGTTTATTATTTTTTCAACTAAGAACTTTGCACACAAATCACCTGAGCCTGATACTGATAGAGCTGTTCTCTGTGGCCTAAAACAGCCCTCTGAAGTATGGGATGCACATCAACTCCTTCAGTCTGCATATTTGCACATCCACCCTCTCCATTCCCTCTGTCCAGCTGCAGATGCTTTGGATAGTGCCTTCTGTTTGCCTACTGATGTCTGCACCTGAAGCAACTGTTGCATGTCCCAAACTCTGCTCCTGGCTTCTTCCCTACCTCCCCACCCCTCCCCTCCTTTTTTTTCTTCTTTTCTTTTTTCTTCTCTTTTTCTTCTGTTTTCTTTTCTTTTTTTTTTTTTGTTCTCTTTTATCTTCTTTTATTTTCTTTTTCTATTTTTCTTTTCTTTTCTTTTTTCCCCCCATGCTTTTGCTTTTCAAATAGTTACTCAAGAAGGCTGCGAATATCATTCTGGATGCTTCTATACATTTGCTACCTACTTCACTTGCACAGTTCTTCAGGCACCGCTGCATGAAGGAATTCCTCTTCTAACCCTTATATGGTGTGTACTGCACTCCTAATTCAAAGCACTCAGAAGACAGGTCTCCTCAGGAGAAAGGCCAAAGTCACACTTAGTCACTCTTGCAAGCAGATACACACAAAGATTTGATGATCATTTCAGAAATGTCAGGAGGTTAATAGCAATCGTCTCTATTTACGTAGGCATGTTAAAAACCATCACACACTGTGAGTGCGTGTGTGTTGGGAAAGGAAGGGAGAGAAGAAAAGCCTTTGCAAAGGACTAAAACTAATCCCTTTGTCCTAAAGAGTCACAGAGAAATATCAAGGCAGTCACCACAGCCTGCAAATCCTGGTAATTTGGCAGTGTAAACCCAACGTTGCCAAAGAGACAACCTTTAAAAAGAAACTACTGTAGCCCTCTCTAGTGGAGTGCAGTATTCCAGCCCTGTTGGATTGCTATAGGTCATGAGTGGAACATATTGAGGGCTTATTACTCTAATAAAGGGAGTAAGTCACTTTCTCTGCGTCTGGATTAAAGTGATCTTTCAGCAGCTGCCACGAAATGCTTGCTTGGTGGTGGTAACTGAGAATTTTTCCCCACTGCTGCTCAACAGTTCTAGCAGGCTTATGCAACATGCTTTCCCAAACAAATACAGATAACCAATTTATGTAAAAAACAAACAAACCCTAGTCAGTATAGAAAAGAAAGGCAATGTTTTTCAATACTGATGACAGTTTTCTCTATGGCATTTTCTCACTCTTTTTTTTCAGCAGTTCTCTGACATTTTTAAATTGTCTTTAGTGCCAAGCCTCCATTCCAAATAGATCAATCCAAACTGAGTGTGATGTAAGAATCAATATGGCTTGGGAAGAATTAAACCCATTTCTCTCTTGAGTCTTTGAAGCCTCTTAAAGTGCCAAATATTTTTCCCATTAACTGTACCGTAGCCAAGCTACTAAATAGCTGGAAGATGCTTCTTAATTTTTTAAAGCATTACTCTGAATTAGTGAAAGATTAATCTTTAAAGGGTATTGGCTGCTAAGGGAACCTGACAAGCTACCTACAAGGACAGGATACAGGGAGCTGTGAGGCATCTTTATTCGAGGAATTCTGGATCTTCCACTTCTAGCACTGCATACTCCAAGGCCTGACAGATAAAAGGCCTTTCTGTGGCAAAGATCTCACTTTTACTGCCACTGCAGGGAAAATAAAATGACCTTCTAAATCATGACAGAAGCAAATCTTTAAACAGTAAAAGAGAATTGCTCAAGCTTTTCCTGAAATTCTTTGCCTACTGCTTTAGCACTCACACAATTCTTGTCAGTTTTGGTAACTGCAGAAATATTGTGTCAAGCACATCAGCTACCGTGTTGGCAGCATGGTTTGCTGAGACACTTTTCTGGTGATTCCCCTCTGAAAGTATGACAGTTTGTTACAAGCCAAGAAGAGAACATGTGACACATCAGCATGATTTTGGGAGAGAGCTGGATAAGAAAGCCTAAGATGACACAAGGCAATTTGATCTTCATGAGAAGGTGGTCTGAATAGTCATATGGTAGTGCTTAAAGAGTACATTTGTGGAAAGAGAATACAACAGGAAAAACCTTTGTCCATTAGAGCCAAATTTTTAATCAAAGCTAGTTGAGAAAATGAACAGAAGACTCCAAAGAAATAAGTGAAAATTTTTGTTTCAAAAAATAACCAGTAATCAGCCCCAGTCAGGCCACAACCCCAAATGGGGAATGGAAGATTTTCCTCCGTCATGCACATCTCCTTGCCCAGCAATGAAATAATGTAATACTTCTACCCTTTGTCAAGTTTTTCCAGGCATAATATATCAAGCACACCCAGCCTCATCTCTGCAGGCTGTTACAGGGTTCTCCATTTCTGTAATAAGAGGTACCTTAGTGAGCAACTTTCACTGCATCAAACTTTTGCACCAACTCCAATCCAGCCAATGGTGAAATTGTACAGGCTCTTTGAAAGGCAAGACCTCACATAATCACAACTCACCTGTGGTTTCCTCTCCTCACCTGAAGATGGATATTGACCTTGCCATTCCAGCATGCGTGAGCATACATAATAATAAACCTTTAATAGACACCATAAGCACCACTTTGAGTGAGAGCAATGTTGGTTCATGTTGGGAGGGAGATGAGAGGAGAAATACCTTAGGAAGTTATTTCGCTCCTGGTCCATTAGTAAAAGGTCTAGATAATCTACTACATGAGCACTATTTGGTCCACAGAAATGCTTTTAATTACAGCTCTCATAATTGGAGTTACTGCTATAATAAAAGGGCAAAAGCTTGATCTGGTTTGCTTGAAAAATTGAGGGCTCTATTAAAACTTAATTTATAATAGCAGGCTTTATTCTGATATGGGCATGTTTTTCAGACTGATTTTATGCAGTGCTTATATGTTTTCATTAAAGGAGTGGGTCTTCCCAGAGCTAATGCTATTGTGATAGGGGTAGCGAAGGTACCACTTTGCTAAATCTGGATATGGGCAGCTGTACATTACAGTCTGGCTCAGTCTCTTCTTTTGCATCCAGGATGGTTAGTCTGGTAGTGTTTGGACTGTTTTTGCAGTGTGTAATGCTTGGCTAGGTGCTTTATTAAATTCAGAATAAACTAACACATTCAAGTCACTTCCACGAAATGCTCCCTTGAGTCAGAGAGAGACACTGCTATCACATCTGACCAACTATAGAAACTTCTAATCTCACTTTGCGGTTTCTGCCCGTCTGTTGGAGTTTATTTTGCTGAAAGACATCAACATTACATTAAAAGAAGCAGCAAGGAAAATCCCTTGTCTCAGGAAAGCATTTGGGGCTAGCTAAATACGTATGGGAAGGAGGGGGAAGTAGAGCTGGTCAGGAAGTTTGTGATAAATAGATTTCATCAAAATGAAACTTTTGTAGTCAAGGGACAATATTTTCAACATCTGCACATGTTTTCTTACTTAAAAGTATATGTATCCAATTTTCCAATCGTATGTGAAAACCAATTAAGAGATTGACAATGCAAAAGTGAAAAGAAAGTGTAAGTGGTGGAAATTGAACTGAAAGTATTAAAGAGTATTGAAATATAACTTTTAGTTGATCAAGCCACATCCTTTTCTCCCTCCAAAACAAATGCAAACATACAGTTTATTTAAGAATAGGTTTAAAGTTCTAAAGTTTGTCTTCCTCTCTGGTCAAATATCCACTCTTAGAGTCTTCATACCCTCCTATGACTCCTTAATAAAAGAGATTAGCCTTTGTTCTGAAGAAGAGCACTATAAGGCTAAAGATAATTCAGCTTCAGTGTTTTACCTGGGGACTCCCCACCTGCCTCAGCCACAGACAAGGAATATATGCCAGTTAAATATTGGTTTAACCACTGAATCAGCCATGATCAGTATTTAAAACACCACAGTAGATATGGTTTAGAACTACACAGAAGGCAGAAAAAGTCTCCTCAAAGTGCAAGTATATCCCATTGAATCCAACAATGTATTTAATAGAATGCCTGTTCACAAAATGAAGCTCTTGAGAAAAGTTTATGGCAAACAGAGATCTAAAAAACAGACAAAGAACCCTAAAAGAATAATTGAGCAGAACACGAAAAAATAGTTTTGTCATAATGTTAGTCAGAAACTGTGAATTTTACCTCCTTGAAAATTCAGTTTGGCAAAATTTTTTGTTCAAATTAAAGATTTCTAGATGCCGGACCAGCAGAAGTAAGTCATCTTAATCATTTATCTGATTCTACACTGCCAGATTTTTAATAGGACACTGGAGATTTTAGTTATAAATTGTGATGCAAACCCAACATTTTTAGGAAAGTAAGTGTATAAAGTGGTCTGCTGGAATATATAAAAAGCTTTGTCTCTTTTCCCGTATCCATCAGTACAGCATTACATACTGAAAAACCAAGAAGATCTGACATTAGTGCCTAAGCTACTCTGAATGTGCAAAATAATTAATTCTACTATTCTGGCCTACCCAAATCTACCAATTCAACTTTACAGGCACCTGTGCCAAGTCCAGTAGCAATCAACAGAGTAGCTTGCAAGAAGATACTTTACATAGACCTCTTTAAATTAAACTGCCTTCCACATCTGGTCATTGCACTTACAGCAACATGTTTTTAATGTGACACTCGATCGCAGATTTCCTATGTGAATCTGGGCAAACTGTTGGAGTTTTTGTGTACATTAATTTCCCATCTGTGTAATGGTAATGGGTCTTTTTTTGCTTAAGAAGGGTGTCCTGGGAATATGCAAGTTAAAGGATGAAGCATGCAGGTACTCTAGGAGAAAAGATTGTGCCAGCAAAACGAACAGCAAACAAATCTGAAACTACTCACAGCTCTCTAAATGGCTATATCTCTTAATATTCAGGCACCGGCTGGGAACCATGAGCCATGCATTGCATTTTCTAATCTGTACTTTTCTGAGAGTAGGGGAATGAATTTCGTGGTTGACGAGTGCCCACTTAGACAGCTTAGGCCTCTCAGCCACAGCTCCTCTGCTGATGGTGCTTAACTTACCTATCCTGCAAACACTCTTGTATTTACCCTGCCTCATCCCTCCCTCCTCAGTTGTTCCCTGCTGCCATGACTTTTTCTCCTTTAATCTTCTGAAAAGCAGCCCATGAAGGATGTCACTCTTATATGCAGCTATAGGGTTCTTTTCATTAAATACGAAGACTTATTTGACAGGGGCACATTTTCACCAATCGTCTTAGTAAATCACTGCTGTCCCACTTCCCTCCTTTGTCAGTTAGCTTCGGCATTTTACTTTGTCATCTCTGGTCCTGCCACTGCATCTTCTTAGGCTGTGAACTCTTCATAATAAGAGCCTTGTTTTTCTGTACAGCAAAACACTTATTAAGTGTAAGGTTCTGTAAATTAATGAAGGTTTTTCTCAAGTCTCTGTTAATACATGGGTGATTTCAAAGCGGTTCCAAATGGACAGGCGGGCGTATAAATGCCTGGCAAAATTTGCACTCTCAGCAAGGAGGTCAGGGACTGAAAAGGCCCTAAAGACTAGCCATTTTGATGCATTTGAGAACAGGTAGATTGAAATTGGTTCCATTCTATTTTAAAGGATTAAAAAAACACCTAACAGCAGCCAAACTCTGCTCCCATGGAAGTCAAAAGCTTTGCCATTCACATTAATGCAAACAGTTCGACAAATGCCAAGGGTTTCCAAAGTCCTGTCCCACACACCTGGTTTATATTCAACATATGCATGTATGTATCTTAATGACTGCACTTCAGCTAGCATTACTAATAAAAAACTAACAAAAAAAGAACCACAGAAAAAAAACCCAATATTTTTCAGTTAATTTTTATGCTTATTTATTAGACATGCAGTCTTGTAAGCATTGCAGTATTTCCCAGTGTGAACTAAAAATTAAAAATTAAAAAAAAGCCCATAAACATAAATGAAACAGAAAACATAAAATAAATGAAACAAGCAAAAATACATTTTTAGCTACTATCGAAGTCAGAATACCAACTCTACACGTGAAGGCATTAGCATTGCAGAAGAATTGTGTGAGCTATTTAAATTCATCTTGCTATTTATTCTGCAGCTCCTCTGTCTAGCATTTCAAGGACTATATAGATGTTTGTAAGATTTGTGTCAGAAGGCATGTGGCCACACATCAAAACCCACTCAGTGCTAGTGAACAAATGGCCATGAATTTGGTACTTGTGCACGTTGTTGAGTTAGCAGGAAAGCACGGTGTTATTAGCCCCATAGATTCTCTACATTTAACACAACAGCAGTTGTCACATTTGCAGAACAGGCAGCTTTCGCATTAATGGTAGGCAGAAAATGCCCCAGTGGAAGCAACAGTAGGCAGGAGGCAACAGACTGCAGCAGACAGACAGGATACGTGCTTACTGTTGATGCTACCTACTCGTTCCTTTCTTTCCAATATTACTTTTACTCTCAAGTTGCTCTTACTTTTGAAGCGAAGCATGACTCGCACTGCAGAGTTCTTTAGATTCACCACTTTGTTTTGGGCAACAAAATATGAAAGGACCCTCCCAAGCCAAGTTATTATACCCCTACATATAGGCCAAGGAAGAAATTTCTGTCTAGCTGCCACACTGCTTAAGGGGCACTGCTTTATAGTGAAATATGGAGAACAAAGGCAAAAGGGTGAGAGAGATTTTGGTGGCAGAGCTTAAAACAAGGTGGGGGACATGTAGGAATACAGGTAGTACTGGCGTCCTATAGTCACACAGGATCTGCCAAATAAAAGGCCTGCCTTTCCAAGAGAATCCTAAATTGTAGGCCACTTTAAAAGATACTTCAGGCTAAATACTCGAACGTATTTGAAAATGTGAGCTGTCGGCAAGAGAAGGCAGAGGCAGGTGGGCAGGGCAGGGTGTAGGTGCCCTGGCCATTAGTAGATAGGCAGAAAACCCACTACAAGGGCAGAGGAAGAAATTTTCTGACCATAACAAAAAAACAAACCAATAAACAAAACATCCACCTCACACATCAGCTCTGCAGGACAGGGCTGGGTTGTTTTGGTGGTTTTTGTTTTTTTTTTCCCCAGCAAATGTCAATGCAGCGTCTAAAGAGGGGCTTTGTGATTATTTTCCCTTTCCTTAGCCTAAGCTTTCAGGTAGCTGTGGTCTAACACTGTGTTTTGTGCCTCCTGTGAAGATACAGACATCGCTCTATGACAGAACCTGCTGGGAGAACATAACATACCCTCAACTAATCTTTTCTAACAGGGAGAAAATGACCTCATGTGTAAAAGGTTTTCCCAGATTTATGCCCCAGTTTACCCAGCAAGACAGATGTGATTGCTGGAAGAAATCTAAAAACTAGGTGAAAGTAAGAAACAATACCAGCTCAGATCCTTACCTGCTCAGCAAAAGTCAGTGCAGAAAGTCTACAGAGGTTTTATGCTGAAGGTTCAATGAGATATTTCTACTACAACCTGCTAAATTTCTAAGTAGTGTAAGTAAGTGTGATAGTACTGAGCCGTGGAGCCCTGCACTCCTGGTAGCTTGTTACGCAAGCTTAAACTTGACAACTATTTTTAGGACATGAGTGAAGCTATTCTGCTAGGAATTAACTACAGCACAAAGGACTAGGTTTGAATGGAAAGGGCTCACTATAAAACACCACCCCCAGCCTCACCCAGAAACACATGAAAATTTCACTGAGCTTTCTGCTGCTTAATCATCTAATTTTTGATGCTTGCAGACATCAATCAATATATACTTAAGAACCAGGATTTTATGAAAAGTGGAAAGATTCAAGAAAGGCATATGACTAAGTTACAATACCTAATTTTGAAAATTGTTTCAAGACCTTTTTTGTTTTTGGTTTGGTTTTTTTTTTTTTGGGTGAAGCAACTGCTGAGGCAGAAGGAGGAGGTGGCTCATCTTCTCCCCCAGTGACACTATGTCACAGTGGCAGAGCTGGCAGGATTTGCTAGGGGGCACTGCACAACTCCATGTGCTGCTAGCCCTGCAGGTGAGCTGCTCCCCACCCCTTCCATTCCTGTCCTACCCCTTGCTCCTGGCTGCCCTTCATGCCCTGCTCCTCCTTCCTCTGCTAGCCAATCTGGCCAGCTATTTTGCTCATGTCTGTCCTCTTGGCCTTTTTCTTTCAGAAATATCTACTAAAACTAACAAAAACATATGCAAAATAAATGTTGTAGGTCTGCTTGGTGCCTGTTTTAAAGTATCTATCTCTCTTCCTCTCAATCAGATGTGCAAAAAACCTTCTTATCTTATGGGACTCCACTCTCCCCAGTGTAGCCCTCAGTCTCCAGACTGAGGCATTGCTTTCAAATCAGATCTTTTTCATAATTTCTAAGCTAGCCAAAAGAGAGCAATCCTGCCTTGACCCACAGCTCCACTGAGATTAACGGGCCCCTGGGACATCTTTAGATCTCTTCCTAATCTTTCCACCTTTTTTTGTCCTGGCCTTCCTACTATTTAATTTCCACTCCAGCAAGACAGTCTTATTTTTTAGAATATCATTAATGTGCATTGTAACAGACTAGCTTTCACTTTCAAAAGTATCTATGGACAGTCAGAAGAACCACAGACCTTGACAGTCTGTCGAAATGAAACTGGCTGTGGAGTACAGCACTTCGCAGCCTACAGCCACACGTGGCCATGCACGGGAAGAAAAATGGGAACAAGGGGACATTGACCATGAACATGTAATTGCCAGAAGTTTAACAGGGCGTAGAATTAAAAGGCAGTTTGGGTTTTTGTTTTGCTTTTTTTTACTTCTTTATTATAATGTCCGTCAATTGCTTCTCTTCCTGAAAGTCTGAAGACAGACTGGTATCCCAGGGAAACACATCAGTGAAGGGAAGACAAAGACTTGGCTACTTAAAACCAGAAAGCTTTCTTCAGATCCCCCAAAGCAGTTACAAGTCTGCTGGGGAAGAAGTAGCCAAGGAGAGCTTCACAGCTGTCCTTACTGGTGAATTAGAATTCCAACTAGTAAATTAGAAATCCAAAATAAATTAAAAAAAATATAAAGAGACAATTTTAGGAATTGTTAATTCTTAATTTACCTAGAGGTGATAAGGCATTTTCCGGGAAGCTGAGAATTATCAAGCTGTGTGTGTGGTCACCACTTATAAAAACTACCAACCCCTTCTCTGTTTTTCCAGTTTCCTCCAAATTAGGAACCTACAGATGCTTCAACTTCCTCTGGATGCCTCGATACGGCATCCTTGGGATTGCCCAGGTACAGCATTCAAAACTCCTCATGCTACACTCAGATGAAGAGAATTCACACACAAAGTACATATGGGCTTGCAAACTTGGGCAGTATTGGTCTATGAAACTGGGTACAGACTTTTTTTTTTTTTTCATTGATAACCCTTTATATTATTGCAGGTTTTAATGTTACCAAGTGCTAAGGGGACATAAAACTAGCATCTTAAATTATTGCCTTGTATATGGAGACAGAGCCTCACAGTCTGCTCCTGGGGTACACTTTCATAATCAGTTAGGGAATGTATCTTTGCAGAATTAGAAATTGGAAGTATAATAATCTGTCTAGCACAAAATAGAAAATAGCTTAAGTGTTAACAATGTATTCAAAAAACTCTCCCAAAGTTTTCAACAACATTGAGTTTTTATTAAAATGTTTTTTCAACATTTGTACATATCAGTTAGCCACAAAAGGCTTGGGCTAGATACTTTTTCCTTTACTATTTCCTCTTTTCACTCTCCTGAATGGCCAAACCATGAGCAGATCTTCACTGCCCCCTCTTTGAATAGCTCTGCTGTTTTAAGATGATACCGTTCCTCCCTCATGCTGCTTTTTACAACTCTACCACCAAAACTGGCCTAAGAAAACACAAGAGCACTCCTCAGTCCCCCAAGTGCAGACCCCTGCTCCTCATCTCCCACCAGGCCTTTGGCACTGAGCTGCCAAATTTTGGCCACAGACCCTGCTGAGGGGACATCAGCCTCGGGCACAGGTTGGTACCACGCAGCTGTGGAAACCCACCTTTCCCACTGCTGCAGATGCTTTGACAGCATGCAGATCCCCTTGGCTCTAGGCAAGACCAAAACGTGTCCTCTGGTATTCAGAGACACAGAAATTGGTCCGTTTGGCAGCTGGCTGTCAGAGACCACTGCACGTTATCTTCAGGGTTTTAATTAGCTGTTGGCTATAAGGGCACAATCAATTCTCAGTATAATCACCTAGTGGCAAATATTCTGCCTAGAAAGATCGTCTCCTACTGAACTCATGCACTAAAGACTCCAGTAAACTCAAGTTCCTCCCTGAAATTTGGAGAGCCCAGTTCCTGACCTGAGATCAAGCAAATTTCACAGGGAATATCAAAGGGATGTGAAACAACCTGAGACCATAGTAAAAGAAATAAAAAATTATGAGAAATTCACTCCTTTTCCACATTTCTCTAACCCTATTGCAACCCTTAATCCATTTACCTTTATTATGCTTACTCTGTGTTTGAACTGCAAAGGATACACAGCTCTTTTTGACGTTCTTATTTGTTTGCCATTTGTGCTAAAAACCTAGGCAGTTGGGGTTTTTTTTGTTTCTCAGAGATCAGTTTCTCAATTCTTTTGAGTGGCAAAATTTCCATTTGTTTTGATCATTTGGGCTTTAACAGAAAAGAATCACATTAACTCCAGGTGGATTTTACTTGTTTTACACCTTTCAGTCGCAGACTCAGTGTTTTTGTCTTCTTGTTTAAGTCACATTCGGATTTTCTATTTCACTGTGAAGTCATATATTGCAGTTTAATAAATAAACCGGCATTTGCCTTCTGTTTTTCAGAATCCTACATGGAATTGCCTAGTTGGCTAAACTTTGTTCAGTCTGTTTCTGAATTAGGAAGATGCAGGTGTCAACAACCACGTGAATCAGTCTTAGATTGCTCCATACGGCATTGCATCGAGAGTAGGATGTCTCTCCTGAATAACGCTCCAAGACAACAGAAGGGCCAGCATCATGGCTTACCCTGTTATATTGCAACACCATTTCTCTGCTACTGCGCATTTCTCTATGATGGTAGATGAGTTGCCTAATGCATAGCTTTTCATCAACACCTATTAAATTTGAGGTAATCCATCGTCTGGATATGTCAAGGTTTGATATTTAAAGCTGTTGAGGACATCAAAGCCCTGCTGACATTAAAGTTGAACCTACTCTGAACAAACATGGTACTATGCAACAATAAAACACTCTGAGAACTCATTTTCTAAGTGTCTCAATTTGGTACCTGAAATAAGTGGAAACTGGGGACTCCATACAGTGCCTTAGCTATATGTCTGTACAACAGGAGCGGCTGCAACCACAGCATGGGACTGCTGCTTCAGGAAAAAGAGTGATGGGACCACTCGGGCATTTGCATGGAAAGCCATACTACACAGAGAGCACCTAACTGTTTTTTTAATCTTAATAACAAGCTACAAAATAGTGCAAACAGCAAAGAAGTTGTTTACACTTTGGACTCTACACTAGGTCTGTCAGAAAGACAGGACTTTTGGGCACAATCTGTTAAAGCACCAGCAGCTTTTAAGGTGAGGTGGAAAGTTCAGGCTCCACAGAGGGCAATTGTTCTTTGTCACCAGAGAGCTCAGAAGGAAAAATTGTTACTTTCAGCTGAAAATGTAAAGCTGAACTAGAGTCATACCACCAGAAAGACTGTTTGCACAGTTCTGCTTTTATAGTTACTGTCCTTTGATATCTGGGTGAGAGAGTATTAATGTGCCATGGTGTACAGGAGTCCTCTCCAATTTATCCACTTGACTTCTCACATCTTTGCTTCCCATCTGAACTCTTGTAACATTCTTAATCAAAGGTCACAGGAGACGCTTATACACAGGCAAACCTTACATACGGCAAGGCAAGGTTATCACACCTGATAAATCCAGACCCTCTCTAACACTTCAGAATCCCTCAGAAGAGAGAGGCTGGACTTGGGGACATTCTCAGTTGTTTTCAAGCAAATTCTTATATCTACGTATATTCACACCCCTATAAATATACACTTATATAAATGTATATATATATTTTTGCACATTTTAATTCAGTAGGTTCTAGGAAGACCACACCTATTTACCAGGTTATTTTTTTTCAAGTAACTAAAAAGCCAGCATTGAAAAGTGAAAAAAAAATAAAATTAATGCTTCCCGTTTCCAATCCAAATGAAAAAAATCCCTCCTTTTTACATTGCAAAACTGAATAATTAATTTTCAAAGCAAAAAACTTTTCAAGAGTGTTTCGAAACGCTCATGGGAAAGACATCATATTTCATTCAGCCCTAGCTTTTGCTGTCTTGCTCAATATGACAAAAGTCACCAGCAAAAGAACAGGAATACAATGTTGTTTCTTGGAGGATAAATCCTCTCAGATCATTGCTGTGAGCCATATGCCATGCATTTTTAAGCATCTTGCACCTAACATCAGCATTAGGCATCTGCAGGAAGAATCTTTCAGGGAGCACTCAGCATCCCAGGTTTTTATCAACAGACTGGACTGACTTCTGGAACCCGAATACCAGAAACTGCCCCTTGCTGGGGTGAATCTAAAGACAACTGCTATGCATTTTGAAAAATGTTCATGGAGGGGTGTGATTTTTTACAATGCTGCTCACTATGACCTTCGATTATGTTTAGCATGTGAATACATTCCATTTACTACCTGAGGGTTTAAAAATGATTTTAGCCTTAAAGGAATTATTTAACTGATAGAGAAAATGAGGCACAGGAAAGGTCAAAGAATCCCTCCAGTTTGCCTGCCTGGCTCTAGTAGACCTGCAGAAAGGGAATTAGGTACACAGGCTATTTCCTTCACTCCCGTGGATGGCACAGTTGAGCATATAACCTCCTTCAACCTCCACTGCAGTGTTCCTCTGAAAGAATCACGTGATGCTCCCAAAAGCTAGGGATGCTCTTAATGGCATTACAGTTAAAGGAGACTAGGCTAGTACTAAAAAAACCCCACACTACAAAAATCTCTTACAAATGGTAAAACAAAATAATCTCCAACTCAAACAGATAAATAATGGGGAAAAATAAGCCATTTTAGACCAAAATTCTGACAATGTCATAAGAAAAATAATACAAAGCTTAAGAATATGCAGTACCCCTTTGAATCTTTGGATCTTCTCTACACATCGCAGTTCATCATGCACAGTTCCCCTACTGCAGCCATTCTTATTAAAGGTGAGCTGTTCACGTTTTTTTTTAAGGCATTTCTGGTGTACTTATTGTAGAGAATTATGTTTATTTTTCTGTTGAACACTATTTTGCCTATGTCCTCTGTTGCTTTCCTGATGCTTTTTCTTCCCTTGCATTTTTTCTTGTATTCCCTCTTCCATCCCTTGTTTTTGGGTTTGCTCTGGACTGAATTACAAAGAAATTATAAATCCTATTCAGTGTTGTTATAGAAATGTTTCATCTTGTATTCTGAAGTGTTGACCCCATTGTAGCTGACAGCTCTTTTCAGATCTCAACAGTTAATTTCTTCCAATTTGAACTGCTATCTCATATGGGTCTTTCAGTAACATGATATCAGAGCAGAAAAGATATCGCGGTCCACTGCAGGATGTAGAAAAGACCATAACCCTACAAAGTGAGTTTTTCGATTTCCTTTGACTATGTGTGATTTGGGGGACAATTCTTCCTTCACAGGGGTGCCTAGTGTTGCATAGGGTCTTACCTCATGTGAAGCAGCACTTCCAAGTAACAAATACGAATTTGACTGCTCCGCCTCAAAGCAAATGACAAAACTCCAGCTGATATTTACTGCAGTAACAGGAGGATAAGATTTTGATATTTACACATATAGGTGCATATACAGAAACACAAAACACATAATCATATTGAGAAGCACATAAAGCATACTAAAAAGCTCTCACATATTCAAAGCTGAGCTGCTGAGTTCATTTGCACCTCATCAGAGAAAAATATTGTTTCATAACCACATGCAAATGTTCATGCAGAGGAATATTTGATCTTGGGAAGCTCTCTTTCTAAGACATAAGGGGTTTATTTCCTTCTTTTCCACATTTGCCCTCATTTTCAGAGAAAAAATGTTTTTTTATTCAGAAGGATAACCTGCCCATGCTATATTCTATCCCATTGGTAAATCATCTGCCTTCTGAGTGTAAGGGAGTTTTCACTCTCTCCTAGCTCTAGCACCCTTTTTTCCCAAGATAGCTGCGACTGCTTCAGAAGGGTGCTCTTTGTCTATTTCAAATTTACTTGTTTACTCTTTAAAAAATTATTGTTCAGAAAAGGTTGAATGATGTAGTTTCTTTTTTGCTCCTGTTCAATTTTCTTCTAATCAAAATCTCTATCCTCTATACAATACAAAAAATGTCATTTAAATACTGAATAAGCAACATTCTTAAAACTGTCTGAAAGCCCTGCAGAATTATTAGGTCAAAGTGAACACACAGCGGTTGACTTCCAGCTGCCCAGGTTAAAATCCACTGGGGAAATAATTGCCCTGGAGACCCATCTTAACCTTCCAACACCACAGCAATCATGCCCGAATTATCCAAGCTTTCTGCAAACAATAGCTTTTGCCCTAAGACGACAGTGACCTGGTTGACCCTTCTCTGTTCCAGCCTAGATCACAGGTGCAGGCACACTGGAAAAACGGTTTTCTCGGGCTAGAAATAAAGGAATTGGTCAGTGCGCGACAGTCTTATTAGTTCCCTTTCCCTTTGACAACAAAGAAGGCATATAAGTCAGTGGCTGAAAGACAGGCAACCTTGATAAAATGTTTTGGTTTTAGTCAAATTTACAATACCTGACTACCTGAACTGGGAATCGGTGGGTGAAAAAGCATTGTTGAGTTTCTTGTTTGCTCCCACTTATTGACACTGCTGTGGGGTGACAGAACAAATATGGTTCAGGGAAGCCTGTTTTCAGTATGCAGAACTGAAAATTGTCACAAGCAAATCACAAAGAATGACACCACCATTGGCCTATATTCAATAACTGTTGTGAAATTCCCAGACTCTTGCCTTGGAAAAATTAATTGAGGGGTGAGGGAAAGAAGAAGAAGAA
This sequence comes from Phalacrocorax aristotelis, assembly GCF_949628215.1. Classification (NCBI taxonomy): domain Eukaryota; kingdom Metazoa; phylum Chordata; class Aves; order Suliformes; family Phalacrocoracidae; genus Phalacrocorax; species Phalacrocorax aristotelis. The sequence continues at coordinate 121,688,356 of NC_134276.1, read as the reverse complement.
ATGAAGAGGAGGGGAAGAAACAAAATGCTTAATTTTGTCACAAGCTTGCTCTTGCTTTAACGAACAGAAAAGTATCTGTTACCTGTTCTTAAGATTGGTGAAGTAAGTGCTTTATAGGAAAGAGTAAGAAGATCTAAATATAAACATAATTCTAGGTCCCCAGATAAAATGATGTTAACTCTGTGTGTGTATATGTGTGTGTGTGTGAGAGAGAGAGAACACTTTCCTCCACCCCAAGTTACTTCCTGGTCTACTTAATATTGATTCAAATAGTGTAAAAAGTTATATCCATTGCTCTGGGATGCAGAGGTGTTGACTGTCGTTCAAAACCTCATTAAGCACCCAGTAGATATCTCCATTGCAAGGAACAAGTAATGAAATCAAGAAAATCTGATATCTTCTTGAAGAAAAAGCATATAAGACATGCAAAGACAGTGGCCTCTCTACTTTTCTGTGGTGGAGCATGACTCATGTGCTCCTTCATCCATTCTTTCACACACACACGTACCTTTGTACTCTCAAAGGGAAAGGGCAACACAGGGCAGAAGTAAACACCTGAAGAAACAAACCAGATAAAAGAGAAGAGACATGGCAACATGAGTGTACCTGTATTAATGTACACACTTTTTAATTAGCTAGTAGTAATCTCTGAAATCCAAAGGCTGAGCTGAAAACACTGATGAACACATGAATACCTGCCGTCGAAAAAGTTGCATTGCAGGGATGGTGGCAACCAGAGTCTCTTTGAACCGGTTAACTGTAGGAGGTGGAAATACAGTGCAAAAAGGAAAATAGTACGGGGCAATAGTTTCCACACCCAGCTAAAAACTCATGTCAGGTGGTCTGACTATGAATACTCAGTAATGTAATTTCCAATGTAAATTGCTGTTTATGTACACAAAGAAAAAAATGTTGTTCAATCTTTCATACCTGCTAGTAACTTTTGTGTGTCTTCTGTGTGTGTGTGTACATGAAAATAAATATTTATGTATTCATTATATATATGCAATAAAATGTGAATAAACCAAATACACATAAAATTCAGCGAGAAAAAAACCTCTTCTGCAGTGCTGATATCAAGTATGAGTGAAAGTATGAGCTTCCTGCAGACTGCACAGAACAGAGTAAAACAGAGAACAGAGTAAAACAGAGAACAGAGTAAAATCCAGAAAGGACAAAAGAAGTCACCAGTAAGGAAACTAATATGGCTGTACATACCACTTGTATGACACAAGGCCCACGTGCCCATAGCTGAGACCAGTATCAGTGTTGCACCTGCAAAACAGCTCAAAGTCTCTTTACATGGTGGCTGGGCTGGAGCTGAGCCAGCAACAGCGTTGTTCTGTCCGAGGCCAAGCTAGTACGACTGTATTCCCAGTGTGGGAAAGGCCTCAAGGTCTTTGTAACTCTGATTAGATTTTTAGTGCCTTAACCTATTTGATTGTTTCCAACAGCAGCGAGTGTCTCGCACTGTTTTCATTCCTGGTGTTCTCTGATTAACTCATTGAGCTTTTTCTGAAGGAGAAAAAAAAATCCTCTTCGGACACATCTTTAAAAAACTGATTAACTTCTATTCCAAGGTAGGAAGCAATTCTGATACTCACAGAGGGCTGCAACCTTGAAGACAGTTCAGCTGGCAAGGAAATTACTCCCACCTTCTGTATACACAAAGCTGGATGCCTGAGCATGGAATAGCCTCTCCTTCCTCCTTTTAACTGAATGTCTCTGATAATATTTTCATAGAATAGGCTAAAGTAAAATTACCATGAAATCCGATGTTGACTTGTTTTATTTGTGAAAAGGTTTTTCTTGATTTGAAATGTGAAGACAAAAGAAGTTCTTTGAAGCAGAACTGCTCTCTAAATATACACATCAGTAAATTTGCCTGGCTCAACATAAACAAGGTCTCTGTTTATCAGTTCACCAGCTCTTGAAAAGGTTATGGTACAGCTTTTTGCAAAACCTGTGGAGAATCCCACTGGAAATGTAACATTCTCCTACTCCTACTGATACAGATGGGAAAAACCAGGCAAACTTGGAGACTAATGTCCTTATTCTGTAACACTGCTTTTATATGCTAGAAACCAATGTGCACTGTTCCTCCACAATCTGTAATCTGGCTCATTACAGCTTCACCATTAAACCATGTCTAAGCCATAACAGAAGTACAAACCTGTCAGGATGTAGGGCTCTTGCTCAGAAGCATCAAAGGGAGTTCTAGGGCTGTCCTAACCAAACCTTATTACTGAAAAGGTGGTCTAAAAGTCACCATCCCAGTGTGAGAGTGTACCTCCCCCACAGGGACAAGAAAGCAAAGGCTGAGGGAAGTAATTGGAGAAATTAAAGATCCTCAGAAAGCAGGAGAGAGGAAGATGCAGAAAAGAGACAATGAGCTATAGTGTGGCCAGTCACCTATACATGGCTGCTAAACAAAATCTGTCTTGCTTGCCTCATTCAGCCTTGAAAACCCAGACTAAGTAGCTGCTAACAGCCAAAGCAATGCCCATTGTGCCTCTCTTAATGGTTTCTTTATAATGGTTATAGACTAGGAAACCCTAAAATTTGAACCTCCTAGTCACAACCGCCTTAAGTGTATCTGAGATCACTTAACAGACAATTTTTACAGTACAGCTGAGGAGATTTAGCTGCAACCTTTCCCTGAGGTGGAATGTCTTGCTTTTCTTGCAGTGACCCAAACACATTTTAAGCAGAAGACTATTTTGTTTATTTTCAGTCGGGTTAATTTTCTGCTGCTGTAACTCCCTGAACTATCTTCCCAAGTGCCAGGCCACTATTAGTGCCAGCACAAGGGAAGAAACAGGAGTGCCTGGTAGAGGTGAGAATGAGTCTATTTCTTCAGAAGAGATCCTGAGCTCAGCATCACTGCACAACTGCACTATCATGTTCCTTTTGGGCTTGCCAGAGCTGATATGAATGCATTCAGCTGTCCAGCCAAGCACAACAGCTCTGTGTCCAGGGTAGCTGTTTTAATTTTCAAGACGGCAATGCTGTATCATAGAACCAAGTCCCTTCTCCTGCCACCCCCCACCCCGCCCATACATACGTGTTGGAGATTGGCTCGGCCCCAAGCTCCACCATTCATCAGGAAAAATGAAACTGAAATGCACAGAACTAAGGGAATAGAAACCTTGTTTCTTCTTGTAATGAACTGCCACACTGTACATGCTGCGAATGTAGTCCAAGACTTCATATTTTTAAAAAAATTGACTAATGGGAACTGCCCATAACTTGAGGGCCCCTGCATTGCTGTTTTGGTTTTGTAGCTAGTCACCTAAATAAGAAATGGCCTTAGAAATACAGCTTTGGCAAGGATGATAATATGATTTCAGATTGCTCCCTGCTGCCAAACTGTACACCTGACTCCCGTTTGCAATGAAACAGTTAATGTAATTGTAGGGCCCTGATCTAGTCTGAGTCTTTGTTTTACAGGGCTTATCTGTGCTACATCACTTTCTCATTTTTTCTAGAACGCCAAAAATGTGTTTCCTGTTGCACACTGTAACCTAACTCTGGGAAGTTATTAATAAAGGTATCCAGTGTTTTAACTCTGAGTGACCAAATCCAGTTTTATGCCCTGTACAGAATATTCCTCTGAAACTATTCAAGGAAAATTAATGTTATTTAGCCTAAGGCTGAGAAGCAACAAGAGAATTAGCATGCATGTCACTGTGTTCAAATGCCTACAAAAGTTGACAATTCTATTTGCAATTATAATTCCAGAACTGTCCAGGGAGATGAGAGACAGGCAGGTGCAGGCTAGCCCAAGAGGGAAGCTGCTCTAAGGCAGCACATGTAACATGAACAGAATGAACCTCTCCCCTTCCCTGGAAAGAATTTCAGCACATGCTTTAATGAAATTGTTTCACACAAACCTGAGTATATTAAAGAAGAGAGGCAACAGAAGGCAAGTAAAGTATTAGCCTGTGCATCTTCTCCAAGTCTTCTGTATGCCAAGGCAGCAACAGCCTCATTGTCCCCTCTGGAAAAATGAGGAATTGAACATTCACATTACAAAGCAATGAAAGAAGTGCTCTTACTATAATAATTCAGGGAAAACACTGATGGTACTGGAATTCACTAGCAAGGAACAGCTTTTGTAGCTGGCTAAATGCAGGAGGGAGGCTTGACAGAGGCCATTTTGGCAGAAAAACTAGATGTTACGTTCAGTGTATTCTGAACAAGTACTTGGCACACAAAATGAACTCAGCTGAATGCATTCAAGAAGCAACAAGCTGTGAAATGTGTATTTAGCTTAGTAGATTGGCAACAGTAGCTTTAGGCAATGAAAGGACCACCTAGTTTCTCTGGGCTGTTTCTCCTGTTTGGCGATCTTTCTTACTGTAGTTTGGCCCAGACAGTTTATATACAATTGATATAGTTTATTCTTCTGTAATTTGCCCATTATTAAAGGCAGGGCTGATTTTCCAGTGAAACATTTATATTACTTAGATATTAACTAACTTGGTAAACCTTATTAAAAATTGTCATAGAATCATAGAATCATTAAGGTTGGAAAAGACCTCTGTGATCATCAAGTCCGACTGTCAGCCCAACACCACCATGCCTCCTAAACCATTTCCCGAAGTGCCACGTCTACATGGGTTTTTTTGTCACTGCAGAACATGGTACATTTCTGCGTAGTCATCTATTTAGCATTGTTTTTTACCCCTGAGAGAGTTATGGCTGTGGCGATGGTGGTAAAAAGGTGTCTCTGCAGTCCCTAACACATAATCTCTGAAGATCTGGGAGTTAAGTGTAAGGAATGCTTTATACCCTGACTGCTTGTAGTGAAACATGCCTCTAAGGACGAGACAATTACAGATCCCATTATGTTTCTCCAGCAATCTGATTTGTTTGGCTAACAGTACCTAATGGAACAAATTCTACGTGAGAGCAAATATTAGCTCCAGGCTATGGATTACAGGAAAGCTGAATATAGACATATACTGGCATGAGCCTGAAGGAGCTCATGCCCATCTGACATACAGCCTGTACAACAGAGTAATACCGGGAGGTGCTGCATGGACCTTTTTTTAGCATGGAAGTGTATGGTGTGAAGGTAACATGATTCATGGAAATGAACAGATGCAAGGGTGCCTTTCCCCAAGGACTAATCCTTATTGCTTTCCTTATCCATGTCATTAGAACAACATATTTATTTCATCACTTTTCTATGCCTTTTCTACTCCTCTTTACATAAAAGGAGATGCAGATTTGGGCTTGGTTTTTGTTTGGTTTGGGGTTTTTCTCTCTTTTTTTTTCCAAAATCTCTATTGAACGTATTCATAGCCAAAGTTTGAGTAAATTATACTATTAGAACAATGAATAAAGCAAGTATTTCTTATTTAATGGCATCCTTTTTAAAAAATGTAGTTCTGAAATTTTTTTATTTGTTTGTTTTTGTGAAAGAGGTAAATATTTTTCATCAAAATTTTCCCTCAAATTCTCCAATGCTATCATGAGGTGCATTTCTTCTAGAGCTGTCTATTGATTCCAAATAATTTGGGGCTGAAATCACCAGATTAGCTAGACTACAGGAACTAGCTACATCTCTACTTTAGGGGTATATATTCTTCAGAATAATATATAACTCTTACCTACTCATAGCAAGAATGTTGTATTTAAAATTTACAGTCATTGAAATAAAAATTTTGGACATAGTGTAACAGAACTGTAAACAAAGTTGTTCTCTTAAATTACACTTTATTTCTAAGACGGGTTGTTCTGGGTTTTTTTTAATCTACTGAGGAAGCAAAGTTATTTTATGAAATGTGAAACTCACACAAAGTTGCACAAACTTGAGCTGTGAATTGGATTGCTTTCTAATTGTTCCTTCACACAGTTTTTTCTACAAGTTGTTTTTATTCAATAACGTCTCCATTCCCCCAACAAATCTTGGAAATATTGAAATAAAATCTGTTATTTAAAAAACAAAACATCATTGGGCCCTGACATTTGCTTACTAGATTTTCAGGGTTTTTTTCAGGGCACTTATTTCTTCAAGCCCCAAGACCTTTCTGTGTGGCTTCTTGGTTTAAACCTGTGCCAAAGTTTCTCCTCTCACTACATGACCCTGTCACCTGACTTTAAGAAAAATACCTACTATTGAAAAATATGTGATACAATCATGGTTTAGCAATGGCTGGTTAAAACCAGGCATGAATGCTAATTAATTTCAAGTGACAGGCACCTGTATTTAATGCTGAGGGACTTAGTCAGCAGTACTTAGAAACATGAATCTGAGATCTGGATAAAGTTCCCATTCTTTCATACCCCCAAAATTTAACATCCAAATCTCATTTGGTTTCCTCTGATAAACATCTGGCATCTTAGTATGTAAATTAGGTCTATTATAAACTTACTGACCAGCCCTACTACTAAATGCTTGGCACAGTTTATTCTGTCCTTGCAAAATATAAGTTGTTTACTCGTTTTTTCTTTATTTAGGAGGCTGATTATAAGTGGATCCATCAATAGCCAACATGATGAACCAAAACAGGCACTATCAAAAATCAGTGCTGTTTGCAGATTTCTAATGACGGTACAAAAGAATGCTTGCATTCAGGCAACAGGCACCATCTTATCACTTAAAATGTGATATATTAAATACAAGACCAGAACACAAAACCCACAAAATATTCAGCAAAGTTGTTCTTCCCAGGAATTCACTGGACCCAGTACTATTGACATGCCATTTAATGAAATCAAGTTATTTAGCACTCAAGACAGGTTAAGTGAGAACAGAAAGTGCAAAAGTAGTCCACTAACAAAAAGCCCATTCACTCCATTGAGCAGAAGTTCAGCTCTTTTATTTGCATTAGGTCAAATACAGTATTCAACCCAAAAGCAAAACCAGACTTGACTACTTTAAACAGCTGATGCATTACTGAAAATAGTCATGTTAAAAGTCCTTCATAACCCAAGCCGATGGCAAAACTCACCCATGGTGCAATTCCTTTGACTTCAGTGGAGCCTTCCTGGCAACCACCTCTGCTGTACTTGTCCCAGTGCCAAGCTTATGCAAGGCTGTGCTGTGTGTCTTCTCTTGATAAATGCCAGCACTGTAGAGCTCTCAAAAATAAAGAAAAAACATTCTTGAGTAATCACAACAAGATGAGAAACGCAGACACACAAACTGCAGCACAGCAGATAAACAAGAATTTACAGCTGTGCTATATACAAGCACTTAACAGAAGTCTTTTCTTGTATTTTAAAGAAAAATTTAAATGTCATAAATAGCATGAGCTTCTTTCTAGTAAATGAACTACAATTTGAATCTTTCACCTCTCTTTGAGTCATAATTTTTCAATTAAAAATAGAAGAGGGGGGAGACAGAGACTGACTGACTTCATATGTAGAGACACTGGCCCTGACTTCAGGGGGTGTAGGACTTGCAAATGTACTACTGCAGCTTTAAATTCTGAAATATTTACCACTGCTACATTAGGTACTGAGTAGAGCAAAAGCTTCAAGGCTCAGAGAAATATGATTATCAGTTTACATTCAGGTAACATGCCCATAAATTACAGTTACTAAGGGCTTCAGAAAGCCTTTAAATGTGAACGTGAAGACTCTAACCTTCTGTTTTATTGAATTTGTGTAAATGATTTCCACATGCTTGTAAGGCAGTAGAAGGCACTAAACATCATTTACAAAGCAGTCTGTAGCACCTGTCTCTCAGAAGCTGACCGACATGAAAGGAATGCTGTGCCAGCACACAGTCTGGCTGAAGATCAGTAAATGCAAATTCCTCCAGTAGCTCCATAAAGTCAACATCTTTCAGTTCCTATATGTTGGAGCTTTTTTTTAAACAAATCAGTCTGGGGTGTATATATATATATATGTATGTATGTGTATATATATATGTATATGTAAGTATGTAAGATCAGTTTACCTTTCACCCCCTATTTCTTTGAACAATAATAATTTCTAAAAACTAGATGTCAGCTGTAATCAATGAATGCATACTTAAATGTCATTCTTTTGTCTGCTTACAGACAATGGTTAACTTTGTACATTCACATATGTAATGAAACTGTCCTGCCTTCCTGACATGGTCACCTGCTCATTATGATAAATAAAAATATGCAAAGGCTGGTTTTTTAAAATAAAATTTAAAATAAAAAGCCTGAAGAGCTTGTAAGTAGCTGTGTACTCAGCATTGCTTAATAACTCATTAACCAGTAGTCTGCTAAAAAAACGTTGCCACAATAAGTTAAGATGAACACAAATTCTATGAGAATATATGAAGGAACATTTCAAATGAGGAACAAGAAAGTTTTAAAGTGAATATTTACTGAAATCTGATGCCACTAAATAGCTTTATTGCCTTAGGCAGACAATTTAACTGCTGCCTCAGCTTACCCATCTACAAGGATAAGGAAATGTCTCCTTATCTGAATGAATAATTTTCACAGAAAGGTAGTATAGTTCATGATGGAAGGGACCTTTGGAGGCTATCTAGTGTAATCCCCTGCTCGGAACAGGACCTACTCTGAAGATTTCAAATCCAACTTCAGAATTAAATCAAGCTGCTCAGGGCCTTGGCCGGTCAAGTTTCAAGTACCTCCAATGGTGGAAATTCCTCAGCCTCTTCAAGCAACCTGCTCCAATGCTTTATGAACATTCATTTGTCCCAATTCCAAATGGGAATTTCCTGCACTGCAGCTTGCACCTGTTCCCTCACATCTCATCACCATGCCCCACTGAAGACAGTGTGTCTCTGTCTCCCCTACACCCCCCCCAGCAGACAGCAATAAGGGCTCCCTCACTTCAGCTTTCCCTTCTCCAGGCTGAACAAGCCCAGGCCTTCCTCATACACCCTGTGCTCCAGCCCTGACCAGCACGGTGAGGTACTGGGCTCCATCCAGTACCTCAGCCTATCTTGTACTGAGAAGCCCCAAACAGGGCAGACAGCTCCAGATGTGGTCCCACCAGTGCCAAATAGAGGGGAAGGATCTCTACCCTCAGTCTGCTGGCTGCACTCCTGCCAACAGCCCAAGACATGGTAGACACACCACTGACTCCTATTCAAATTGCTGTGTTCCAGCCCAGCTGCAGTACAGGGCACTCAGCGGCGCTGAACTCCATGGAGGTTGCTGCTGGCCTGTTCCTCCAGCCTGCTGAGGCCCCTTTGAAGGGCTGCCCTGCCCTCCAACACACTGACCACTCCCTCCAGTCTACTATCATCTGCAAATTTCCTAACTGTGTCCTCTCTGCCATCACCCAGGTGGTTAATGGAAACATTAAACAGTACTGGCCCTCTGGGTCAGGGAGCAGGAAAAGCAGGGCTGTTTCACAAGGGAAGATGCACCAGGAGCAGAGGGTAGCCACAACACAGGTGGGGTGCGGGTTCACAGGCTCTGAGCAGGACTGGTCTGGTGATAGAGACAGGGTCCTTGGACAGCCCAGTAAACATCAGGCGAGGCAAGGTAATGAGTCAGGTCTAGGGTCAGTTTAGGAAGTGCAGTGATGGAGTGAGGGCAGCAGGAGCTGGGGCTGGGCACATACCTGGCACCACTGGGGTGACTTCCTCACCAGAAATAGTGCTCTGGGGCTGGGGACATACGGCACTTGGGTGGAGGTCCTAGCGGGGCTGGTTGGGGAAATTAAGGCCTGTGGCTGTCCCCAGGGTCCCTACACCTTGAGGCACACAAGTAGTAACCAGCCTGCAGCACAACTTCATGGTGCTGATTACAAGCCGGTGGTCCAGCCAACTTTATCTTAACCAACCCAAGACGTATTCTGAAGTGTTCAAAGCCTCAGAATAACTGCAGAAATCGTTAAGTAGTATTTATGTAAGAACGAATGACAAAATATGCTTTTTTATTCTGCCCAAAAGATTTACTTAGCTAAATTATCAAAATTTGAACTTTATCTGACAGAGAATTCCTGTAGAGAGATGTCAGAGACCTTTTAGCAAGAACGTATTTATTAACAAAATGTACTTACATTGGTACCAGATGGAAGATTTAGGCAGGGAATAAGAAACTTAATTTCATCATCTGATGTGACACTGAGTTGCTACTTCCTATTTTTTTTAAATAAATGAGAAGATGGTGTATTTAGCTAAAGAACAAGTCAATGCTTGTGTTTTTCTTCAGTTAAAGCATAAATCCCTTTTTCCCTTCCTTAATTTCTCTATTGCTATCCTTCATCAGATCATCCACATAAAACATAGTTATGTAATGTATCACTCCCTTAACGCAATCATCTTATCAACACCACATGATCACCTCACTTTTTTTAGGTTTTATGGAATGTGACCCCAGTGCTGTTACTGTAATGTGAATTTTTATTTCTTTTTTATGTAGTGCTCTCCTTAAAATATCTAGGTAGCCAAGAGTGTGTTAAATTACAGATGTTGTCAGCAGAAATGTAATGCACCCCAACAGTATTTAGGAACAGAACATCAGAAGCGGAGGACAGACTAAAAAGAATACATTGTCCATCCCACAAAGCTACAGAAAGCAGCTCTTCAGAAATAAGTAGTAGCCTAGGAGCTGGGCTGTAGGAACCCTGAGCATAGAGCAGGCAGGCTCAGCTAAGTAGCTTTATTCAGTCTCCCAGGATCCAGCTCTCCCATCTGGCACTGACATAACACCACACTCCTCCTCAATATCTTCAGCTCTAGCGATGTGCAGCTATTGTGAAAACAGATTTGTTTATTTTACCTCCTTTTTACTAAGCTCCTGGAGAGCTGCCCTTCTGTGAATATTTCAGACAGGTTTACTGTTCCCATTACATCAAATATGTGCACACTATTCTTCTCTGTCTTCTGGCAGACAAGAATACACATCTGCATTCCCGCAAGCTTTACTTCCAGTGGCAATCAAGGCGTTCATATCTGAACAGTGTCAGATACACCACCCTAGCAAGCGAGCTGCTCTTCTGGCTACCCAATACCATCTGTGGTAGCATAGTACTCTAATCAAACGTGTTTTTCTATTATATGAATTTCTGGGCAGACTAGCAAACTACTATTTTATCTTCCCAGTGATTTTGACAGAAGTAGTTACATACACCTTTCAGGCTTTGTCCAAATATGGTTTATATTTTTAGTTATTATATTAATGTTATGTAGTTTAAAAACATAAGACAGATATGAGATTTCCAGGTTCATAAATCTGGTCTCCTGCTATTGTAAGCAAGGATGTCATACAATCCTGCTCATAAATGTATCCAATTTAATTCTCCATAGATTTTCCTTTTTTTTTTTTTCATTTTGAATCCCCCATTACCACCGAAAGGCATACCTTAAGCTTACATCATCTTCTGCTCTCCAGCCCAAATGTACTCAGAGCCATTGAAAAACCTGTGTTTCTTGTACATAGTCCTTTCACTTAGCTATCTGGTTTTATTCTTCTCACCCCTTTCCCTCCCTTTCCTCCTACATCAAGTAATATAAATAGAGGATTTTCAGCCTCCTTTCAGTGAGAGAGGGTCATCCCAAATCATCTCTCCATCTCTTCTGTTTTATGGTTCAGCATCTGTGATTACAGAAGACCAGGACTTTATACTGTATCCCAAATGTGGTCTTCTTCATAGCCAGGCAGAAAAGTATTAATGTTTCCCTAAGTCTTTTGGAAGAATTTTGCCTGTTTTATGTGTCTTTTCCATGGGCACATCTTAACTGCAACTGTCTTCTGTGTGTGCTACAGCTACAGTCAGACTATAAAACCCAGTTCTGGTGAAGGGGGAAGTCTACGCTCAGAAGTATCCAAAGCTGACAAAATGTTGCAGCTTGTAGGGGCTAAGGAGATTTTGTGAGCACCTAGTCTGATGCTGGTTGATAAAAATACATTGATGTAGTAGGAGAGTAGTTTTTAATACAATATGGCTTTTACATGCTAGGGTTCTAAAATTTCATGACAGTGGTTGTAGAGTTACAAAACATTATGTTATGCAGTTCAACACTGCTGCAAGTTCAAAACAACAACCGAATATTGTTACCTTCTGACAGATGCCTGTCTAGTGGGTTGAGTAAAGCAAATTGGTCTCAGCCCAGTTCTCACCTGAAAAGTCATCTTCATGGAAAGCTTCATACTACAAATTTGCATTAAGTGGTGATTGTAGAAGAGACAAAGATTGAATAGACCTTTTGCGCCACATCTTTCATGCCTATAGGCAATCTGTCTTGGTCATGGTTGAGATATTCTGCTGAGAAGTAGAGACAGGGGTGTTTATCTTCCCTCCCTGCACCCAGCTGTCTTCTGAAGAGGAGCAAATGGAGATGGAACACTTTCCAGGAAGAATTTAGTCAGGTGAACTTATTTTGCTTCAAGTTCTTTTTATATGCTTATCTCTCAGACTATGTTTGCAGAAAGATATACACATTTTTCAAAATTTAAGACCGTTATTGAAGGTGTCATGTGAAAATGTTACCATTTACATGCAAGACGACCTAACAGACAGGGGCAGAGGAGGGAAGGGTTTAAGTATATCAACACAAAATAAAATGGTAGACATTTCATTCACCTTTCCATAGAGTATTTGCTTTACAGTCTTTTCTTTTAACACTCTTGAAACGTTATTTTCTGCATGACATTATAACTTACTTAGACGCATACTCATTTCCAAGTGTGAGACTAAGATATATGCATCTTAACCTCACAAGGTCTTTTTAAATACCGATTAAATTAATATTTCATTGTCTAAACATATGATTTATTTGTTTGCTCAGCGTTTTGTATTTTATACCTCTGCACACACACAATTAAAATGCATGAGAAGGGACGAAGGGAATGTAAATGTTATTCGTTTGAGACCTCTAGAAATATCACCCACAATACTTCCATTTAAATTCATAAGGAGATCCTTACTTTTCCAAATTTCCTGGTTTATTTTCACAAATAATATAAGTAATTCCTCATCCAGTAGAACATTATCATGAAAGAGGTATAAAAATGTTTTACTGCTTAATTTTAACCCTTTGCTGTACCTTCAGTGTGTTTTCCTTCCATTCTTTTTACTGGCAACTGCCTAAACAGAAAATCCCCAAAATTGTGTAAACCTTCCACTCAAATTGTAAGTAACTGATCTGAAACATTCAGGATCCTAGCACAGGAGACGAGAAGGTGACGTAGTTTCCTGGTTTCAGCTGGGATAGAGTTAAATTAGCAATAGTGGTGCAAGGTTAGGACAAGAAAGCAAGCAAGGTGCGTAGAAACTCTAGTGAAAGAAAAAAAGCTGAAGCAGAAATACAGTGTGTGTGTTGAAATAGATGAAAAAAGAAACAATAAAACTGTAGCATGAGAAGAGCTGTAAAAGAAAGAAGATTCATCCAAAATCTTCTACAAAAAGTGCAGTAAGTAGTGTGTTTAACTGGAAAGAAATGCCTGTTGACAACAGTGAGAGTTACCGGAGAAAGAAAACAAAATAAGATTATATCATGGTAACTGAAGTTACCTAGGGACAAAAAAAAATTACCAACAGAAATTAATGTGCTGACAAGGCTGCTACTCAGATGTGATTGGCTCATTCTTGGTCTGCAAAAGAATGCCAGTATTAACAATAAAAGTTACATGTCCAATGAATGGCAAAATTATGTGCAAATTTCAAGGTGAACTTTTGAATTTCAGGGCTTGTAAGGAGCTGCAGCAAGTTGATGTGTCAAACTTATTAGCATTCAACAGTCCCTGCATGAGCAACATTCCCTTTTGTGCTGTGAATTTAAACTTTCACAGCTCCTAGAATTATTTTATCCAGAGTGCTGGGTTCCTGGGGTTTTTTTTGTGGGTTTTTGTGTTGTTTTTTAATGGATAAAAGAAATTGAAAATAAAGGACTGACAATCTAAATAAAAGCTAGCTACCAGGCTTTTTGCAAAGAACTCTATGGCGTTATTTCTAAAGCCTGTTTACAGAGTTAGAAGACAAAAATTTTCAACCTATAAGATCATTCTTAAACCTTTGTCAGATTACAGATGAATGTATTTGCTAGGGGAAAGTATGCTGGCCAGGATGAAAAGAGCATCCTGCGTACTTAAGAAAGGAAGTCTCCTATGTAGCAAGTGCCAGCTGTTAATGCAGGAACCACAATTTACCTCCCCTCCCACAAAATAAAAAGCAGTTCTTTTTGTGACTAATTTTTTAAAGAATTAGATTATTTTATCTGCTTCTAGAATTCTTCAGTTTTTTCCTTATAAACACATGCTGACAAGAATGTGATAAAGCATTGAAAAGATGCAACACAATCATTTCAGATACTGTTGTATCACTGAATGATACAACAATTCACAAGTTATGAGATATCAAACCAGTCCTAGGCCTGCTCCAGCTGTATGCATTAGGGATTTTACAGAATGCGGGCTTAACCCTTAATGCATTTGCTGAAAAAGAGAGGGGGGCAAGGGGGAAGGAAGAGGATATACATTCCTTTTACTGCAACATCCAGTTTGGCCTGAGCAATGGCCACATCGAATATCTGCCAGTTTACTAACTCCTATTTTCAATGCTCTGAGAATACTAAGTGATGCTGAGCATCGATCTTTAGCACATTTCTGTGTTCTGAATAGGACTTATTTTGCCTGATGAGTCTTTGGAGGTAGGCTATATATAAGCACAGATTTACAAAAGGTTGTTTAGCAAGTATGAGCAGGTCTGATTTTGGTTGTGGTTTATTCTGCACTTACACTAATGATGACCTAATACTTGTTATGAATCAAACCTGTGGGGTTAAGCTACTTGAACACTATCAGCTTAAAGATGCATGGGTTGTGGATTCCATATTATCTTTGCATAACCTGAGAAGATTATGGCCTGACAGAAATATCTATTTCACTACTTAGGCAGATTAAATTCGGTTTAAGGGGTATACCTTTGTCTTTAATCCCTGCTGCAATTCATTATCTCCAATCACAGGGTGTAATAACCTATTGTGCCAATTATACTTTTTTCATTTCTCTACAATTCGTCATTTTTATTTGATTTCAGGTATAAAATGAAAAGTACCAACCAACAAAATTACTTAGGACCATAATGACCTAGTACAACGAAGCCATTCATCATCAGTACCAAGTGTTGCTCTGCATAGATCCTACAAAAAGTTTAGATTAATAGCTTTACACAAGTACTGCTGTAAAACATACATTAAACACTGTGCCAGATCCTGAGGGCTGCTGAGTTTGAATTAATAACAGTTGGAAGTCTTTTTTGCCACTCAGTCTGGATCAGAATTAGCAATGATTCAGCCCAATCAGACCCATTTAGGAAAGTCTTGACCCTAAAATTCTTTATGTACAGAAACATCTCACAAAATTTAGCAGGAATACATTGAACAGCTGTGGCTCCCAAACAAGAAATGCCAGCTAGGTCATGCTGGGAGATGAGAAGAAATGCTGAGAGGAAGAAGTTGACACCAATCATTAGACAGTCTTTCATGATACAATTTCCATACATGCACAACTATTTGCAATTTACATTTGTTTATAATAAGGGAAGAGAGACATCCATAAGCAAGAGCACCACCTTAAATACAGAATTACCTACTGGACAGCACAGAAAACCCTCCCTGTAGTATTATTATAACAGACTTGTATACATGTATGTAGTTTGTTAATTCTGGCAGCAATCTGGTTTCTTAAATTATTCCAGTTACCAGATGCCCACACAGATTCCTCATTCACAGTACCGATAACAAAGTATTTATTATCCTCCACTAAGACGTGCATACAATTAATATATAGGAGCCCCAAAAAGAAGATAACAAAGGCAAGCTCTGACAGGCCGCATTGTACGTATGCATTGCATTGTCCCCATTTCCAAAGTGTCTATTAAATATTTGAACACTACACTGCTAGAAGTGAGGTGCCATTCCTAGATATGTGCCAGCTAAACTGTATTTCAGTTCACTGGCTGAAGCAACCAAAGACATCTACCACACTCTACAAATGGGCATCCACTTACAAACAAAATCTGATTCGCGGTAGCATTCTCATAAGTGGATACAGAACATTAAATAAGTAGCTATATGAAACTCTTCTTACTTCTCTATGGATGAATTACTTAATATTACACTACAGCATTAGCAAAGAACATATTTTAATTGCAATTGCTGACTACAAAAAGCTAAACTTTTCCTTAAAGATACTGAACATCCTCTGTAGAAACGCTTCTATTCGTATCCAATACCTTAAAGAATTACAAAGCCAACCAGCAGATCAGTTGCACAAAATATTTCTGTATCAACATGTAGCAGCATGCTTTGTAACCAATGAATTAAGATTTTGCTACTTTCTAACATTTTCCACATGTACTGAAAGACACTAGAGAAAACAAGGCATATTAGACTGTCACCATTTAATATGAGGGCCGTGAATTTACACTGCGGTTGATTTAACATACTCTATTCTATTTTTGTGTTAGCTCTTCTGTCTGTTTTTAGTGATATAAATGAACACAATCTTACTGCAAGCATTGTGCTGCATAAAGATCATGTTCCATATGCACATGTAACTTAAAATTGGCCAGGATTTTTTCAAAGAGGGAAAAATAATAAGCCTCTTCTCACAAACCTTTAGTAGTGACCTATCAGCTCCAGTAAAAGCTGCTACTGTGATTTCAGAGACCGCAGGTAAATTCAGAGGGATAGAGAGGAGGAGAAAGAGGAGAGGGGGTCATGTGAAGAGCCAATGGTTAGGGTAGTCAGTTGAACCAGTTTTCCCACCTCCACGTACTTGAGTAATTCAAGGGTGTAAATCTTTATCTCATACCTCCAAGGAGGGAGCCTTAACCATGAAGCAATTCCCGATTCTAGGCTATACTCCACACTTTTTTGAATGGGAAATAAAAAAGAGCTAACTACTCCTTCCCATTAGAAAGGGTAGCCAGGTAAAGAAATCTCAACATGTATAAATAAGATTGTCATCTTCTGACCAGTCCAAGTAATTCCTAATACTATGATGAACTATTTCTAAAACATACATATCAATGGAAAGTAATAATATTCTGGAGGTTGCACTCACATACTCTATAGAAAGTAAACCTGTTCTATTGACATGCAGATTGTGCTAGAAAAGTAGCTTGATGGCATCCTTTTATTTGTAACATGTCTATTCCCATTACTTTGATTGAAATGAGCCGTTTAGCTTTTTGTCTGCATGACCCTTAGGTCAGCATATCACAGTTTGCAAAGCACAATGCACTTGCCAGAGCTTGTAATATCTATGTCTCATGCATCAGCATTTCACTGCAGTCATCTCTCAGCACCATTGTTTTTCCTCATGTGTTCTCACCCAAAAATTTTTTGGATTTATGCAAGTGCTTGTATCACAGACTCTGTCATGAAAGGTTACAGTGATACATGTTCAAATGGAAATAAATAACCAATAGAAGTGGTGCAGGTTTTGTAGGTTTTGCTCAAACAAATGGGGAGGAAAAAACCAGCCATCAAATTAAATAGAAGGATCATCAAAGAAATCCACAACTCAAATATTCCATGTACTTACAGACAAATGCGGGACAAGCACGCTGGCATGGTACTCCTTTTGCTTTGGTCAAACAGCACCATCTCTGGAGTTAACTAGCAGAAAGTTTACAGTACGATCAATTCAAGCAACTTGCATGTGTTATCGAAGTCCATGTGGGAGTTCTAGATGCAGTTTGTTTGTCGGGATACACTCCGTGCCTTTCTGAGATCTCTGCAACCATGAAAGAGAAGTGTTTGAGGGTCTAGGCTGACTAGACTACGTAGAAGAATTAGGCACCAGGATGCCAGCACAGTTTTGTTGGCTGACAGGCTAACCATCAGGAAACACAGGAAAGCAGAATGCACCTTCAATCTTGCCACACTCAGATAAGGCAGGTTTGAACGTGACACCACAGATGCGACAACTTTGCTGTATCTTTAAAAGCCAGTCTGTGCCAATAACTAGAAAATGGCTTGTATCAAGAAGCTCTGATTTTCTGATCTTTGCTTTACTATACAAGTCTTAAGAAACAACATATCCACTTGTCACAAAGAAACCATTATCAATGCATGGAGGAAGAGGATGTAAAATCTACTGAATGTCCTGAGCCTCACCATCCTGGTTTATGAGCAGGAGCGGATGGGTTCTGTCTTTAACTAGAGCTCATAATTATTGTTCACATATAATAACAAGTAAACAAGCTCACCTGCTGTACTGATAACCTAAAAGCACGCTAGCATGACTACACAAATTCATTTTAAAATCCATTTAACTCTGAGGCTAGCTATAAATACACACTGTAAATTTTTATCTGAGGTCAAATATCTCTGGGAGTTTGTGTAGCTGTTGATATGTTTATATCATTAGAAGTCTCTCCAAAAATTTATTGCTAATCCACCACCCAGCTACACATTCAAGGAAAATCAATACTAAAAGCAGGTGTTAGTTTTCAGTGCAGAGTATTAGCATTATCGCTGACCTGTCATTGATCTGAAGTAAGACTGTCATATTGAAACACTGCTCATCTAAAATAAAGAAATTCATATAACTCTTATTTTCTCTGTAAACCAGAGCCCATTCAGCCCTGGAGTTGAAATAATCTGTGTATTTATTGAGCAGGCACAAAACAGGTACTGGTAGTATTTCTTTCTTAACTTTGCTTTACTAGGGTACCCTAACCTAAAAGCCACTAGGTGAAACTTTTAGCAAATTTATTTAGCCATTTATTTGTGAAAAATTTCACTGGGCGAGAAGATATAACAAAAGCAATTGTTTGTATTAACCATGGATTTTGCTGCAAAGGTGGTGCCCTTTACAAGATAATTTCAGAATGAAAGTAATTTATAATATTGTACTATTAAAAAAAAAAATCCAAGTAACGATGGCATGTCTGTGAACATCACTCCACATCAAATGCTGAGATTCAAAACCCCCTAGAACTCTAGGTATGCATGATACCATTTATGAATTTGAGGGTTAGTACTTTCCAAAAGAGATAGTAAATACTCTTAACAGTCCTCAATCAATAACCCCCTTATCTGTGGGGTGAATTTTTGAATACAGTACAGGTTAAATTTAGGTATTAGAAAATCCTTCACAAAACAAAGGAAGTGTATCCAATTCTTCGTAAACTAAGGAAAACATATTACAGTTTTACAGCTCTTGAGAGCACCTACCAATAATACAAAGTACAAAAATTAACTCTAAGTTTGTAAACTGCCCAAACCCCACCTTCTATTCAATGAGGATTTGAAACAAAAAGGAATTTTACACCTTCATCCCCTAAAGGTCAGTCTCTATTTTGTCTCTTTCATCCAATTTGTTCCGGATTTACAAGGTGCAATCACAACTGATGTTTCAGGAAGCTGGCTGAGGACTGTAGAAAACAGGAGCCAAGTGACTGTTCCCTCAGAATATATCTCAGCCTCTCAAAGGCACCACAGACTTCTCACTTTTCTCCAAAGCATATTAGAGCTGATGGACTATTAGCGCTATCCAGTACGTAAAATCATAATTAAGAAAGAAACAGAGAAGCAAACAGAAGTGGTAAAAATGGAAGGCTTAAGACCTTAAAACATTTAAATAAGTGCACGTTCAATTGTTATACAAACTTTTTAACCTGTTTCACAACATGAAATTTAAGATATCTGGACAGAGTTAAGAGGGACCATTAAACACTCATTCCCACCCACCCCCCACCCCCCCCCAAGGAAAAAAGTACTTATGCTATTTCTAATGATTGACTTTCCCTTTTGGCAAGAAGGCTTCCAATAAAGAGAACAGGCTTTTGGAGGTTTTCTCTGAGGGTGAAAGAGAAGGGAGAGGAGTGATGGTGGTAGAAAGCTGTGTTTGAGGAATTCAGGAGGAACGGAAATTTGGTGAAAAGCAGATGTACTTATATAACCAAAAGCATGATATACAGAAGCTGCGTTGCTCTCCAGGATGTTAGAACTATTCGATGGCATGGCAATTGTGATGCAAAGAGTCAGCTGTTTGAGGCACTTGACCTTATCCTTTATGGGTTTTTGGGTTTTTGTTTGTTTAGTTTTTTAACAGCAGGCAGGAAGTGCTTGTTTAATTATTTACACATCTTAGTAATACAAATGTTTCTATATGAAGACAGATGCACAGTATGTTTTAAGAAGCTGATTATTCCAATTTTATGAGGCTTTTCATCCTTTTGTCAAACTTGCAGTGGTTAGCATGGTCTCCCTCATCCCACCCTGAATGCTTTCCTAGTTCATCAAATGTGATTGTAAAAATGACAGAGGAAAGATTGCTGATATACTTTTATCTGCTTGCTCTGATCCAGTACCATTTCTTTAAAGATGAAAAGGATTAAAATAAATGGTCATATAACTTGACTTGAGAGCACACGACTTGTGATAAACAGCAAATAGCCACAGAAACACATATAATTCACTTGAAGATGATCAACAGCTGTGCTTACTGAACAGCTGTCTGAAAGTTTAATAACATGTTTGGGGAGTGCATAGTTACAAATTAAATACCCAGCTAACATTTGTGCCTTGACCTGGTTGTGGGGTCCAGGGACCCTTCCTGTGTTACTGAGATTGTTCACTTCTGTATTGTCACCTGTTTCAGATGACTGAAATACATCTGAAAACTAGTTTCTGACTTTTCTGTAGGATTATTTTCTTTCCTATATTCATGTAGAATATACTGTCTGGCAAGACTAGTATTGTACTGTGATGTCTAAGGAAATATATGGTGCCAGAGCTGGTCAGGAATATTCTACTCAACGGTATTATTTCTGTATGATGGAGAGAGAAACGTCTTACTCCAGCCTTGTTTCCCAAATGAGAATCATTCCTTAGTTTCTTTGCTTCTTTACCATATTCATTGAACACTGCTTGGCAATTTCAAAGGACTTTTACCAGAGTCCTCATGGCTCAGGACATGTATAAAGTCCTACATCAACCCCAGTAACATTTGTATTTAAACAATACTTTCTAATGAAAATTAAAAAATACCCAGATATCAAGTGACATATGAAGACAGTCAAGCAGAAGTAACTGGCAGAAAAAGAAACAGCATCTAGCCCATCTTGGTGACTTATCCCCACATTCTCCTGTTAGATTAGACAGGATCTTTCACTACAGTAAAAATAAAACCTACTTGCTTCCTTAAGAGATGATTTGCTTGATCATGTTCCCAGCCAGGTCAACATATTTGAGCAGCTTTGTTGAGTTACTACTTTTCAGACTTCTTAGTCCTGCATAAGAAACTAGATGAGAGAACAAACTAGATCCCATTCCTCCTTGGACACTCAATTGCCCAAACAATAGAAACGTGCTCATGAACTTGCAGTGGTTTTGACTGCAGCAGAATCAGGTGCAAAGAAAAACATTAACCAAAAGTTCCAGTTACTGGGCAATGCTCCACGGAAAGGTACCTCAAAATTCATCACCACGGATTATGATTAGTTTGATGTTGTTATTAGCCTGAACAAGAAAGCCATTGCTGAAGTAGAATCCCACTGAATTCTTTCCCCAGCTGGGATTTGAAAGAGCAGCAGTGACTGGCAAAATGTTGGCCAATTAAGACCATCCCCTGGCCTGAAAGTACTGAAAAAGAGTCACTCCCCAGGATTTTTTCCAGGTGAGCTCTTAACACTTTAACATACAAGCCTAGAAAGGTGTACCTGAAGGAATTATCCTCTGTTTCCATAACATTGTTCTTGTTTTCTTAACGAGGCATTTATAGGGCATAACAGTAGTCGGCATGAAATGTTCCAGCTAGTCCTCAAAAACCATTTAAAGCTCCTCGTTAGCCATTTTAATGCAGAGAAGGTTAAACAATACTGTGAATAACCATAAACAGACACTTCTATAGCTGCTACACCAAAATTAAAATAATTAGATAGTAATTTGCACCTTGTCGGACAAACAGAAGAAAAGAAAAAGGCAGTATTCAGAGACTTTATAGTCTTATCAAGACAAAGCATGACAACTCGGTGAATATACACCTCAAGCTTGTATTAAACAAGAAATTTGGTTTTCTGAAGAAACTAGGAAACATTTTTAAATATAAAAAGTTTGTTTTAAAAGCATTTGATGCTAGGCTAAGAGAGTAATGGAAATCCTTCTGATAGAAATCAGTAACTAGTAGACAGACAAGGTATAGCAGACAAATGTTAACACCATTTATAAACGATATTTCATTAAAATAAGAAATATATTAAATAATTTGAAATAATAGGGGCAGAAAAGAGCTGTAATTAGCTGAACACAAAACCTAGACTTTTGCTTTTCTTCTTCTGATTTAGGTTACCATAACTGATTTGAGGGATGCTGACTATATAAAGGAAACTTGTGGAGAACTGCTTTTATTAGGAATCAAAATTTCTTATACACACACTGGAGGATGATCAAGATCTCTTCTATAGATGTAACACAGACTCTTTTACACTCCTCAAGTATCTAGTCCAACCATATTTTGTTCATTGATATTTCTGGCTACGTGACTATTTTTAGAAAACTGCTTCTTCACTGTTACTGACTCAGGCTATGTGCAAGAAGCTAAGGACTGACTGGAACCAAGAATCGGTGATATTCAATTCATTGAGCCTGTGGCAGCACGCTTTTCCCCTTCTGTCTGCATTTTCCCATCTTAAATGCAGCCAGTGCTGGCAGTTGAGAGGATTCAAGTTTTTCTAGTGTCTTGAGGACAATATACAAGTGCTATGTGATTACTAATAAAATGTCAGAGAAAATATCTTTACTCGTCACATATTTATAGTTAGGGAGACAGACTTGGTGAGCCAGAGATAGTATGCATTGATGGGACCAGCTGGAAGAAACAGGCGTGCTTTCAGGCTCCAGCAGATCTACTCTCCAGCAGATCCAATAAGCAAATATTTCCAGCAAAACACAGGCAGGCACTCTTTACCTGTTTTTAGTTTTATACTGCTTTTCCTCTGGTCTGATGAGACCAAAAACTGATGTGGGTTTTTTCTTCCAGATAGTCTAATACGACTTATTGACTGTTTCTGTGTAGTGAATGCTGTTATTCTTCAGGCCATTATCACAGCTACAAGACAACTGACTTTTACATATTCATCATCTACATGAGTCTGATTAGAAATTCAGATGGAGATGTCTAGAAATCAACAAAGGATAAGCAAAAAGATAGATGACTGCGTGTCTAGTTTAATTTCAAAACAGATGTGCCAACTTAATGTCCTATGCTTACATTTTTATTAAACACTGAGTTTAACTGATGTTTTCCTCAGCCTATTCTCTAGCAAAAAGCAATAAGGTCCTCAAGTTAACCCTGCATTTTGTGAGACCTTTGGTTTTTGTATGTGTGGTTTGCTTTAACCGTAAACGTAAGTCCTCTTTTGATAAACTGATATAGCTTCTTTACATTAGACTTAAAAAACAAACAAAATGTATCATTTATAAAAATCCCTCTTAAGTATACATCTGGAGAGAGCAAACAGTCCATCCTAAGTGTTCTTTCCAGCATTATTAACCCCAAACACGGACTTTTCTGTGATTGCTTTAGGATTGTTTATAACAAACATGAAGGCATTTGTTCAGCAGCAGGATGTTCCACTTATTTCTCCTACCCTAACCCCCCCTTTTCATTTATGAAAAGGATGAGCTTGCATCACAGAAGGAAATGTGCCTGTCTGGTTTTTTTTCCCGCCACACTATTTATTCTCTCATTGATTTATTCTACTGGAGGGCAAACATATTGTACACAGCTATTTGTGATGCTGTGCCACTGAGAGATCTGCTTCTGAATGCATTATAAAATTGTTGATGCTGCTCTAAGGGTCAATGCTTGGCCTCCAAAGAGAAAGCGTTTTTTTTATCTCAAGGCAGTAATGTCTGATTTCCTTACATTTTTCTGCACTCTTGCTCCTAATTTACTAAGGTGCCGGACTACTTCAGATGCCACCTCTAAGGTCAAGTTGATTTATATGTAGACTCTTATTCTACTTCATAAATAGAATTCCAGTGACCATTCTTGCTTTTAGGCTATTTTTATGCATACATATATACAAAAATGTATGTACATATACATGTGATTGTAAGGTGTGTATAATTTTATTAAACTATAAGAATAACCTCTCTTCGGCAAAGAGCCTATGTACAGCAGTGCTTGAACTGAAACAATCTAACTAGTATGTTGTAACTTTCTGCATGCATTTTGTTCCAAACTCTACAGCAGCTGCTACATCAGAAATGTCGCTAGTCAAGGGAAAAAAGGAATCTAGTCTGTATCATCTAAACAAGCACATTCTACCAGCATTAACACTAATTAATAAAAATTAGATTAAAAGTCTCGTAAGATGAGAAATTCCCACACGTAATTCTAATAGTTAACATTCATAACCTCTTTAATACACATCTGGAAAAGCAAAACGGTAACAAGTATAAAGCTTTCAGAGTTCCACTAAGCTTGTGTTTATTTCCTCAGAGGGGTACCTTTTTGTTCCCAGTACATATAACTAAAGGATTCTGGGCTATTGCTGAGGCTTCTGGATGCTAATGAAATACAAACAACTAGGGAAGCAGCAAGAGAAGAGATTTGCATCCGTAAGCAGATAGGGGCACATAGCGCACAAGATCTTACAATGCTTGCCATAAATAAATATTTGAAAAACAGAATAGTTGCTCTATACTATCAATGTATTTCCTTCTTAGAACTGAACATCTGTGAGTCATGAAGGCTAGTTCTATTGAAGAGATGACCTGATAAACTGAGGGAGACAATTTAGGCTTTTAAAAGAAAAAGCTCTCAGAAAAACTACTTATTTGCCTGCTGAGTGCAGCACCATAGTTGAAATGAGAGGTGTTAAGAAAGGGAGCATGACATGGCCAGGGAAAGGTGTTATAATTTTAGGGCTTAACTGTATGCCAAGCTTTAGAAAAAGAGCTGGGAGGCAGCAGGAGAGGGAAGTGGAAAGAAGAAAGAGTTCTAACAACTTTTGCTTTATATTCATACAACGGAGCTCTTCTGAAACGACTAGCCAGTTGAAGAAAGTAACTGTCTGCTCTGAAGTGGGTTATGGTAATTTCAGCATGGGCGAACAGGGAAAGGGAGAGCAGGAGACAGAAATAGGGAAGGCATGTACAAACATATCTGTATTCTGCTTTCAAGTCAGTCTGCTGCTGGCGGTCCTCCTGCTGCTTCTCACTCTGCATTGACTCTCAGGAACTGAGCTGCCTGCTTGCTCGTGTCCTCTGCTGCTCCCACTCGTGTTGACAGTGCATAGGCTAGAACACTTTGTCTGTTCTTATCGTGCTCCTGGAGTCGTAAGTCCTCCTCAGAGTGACAGGTGGGCCAGGATTTACAGCAGGATGTCAATTCCAGGTAGTAGTCTGACATTTGCGGGTAGATATACTTTAAATGTGCTTTAAACAGAAACAAATATCATGTGTAGGTACAAATATTTATGAACATACAGCAAATATGGAGATGATTTGCTTGTGAGAAGGAGCTTATTAATTGATTTTAGATTCTTTTATTGATATTTGACTTTATCATGTTGGGTAACATCTTTATGAAATGTGTATTAGCACATTTACCCTGGTTTAAGTGAAGTTATACCCAGTCTGGTTGAGCTGTGGATCCGACCTGAAAGAGAGGTAAGAAATAGGCAAGAGAAACACATTAAAAAAAGAGGGAGAACTAGCAAGACTGTAATCATAAGGAAGCATGCTATTCAGAAGTGCAGTTACTATTTCGATATAATATTATCAGTAGGAAGCCCTAGCACATCATGGAGACATGAAGCTTCTTGTTCTGCCATGGGACACCCAAAGATCAGCACAGAAAACAGACCTTGGTCTCTACTCGGATTAGGCCTCAGGCTCATCAGAAGCATCTCTTACTTTGTCTGTCTGTAGTTTGTCTGTAACACAGCCTAAGAGGACTATTATTAAAAGATTAGGCTGCCCCTGTCCTCTTGATTAATTAATTTTTCAGTGTAGAAGGGAAACTCCGTGGTCCCAGTCTATCGCTGAAGTAACATATTACAGTACCTGATCACAGTCAGACCAGTCAGCCTCCATGCATATCTGTGTATGAGCAAATAATTCTGTAGCCAGTTCAAGATCAGTCAAATAATGGGCTGAGTAAAAATTGTACATCAAGCTAACCAGGGAAAAGAAAAAGCCACACACTGGACTCTAGTCCTTCAAGATGAAAATAAAACCAGCTTGCTTGAGAGAAACATCTTGTACTAGGACATTCCTTTTACAGAAATTGAACAATAACTGAAATGAACTTTTCACTGGAATCTTTTAAAGGAAACTAAGTCTAAAAAAAGGTTGATGGTGTTTCTGAACAGAATTCTGCATTGAAACAAAGCAAGACTCTAAGTAGGAATGAATGAGGCACTACATGCTATCCTCAGATAGCCAGTGGCCCTGTAGTAAGGGCATTCATTTATAAATCAGATGTCACCATGCAGGTTCTGACTCTAAGCAATGCAGAGTTAGGATTTAACTCTTCTTCATCTTCCCAGTCTCAGGTGATGCTTTTTCCACTAGACTGTTGCCTCCGATTTCTCACAACTGGAAAGTCTTGGCTTCCTCCTGATTTAGTGTGAGGGTATTTTTGAAAGCTCAAATCTTTCCATCAGGTTGGCAGTCCTTTCACTGCGGCTTCCTAGCCAACACTTTTCATGATGAAACAGGGGGTAAGAAGAAAATAAGAATCTCTAACAGCTCAGTGTCAGCCCAGAGTGAACACAAAGCTACACATTGTGTCAAAAAGGGGAAGAAGATAGTCCTGTCCCTGTGAGTACCGGCCTCATTTTTTTATTCTAACTACTCAAGTGGATTTCCTGGGGTACCTGCAGGTGACACACAGGATCTCATTTTTGACAACTAACCAGACAGACATTTTAAGCCACATACATATAACTTGAAGATAAAAATGCTTTTAATACTGTGCTGGGAAAACAGGGAGTTTGAACTTTAAAAGAAGATGCTTTGAGGAACAGGGTGGGGGGTCAAAGGAAAGGATTAAACAGCACTTTACCATCAAGTCTGACAGACTGGTGCCAGTTAGGGAATCTTTGGAAAAAAATCCTATTCTTTATGAGACTTTTACTACCCATCAACAACACACCAAAACTACACCTATCAATGTACTTTGTCACTTTTTTCTTCTTTTCCCAGAAGAACAACTGTAAGGATTTGTTATAAAAAAGGTCCTTGCTGCTTCATTTCTATGAGAACAGGAGTTGGTGAAGGAAAGCCACTAAATCAGAAGAAGTGGAGGTTTAGGATGAGATTAGTCCTAAGGGAGTTCATGCCACAGACCAGATTTCATCTCTGAGGATACTTGTTGCCTACCATCTCTATACGGACATTACTTTGAAAATTTCGAGTGAGGGATATCACATTTTCCTGATACGCAACTTGCTTATAGCCACCAGTCAGTAAGGAAGCTTCTAGGCAAAACCATTAACTTAGTCTGTACGCCAACAAGGAGATAACTGCATTTTTGCCATTAATGTGACACCAAGTCCCAAGTCATAAACTATTTTGCTGCATTAACACATTGCTATATCAACAGCAATAAGTCAAAATTTATAAAATGGCTAATAAGGCTGAATTATTACCCAATGACAACTATCTCACCTGGAACTATATCTAGCTAATGCATGGCTGTCCACAGCTGACCACAGCTCCTTCCAATCCCATACTAGTACTTCATCTACACAGAGAGGCCCTTGTGAAAAGGTTCATCCAAGGAGATGATCTGTCAAGCACACAGTTTTACTCAATCTAATAAATATTTGTATCTGGACTAGCAATTCCTCATAGGTAAGAGCAGCATTAATCTGATGAGGCTCTTAGATCAAGCACTTAAACCTTTCCATTTGCCAGTTGTCCTTCTTCAGTCAAAATGACAATATTTTCCTACCTCATAAGGCTATTAAGGCTATATACATTAATGTTTGAATACTCTCAGATATTATGGCAAGGGGTGAACACAGAAGTTTCTACAGAAATGTAAATCTAACATAAAAGCCTTTCTAGATTCAAGTCAAATGTTACTGACAACTTTGTGCTCACAGTTCTGCTCCTCCCTGCAAAGATAACTAAATTCGTCTCACAACATGCACATAAAGATATTATCACAAAATAAATGTTATTATAGCATACTAAAATTTTACTTTTCTGCCATGAAAAACCTGTGTTGTCTTAGCAATATTTTTATTATTTTTGTCCTACCATGTGTTTGTCATTTGTGTCAGCTTTGCTTTTTAAATTTGAAAATATGACAAAGCCAGACTCCCCTGAAAAGCCACAGTTCCATGTGTAGAAAAAGGCAAAACCCACATACATTTAAAATTTTGACAGCTTTAGCACAAAATAGAGGCCTGTATGATGCAAAGTTTTTAAAGAAGTTAACCTCCTTTCCCATAAAACCCTTCCAAATTATTTACGCATAATTTGAATTTCAAGAATACAGGGACAACCCCTTCCCGCAATAATGGTAGGCCGCTGTAGATGAAAGAATTTTCTACTGGAATGGCAAGACACCAGGAGCGTCAAGAATTTTGGCTTTCCTATATTGAAAATTTATTCTATATCCATTATTTTCATGGGTGGAAAAAAACTCAAACCCTTAACAAAAATCTTCAGTAGCAGAAAGAGCACACTCGCACAAAGTTCTGTCAAGTAAGTTTTAGCAGGATTTTTCTTTTGTTTTGTTTTATTTTATTTTATTTCTTGATAGGGTAAGCTTAACTTGTCAGAAGATACTTTGACAATGCCAAATTTCAAAATGCATACTTCAAGATCTCCAAATTACAAAACTGCCTTAAGTTAGATTTTACCTTGTTCTGAATTTTAACTTTCACATTATTCTTCAGCCATATTTTAGTTTCCCTTTGTAAGTCTGATTACTAGAAAGATTATTTTTCATTACAAGTTCTTATAAAAATTTAATAAGGCTAGCTTCTGAAGAAGGTAAATTTAAAAAGAGAACTTGATGGCATACTTGTGATAAAACTTCAGAACTACACACTTCCAATCTTCCTTTTGAGCACTGAAAATTCTTGGACCTTTGACCAAAACAAAACAGCATAGGTAGAGAATGCAAATAAACAAGGAAGGGAAAACAGATATTCACATAAAATACTTCCTATTTCCAGTGATGACCAATCCTTCTCTGGATCCATAGACCCAGTTATAGTCTTCTATTAAAGTGCTTTCTGACAAGCTACCCATAAGCTATCCATTTACATAAGCCATACTCCTTCTGTAACGAAAACATCCCTTTTTTAAGTTAAACAGTTGTGCAAGTTAGGTTCAAGCTACATGGAAAAATCAGACCTAAAATTTCTCTGTGCAGCCAAACTGGACAGTCATATATCAAAAGCGTTAGCATTTTCCAACTCTTCTAGCTAATGAGAGATGATATGATGAGAATACAGCCTATCTACAGGAGGTGAGTCATCAAAACATCAACATGTATACCTTCTCCCTCCAGAAGGGGTCAAAGAAATTTGGAGAGAGACTTCATCCTCTGCTGCGTTAGAGCAGAACATCACAGAGTGTGCTGTGGTTTGTTGTTTGTTTTTTTTTTAATTAGGTTTAGTGGACGTAAGTCATCATAGACGTTTCCTTCCTTTTATCTTCCTTGGAAAAAAGACAGCTTTTAACTGTTTGGGTCTCTAAATTGGTAGGATTACTTAGAAGTTTTAAAAGGCATTACAGACAACTGTTTTCAAGGCAACATGTTTCCTTAGTGTCCCAGATGAATGTGGTACACAATTAATCATTTTGTCAGTTTATCACTGACAAGCTGATTAAAAAATCCCCCAATTTTTTGATGAATTGCTTCCTTTAGAGATGTGTTTAAGAGAAAAGAAATAACCATGAATGCCTCTCTGGCCGTGCTATCATATTTTGCTTGGATAGCTGTGCCTATTTTTAATTCTGACTTGTTCACGTGTTCTCGCTATGGCAAATCATTTTAAACATAATGAGTTTCAATGGATTATTGTTGTTATTAATGGAAAAAGGTCTTGTTAGAAGATTTTACTGTGCTTATTCAATACCATTTCCCAATGAAAAGCAGATAAACTATACTTACATTCTATGTAGAGTAACTAAAATAATTTACTGCTGTAGACAAGAATTTAACTACCCCCAAAGTCAATTTACTTTTGTCTCCCAAAGTAATTAACTTAACCTTCTTGAGGTGTATATACCTATGTTTTATCATACTACAAAGCATTAAATCTAAGCGTCATTATGTGCCAAGTGATCAATTAAGACATTTATAAATGGATAACTGTATCATCATTACTCTACACGTGTAATTAGGCCTCAGCAAAATTCCGACATCCCATCCTGCAGAATAACCTGAAGCTGGGCTAATCCTAAAATCAGATACCAAAGTAGCAAATTCACAAATATATAAGACCTGAAAAAACTATTTGTTTTCAACCTGACTCTTTTATCAGCTCTCGCTACAGTAAGTTAGTACCACATAATTGTTGAACCAAGTGAAAGACTGCCCAAAAACTTTGATAGGATTTATGCCCTTTCAGAGCACAGCATGATTAATTAGACATACTCCTGGTGGTGGGCTGCTCTATCGAGCGGATATTTGACCCCCTACTGAACTGTTCTACTATAAGCATAGTGGTATTGTCTTCACTAGGAAGAAAAGTAACTTTTCTCAGTACAGCTCAGAAGACACTTTTAGCTTCTGCAGACTTACAAAGAACCCCTAACTTCCCCTGATCTCAAGCCTGTCTTCAGTTAATGTCAGCTCAACCCAAAACATGTGCTTTGTTTCAGGAGGTACCTGTAAGCTAAACGAAAGCGTTTGTCTCTCAAGCAGCTGAAACGGTCTGAGACACCTGTTAAAAAAAGCGTAGTGCTGTGAGGTGTCATTAGCCCTTTTTATTCCTGCAATGCACCTTCGGGAAAGGCAACCCAATCTCAGAGATTAAGACGTTGAGCAGAACTAGCCCCTGCCTGAGGCAGAGTCCATGGTGGGGGACTTTTCCATGCATCATCACCTGATGCTATCTACTCACTCCAGTCCCCAGCTGCCTGCCCCCAACCAGCCAGATGACAGCCAGGATACCTATTCTTGGCTCACTGAAGTGCAGGGTAGCCCTATGTGTCTTTGAAACCCAGATAGGCTTCTCAGCCTGGAACTCATGCTTTTTATCCTGTTTTTATTATTTTCCTAAATTTCAGACCTGAACCATTTTCATCTTTTGTCTCTTTCTTGTGAGTTCAGATGTACAGCTTTGAAATGAAGCGCAGTCCTTTGGAAAGACAGCTTTGCAATTAACCATTCGAGTGCATGAAGAATTTTGTCATTGCATCACATTTGCTTAAAAAGAACGTAGCCGGCAAGAGCTAGCTTGTCAAAACAACAAGATTAGTCTTTTTTTTTATTAGATAAAAGGATACTTTCATGTTGGTCAGGAACACCTCCGTGTTCATATTGATACAGATTTCTTTTTTTTTTTTCCCCCCTTCTGACTTTAATGAAAGGAGAACGAGGCTTTTCAGATTTTATTACCACGGTCACTGCTGAAATGTGTATTAAATTAGAGATGTGCCAGTGCTGGGGTTTTAGCAATAATTCAGACAGCTATGGAACCACTACAGATGTGTCAGTCTCTTCTCTCTGCTTAACATCTGCTTCAATAAATCCAAATCAGATGCTGGCTCACCAAGTCCACAGTAAAGCCTATGAACTTAAAACAAATACCTTTCTAAACCACATCCTATTAAAGACAACGATATATATAAGTATGGATATATTAATAAGAAACTAAGCTTCCCAGACCAAGCAGTGCTCACCATTACATAATTGTTATCTACACTAGTTCAGTGCCTCGATTTCTGAGCCACTCATTTTTTCAGTTTACAGAAGAGGATGACAATTAAACACAGATGAGAGAGTTGCATTTTCCCATTACGGTAGCAGCAAAGTTGGAATGTTGTTGGGTGTATATGCGCACATATGCACCCCACCCCCACCTTTCCTAAGCCTAATTTCAGTTTTTGTGTGTAGGACGCCACAAAATTTGACTAACCCCTCCCTGCCAAAAGTAGGGTAAACCAAAATTTTAAATGTCAGATCACAATACATCACTAGCAAGGAAACTTTGGGAAGAAGGGAGGAAAATATTCACCTCACAGTATCAGGGAAATGATATTTAAGTTTATTTGATTTCCTGTAATCAGCTATATATTTTAACTACACCCCTTGCCTATTTTTTATGGTATACGTGGCATTTTCTTTGATTCCTTTTCATGAGAATTAAACCCCTGAAAGAGGTGCAAATGACTAAGGCATTGTCATAAACTATTCAAAGAGGTGAGTACAATACCACACCGAAACGTCCTTGTGACCTACAGTAAAAGAAAAAAAGTCAGAGTGCTATTGACAGGCACAGACAAGCAGAGGAGGCCATGGAGATTGATGACAGCATAGCAATTCCTCCAAGCCACCGGGCAAATAGTCACGGCCACAGTAAGTGACACATGGCAGCAAATCCATCTGCAGCAGCAACAGCTCAGACCACTCCCGAAAGCTCAGCCACTGGTTCAGAGGTGGAAAATGCACGTTCAGGGCACTGAGCTAAACACACACATCCACCACAGAGGAACAAGCTGCCACGCTTCTTCCCCACCAGCTACTGGGGGCAACAGAAAGAGACTGGGGTAAGTTTGGGAAGGTACCATGGGCACCCATCAGAAATTACCATGCTGTAGCTCCACAAGGGAAAATGCAAACAATTGCTTTGCCCCAACAGACTGAGTAAGAGTTTGCCTTAACATTTCTCTCCTGGCAAACACGAGGGGTAATTATGGTTACCACGTGCTAGCAAATAGCAACTATCCTCAGAAATACAAGGTCTTTTTTAGACCAAGTGTTCCAAGGGAGGAAGCTGCCCTGATCTGCACTGCCATTTGAATCCAGACATTTCTCCTCCCTCCATAATTTGCTACAGATTTCTAATTTAAGCATCACATATTAATGTATGCTTTTATACAGTGACCCTAATACTTTGTAATCATCAGAGATTGATTTATCCCCCCCTTTTTTAATATGTGCTTTATACTCGACATTCTTGTAAAGACTGGTGGCAAATTACTGCAGTTAGAAAAATACGTTACCATAAATTTTGAGACAGGGCAAAGAAGTGTTAGCAGCAGGTCTGTGGTGCTATAAATACTCATTTTTACTTGCTTTGAATATTACAAAAGAGTGGAATGAGTCATTTTGGTCTAGGGAAAGATTTATGAGAACTGGGAGGTCTGTAAGCACTTCAGCATGTTTTTCTCAGTTCTGCCCTGATGCCCGAGTAATGTCCAGGCTCATGTGTTTTCACTAATACAAATAATAATTATGGGCCTCTCTCTAATGAGCAGCATGGTGAGATGTTAGAGATGCCCCATGAGGGAGCAGATAGTGCAGGAGGCCCCCAGAGCAGCGCTGTTACCCCAGTGGGTACCGAGCTGTACCAAGCAGCCCAAGTACAGCACTGTGGTGAACCGATTACCGCTTTTCCTTCCTGCCCTGTGCAGGGCAAAAATAAATGCAGTGCTACCCACTGGCCTATGCTACCCCAGTGATTTGATTTTAGTTCTCTTGAGGGCTGAGTTCAGCCTCCTCCAAATTGTGTGATACTCCAAGCATTTGCTATGCTGAGACAAGTGGAAATACTCAACCCTTATTCCCTTTAAATGAAAAGTGGTGGGAGGGAAAGATTTTATTTTAATTTATTTTATTTAATTAATAATTAATTAATAATTAAAGAAAGTTTTGAGAAAGTCGCTCAGGTCTGGAAGGCCTGGGGAAGAAGACCCTCATGACTCAGCATCAGGGTACTCACCTGGGACGAGGTAAGCCCCAGTACTTACCTGCAATCTATTCCCCGCATACTAGGTGAGTAACCCAGCCATCTTCTAGTATAGCTTCCGTCTCCCAGTGGAAACTTTATAAATACCCTGGTTTCCTTCTGCTTTGGATAGGGAAGCTTTCTCACATCATCAGTGTTCCCACTCACTTCTGTTGATGAGATGCCCAGCGATGACATGCCCAGAAGTTGTATGACTGAACTGGCCATTAAGTTATACCATTTAAAAAAAATCCTTAGAGGAATGTACTGAAACAAAATTACTGCTCTTTACAGTCCAGAGACACTTAAGGGACTAAGGGAGGGCAGAAAAAGAGTAGGACATCAAGGAGAAAATAAATGCCTCTCTCCCCTGCTAAAATCCTGTATCTAAATGAAGCAGGAAAAATGTAGGAATAGCTTGGTGGGAAAAATTGTCAAGGCAGTTCAAACATTTTGCACTTTCTTAGATCAGTTAGCCCTATTTGGCTAACACTTTCACAAGGACTTAACCAGTTGCAAGGATAAGCATTCTTACCCTCTAAATTAGATATGTTCCAGAACAAATTTTTTTCACCTTCTTCCATATGGCTCCATAGCTTGCTAATCAGACCTTATGCAACCTTGCAGGGTGGAAGCAATGCATATAGCCCACTACCGGCTCTTGTCTGGGCCATAGAATGATTGTTGTTAGGAGATAATAAGGGCAGGCTTTTCACCTCTGTCTTTTGAGAAACACCTACTAAAGGAACTATTGAAGTCTGTGTGTTAAAAATCATAGAAGACAGCTTTTCAACAATTGTTAGAATCATGAGAAAGAGGTAAAGTAAAATGTTGGTGCTGTAAACACAAAGCCAGGGTGCCCCCTCTCATTTTCTCAAGCCCTTACCTCCTCAGATAAGGAGCCCTGAAAAGTAATGTAAGACAGAAAGCAAGTATAACTAAAAACACAGCAAATTGATAGGACACTTCAAAAAATGTTGCAATGGGTAAATAAGAGTTTATGGGCATATTCAAATGCTCACATTCTTCTTATGCTGCTGCTTCTGAAATCCTCTTCTACAAAAGTCAAAAATCAAAAAATCTGTTTCCAGGAATGCAACAGTGGAGGTAGCAATGCTTATACATTTGAGCTAATAGGATATGCTTTAATTAGCCAATCTCTCCCACAAACTAAATGCTCAAAATTATAGACAGATTGGAAAACTAGCAAGAAGCCAGTCAGCTGAATTTCAGCTTTTTTTTCTTTCTGTAGGATAGGATGGAATATGGTAGAACCATCTGTAAAGGCACTTCGGTTTCAGTACAGAAAGAATCAGAATTCATTAGAGGATATTTTAAACACTTTAATGTCATCTTGCAATATTCTATAAAAAGGTGTTCTACAGAGGTTCTTAGACTAGCACTGTGATACAGCAAACTGCCATTTTACAAGCACCCTTCATTTGAACAACGACTCTACCTCTTTCTAAATTCAACTCTGTTACTTTTCTCCATAACAGCATGGATGAAAACTTGAATAATTCTATTCTGGTCATGATATAAGATACTCATACATTCTGTTGATACACACATATATATGTGTGTGTGTATATGTGTTTGTACATATATATACAAATGAATGATAAATATGTATATCATAGAATCATAGAATAGTTAAGGTCGGAAAAGACCCTTAAGATCATCGAGTCCAACTGCTAACCTATCACTGCCAAGTCCACCACTAAACCATATCCTCAAACACCACCTCTACCCTTCTTTTAAATACCTCCAGGGATGGAGACTCCACCACCTCCCTGGGCAGCCTGTTCCAATGCCTGACAACCCTTTTGGTGAAGAAGTTTTTCCTAATATCCAACCTAAACTTCCCCTGGTGCAGCTTGAGGCCATTTCCTCTCATCCTATTACTTGTTACTAGGGAGAAGAGACTGACCCCCACCTCGCTACAACCTCCTTTCAGGTAGTTGTAGAGAGCGATAAGGTCTCCCCTCAGCCTCCTCTTCTCCAGACTAAACAACCCCGGCTCCCTCAGCCGCTCCTCATAAGACTTGTTCTCCAGACCCTTCACCAGCTTCGTTGCCCTTCTCTGGACATGCTCCAGCACCTCAATGTCCTTCTTGTAGTGAGGGACCCAAAACTGAACACAGTAGTTGAGGTGCGGCCTCACCAGTGTTGAATACTGGGGCATGATCACCTCCCTGCTCCTGCTGGTCACACTATTCCTGACACAAGCCAGGGTGCTGTTGGCCTTCTTGGCCACCTGAGCACACCGCTGGCTCATGTTCAGTCAGCTGTCAAGCAACACCCCCAGGCCCTTTTCCTCCAGGCAGCTCTCCAGCCACTCCTCCCCAAGCCTGTAGCGTTGCATGGGGCTGTTGTGACCCAAGTGCAGGACCCGGCGCTTAGCCTTGTTGAATCTCATACCGCTGGCTCTGGCCCAATGATCCAGCCTGTCCAGGTCCCTCTGCAGGGCCTTCCTGCCCTCCAGCAGATTGGCACTTCCACCCAGCTTGGTGTCATCTGCAAACTTACTGATGGTGCACTCAGTCCCCTCATCCAGATCATCAATGAAGATACTGAACAGGACTGGCCCCAACACTGAGCCCTGGGGAGCACCACTCATGACCAGCTGCCAGCTGGATTTGACTCCATTCACCACCACTCTCTGGGCTCAGCCGTCCAGCCAGTTGTTAACCCAGCACAGAGTGCGCTTGTCCCAGCCGTGAGCAGCCAGCTTCTCCAGGAGAATGCTGTGGGAGACAGTGTCAAAGGCCTTACTGAAGTCCAAGTAGACACCGTACACAGCCTTCCCCTCATCCACTAAGCGGGTCACCTTATCATAGAAGGAGACCGGGTTAGTGAGGCAGGACCTCCCTTTCATAAACCCATGCTGGCTGAGCCCGATCAGACAAATGCACAATCGCATCTGTGCAAACCGAAGAAGGTGACAAGTCAAAGCATTGCACAATTGCATATATTTTACTTTCTGTTGCTAGGACACCACAGCCACCACTGGAACCTGTTCCTGTTCTTGTTAATGGACTTACAGGTCTGCGTGATGCACGGCCAAGCCCTGAGGCCTCACCTTCATGCCGTCAGCCTGGACTGCAGACCCGTCTTCTCAGGCCCTGCATAACTGGCCTGCTGGACTGTGGCAGACATTATGCAATGGCTGTTGCTTTGCAGGTCTCCAATAGACATTAAAAAAAAAAAATGCTAAAAGGAAACATTTCATGAGTCTGGATGCTTCAGTGACCTCGATGCTTTTCTTTATACCTTGAAAAAGTCATAATTCTTCTCTCCAGGCAGCTTATAGCTAGTAACATAGTAATGGGATCACTCAAGAAAGTATTAAGTATTTCTAAAGGTTTTGGACAATATAAAAAACAAACAAACAAAAAAAATCTGTCACTGAAAGATAACTTTCTACTTAAGTTCAGTTCAGCAAGTTTCTGTAAATAGCTTAGGACCAATACAAAAGCCACCAATAATACAACCTCTTCACAGTGAGCGTCGGAGTTCAGTGAATATAACACAGTATAACTTGGGTGGGTTGTGGCCTAATTCAGTTTATGCTTTGACCTAATCCATGAAGTGCATGGTACATGGCAACTGTAAAATGAACTGTGTACTAGCACTGTACAGTACTGGTGCTTCTTACTGGGAGCAAGGCCAGATTTTTTGGCCTTAATTGAATCTGTAGCATCCATTCAGACCCTCTGTGTCAACACTAAACTATTTTGAGCAATATCACTAGTTGGCTGAGGCCTCCTTTTATTGCCTGGACCATGTCTGAACCTCTGAAGCAATGTTTTACATTATGAGGTAGAGTTTTAGGGTATAAAGTCAGGCTACGAGGATACAACTGCCATGAAACTGTTATGTTGGGACCTTTTTTGTTGTTTTTTTTTTTTTTTTTAAATTCTTTTTTTTTTTTTGGACTGCTTAGAACTTTACACTTACTGACAAGGGTTTAGGAAAATCGTGGCTGCCAGACTGAACCATTTGTTATTGTGCCATGATGATAAGCATTGCAGTCAGTCATTTCACCACCATCACAGTCAGCCCTAGGGACTACATTTGTCAAGATCCAACAATGAACACTTTAAGATTGAGTAGTTGCGAGATTAATTTTTGTAAACATGTATATACATTACTTCCTTCAGTCTGCAAAGATGCAAAGGTGAGCCACTCATTCCAATACCAGACAGCTGAGATAAGACAATACAGCATATACTTTATTCATATATTTGTTTCTTGTCTCAGTGTGGCAGGTCCCCTTGCACTGATACTTGCAAGTGTCTAGACAGACATGATCACTATTCAGTAGGAATTGTCTATAAACTCTACACCTTGTACATGCATTTAAAGAAGAGTTGCTGAGGCTCAGGACACAGCACCAGTTGTGATTGTTTCTGTTTACATAAATGCCAAGATCTTAATTTCCAGAGTTTTCTGCCTCAGTAACTCTTCCCACTCCAAATGAAAGACTGACCAATTATCCAAGCGTCCATCCTCCTTCCGCTCAACAAAATCTTGTGCTGCAGATGGTGCAAATGGCCTGGCATATTCAAAATCCAGTATATTTGTCTCTGAAAGACTGCCAAAGACAGCAAAACAGTTCACGCGTAAGGTAAAGTGGCAGAGCCCTCTGGAAAATTTTGCCCATTTATAGCACATCTGACCCCAGACAGGGCTCTCGGCTCCCCACTTTGACAGGAGGTGCACGTGCAAGTC
Source organism: Phalacrocorax aristotelis (assembly GCF_949628215.1). Classification (NCBI taxonomy): domain Eukaryota; kingdom Metazoa; phylum Chordata; class Aves; order Suliformes; family Phalacrocoracidae; genus Phalacrocorax; species Phalacrocorax aristotelis. The sequence continues at coordinate 121,649,818 of NC_134276.1, read as the reverse complement.
TTTGTACCTCATTGCCTAAATAACTTTGAGAGTCAAGGCCAGGAAGCCTGCCTAAAAATAAGTTTCCAGATGAAGATTCAGCAACATAACCTGATACAAACGTTAGAGTGACGCAGCCTTCATTGTCTCAAAGTGCTTTGGTACAATTTTCCTGAACAAAAAATGTTCAGAAATTGCTATCAAGTTAACATCACAATTACCATTTCATTTTCATTTGTCAGGAACTTACTCCTTTGAACATTTAGATCTTTTGAGTACAAGTAACTAACAATTTTCTGTGAGATATTGTGGTTACAAACCACAGTGCGTGGCCACACTGAAACCTGATGGAAGTTTCCTACTGCTGCTCACCTTTAGGAAAACGCAGGAGTTAAATCAAAAGGGTGAGATATTCCTGAGAACCACTACCTTACCCATATCACTGTGCAAGGCTCACTACTGCAAATTCTGTTTTTCTTCAAGTATTCGCATATTATCCTGAATGCAGACAGAGCTGAAGCATGCTGCACAGCTCATAAGACCTATTAAAAACCAAATCGTTCAATAAGAAGGGAGGATTCATATAACTGTGCCCTTCTCCTTTTTGATATATCTTCCCCAGCACCAACTTCACAGAAAGAAATTGGGAGAGCAGTACTGTGGGTGAGAATTTTGTTCTTGGCTGAATATCTCATGATATTTAGGAATGGGCAATACAGAGCAAGTTCTGATACCACAACAGAAAGGGAAAAAACATAGCAAAATCTTAACAAGATTTTTCTTCCGTTTCACATACATGTGTCCCTAGAGCTCATGTTTATTTCTCAGCAATGTGAAAAAGCAACTTAAAATAAAATTTTGCAAAGGGTACAACCATACGATTCACCCATGTGTGTAAAAGACCCAAAGAGAAAAAAAAATAGTAGGGACAAAACTCAAGTTTTTAGAGGGCTGAGAAAATAATATAAAAAAGAATAACTATGCACTTGAGAAAAATGATATGGAGGAAACATATGGACGCAAAGAAGAAAGTAGATATAGTGAGAATATGGGCTGCAACTCCCTTCCCCATTGTGGTTTTGTAGAGAGAAGCCAATGCTCTGAACTAAGAATTCTAAAGTAAAACCGGCGTTTGATTTTAAGGTAGATGTTGATCACAAAATGTATATGGTGGCTCACCTGTGGAGCCTTCATAGCTGCTGTCATCAATAGTCATTGTTAATGCTCAGGAGAAGCTCAGGAGTGTGAGAAAAAGTATGTGTACTGTTCCCAACACTACTTTTCACTAATTTTGTAATACTGGGAAGCTCAGTTCAGCTCCCATACTTCAGCATTTCTAAAGGTCTGACAACAAAATAAACCTTCACAATATGTTTGTGGAAAGCGTCTAACTACCAAAACGTAAATATACCTTAAAAACTATATTCCCCCTACCACAAAAGACATTAAAGAACAGCCCATCTCTTTCAAATTATTATTTTGAGGTGCATAGTAACACAAATCAGCTGTTTGCTCTCTGGAAAACAGTGAATTTGCCATGATAAGTGAACGTGTACTGGGAACAATGTTTTTATTTTTTTAGAATAGCAGGAACAACGCCCCCTTTTCAGTTAAATTTAAAAAGAAAAAATTTTGGCAATTCTGCTAGGATAGCATCATCCCCATTTTGTTTTCTGTTCTGCTAAATTAAACTTCCACATTCATCAGAGTTCTGTGGGATGAGTTCCTGCTTATGTTTCGGAGTTATATTCCTGATGAGCATGCTCTGAGCAGAAGCAATAGGTTCTCCAATAAATATGAGGTGTATTTGAAGAAAGAGACAATGACAGAATGGCTACCGTATGGGCAACATAATGCATTCAACAGTTATAGTACTTAGCATAAACAATATTGTTGACTGATAACAAATAGACTCTTCTTTAATTGATGTAACAGATAAAACCACTCTTCTGTCAAATTAAACTTTGGAAAATGAGTCCACCAGCCCTTTTAATCTACAGCCTGTGAAGATTAAAGTTCATGTTCCAGATGGCCCAAAAATAACCACTAAAAGCTTCCAGCTGTGCTTGAATTACCAAGCCAGTGCATATGATCCACAAGTTTGGCATATTATGAATCAAGCCTATAGTGATGGAGAAGGGGAAAGAGGAGGAAATGAAGACAAAACGAGGAATATTCCCTTAGTTTTAGATATCTGTTTTAGGCAAAATATAAGGTTAATTACCCTGAGCTGCTTTTCTTATCAGGAAAACAGGGATCAGTCCCATCAATTTCTGGCAGAACTGTTTTCTGGAGGAATCCATACTGTGTTCTCTCCAGAATCCCACCTGGTCTGGCAGCTTAATCTAACACCTTCAAGCTGAACAGCACAAATAATCCTCTAAGACTAACAATGATTTTTCAGATCATTAAATATGTTACTGGCGGATATTAAGGGCGTTTAGGCAAATGGGTTTGTTATGGCATTCCATTCTTCTGCTTTGCGTTACTTCAGAAGAGGACACTGAATCCCCAACAAAAATGAATTTTTTTCGCTTCCTGCAAATAACTGAGAACATCAGCTGAAGGTATCATTATTATCATTACAGGAGTTTTTAGAGATCTGGCTAGGGGAATGTGACTGCAGAGTTCATTGCAAGTGGTTTGCACAAGTTTTCTGTTCCAATTAACAACCAAAGCTGTTAACTTCTGCCCTGATTAGCTCAGTTGCCACAGAACTACCATTCAGATTTAAAAGGCGAGAAAGTCAGATGTTTGTATAAGACTAAAAGGGAAGAAAGAACAAGCATAAGAGACTTAACAATTTAGCATGCCCTACTGTTTAGACTATGAAATACACCAAACAGAATAGAAAGAGAAGTACAAAGATGAAATAAAATGTGGGGTTTCTACAATCATGGTATGAAGTGACTACCAGCCATAAAGAACAGCTGATGATTAATGCCTAGATACTAAATACAAACTTCGTCCCGAGCTACATCTCTGATACATTCTTCCATAAGCCTAACCTGACGGTAGCCGGCACGTAATGGTTCAAAAGCCAGATCTCAGAGATCTGACTACAACTGGACCAAGGCTTCTGTATTTGCAGACAGCAACTGAGTCTTCCCAAGGTCTAAGAACAAAAATGGCAGCTGGTCAGTAAAACACACTCTTTCAAACTTAAACAACCAACACAACTTCTCCCTAGAAGAGAATAAAATGAGGAAAAACAATCAGAAAATTATCAAAAAGAAGACATACTAAATTTTTCAGGTTTTGAATAGCAATTTGGAGAGTATTTAAAAGTAATGTTCTTATATTTTGAAAAAAGCTTGGGTAAAGAATTGTCATGAAAGAAATATTTAAAATGGTCCTGTAGAGGAGAGGGTGAAAGAGGAAGATAAATAATCCCCTGAGAAACTGTGGAGGAAAGGAAAGTGGTCTTAAAAATATGAATACAGTCCCCTTCCAAAACACATCAAAAGAAAAAGATGACTAAAGATGTTAGTTGTAAACAACTCCTAGCAGGAAGCCAGAGGTTCACAAAGATTCATCTTTCTACAGGCAGACGATAAGAAACAAGCTGAGAAACTCAAGCGTAGTAAACTGCTAGATTAGAAAAGTATTTATTCATGTGTGTGCTCTGAAGGAAAAAAAGGAATGAAATAGCATTGAAGACAAAGCACCAAACCACAGATATTTCTGAATATATAAACCTGCAACATAACATCCATTTCTCATCATAAAGTCCCGATTACCTTAGTAAGAAAAGGAAAGCTTTACCACAGAAACTGATAGACGTTTTATGGTAGAGCACAAAGACAAACAGAATTTTATCTGGTCACATCGTCATGTTTTGTTGTTCGGACTTGCTGAGGTGTCAAACCAGATCATAGTGTAGATTAAGATAACGCAGACATTAGTGTGTCCTGGGAGGCAAAGTTAAGTGAATAGAGCAAAGGAAAGAGAAATTTGGGAAAGTTTGTTGATGAATCACTTTTTTTTGTTTGTTTAATAAAAAATAAAAGAACCTCTCCTTGTTCATGAACACCCTGCAAAACATGACCATGCTGCCAAGCCTCTCTCCTTAACATTAGGATTTATCAGACTTTCAGACTGAAGAAACATATAAGTATAATGGAAAAAGTTGAAAACATCTCTTTCTTAAGGTAAGAGCATTTTTGGGATGCTCTTAAATGATATTCAGGAGAAGGTGGAGACAGATGAGAAAACAGTTCCACAAAGTTGCTGGAATTAACCCAGAAATTTTCCTCTGCTTCCTTGTGCACAGCAGGGAAAATAAACTCCCTCCCACCACCATACTAAGAAAGATGGTTCATACTAGGGTCCTATTTCTCATGCTGTGAACATTAAATTAGACAACAAACAGATAACCAGTAGTCAAATGGATTGTGCTGTGTTTTGAAAAGCTTTTATGCTATCATCAGAAAAATCACATTTTAAGGGAGGCAGCCACAAAGGTACTCATAGAAGTGTAAATGGAAGAGAAGAACATGCCAAAAATGAGTTTAAAGCCCCCAAATTACTTATCCTAAGAACAGGAGAAGTAGGTAGGTTTCCTTTGTGAGGCATTACAGAGTTTTCCTGTGACAGCCAGTCTTCCTTTTTTCTTTTCAGAAGTGCAAGAATGACACCATGAAACGAACAGCAGTGGAATTTAAAACCAAGAAAAGAGAACATTGCTTCCAGCTATTCATGCTCATAATCTGTGAAATTTATGGTCTGAGAAGACAGCATTGAAATTAGCTATCCCTTCTTTGAAATGAGCTCAGGGTTCTAGGATCTGTCTAACAACTTTTTGCTTTTTAATACTAAAATACAGGCAATCAAAAGTCAAACTAGCAAAATTCAAATTAGCAAATGTTTTGAGATATTTTTCTTCCTTTACTTATAAGGATTAGTCTTTGGCAAAAACACACTAATTGCGAGGGGAAGTTTTTTCCTTTTTCCTGGCAAACCTTCTCAAATTTTTTTGACTGTAGCATTCCCACACTTTACCACAAAAAAAAACCCGCAACAACCCAAGAGAGATAAAATTTAAAGGTATTGAACCAATGCATTTCACAACTGAAAACCACCATGCACATGCTTCCATGACCCAGTAACACTGTACCTGGAGAACCGAGTGACCACTTTTACACAGGGCACTGAAAAACTTCATTTGCTAAATCAGCTAAGGCTGTTGAATCCAGATAGCTTTGAGATAAGAAATGAATTGGGTCTGATGACAAAAACATGAAGCAATCTATTAGCTCTATGCAGCCTATTAGTGCTAAATTTTAACTGAATTTTCAGTTGCAATGTAAAAGTCATAACCAAAAGTCCACCGATGTCACAGTTGCCAAACATAATTTAGGAAATCAGAAGTTTTCATTTAGTTTCAAGCACTGTTTGTATATACATAATGAGTATCAGTAGTACTTCTAATGCCTTTTTTCTTAAATATGAAATGGAAGGCAGGGAAAATACATGACTGGGGCCAGTTTTAATGAAATAACTTAATGACAAAACCATAGCTGTGCTCTCACCTTAGTCTGAAGGCAAGAGAGATCAAACTAAGGCATGGACGGAAGAGAAGAAAGTATAAGTACAGAGAGAACACAGAAACAAAAGGGGCAAGCTGAAACTTTAGTAACAGTTTCCAAGAAAGAAGCAAGATCAAAGATTCAGAAAGAGGCAGCAGTGTGACAAAATAAAAAACCTGAGGGAAAAAACAGAGAGGAGGAAATGGCTGCTCAGGAAAACTCTGGATCGTTCCATCCCAAGATGCTGTGGAGTTTTACTCTTTCACGTCTGACTGGAAGGTATTTGGCCAGTACAGACCTTTTACAGGAAAATACCAGAGAGTGAGCATAAAACCTCCACCCAAGTGTGTTAGTCCTGGCCTATTACTGTGTGTATTAACAACAGATAATTGCACACGTGGTGTCTGGGAGATTTTGCCTTGGCACAACAGAAGGTGCCTTCATAGGAGTGACCCAAGGAGCTGAGTGTTACAGCAAATGGAGCAGGAAGCTACAATTTTATTAAATCAAATTTAATCAATTTATTATCTTCAACAGCTGCTTTAGAAGTCTCTTCTGTATTCTGCACTTGACTTTATTTAAGTGCTTTGTACAAACAGAACCATGGTGGTGCAAGCTTGTGAAAGATAATGGTAAGCTTGGTGCTAAGGATACTTGGATACAAAGGGAAATACTTAGCTACCTGTTTTACTCCAGCTAATGCTTACACAACAGAACTTGGTTTATTACTATAAAAAAATTATACTGAACCTCCTTCTTATGCCCCCCCCCCCCCCCCCCAAGTTTAGCAGGTAATTAAAAAAAAATTGTCACTGAGGAGCAAAACTATATACCTTAGGTAGTTATATAGTTCTTAGAATCAAGAATCATCAATAGCTCAAACTTTTCTACCTTTCTTGATGGATGAGTATTGAATGAACAGAAGCAGAGGGAGAAAAGCTAGGAATTAATCCTTAGACCACTTCTACAGAAAACTTCCCCATAAACATAGTGTGGGGAGTATCTTCTCACCTCTTAAAACAATGCTGACTTGCTCCACAGTTGGCTTCTGTATCCAAAGTTGCTTTTCCTGGGAATAAAAAATTAAGAACGTTCAGAGATGTCAACATATATGTTTTGCAAAATGTTACCTATTTACAAAGCTGTCAGTTGCAGCAGGGTATTTTCTAACTCACCTGGGCCAGTCACAATGAAATTCAGCTAACAAACCTCTGCAGATCTGGACAACTTCCAAAGAATAAAGGAAAAAAAAAAGAAACCAACCAACAAAACTTGTAAGCCCTAAGAAGTCAAGGTTTGGGAACAGCTGTACCTTTCTGCCCAGGATCAGCCGCTGAAGGAAGACTGGCATCTACCTTCTTTTCAGGGCTCACTGTCTCAGGAAGACTGTCACGATCTCCTCAAAGCCACCTCAGGCTTTGACTGACCTTCTCGCACCCATAGTAGCACCCAGAGAATATCTTTGTGAAGCCTTTCACTGCCACACCTGTGTCCACAAGTATTATAAAAAAGTATAGTGTAGTTTGACAACTCATTACAAGAAAATAGTCCACATTTTTGTCTAATGTTTCTTTAATCTGAGGGTGATCAGACTTTATAGGTTTTGGGTTTGGGGCCAGGAAGGTTGTTTTTGGTTTGGTCAGGAATGAGAGCAAGAGAGTTTCATTGTTTCTGTTTTCTAGGTCAGGCAAGCAAATACTACAATTGCTGTGGGTAACTGTTGTCTCAAGCTGGCTTGTGTTAGGTGTGCTAAGACAACAGGGTCAGTCCCATGTAATTAAGCAAAGAAACTGGGAGCCCTTCTTTGGAACAAACTTTTTCCTTCTTCAGGTCTGCCGGCTGGTTAAAGAAAGCCCTCAGGACTCTCGTGTCTTCTGGTAGCCTATCTCCAGCATGTTGCTGTCCTTAGCACACTTTATCTCAGCTGGACTCCTCTCTATGTCCTTCAGTGAGAAGGCAGCACTATTGTATTTTTTTCCAACAGACCAGACCCAGCTGCTCTCCTGGGTCATTAAGGAGCGCCTTCACTTTGCCGCAGTATTCAAGCTTACCAATTCATAAGGCAAAAGTAGAAGAAAGGTTTCTAGTTTAAAAAGCCATAACCATTGTCATAGTACTTCTCATTAAAACATACTTTGTGCATCGAAATCCTGAAAAATCTGAACCTTCTTACTAAATAAATTGCCTGGTTCCTGCTCATCAGGATCTGTCTGTTAGGTCTGTATTATAACAGGATTCTGATGGGCTGGAAAACAGCACCTCATGAGAACTAGAAGAGGTAAGCTTTACAGTTGTCTCTGATGTTATTGTCCAGGTTTTAACACTAAATTATTAATTAACTCTATCTCAGGGGTTATTAGTCCCACCTGCAGAATGTTTCAAAGTGGATGGCATGTTGCTAGTTTCTCTCTGAATGTGTGAGGATTACAGAACCACATCGTACAAACTGAGACCGAGTTGTTTTGCCTGCAGTGCTCATTTCAGTGAGGGACTAACAGATAACAAATGTTATCTGTTACCAATGGCAGTACTACCTTATTTTCTTTTTGTTAAGTATTTTATTAAAAACTACATGAATAAAATGCCCAGACATGCTTCTTTCAGTGAACAGTGTAATTTTTTAGTCTAAGAGTGCAGTACTCAGACAGCTGATAAACTCTGACCAGCTTTTCCCAATAACTGTTTATCAGAACATAGCATACAACTAGTGAATTTTGACCCTTTGTCTGACATATTAAAAACCTGAAACAAGATCAAACTATGGATACATTTGACTTAATCTCCCTGAGTGACTGCTTATCAAGAAAGAAAAAGGACAATACTTAAAGAACAATATTATTCAAGCCTTCATAAATTTGACTGCACTCACAGTTTCTTTTCAAATAGCAGGTAACAAAAAAATCCTGTATTTTTTTTCCTTCATTCCTACAGCTTCCTACTTTATCAACTAATGGCTTTAAACATTTTTGCATTTATTTTAACTCTACAGCAACATCAACAGTTACCTCTTAATTTGTCAGAAAAATGCTTTCTTAGGAAACTTTTTCACTTTCCCTGTTGTTTATTAAAAGTGTGCTTCTCTCACAAATTTCCAGCATTATCACTGTGTCAGCAGCTACCAACAGATACCATCAGCCACTGAAACAGAAACATTATATTGTTTCAGTCCGTTCATATCTGTTTGGTTTTCATACAAAGAACTCGGGGTACCAAAATGAGATATACTGGAAAATTAGCAATTATTAAAAGAATTGAGTCCTCTATTTCTTCCTCTTAAAATAACAGATGATATGGATAACATAGATCCTTATCCAGTAACAAAGTAAATACTATTATTACTAGTAGTAATCTCACAAAACTATACTGAAGTGACACTTACAACCTTTGAATAATTTCAGGCTTTCATAAACATAGTTATCTTGTAAAAAGAACCAAAAAAATTTAAAAATTATTACAGCAGGTTTGACCTTTGGCCTTTCATTTTCAATGCTGCAACAGAAATGTTCTGCTTAAGTAACTAAGGAAAACATAATGTTAGACAAAATGAAACACATGGAAAAGAAGTTTCAAATTATATCTTTAATATTCCTTTCTCTCCTGTTTTTGCAAAGTCTGCTTGTCTTTGTTTTCTCTAATAGGGAAAGTTTCTTGCCAAATTATTTCTACCTAATTTCTTAGTCTTGTGTAATATAAACAAAATAATTAAATCATTTTTACATTAATTTGTGTCCAGTCTCTTCATGCAGAGACTTGGTTGCTTTGCTCTGCTGTTTTGGTAGCCCAAGTAACCGCAGTTCTTAAGATGGTCCAGTGCGCCATGCTTATCTTTCAAAAGAATTGATCCAGGCAGTAAAGTGAACTGAGTAACCAAGCTGACCTCAGATCAGTGCTGTTTCTTATCCTTTTCTAAAACATGAGAGAGACGGAGCCTCTGGAAGTTTAAGAAAAGGTCTAAGCAACTCTCTGTTGTCAACTTCACAGAGCCAGAACAGCTATTCGGCTACTTCTGCATTTCCAAATAGCCGATTAGTGTATCTCCAACTGTTTCCTAGTGTTTTCTAAGAGTAGCCTTCATACATTCACATACCCGTACCGCTACCTTCCAACAAAGACTTCTGTGCTCTGACACCTTGCACACTGAGAACAAATTTGCCTCTCATGAGAAACCTGCAGCTTTAGTAAGACAGCTAGCGGGTATCATCTCCCATAGTACACTTTGTACACCTTCCTTTGACAGCTTCTTAGGAAAACCTCTAACCGTCTTGCTAGACTTCTTTACTGACCTCTATTTCATGAAGTTTTTTTACCATACATTTTATTCCATGTTGCGAAGAATGAATAGCAAGAAAGCAAAAGCATTATAGCTCACTGCATTTTTTATTTGCGAAGCTGAAGAACATTTCTACAGAACAGACTTGAGGCCTAATTCAGCACCTTTCAGGTACTGAATTTCATCTAAGAAATACAGATTCCCATCATTGCCCATTTCACAGAAAAAAAAAAAAAAGAACCCGTAACCTTAATCTGTCTGCTTATTTATATAAGAAAATAAAAAAACAAAGACTTCCAGAAATTAAGTTAAAAGCAAAATATAGTGCATTGTGAAAGAGTCTTCTGGAGAAAAAGAGAGAAGTACATTGGAAATATACTATTTTAATAGAAAAAGGAACAATAGGGCTAGAGAGATTTATTGCAGTCTGAATATTGAGTAGTATACATGACCCTAATAGGAGTTTTCCATTATACATTCCCATGATTCAAGTGTTTCAAACTTCTTCACAATAGAATCATCCAAGATCTACAGCCTATGTGACAAGTAGCTTTGCAGGTGTTGACGTACCAAGTGGTATATTCTATAGCAGATATATATATTTTTTTTCTTCCTCAAATACACCCTTTTAATATGTGCTGCCTTCAGAAAAAGAGCAAAGCAATGCTCCTTTCAGAGAGAGAGGAAGCAGCTACCCTTGACATACTCCAAATATAACTGGGGTCCTTGGAGTCCCCAGGGATGCTTTTAGGGTAATGAGTTCTACTGGGAAATATGGTCATTTTTAATGGCCCCAGAAATGCTTTGCAAGCCCCCTGTTGGCTTTTATGCAGGCAGATTATATGTTTTGAATTTATAGTAGTTTTACTGTTGTTCTCCAACAGAGAACGCCCTTCCCAGCATCCAGCGTGTTTGTGTATCCATGCTTAAACCACTGCATTTCCAAATTGCTGTGCTATTTGTTGTTAGAGGAATGCTGAACTGATGGCACAAGAAATTAAGTGACTGGAAAACTAAACAACCTGTTCTCTAGTTTTTATGTTTGTAGCTTATCATATCAAGAAATCATATACTTTCACACCAGAGAATACAAAGCATTCCAAATACCATAGAATTTAGGATTAAGAGGGGAAAACAGAGTTTTAGGTTCATAAGCCATGCCTAAGGTTTCCAGTCACTGGCCCTTAAATTTTAAGACTCTACAACTGAATGTAGGCACCTTAAATGTTGGCAATTATCAGAATTTACAATCTTGCTCCTTTATTGTTTTCTCTGCCGACATCTTGAATTTGATTGATTTAACTGTGCAGACCTCCCAGCTGTGAAAACTGCCTGTTCTACTATCACCTGCCTAATAACAGTCATATATTTAGCTGCATCCCCTAACTGCCTACTGGTGGTACATTTCTAATAAGTGATTTGGCCTGGATTTAGGCAAGGCGTCAGACATCAGAGGTTCTGTCTCCTAATAACACTCCCTTAAGCCATCTACCTCCTTTGCCTCTTAAGTTGTTTACTAAGCAAGATAAATGAGCTTGCCCAGACAGGACAACGACAATAGTTGGCAGATACATTGCTCACACAGCTGACCCTACTCAATTTTGAAACAAAATAAATCTATGCTGTTTTGTTTTATGTATGACTTATTAAATTACTGATATATAACTTGTCTGCCCCAGATTGCAGGGCACCGCTAATGCACTGAGCTGCAGACACTACGTAACCTTACAAAAATCAAAAAAGGTTTACATTAAAATTAACATGAAAAAGAGACAGGTTCAGATGGAATGAGAGATGAGGGGAAAAAAAAAAGGTTTGCCTGATTGTCTTCTGGGAACCCAATATGTTATCAACTGCCATGATTTACAAAGCAACTGATGAATGGGAAAGACAGGTATGACACATTAAAGCTATTCATTCAGAAGGTGGAGTGGCAATGCTTCAGAAATTGCTCTATCCAAGGAGTATCTGTTGAACCTCCATAACTAGAAACACTCAGAAACATCCTGCGAAAGCATTATAGTTATTGCTGATTTGAGAAAGATCCATAAGAACTATCAGTTCGAGGCTAAACATTTTTAGCTAGGACAAGGAATTTAGGAAATACTGGGTCTTGAGTTCTCTTTGCTGCTTCTTATTAAACATGCAACATGCTGGTATTTGGGTCAACAAAACAAGATCTTGCTTAATTTTATACAATTATTATTATAATCCAATTCATGGGGAGCTCACAGAGAAAAGAAAATAAATTTTTCTTAGCTTGGAGAACAACCCTAAAACTATCTAGCACGTTAATTCCAGGTGGGGGGGACATTTGTGCCTTTCTTTACAGGAGACCTGAATAGAAAAGGTCAGAATGAACCCCATCAGGGAAGGTCTATACAACACAGAGATTTATTCAGGAAAAACTTTGGAAACTAACAAACTAAAATGAACTCTCCCCAGAAAGCCCTTGAAAAATATCAAGATCTACCTCCAACACACCCAAAGGCAAAAACCTGGGGCTTTGTTGTATTCTTCAGGGGTTTTATTTTCTTTCAATTTCTAATAGAAATCAATGAATTCTGTTGTTCATCGCATTATCAGTGAATGTTGTGTAATAGTTTTAAAAATTATGTTCGGCATGGATTTGGCCAGGTCATTGGAAAGGAGGAACACAATTCCCTCTCCCCATATGAGCAAAGGGATCTTTCACTCTTTAGTCTTTAGATATTTGTTGTTTGCCTGGTTGGTAGATTTTTTTTTTTCATAAAGTAACCCCTAGTTGCACAGCAGACTCTGCTCCAGACTTTCCATACTCTCCAAGTTTGTTCCCCCTCCTGGGAGTTTATTGTGAGCATGGATACTCTGATGCATGAAATCATCTCCATTGTTCTTCACATTCTGTTAGTAAGAACACAGATCATTTATAAATAACTAACATATTGGATGGATAAAGTGTGAATCACCATACTAGTCAGAAAATACTTTAACATGGCCTGCAGTGCTCTTCCTACCCAGTGACTCCCTCCCAACCCCACTCCCTACCAGTTTGAGGGTAGCTTCTTAAAACAGCACTTGAAGAACAACATAGGTATAAGCTAACAATATAATTTTAAGTGTTGGATGAGGCTGGATGGAGTTGGGAAAGTGCCAACCACTCTGCAGTTTCTCCATTTTCTGCTAGCAAAAACCTGAGTAATTCCCTTAATTCCAGTTTCCCCCTCATCTGTTTTTGCACTGACCTCACAAGTACACTGCAAAAACTATGCAGAGATGTCTCAGATGCTTGTGCTGAAGGCAACTATAAAAGTTCAAGTTTTCAGTTTTTGTAGGACAAGAGGAGACAGTTGGATACCTTCAGAGTGGAGAGAGACAATGAATTCTGCTGTGTGAGTGATCAGAGAGTTGGGGCTTAAGCATACCCTGGAGCACTAAGCTAAAATCACAGTTTAAATCAGCCTCATGACCTCAATCACAATGTCACACAAAACACAAAAGTCAAAAAGCCACCTAACTTGCAACCAGAACATAAGTAAAATCACAGGGACAGGGGTTCAGAATGAACACAAAGATCAAGATCCGAAATATAATGGCAAGAGGTTTTTTCCAAGCACTTCCACCTGTAATGATCAGATACACCAGATGACACATGATTTAACTAAACCATTTTGTGCTAGATTAGTTAAAATAAGGTAAAAATAATTTTTTTTCAAAACAATGGATTATATTTAAAATGTAGTTGCATATTTTTAAGCACAACCAGAACAAGTGCCAGACTATTTGTTTAGTTCACCTCTTATCTCCATTGTTTTAGGAGGAGATCACTAGCAAGAAGTCACTTCTTTTACCTCCTTTCTGAGGCAACAGTTAATTCCAAGAGACACTATAGCAAATCTAATTAAATACCAGTCCAAGAAATATTCCCAGTGCAGCTCTTTGCCTTGCAGGATACTTTCTTCTCTCTGTGTTTTCAGAGTTAGGGGCTTTTCACTTCTGTTCTTTGCCATCCTGACACAAGACCTAGTCAAGCAGAAGATAAAATGTATAAAACCACAGAAATGTTTATAGAAAGGAAATGTTTTTGATTCAGCTTTGAGTAGTTGTAGCATGCTGCATGTTAATACCAGGCACCTTACTATTTCTCTAAGAACTCACTAACTCCTAACAAATGAAATGTCACTTGCCTTAACACTTGATTACAAAACCATCACTATTTACAAATAGGGGCATAGATCCGTGGGCAGCTCTAGTATTTTATTGTCATATTTGACTAAAGTTTCTTTACACACACTCATTATTTCTGAGATAAGGTCAAATTGTCCATCTCATCCACCTACGTTGCACCCAGTGAGAATCATTAACATTACTTCAAGCATTGCTGTCTTAGCAACAAGAAGTAATGCATGCAGTTTCGTTTCAGGTAGTACAGAAGACAATCGGAGCAGAAACAGCTAGCATGTGCCAGCCATTTGGGTACAGTGACCTGCCCTCAAGTTATTTTGTATACCTGCAGATAAAGGTTTCAGGCAGGGTTTTAAAAAACAAATAAATAAAACTCCGATGTGATGCTACCAGGATTTCCGGACAGCTCTAGTTCAGCCCCCCAGCTTTTTTTTCCTCACTATTTTCACCCACCCTGTGTTTATTGTTCTGTCAATAGTACCAACCTTAGAAGCTGCTCTACTTATCAAGAAAAATACTGGTTTAATTAATTAAGATAGACATGGCAGTATGACCACACACTGAATCATGAGCCCTTACTCCCTGAGTGGTCCAACAGGCTCAGCAGGAATAGGAAACAACTGTGTGGAATACAGAGAAGACAGACTATGACTGGAAAGCAAGAAAGAGAAATCAAGCCTCCAGCTCAAGAGTTGCTCGATAACAACTCACTTTTTAATTAATTAGAAACTTCCTTTCTGTGGCTAATATAAAGTTTAAATCAATTTCACACAAACCTAACTATATTTTCTTAATTGGTGTCTAAATTATGCTCTCTGGCTTCTGTGTCCTTATTTAAGCTAAAAACTCTCTGTTGCTTTGTGGCAGCTTTATTGGGAATTTCAATGTTCTCTTTTGGCAGTCCCACAGGAAGCCTGCATTGTTCCATGAATGCAAACTACTACACTTCTGACTCCCACTTAATACTTTATAGTTTCAGTCCATTCCCCCATAACTTAGCCCCAAATCCTAAAGCAAGTAATCTTCACTCATGAAAGTTCTTCTGCCTTAAAAAAGTGGCCATAAAAGTTACTCTGATGAGTTGAGTTTTGTGGAAAAATGAAACAGGAAAAAGATTGGCCTACTAAAGGCAGTAATATAACAGAAGAAAAAGCAAATAGTTTCTGACACTGCCAAGCTGCATTTTATCTTCCGAAAGACACAGCCTAACAGAATAGCTTGCGGTATTCATAGGACACATTTGGTATATTAATTTCTTACATATATTATACCAGTGGTGTCTTCTGCACATTAAACGATGCCACAGGAGTGGAAATGCAGAGAGTATTCTTTGCATTTGTCAGCTGTAGCACAAACAGTATAAACAATACCTTATGCATTCATTCCATTTATTCCCAAGCAAGTGAGACCATTAATCTGAATGCACATTTTTAAACTTAAGTTAATTTTTAAATGGATACAATAAGTATGGTGGGCAGCATCCCAAATGATGACTGTTTGTCAAAATTGAGGTAAGGAGTGCCAGAGTCGTCTATGCGATTTCCCTGTAGTATGAAAACCCCTTCAGGTTGGAAATATGACATCAGCAAAAGTCAGGGTCAGTGCTCAGAACGGCATCTCTCCATTCATCTCTGAGAATATATTAAAAAGCAGAAAACTCCTGATCGAACAGTTTTGTATTTTTAAATACTGTCTACTCCTTCTCTATCCTTTCACCTTTTCTCTCAAGAAAAAATTGAAAAAATTAGTTTTTGAAAGATCTTGATATCATATCCAGCGGATAAGACAATTCATAATCTTCTAACTCCTTTCCCTTTACTCTCTATTCTCTCTGAACAGGCCAATATGTCTTGCCTGGGAAAAGCATCCATTATCATGGTGAAAATTATTGATTTTAAATTAAAGTAGCAGAAATAAGCTGAAGATATTAAACCCTATTCTTCTGCATTCCAGGTATCAAAGTAAAGGCTACTGAGAATTTACACCGTCACCATCACGTATTTATACCTATGTCCAAAGCTACAGCCAATCTGCACAAGAGTCACCAACAGAGCACTCCAACAGTTTTAATTAGTATAGAAGGCTGATTTGACGGTAGGGACCACATGTAATAGTCTTGGCACCAGCAACTAACCAGGAGAAGGGAGCCCCTTTTGCAGTGAAATACTTGATGGGCAGCAGCAGTCACTTAATTTGTTTATATAACCAAATAAGCTGGGATTGCCCTTTGTCCCCCCCCTTGCTTATTTCATGCCTGCAAAGAGAGCAAGTGTTTGGGTTAACATCCAGCTACTCACAATTACAACTTGAAATGCCTACCAATTGCATAGATCTCACTAGTCATGAAAAGGACACAGGTTTTTCCTAGAATAAAAGACCTAGACACACATACACGCACACAGAAAACAGGACTACAGTCTGCTACTAAGCTATGTATTCTGTCAAAGATTTCCAGTATCATTCACAAGCAATAACTACATTTTGACATCCCCAAGTTCCAGAAAAGCATTTCAGTCACAAGCTTCAGAGAAGGAAGCTGGTTCAGAAAGGTTGTGTTTCATCTAAACTTGGACAACGTCCCTTTGTTGAGGGTTTTTTGTTTTGGGTTTTTTTTTTTGTCCTGTCAGAAACAGCATCTTTTAACACAGCTTTGCTGTCCTGCAGAACAGACAATACGATGCTCACAAAGCACAGGCACACCATTTGCCAAGTGCTAGATACAAAGGACTGCTACTCTAATGATAAAAAAAAATTCCATTGATCGCTCAACCTCCCTCTGATCAATGGAATCAAATCAGTTTTAAATGTGATCCTCCTATATTTTAGTGTAAGCTGACTGATGGACAGACTTATGTAGACTATCTTCCTTCTTTTGGAGATTTTACATCTCTACTGCTGTGTGGATGGATTGGCAGAAATTTTTCTGTGTATAACATTTTCTCTCTGGAATCCCTGCAGAAAAATAAAGTGGTTGCCTTTTCTCAATGATTGCCACGTGTAAGTGTTTAGCTATTAATTGGCAATTTTACTTATGAGGACAATTTTTCCTGCTTTCTCTCAAACAACAGAAAGATGATATAAAATCTTTAACAGCCTTGTTCTATCTGTAAATCCATCTAGTTTTTAGTATGGGCCCTTGAAGTACTGATGCATTTGTGGAAAAACACACTGCAAATAAACAAGTTTAATATCACAAAATCACAGAATCACACAGACTGGTAGGGGTTGGAAGGGACCTCTGGCGATCATCTTGTCCAGCCCCCCTGCTTGAGCAGGTACACCTAGAGAAGGGGGCACAGGAACACATCCAGGAAGGTTTTGAATATTTCCAGAGAAGGAGACTCCACAACCTCCCTGGTCAGCCTGTGCCACTGCTCTGGCACCCTCAGAGTAAAGAAGATTTTTCTCATATTGAGGTGGAACTTTCTCTGTTCCAACTTGTGCCCATTGTGCCTTGTCCTGTCGTTGGGCACTATTGGAAAGAGCCAACTCCCATCATCCTGACACCCACCCTTTGGATATTTATAGGTATTGTTGAAATCCCCCCATAGTCTTCTCATCTCCAGGCTGAACAAACCCAAGTCTCTCAGCCTTTCCTGTTAAGGTAGATGCTCCAGTCCCCTGATCATCTTCGTAGCTCTCAGCTGGACTTGCTCAAAAAGTTCCATGTCCTTCTTGAACTGGGGGCCCCAAAACTGGACACAGTACTCCAAATGCGGTCTCACCAGGGCAGAGCAGAGGGGGATGATAAACTCTCTTGCTCTGCTGGCCACACTCCTTTTAATGCACCCCAGGATACCATTGACCTTCTTGGCCACAAGGACACATTGCTGGCTCATGGTCAACTTGTTGTCCACCAGCACTCCCAGGTCCTTCTCAACAGAGCCACTTTCCAGGAGTTCAGCCCCCAGCCTGTCCTGGTTCATGGGGTTGTTCCTACCCAGGTGCAGGACCTTGCACTTGCTCTTGTTGAATTTCATCAGGTTCTCCTTGGCCCAGCTCTCCAGCCTGTCCAGGTCTCGCCGGATGGCAGCACAGGCTTTTGGTGTATCAGCCACTCCTCCCAGCTTGGTATCATCAGCAAACTTGCTGAGGTTACACTCTGTCCCATCATCCAGGTCATTGATGAATATGTTGAACAGGACTGGACCCAGCACCAACCCCTGGGGAACACCACTAGTGACAGGCCTCCATCCAGACTCTGCTCCGTTGATCAAGACTCTCTGAGCTCTGTTGTTGAGCCAGTTCTCTGTCCACCTCACTGTCCACTCATATATACTGTCCACTCAATATACAGCATTACAGTTTTGGAACGCAAAAATGCATCGTGCCTTGCAAGACAAAACTCCACTGCATTCCCATAACAGATATCCCCGTCTTGCAGGTTGTAATACACCGTTGTCATCTGAATATTTATTCCTTTCTCTACAATAACTTTTCAACAGGTACCTCACTTCAGAAAATGAAAGATGTAATAGAAGAACTGTTTGGAAGCCTGACATTTAACCATCTCTTTTCCCAAGCATCTGTGGATTTATCTGTTTCCTTGGTAGTTCCTCCTCTGTTTTATTATCTGACTGCACCTTATGGACACAGAGATTTCAGGGGACCTGATGTGACTGCAGCTTCTTTTGGAATAATATGCTGAACAACCTTTACTGTCCCCGCTGGCTGAATGACAGGTATTGAGCACAGGTATCTCTCTCTGATCATAGAGGAAGACCAGCTGCTTCTGATGCAGTTCTGAAATCAAATGAAAACAATTCCATGCTAGTCAGGAGCATAATCTGAACCAACAACTCTTGTCTCTAAACAACAGTGTTAAGTAAGAGATTCACCACGTGCAACAATTTTCTGTGCCACCTAGAGAGAGACTTGGCAGAAAAGTGGTATGAAATCAACAACTGTCACTTACTTAATTTGCACAGAGAAAAATTAAATTGTTTCCACTCTTTTTGAGCTTTGACAAGGGAAACAGGATGCTAATGTTTCCAGCATTCACTGTCTGGGGTAGACTGCAGCATAAACATCCATCAATTCTGAAACCAATTACTGTTCTAATGTCCATCACAGCAGATGTCATTTTCTATGTATGAATATTCATTAATCAGACCACTACACATTGCAGATAACTTCAAGGATGCTTTCATTGTCATGAAATGCAGGCTAAAACTTACTCATTATAAATACATTGTAATGCACATGGTTGAATTTTGCCAGCACATCACAATTCGCTCACGATGCCGCTGGAAATTCTCTAGACATGTCACTTCTTGGTTTGGTCTAAGTTAATGACTGAAGTGGCACACCACACACAAAGGATTTGGGGAGGGTGTGCAAACATTTACCTACCAGCAGATGTCTCATCTTTGTCTTCTTTCAGGGAATGACCATTGAATCACGGCATGAACAGGAGAAAAAGAATATTTTAGGAACCTTGTACAGCTAAGAGATGAGTATACTAAAAAGTGGAGAGAATGAGGAGTGATTAATTTCATGCTACTCTAGGGCGTAATGAAAAAATCAGGTTTTTTTCATGAAGACATGAATCTTTCCAGGTTTTCAAGATCTCCATGTCTCACTCTCAGCTGACAGAATACAGTCACCTTGGGGTTATATTGAACAGAAGCAGCTATCGATTAGAAAAGCGTTTGCAGATTAGGAGCCTTGCAAAAGAGTTACTCGGCAATCTCTCTTAATTGGATATGTTCAGCACTTGAAACTTAATTTCTATCTCCATTTAAGTGAGTCAATATTGTGGAAGCAGCTAGAAAACAGATCTGGCACAATAAAACTGCAGTTCTGTTCCTATTTGCTTACATCAGTCTACTCAGAAGCAGAGTGTGTCTGCCTTTATTTCAGATCAAATAACTACTGGCCTCATGCTCTATGAAAAGGTTTTAATGGTTTCCATTTAGTACTGTACCAGGGAGTCATGGACTTTACCAAGTTTACAGAACCACAGCTTTTGTAGGAAGGGATGTCTGGTGATTGCCTAGTCCAAACCCCTCAGCTCAAGCTGAGTCAACTACAGCAGGTTGTGCATAATCTTGTTTCAGTTGGATTTTTAAAATCTCCATGGATGGATATATTCCACAACCTCTCCAGGCAGTCTGTTCCAGTGTTTTAACTCTTCCTGTAGCAATTTCTTTTTCCTTATGCTGAGCCTTCTCTTCAAGGCTAAAAATTCCTGTCTGTCTCAACCTCTCCCTGTATGTCCCCATAGGTACTCCCTTAATCATCTTTGTGACATTTGCTCCAGTATGTCCATGTCTCCTCTCATACTGCAGAGGCCAGATCTGGACACTGCACTCTAGATGGGAAGTCACCAGGAATGAGTAGAGTGCAAGGATTGCCTCCCTCAACTTGCTGCAATGTTCTTCTTAATACAGCTTTCTTTGCCAAAGGGGTGCATTACTTGCTCATGTTCAATATTTTTTTGTCCACCAGGACCCCCAAGGCCTTTTCTGCAAAGCTGCTCCTCAGACAGTCAGTCCCCAGCCTGTACTGATGCATGGGGTTATTCTTCACCAGGTGCAGGACTTTGCGCATGCCTTTGTTGAACCTCGCGAGATTCTTGTTAGCCTATTTCTCCAGCCTGTCAAGGTCCCTTTGAATGACAGAACAGCCATCTGGTGCATCAACCACTCCTCCCAGTTTTGCATTTTCTGAAAACATGCTGAGGGTGAACTCAGTTCTGTTGTCTAGCTCAAGAATAGCAGTATTGGCCCCAGTATTTACCCACTAGTGGTTGGCCTCCAGCCAGGCTTCATGCTGTGTCACAGCCTTCTGCGCCCAGCAGTTCAGATACTTTTCAGTCCATCTCCCTGTCCACTTATCTAACACATACTTCACCGGTTTGTCTACTATTGGCAGCTTTTGGAGATCATGAACTCCAGAGAAATCAGGTTCTATTAAATTCTGTTTCTAGTAGGGTTGAGCTGCTAATGCTTACAGCCTGTTACTTGAAGAGTTAGCCATTGGCTGTGTCTAAAAAAGATGACTGGTTATAAGTAATCTTGTCAATCCTGATCCTGAGTCCTGTAGGAGGTGACATAACATGCTGAAAAAGGATCAAGAGCCATTACACAATTGAAGGAAGCTCACTGTATTTCTCCCCTCAAAGGCTAATATGCTAATATGCCTACAGCAGAAATACTGAGCACATTTTCTGAAAAATCCATGACCTTTAAAAGGAAAAGATAAAAATCTCCTTTCCTTCTGCTATACAAAACAGAGGGCTCCTGCTTGAAAATACAGCAAATCTGAGCCTTAAGCTAACATCTGGAGTCTTGCACATCTGTGGCTTAAATAACTCAGAAGCAGAACATTTTCATTAAATAACTTTCAATACGTATGTTTATGCAACACTAAGTAGAAAGGTAATATCTTGCAGTACTAGAAAAAATAGTCTGGAGATACTGAACTCAAACATATGTTTTAGTCTGGTTCATCCATTTACTCATTTTCAAGGTTTGCAAACCTTTTTAATTTTTAGAAACACAGGACCTATTCAATGCTTAGAAACACCTGAACACCTCATGGCAACTCTGTCAAGAAAAAGCAATTATAGCTCTCCTGCACCCACTTAAGAGCAGGAATAAGAGATTTCCCATAAGCAAAAAATGTGGACACAACATCCCAGAAGTCGGCTCTTTCTAACCGTTGGGCTTACAGAGGGAGAGGTAACTCTTCAGGTGTTTGAAAGCATGAACTGTTCATAGTTGCTGAGGCATATAGTTCTGCAGGAATATAGAAATTGGCTGACTGTGTTGTTCTCTCATTTTGTGCTTGTGCTTTCTTAGTGCTTTGCTCATCCAAGTCCTATTGCACAGCTAAAATTAGCAAAATAAATTATCAGTACCAAGTGAAGATAAAGCTCTACTAAAGCTTGTTTGTGATGGGTTCCTGTGTCCTTTCTTTCCCTTGACACGTGATCGTTCCACCCATTACTATACTGCAGTGAGAAAGACAAACTTTGGGAACAAATCCTTCTTAACTTCCTCAATCCTTTTCTCCCTGAACAAAGACTTGGTCATGCTATTTTTACTGTAATAATATGATGTGTGCTAATAACTTTCCGATTTGGGGTCACTAGTGTCTCAGCAATTGTTTTTGCATCATGGAGTTACCTCCTGAAGATTGTCGCTGCCAAGGATGACCTGTTAGCTTTATTGATAATGGTTAATAAACCATTTTTCTTTACTTAATTTATACCAAAAATTAAACTCTAAAGGTTATGCTAGATGTTCCTGATCCTAAAGTCCAAGACTAAAGACACAGGTATTAAAAAGGTGAAAAGCATGAAAGCAGCACAGCTATTCTTGGGCAAGCATTAATAATTAGATATTACTTTGGAGAAAGGGCAATGCTTCATCTGAAGATGAAGCATTATCTTCAATATCTTTTTGTGCAGTTGGCGGAACATTCCCACTGATTCTGCTTCTAATCTCAAAATAAGTTGGCAGGTTTGCCCTTTTCTAGCTGAAATATAGTCTCTTCTGGGAAACCTTTACCAACTCATCCTGAGAATTGTTATGTCCTATTAAAGGTTGTTCACTGATATTTGTAGTATCTTAAAAACACACTGCATTATTACAGGTGAATTCTACATTTGCTTAGAGTAAAGATTACAATGAAAATAAAAGCCAAACAGATATCCACAGGGCCACCTTGTTTAGGAAGCAGACTCATTACTGTGCTAGACTATTGCTGTATGCTGTGGAGTTTCTTCAGGGACAGCAAAGTCAGCTGGGGATGAAAAACAGGCAGTTGTCAGAGACTGGGAAAAATGTGGTCATTTATGGTCTACTCCTTAAAGAACAAGAGGACTCCACAGACATTTTAGACACGCAAAAACGCAAAAACCCCAGAATGACTGGCAACTAAACCTGAGTGATATTAAAAATTACTCTCAAAGATTATTTTGTCTTTCCCCCAGATGGCAGTAGGAAATTCCACTTCATGTTTTTTTGTTTAGTTTTTGTTTTGACTTAAAAAAAACACAACAACCTGATCACATGAGAAAATACAGGATTTCATTGCTTTTATGGAGAAGGAAATTGCATGTTAGCCTCATTTAATGGTTGGGAAAAATTACCTTGGCTTCAATCAAGTAATTTTAAAAAAATATGCTTGCTTGCAATAATAAAGAAACTATACCAGAAACTAATGCATTCATTAAATTATCCCTTTAGGGCTGGCAAAAGAGTCTACACTCCATTTTAGTCAGAAATTTACCCTGGAACATCTAATGTCAAGACAATTTAGCTTTTATGTTTGTAATATTTTTAAGGTACCCATTTGCGTTTACCAGAGTAGCAAAGAAGTGTAGTTGTTAGTTTAAAAAAAGAGAAAAGGAAAAATAAAATAAAAATAAAGTAAAAGAAGCAGCAGCTTCAAATTCTTTTTAGAACCAGAAGTTACAGTTCAGTAAAATTATTCCACTAGGTGAATCATTGCAGAAAGAGTTACAATATTGATTAACAGACAACATACTGATAACATCCGACTGTTACAATTCAGAAAATAACTATAAAATAAATTCACACAAAGGCCAGTTACACTACTACCTGTTCTCCTTCCCAAAATACATATCACATTTTCCTGTGCTTTTTCTAAACCTGTGCACGGGTACCAGGAAGGTAATGATATGATTTTTTCAAATTATTAAAAAAATTCCATAAAAGCAACTCTGTCATGCATTCATGGGCTAAAAGACAAGTATCACTGGAAGGTAATTGCATATAAAGTGCTATAGCATGTAATTATTAGATCCCTTTTATGTTAATAGCCACATTTAATCAGTAAGGCTGGTCAAAAAGATTTTATCAAGCATGTTTTGGCTAACTGGATTCTCAACAGACATATCCTGAAGACAATATTTGCATGAAAGGAAAGTCAGTCATTTGACCTTGTATGCAACTGCTATATGGATTTGGAAACCGCACCAGCCTGTCTGAAATCAGTCATACTCAGAACGCCTCATCCTATCTATTTCGCACTGTGATCCAGTGCATCCTGCTGAAGCACATATCCTGTGCTCCTGCAGTTCTCCAGCAGCAAAATTCATGTACTCAGGAATCCAGTAAGCAGAACAGAACAGTGAGGCATTTTCAGTTTGGTTTAAAGCAAGAGCTATGCCCTCACCTTCAAAATATAAAACCCATTTAGCCTACTTATTTTGTGAGAAAAAAAAATTGACACAATATATTTATCTTGTTTGACGTTTCTATCAGCTTGCCCATCACAAAAAAATAATTAATTCCCAATATTTATTGCAAAAGGTACAGCCTTTATTACTATTAGTGATCCAGCCACAACCTATGAAAATCAGCCAAAATCTTTATTCCTAAGACTTTAGAATTAAACACATGCATAGAATATAGCCAGATTTTAAACAAGGATTAGAATTTGTGACTTTCAAGTATAAACTTATAATAGTGACATTTATAGATTAATCTTTAAGGTTAATTTAATGACATGAGATTGAGTACACTGTTAACCACAGCTGAATAAGATTTCTCTTTATACACTGCAAGTCCTTATTTAACCTCCCCATTTCTTTGTATGCCCTTTGCATTGGAAATCTGCATATACTAAATAAACAAGCACAGACAGAAAAAATAATCACAGCTATATAATAAGTAGTTTATCTTCATGTGACACTTCAAGCTCATATGTTCTACTGGGTGGGATCTCAGTCTGTGTGTCCTGAGTATTCCCTCAACAACAAAGGTATGTAAGCAGTGACTTTTATCATGTATCAGAATACAAAACACAGTTTCACATCCAAAACATTCTACTGAACAAACTAGATGCTCCCTACTTTATGAAGTAAATTGAACCAAAAGCACACCTACACAGATGAATTCTAGCTGTTTGATTGTTTTAAAAAATAAAAATGGCTTGATTTTGAAGGGGAAATTTTTCTGACAAAATGAAGGAGAAACCTTCAGCCTTTGATCTCTTTTCATTTTGATTACTGGAGAAGGAAAAAGAAAAGGTGGGGAAGAAAGTATGAACAACCAGATAAATTCACATTTATTTTTCTTACAAGAAATAAGGAAAATAAATTTCAGAACTTAAAAAAAAAACTTTCAAAAAGTAGATCTGTAATTTTATGTATATCAGACAGCTGAAACTGATGAAAAATCAAGTGACGCTACCTAAAGCCAAAAATCACAAGCACAGTCTACATTAAGCTTTAGTTCACAGAAGTAACAAAGAATAAAAAGTATTCCAGGACAGTAATTACAGAATAAAATACAGGCATTTATATTCTAAAATGTGAGTCAGTCTACAATCCAGTTAAATGTTTCTCACTTTTCCAAAATGCATTTTGCAATAACAATATGTACATGGTAATTGAGCCTATGAGAGATAAGCCTACAGAGTAAGTATGATTATATATCTGTAAAAGCTCATGAACTGCAAAGATATTTTAAAGGATTTTCTAGGCAGCTAGAATTCAGAAGTCTGGTTTTGACAGTGTAATAGGGAAACGGAGAGAAAGAGAGTGTGTGCACAAGGCAGCATGCGAGAGGGCATGGGAAAGAGCAGGGGTGAATGAGCAAGTATGAAAGGGAGAGAGCAGTAAGAAAGAGCAAGCAAGAGCAAGTGCGAAAGAGCACGAGAGCACACGTATGAGTGTGTGCAAGAACGATAGGAAGAGCAACAGTGAGGGCAAGTGCGAGCAAGTGATGGCAAGCATGAGCAAGAAAGCAAGCACATGAGAGCATGAGGGAGAAGGAGAGATTGTCTAAAATGTTCAGTAATGTCAGCTATTAATAACAGATGTAGGAAACTAACTTGTCTCCAGTGAACTGTGTTTTGACCCACTCATTACAGAAGTCAAACCAAGCTAAAAAAGTTGGGCTGGGAGCACCGAAGTTCAGCTACGAACACCATGTTTAAAAGCAGTATCAATTAGTTGGAGGAGGAAGAGAATTAAAAAAAAAAAATAAAGAAAAAAAAAAAAGAAAAAAAAAAGATCAGCAGAACCCAGGAAGGGCAAGGAGGGAAAGTCCTATAATTGATATGGGTTTTGTGTTTCAATTGCTCGTGATACACAGTTGCAGTTTGTATTACTTCTCTGCCTCCTTTGCAAAGCAAAGCTTGCAAGCACACGTTGATTAAAAACCACCATGGATTTATCTAGAGACTAAAATTGTTGCCCTGAAGTGTTCCTGATAATCATTCATTTTGTATTTGAGGCCAAGCTCACACTAGGCACTGTAAAAGAGGAGGAATACATATGACAGCCCGTGCCCATCAGCATGGATCAACTGATGCGTAAGGGTGTGGTGCCCTCGTCCATCTCCCACTGCCACCCCACAGCCTCAGGTGGAAATGGAGTTCTGGGACTGCTTCTGAGAGCAAAGGTACAGCTTGGATCAGTGTTTCCTACATGGGAGGGAAAGCACCAGTATTACATCCAAAGTGAAAGCAAAATAAGATGGGAAGGAGTAGGAGCAGTTCTAGAAACGCAGCTGGAAATTAGGTGAAACTAGCTCCAGCCCTTGCAAGAAGCAGTTTGGGTTTTGACTTCACTACAGCTGAGTTTCTGTATCCTGTTGCATACTTTTCTGTCTATAACTTGCAGGTTTGCAAGTTCAATGCCTTTTGAAGTGTATCTGTGACCTGCAACTACGCCTGTCTGCTATCTATCTTATATCAGGCCAGGAGCCCCACTATTCATTGCCAGAAGTTTGGACTACTAAACAGATGCATCCGCCATTTTCCATGGGCAGGCTAAGATGAGTTCAGGTCATGCTGCCCTTGCATTCAAGTGATCAGGTAGGAAAAAGCTGGACTTCATCAAAGTTTTACTGTCCAGGATCACACTTGAAGGCTGGGAACGACTACTGTGTACCACCCCTTTGTTTTTCATTTTAATTGAAAAAATAATTTTAGCTTCCCTTCTAAAACTAAGAACTGAAAAGACATGTAGTTACTCATCCAAAACACTGACCAAAGATAATATTTCCTCACTTGTAGTTATGTTGCATAATATAACATTAAAAAACCAACCCACACTGAACAGGAGTCTGCTCACCAACCATCCTTCAGCCTTCTGGAAGCAGCAAAATGCTTCTGCTGAAGACATGGAATAATTCTAAGAGAACTAAAAAAGGTTTTTCATAGCTCCGGGATTAATGAGATAGGTAGCTTGTCACCACTTGCTCATTTTAAAACAAGCTCAGATCAGCAGTGACTAAAAGCCATTAACTTCTGGCAGCAGCTCAGTGACATATGGGAGAATTGGTGGCCCCAGCTCACTTCTTAGAGCATCTAACACTTCTCAATTGCTGGTCCCAGCAGAAAGACTACAGTCTGAATGCAGGCTAGAGAGCTGCTTTCTACACCCCAACTATTACAGCCCATGGAATTTGGGAACTAACAGATGAGCCACACCTGTGGCTGCTGGGAGCTGTCTTCCCTGAGTAGCACACATCAGTTTCAAATTAGGTAATTTGGCATCTGCTGTGGATACTGACTTCAAGGCAAAGGGTTTTTTTTTTTTTAAATAAAACCAAACAAACCCCAAACCACTATAACCCTTTAACAGCCACAGGAACAGATTCAACGCATTTATTGCTTGGTCACTCTGTTTCTCTTAAATCATGGCTCTTCAGCTTATTTCTTTCTTTTCTGTTTTGAAGAGCTGCATAAAATGTCACAGCATTTTCTCTTAATCACAGCTGTATCTGCAAGAAAGCACCAAATAGTGCTAGCATATAACTCCCTTGAAATACTTCTACAAAAACATGCAGGCAACTGGGTAAGTTTATACTAAGGTTTTTTTCACTCATAGGAAATACCCATTAAAATATACAGTAGTTTGAACTTGTAGTTTTGCCAATGGCTTGCTTGATCCACCCAGTGGTGAAGTACAATTCTTTCTTCAGAGTGAGCAGTAACCTTGTCAGAACTGTGGCAGCCTATGAGTTGAAGGAGGCAAAATACACAGAGACAGACAATATCTTTTGTTAAATTAAGCCAACGTACTAGAAGGGAGGAAAACCCACATCAGAAATGCTGACAAGCTTTTAAGCATGTAAACTCTTCTTCCGGTGAGCACTGAGACAAGTAAGGACTTGAGGATCTTCTTTGCAAAAACCGCTACCATGTTTTATGTTATTTAAGTAGTAGGGGTTGAATCCAGATCCAAATTGCACAGTAGTCCCTGTGAAATTCCCATTTACTCACACGAAAAATCCCCTATATGTCATCTTTCTCATCACAACAAATCAAAAGCTTTATGGTGACATATTTGTTGTATTTTGGCCATCAGTTTCAGCCAGTTTTGCTCTGTGTTTGAACCCAGTATTAAGTTGTCCTGCCCTATGCTATACCCTAATGCCATTTACATGTCTGCATTTATCCCAAGTAGAAATAAAAACTGAATCAAACAACTTAACTCAGCCCCTTTGCCTTAGGGTGTGCAGTTGCTTTTCCTCAAGATTTCTTCTCTAAATAGCTATGCCGTTTTGAGAATCAAAACAGCCAGTGACAGAGAAGTTGCCACAACACTTTGCTCATGTTGTTTCTCTTGAACCCAAGTCAAGATGCTTATGAACAAGAATACATGGTTTCTTTGCTTTTTTTGCTATGAAATACTTATTATGATAAACATGTTTCACTTCTATTACCATTCCTCACCACCATCTTTTAACCACTGAGTAATTCGCTGCTGCCTACACCATGACAGCGAGCAAGCCTGACATGCACAGCTTTGTTTCTGTGTGTTTTAATACATTGCAACTGAAGATCGTGTACTCAGTCCAAGTAGTACAGTGTGAAATCAGGACAACTATTTTTCTATAAATTCAGGACCCTTTGCTGGAAGTTTAGGACCATGTTATTCTTGAGGTATCAGAGAAGATGTTTAGACATAATGCACTTCTACCAGTGAAAACATATGTTCCTATAACTTAATGTTATAAGAAAAGGTCAGCTGTATTTCAAATAAAGTTAGCTGGAGGTTCAAAAATCTAGACAAAAATATAGTGGACAAGCTTTAGCCAAGGACTTTCAGCTTCTATTTCATTCTGTTGACTGTAATAAATATTGAGTAAAGGAAGTTAGTGGATCCAGAACATCTAGACAGGGTAAAGTGCAGCTTAATGGCACACTGAAAACATTGGCTGCCAGAGGAGAGTCTGAGATAGGTTGTGCAGTTTCAAAGGGTGACAGATGAATTTTCAAGAACAGAAGCAGACCTTAGTGCTGCTTCAGACACTGGAAAGAGCAATGCTACATTTAATTAAAAGCTAATTGGAGAATCGTGCTGATAACCATAAATATTTTGTTGATTTGATAGGAAAGAAGGCAGTAGACCTTTCCAGCCTAAGACCATGACATTAGTTGCAACTGCTCACAGGCAGAGACAATTACAGAAACAGAAGTCTGCTGTTAAAAGAACCACTTAAATCTTTACTATAAAGTAACAACTCTTAAAAGGGGCAAGCATAGCAGCTCACTTAAACCACAAAGTATTCATAAATGCCTCCCTTGTACAATGATGGGAATATAATTATACACTTTGCTATGGTTTTGTAGAGAGCTTATTTGTCATTTTAATTTATGACAAAGGTCTTCCCAGTTTCAGATAAAGTATAAGCCTCAAAATAAAAATCTAAAACTATCATGTAACTCTAAGACCTCACCCCTGGGAGGGATATGAGGAAGAGTTTCTGACCAGTGGAGATCATGCTTAATGTTTTGCTGGCCTCCTGGGGAAATATTTTCAAATACAGGTTTCAGAAAACATTATCAAACTGAAAGAAGAAGGTACTTCTCCAGGAAGATCTTTATTACGCAAGAGCTTTGAAACCTAAGACCACCTTTCTGCAATTCTCTTCTCCTCACTTTAAATCTTTTAATAAATGGGTTGCCATAACTTCTTTGTTCCCTGCAACAGTATCTCCTTTTTATCTCCCCTTTCTTACATCTTTATTTTTCCTTTGAAATCAACTGGGGGGTGCTCACCTGCTCCACTAGATTGGGTGGCTTTTGCTAGTTGCACACCTGAAAAAATACACATAGTTCCACCTCCGAGGGCAACCAAAGCCATTGTGCCAGTTAAGGAGAGAAAACACAAGTTCACACAGAAAGAGAAAGCAAGCAGCTGTGAAGAACAAACTCTTAGTTACAACAATGAGCTTTGTGCTGCTTCTTTTGCACAAACAGTGCAAAAACTTGGGGAAAGTTACTAAAAATTACAAGGAAGCACACATGTACCACACCTTAGTTTTGAGGGTAAGGAAGAGCATTACAACCTCCAGCAGCAGCAGTAAATAAGTAAATAAATAATAGAGCAATGCCTCTCATCCTCTCCCTAAATCACCATGTCATTATGGACAATTGGGCAAGGAAAGCAACCTTTAAAAGAATAACAATGTCAAGAACTTCCACTGAGTTTTGAAATGCCATGGACAAGCACACACTTCAAAATTACAGTTAGGGTCAGTGGGATCTCTCTCCAGAGGAGAAAGTCCAAAATATCTGCAAGACCTGCTAGAATACCACACACCAGGACTCACACTGTCCTCACCAACTGCTACAGCAGATAACTAAATGGGGCAGAGGAGGGGCTGATTCTTCTGAGGGCAGGAGAGTAATGAAAAAAATATTAATTCCTACTTGGCAAAATGCAATAAAACACGACCATTCTGCCAAATTGTTTGGAATTGTAGAATCACAATTGTTTCAACAACTGTGTCATTTAATCCCACACAGTTCCATCTGATGCTCTATTCTAACATCTTTTGAAGAGGGTTGCCAACAATGATTGATCCAAGATGTTAAAGTGCTCCAATTTTATGTGATTGTGATTTGTAATCAGAAAGAAATGAGCAGTTAAAACTGAGAATTACTTTGGAGTTACTAAAAACCTTCATAACAGCAGGAAGTGGTCTCCAAAAATTGCCTTCAAGGAAAATAAAAAAAAAAAGAAAAATAAATTATTGATTTCCTGGTTAACTGCTTGATTTCTTTTACTCATAGCTTCAAGTTTGGTGTATCTAAACTGCATCTGCAACCATCAGATCTCAAACTTTATTTTTAAAAAAGACCTGAGATCCCGATACACTTAGTTGAGACTAAGTGCAAATATACTCAATACTCAGATTCATGATAAAAACGGGCAGTGAGTCACTGGCAGTGCTTATGTCAAAAGTCAACTCAGGAAACTGATGAAACCCAACAGAATCCAGAGTCCTTTGAATCACAGTTACTGATATAATCTGAGGCCCGATCATAGCATTGTCTTGTGTTTCACATTTATTGCTCAAAAAAATAGTAAAACTTATCTTTCTCAATATATTGCTGCATGCAAGTGCTGCATGTTTCCTTTAGAGTACAAAGCCAAGGTACATTATAATACCTTTGGGGCATAAACCTCTAAAAGAGAAAGCCATTAAGATTAAATAAAAGCCTGGAAGGGCAGCGTGAAGTAGACTTTATTACATTTTTAGACAGAAAGAAAGGAGTTAGTGTTAAGAGAGCAGGGCTGTTCATCCCAATTTAGGGAGAACATTATTAGCTCATATGATCTCAATTCTAAAGTGTTCTGTGAGACATTCTACCTCTACAACTGAACAATTATCAAAAGGGATTAATTTGCAACTCAAAAATGGTCTAATTTTCTCATCTATAGAACACTATTAAAGGAAATAAGAGCATTTTAGTGTTTAAGATTAGTAACCTACATTAAAATAATCTGCATTTGTTATGAAAAAGAAATCTGAAAACAATACAAATTTTTAAAGTCCTTGGGAAATACTCCCTTTCTATAGTGAGTCTTAAAAAAATTAATTTTGTCATGCTATCTTTCTGCAGATGTTTATTTTTATCCATTAATTCATGGGCTACTAGGCTTAATTGTGATACCTCTATTAAAGCAAGTGGTATCATTGATTTACAGAGTAACAAGGGACAACACCTTTCCCTCTCACCTGCCCTCAGATTTTCTACTAGTGAAGTCCTGGTTATGTCCATATAGGAGAATGTGAGATGCAGCCAAATTACATTCCAGTCAATACACATCCTGTAAGCTTCCGATAAGCACCACACATAGAATAGGGCAACATTTGTTATTGAGTAGTTTAGCTGAAACACATAGTTTCGGTCCGCATGCTTTTATTCACAAGACCAAACAAATTGAATTTTGTTCAATTGCAAAGAAAAAAAAGAATGCTCAGGTCTTAAATGAAACTCACAAAACAGGGATGCTGTTCATCATCATATCCTCTATAGTCCAGATTTGATTTCCAACAGAAGATCTGTCAGCCAAAGGTTCCCATTTTCTCAAGCTACTGATAATGCATTTCAAAAAACTACAAGCAGTAAGTCCCTTCATCCTGGAAGCAGCTAGCTGCTTTTTCTGCAATGTGCCATCCACTTCTCAACTGGTTAAGTTTCAAGAGATAGTCACCACCCACATTTACAAAAGGAAGGGATACGAAGAAAAAATCAGCCAACCTCTCTAACTGTCCTTCTCTGGGGCCACCTTTTATCTTAGACAATGACACATACTCACCGACACAGAACTAGAGCCCATACTCAAGCATCCTTGATTTTTTTCCCCATAGCTGCAGAGGAAAGTTCACAGTGACAGCTTCAGCTGGAAGGCCCTGTCCTCTTGTCGACAGACCTGAAAATGTTTGCTAAATAGGTATGGGATGCTTATGGTTTGCTAAATAGGTGTGGGATAAGCCCAAAAGGGTTATGAATGCCTCGATCCAGGCACTTTTTGTGAGAGTGTGTTCTATCATTCAAGACAGAGATGAGCACTCAGGAAACGACAGGAGTCAATCAAAGCCAATATAATTTTATTTTCCTCCTGATTTTAATTTGAAACACTGCATAAAAATGCATTATAAAGATGAAACCTAAATCAATGCTCACTGGCAAACACACAAGAAACCTCTCAGTGCCAAGTATTTCCAGCTGTACAGCAGTTTTGCCAGAATTTGTCCTTCCTGAGTGGTTGCCACACCACAAACAGTTTTAATCGGAGCCCTTACTCCACAGAAAGTCTCTAAGGCAAGTTGCCTTGATGTTTTTTTGTTTCCTTTTTCTTTCCACCATTTGTCCTGTTCTTAGTGAATCCCAGAGTCACTTTGTGGTATGTCAGAGATTTGGTACTAACTGCTGTTGTCACATTACTACCTTGGTTTTCAGCCACAGTAAACATACAAGTGGCAGCACATTAAAACTAAAAATTTATAGCTCTAAGAAATTATAGTTTAAGTTGCTATTCATCAACATAATTGGATGTTAATAATAGGGTGTACAGTGCTGGCATTCATATCAGGTACACATGCTATATGTTTATTAAGTATAATTCATTCTCCTGAAGTTCCAATGAGGGCTGCTTAATTCCAGCCTTAATCAAATGTCAGAGAAGCCAGAAACCCAAGCAAAGACTGTTTTTTCACAGGTGGCATTTTGTGAATAAGTCAAACAGAGCTTTTTTAGCATTAACTGTGATTATACTTGGCTTTATCTCTGCCTACATATTTTTGCTTTCCCATTTGCATTTATTTCTCTTGCAGCTTGTAACTGAAGATGAATGGAACCGAATGTTATGTTCTGATTGTCTGCTTGTTCCAGTAGCTATTCTTCTTTGTACGACCACCTTTAATGGATTACCTTTAATTTTAAGGGGTGGGGGGTGGGGGGGGGGAACGTAATTTTGAGATTTTCAAACATGTTTTTGAGATATTTTTGAGCTACATATTAAGTTAGCTTTTTCAGCTGCATATGAACAAAATGATACACCTTTTTGAGCTATTATGCTAAATGCTACAATCATGTTAAGTACTCACTCTTTTGTCAGAAAGTTCTGCCATCATCACAAGATTAAAAAAGTAAGAGAAACTAGTAATAGCTCATAATATTTGCTAATCTCTAACCGTCATCCAGCATCACTGTCAGTCATAATCTGAATGCAAAGTTGTACATAGACATGTTCTTAAAAAGAAATCAGATTCATTGATCACAAATAACTGCATCCTATCCCTTAGAGGACCGTTCCAAATCTCTCTTCTCTGGCACATGCTGTGAAGAAAATGGAACTGGTTATGGTTACCATAACCAGCAATGAGCACCAAGACAGACCCAAAATACAGCAACCTTTTCATCACCTGCTTTGGAGAACAAGTTTTACATCTTTATGGCAGTAAACCTAAGACACTTAGATGACATTCTGATTATCTTCACAAGAAACTTGGCTTCTAACACTGATTTCTCCCATAAATTTGGAAACTCATCTGATTGAACAAATTTAAATACTCCCTTACCACCATTGATTTCTCATGTAGCACGATCAGCCACCAAAATGGCTGCTTAGAAGAAACAATACACACTAAAATAATAACCACCCCAAAGGTAAGCATATCTATTCCTGTAAGAAACAGCAACCATTTGAAACATCCCCATAAAACCTCTTTTACATAACTAAGCCCTCAGAATTCATTTTACTCTGAGAAGAATATACTTATAAAAA
Organism: Phalacrocorax aristotelis; assembly: GCF_949628215.1. Lineage (NCBI taxonomy): Eukaryota > Metazoa > Chordata > Aves > Suliformes > Phalacrocoracidae > Phalacrocorax > Phalacrocorax aristotelis. The sequence goes on along the minus strand of NC_134276.1, from coordinate 121,615,362 downwards.
ATTATACCCCTTTTACAATTGTACTAGTTTCATATACACATTGTGCAATCCTAGCATGAGTTTAACAGAGCTAATGGGCAAATATGAAAAGTGGCCTCTTGGTAACTATATGTGGCATCCTTATAACTAAGTGCCACAGTTATTAAAAGCCTAAACAATCATTTAAGTATTTATGTACTTCCTATATAAAAATCAAGAGGGAATCTGATGATCTTGGAGAATCTGTGCTTTTTCACCAAGATGTATTTGACAGCTGTTGTACAGTAGTTAACCATCATGATATTCAAGGAGTAAAGTGATTCTTCAAATGGCAGTGGAACAACTAATAGCAGTGTGGCACCAATCATCTGGTGCATATCTTTTCTTTGAAGAGTCTACCCATTTTACATACTCCTGATTCCTTGAAAGTAACTCTGAAAACTGTACAGTCTGCAACATCTCTGCAACTGCTTACATACAGACATTAGATTTTTTTTTCCTTCTGGTAACCCTACCATTTGCAAATCTGGATAATCCTACTGACTCTCAGCAGCCAATGTTACATTTTAGATCTCGTTCCAAAACCAACACTTAAACTTTTTCCAGCTATTTCTATGCGTCACAGTCTCATAATCAATCATATGTTTTATGAGACAGAGAGAAAAATATAATCTGAAAGTCTTTAAGGCTCTAATCGACATAGGGAGTTAATTCCAGGACCTGAGGCTGACAGAGAAACAAACATTCAGTGTAGCAGGTGCTAGGGAAACTTGTTTTGGTTTTTTTGGGTTTGTTTTTTTTAAAAAAATAATTACAGTTGTTAAAGGACTTGAAACAAACAAACAGAAAATATGCATAATGCAGAAAAGAACTTACAAGTAGCAGTCAGAAGCAGGCTGTACGACAGGCAGTTTGATGGCACAGTGGCACTGCAGCTTGGGTAGAAGAGAATTTAATGTTGACAACACACCAGGAAACCAGCGATATGCTTTACAGGTGGGGAAAGATATCTCAGGCCTGTGATCCCATGATTATTCTTCCCCCACTCAGGAAACAAATCCCAAACAACCATAGGCAGATGTGAAAAGTTGTTTCAGAGCCTCTTGTTTATAAAAAGCTCGGTTAGTGATATGTAGATACTCCTTAAGAGCAAACCCCAGGCTCAGTAGGCCTGCAGGATGCTCCTGGGCTCTTAGTACATGCAGTGTCACAGCAGGGTCAAATAACACAGTTGTCCCAAAGAGCTTGGCTACGCACAGCCACCTGTTGCACAGCCTGGGGACGCTGAAACCAGAGCAGCTGGCAAAGCCATAAAAAGAAGTCAAGTGAACTGCCTGCCCATTTAAGTCAGTTGTACCCAACCAAATTCAGCTTTCTGGCTCTCAAGCAGAGATCTACCTCTAAGCAAAAATCCCAAAGGCTGGAAAATCAGCTATTACAAGTGCCAAAGAGGAAGGTGTTATCAGCCAAGGAGAGACACAGAACTAGGTAAACACAAACATGATGCCTCCCATTCCCTATGTCCAGACGAAAAGAACATTTTAAGGACTATGGTTGCTTCCAGTAGCATTTTGTCTGACTGTGCTTAGCAAACAACAGTTAAGTACTGCCACCACTTAAACGTCTTATTGCCTGAACAGAATTAACTGCTTTAAGTTTTGATAATAGAAAGACAGAAGAAAGCAAGCCCCGTTGCAGAAAACCAATTGAGCTCAACAAAACTACATTAAACTTGATAAACCTAAAAAGAAGATGTAAAGTTTCAACCAGACCAGAGTTTAGCAGAACTGTGAGGAAAAGAAATATGATTCCATCGCTGTAAGTGTTAGGTCAGCTTAGCTACACCCACTTTATCAGCGCCATTTTTGTGGGACAATTCTTTGGTCCACAAATGAGCAATTCTGAAATTGGCTCACATGCTCCACAGAAGCCACTGAAATCTTGGAACTATTTACAAGTCTAAGAGCTTTGTCATATGCCTAAATATTACCCACATACCTAAATATTACCTATGTAAAACAGTAAGACATATGGCCAATTTATAGTTGGAGTCCTCCTCTCCCAAATGTCCACTGTGTGCCAGCAGAAAGATCAGAGAGATATGTTCCCTGATGGAAACCCCTTTTCCCAGTGTACAGGAGACCTATCTAGCACAAAAAGTGGCCATTTCACCTCTGCTGTCTGACTCATAGGTCAGCTGAAACAGAAGCAGTGCTCATATTCTGGGAAACACAAACGTGGTGTTGTGTAAACTTAAGCCTTTTAGAGATGTACCTGTGACTACTGTCATGCAATTAATCATGCAAGAAGAGTTTTACATTTGGAACTGCTATCAAGAAGTAGTTTAAACTACTATTGACATACAGTGCATTTTATTTGAAGAATTTTGTGTTTCAGTGTTTTAGGAAACTTATAGCCCAGAGAGCCATTAGCTGCAGTCAGCTGCAAGTGTACTGGATGCTACTAAACATTCATTCTTTACAGGCTTAAATGCAAGAATGCCATCAACCCTTTTCTGTGGGGGTAGATCTTCTATAGAGACAATGACATTTCTATTTTGAATCCCTGTTCCATTTTAAGAACTCATGCTTTTTTTTCTTTTTTGTTTTTCCTTTTGATCCTTAGTACTTTGTTTAAGAGAAGATAACTTTGTCAGCTCATAGCATTACCCCGTTATAATTTTTTTTAAAGGCAGGCTACTCTGGTAAACAAATCATCAAATTGCATCTTCATTTTACATTGCTAGTTTGATTAAACCAATAATGTCTGAATCTCATAGTTAGATTCACTATGGTCCGTCAGATTACTGATCAAGACCTTAGATACTATCCAAACATCCCTTTTAAACAAAAAATTTATGTTGGAAACAAAGTGGGTAAATCTACTTTCCTGTTGTAACACTAAAATCTGTCACATTGAAGTGAAATGTATACTGCATAGAGGGTTGGGGTTTTTTTAAATAATTTATTGAAAGGACAGCTGAACTGTTTAAAACAGATATTTCCTATAAAAAGGGCTGTTTAAAACATATATTTCCTACAAAAAAAAACCCCAAACGGATTTCTGGTAAAAGCTGTAATTTCAATAGTCAGCAGACAAGTTCACAAAATAGAACAAGGGCAGCATATCTCAGAGTGGCTGGTCCAATTTTTCATTCCAGTGTTCAGCACTGCTGTTGTGGTTCTGGAAGCATGACAGCTAAGGACATTCATATGACACTTTGGGTACCTTATTCGATAACTGAGGTTGGAAATCAGACACAATATACACAACTACAAAATCATTTGAGAGTTGTTAGATGACCCAAGAGTACCTACGTGTCTACATGCTTGATGTTTTGTGCATCAAGAGTAATATATACTGGCACACTGTCACACGGCTGACTTAAAATAAGTGAACAAAGTATCTAGCTCAGTGTTAAAATAAACACAGGTCAGAAAAGTCTCCGTTCAAACTGAATTACTTGGAGTCTTCTCTATTTACCCTGGAATCACTCCCATTTTAAGATTACATCAGCTCATTAAGACACTCATACTCCCACATAACACCTCAGTTATCTAACCCTGGAGATCAAGTCTGTCAATGCCCATGGTAATACACAATAAAAATACAGTGACATTTCAAAAATCTGAAAGCACTGTTGCATGTACACTGTCTGATAAGCTGAAAAAATAGAGACTTTCATTCTGAGGTGCAGACGTTTTGACATCTTTCAGCAGTGCTAGAGTGCTGCTAACAAAAATAAATTAATCTCCCTTATGATGTCTAAAGTAGGAATTTCTCCTCCACTGAAAACTTCGCTGTCAAGTTCTTAAGAGATCAGATGTTACTGTGGATAAAAGATCTTGAATGAGAAATAAAATCAGTAAAATAAGCAAGGAACTAAAACCTTTTATTTTTTTAATCAAAACATGGCCTTACTAGCATTTATAGAATTTATCCAGCTACATCTGGATATATCTGATCTGATATTTATATCAGATCAAACAAAAGTGTTAAGAGGAATCTCAAGTTATTTTATCAAAACCAAATCTAAGTTCCAACCCGGAAGTCTGGCACGTTTGTAAAACCAATGCAAAAGACCTAGTTCATACCTGTTGAAGAGAAATCTTTTAAATTCAATATTTCAGTCTCATTTCATTCAATGGCCCATATGAAACACATGAGTAAGTTTACTTATCCTTTGTGGAACAGGACACAGTCCATCATACACAACATTGCTACCCTTGTGGCAAGCCTTAGCAGAAAACAGAGACTGAAACCACATCCTTATTTTCAGAGGTAGTCTCTCCAGAATAAAAAAAACCAAAAATGCAGAAGAAAAAAAAATGGTAGAAGTTTGGGCTTACTGCCTGCACAATAACCCTATCACACTGGAACATGTTGTTTTCTGCAGCAATTGGCCAGGGAACCTTCACCATCCCTCTCCCAGAAAGACAAAGCCAGTACAGAGTCATTTGAGGGAGAAGAGAGCTGCGCAGCAGATTTGTTTTAGCCTGGTCTTCATCAGACTTAAAATATGGAATTCTGCTGCACAATACTGCAGCTACTAGGCTAAAGTCTCTAGTCAACTCACACTAATGAGAAGTCAGTGACTCAGAGCTGTATAAACATCCGCTAAGAATCAGTGCCTGCTGACTGCAGCAAAACCAGAAGTACGAGGTACCACAGGAAGCACCCCCACAAAAGCTGAGGGAGGAAGGGACACAGGTGCCTGGACTGGCCCAGCTTTAAGCACCTGAGGTTCTCAGAGGCAGGTATTTCAGGCTTGTTATACAGCCAAGAGAGGTATTCCCCGGAGATTGTTCAAAACTTCAGAAAAGTTTGACTTGCCCTCCAAAGATTTTCTTTCTCTGCATTACCAGAGGATAGAGTAGGGAGACTATGATCCTAAAATGACAGCAGTGTGAAGTGAGGCTACCATGATCAGGATTTAGCTAAGAACAGAGAATTTATACAGCTCAAATCTGTAAGAAAATTAAATTATAGCAGCAGCCATTGAATTTATTACAACTTGAATGATTCATGGAGTCATGTTAAAATATCAGTAAGGGAAGTAATTAATGGTATCACTGACCATAGCATACAGCAACAAAGAACAACAAATGTACAATTATTAGAGACCAAAGCAGCAGAATGACATAAATTTAAGAGTGAAAACAAAAAATATATTCTTTTGCCATTGAGGAAAGAAACATTTCCATGTTCTCCCTGTTCTCAAAGACCAATTAAATGTTTTGTAGTGTATGAAAAGTACTAAGCTATAAAGAAAATAAAGCAAGCAAGCCAGAGAAAGGATAAAATGGGTGCTTTTTTTCATTTTTAATGTTAAAAGGTGTTGGTGATAAGCCTTTTCTTGTATTGATCTACGAATATGAGAAAACATGGGATCAAAGATCTACAGAAAAAAATAAGGGAACCTAAGGTGTTAGGAGAAGAAACAAGTCTTGGCTTGACTTTAATTCATTAAAATGTTATCAGAGGGGTAATATTGCACCATAGCATCTACTGATGTACTGTTAAGTGCTTTCCAGAACAAGGCACTTAAAACCCTATTCACAAAAATTAAAACAACAATTGGACTAAAATTGCAAATTTTAGTCATTAATTGATACAACAGTACTCAATGGTACTTACATACCAGTTTCAACTTTTCAACTTTGAAAGGTCTACCCAAGCATTAATTGGGTAGTTCTTCACTAAGGATGTGTATTACTCTAGCATAATGGGAAAAAAAGATTAAAATGGATGGAAAAAAAGATATAATACAGTATTTCTCTCTCCTGAGCTCTCTCCAGCCTAGAACCTCATGCTGCTTCATAAAAATTTGTGATGAGATGTACTAGAAACTGAACACTTTTTGTTCAAGTCAAAGGATTCACAGATCAGAAGCACAGTGTGCTAGCTCATGATTTTTGACAGCTTGTCAGTGGTGATACCAGGAGTCGCCGTATCCAGCTGCTTGCCCCATCCCCACCCCAACATAGCACTATTGGCTAATGCAGCAGTACCTGCAGTGTATCTGCTGCTGTGCCAACATATTTCATAGCTGGGTGCTGTTAACTTCAAACACCATCTATTTTAACCAAGATATGAGCTCGGCAGCTGAGAGGACACTAATCACCTGTTCTGCCACTAGGCAGCAGCTCCACCAGTGACGGGCAGATGGCAGGCACAAGAGCCTCTTAACTCTTCCTCTTAACCACATCACAGATCAGATTCATTTTAGATCACAGTGAAATCTTCCGGACTGGAAACAGGAATGCATTGACATTGGGCACATGGGTTGCAGGAAGAGAAATGAAAAAAAACCAGAAATATTGTTGTGTCCATGGCCTAAATTTCACTTTTCTCCAGAACCTTAAAATATGGAGCGGTGTGAAGGAGGAGGAGGAGCAAATTCCTGGAGCTGATTCCTGGAAATATCCAGTGTTTGGTAACATCCAGCCTGTAATGTACTTGTGAAATAAACATATTTCTTCAAATATTCCAAGCATCTTAGCAGCTTCAGCTCATTCCTCTGACTCCTGTAGCTCACTGTACAAAACATATTTCTGAAAGAAACCTTCAAATCCTAATGGGAAAAGTGTAGATGTTTTGCGGTATGATCTGACGTGTTAGCATTTTCTGAAAACAATGGCTGGATTGAATAACAGGAGATGCATTTTCTCCCTACTCAGTCCTACTTAGGTTTAGCTGGAGACTCACAGCACTTGCGCAACATGGTGCAGGATAAGGTCACAGCAGGCACAGCTTTCAGTCTCCCTGTATGACAAGACTACTTAGCTTTTATTGATGAAGGATACGTATCGGTCTACCAGAATCAGCTTAGGCTGTATTCAATGAGCTATATGCTTGAGGTAAACAAGAAAGCTGATTTTGAGGGGCAAGTCGGTGGTTGCAAATCCTTTTCCTACACAAAACCAAGATGATTTAATTGAACTCTGCCTGCTGCTACACTATTTCCAGACATATTGAACAGCAGTCTGGATTTTCCAGACAATTATTTGCCCTCTCTTCCATTAAGTACATCTCTGCGTTTTCTTGCAGCCATATGGGCTAGTGAAAAAATACCAAAGTCACTGACAACAGCTTTAGTTATAAACAGCCCTAGGAGAAAGTAATCTAAGTTTCAGAATGATCAGGTGTTAAAATTACATGCATCTGGGAAAAAATAGCATTCTGTAACACCCTCTGATAAGGCTGGCAGGCATATTAGCAAACACTCGCCACAGCTCCTTTAGCATATTTAATTTAATTTAGCATTCACAAAACTGTGGAAGCTGAAGGAAAGGACAAAGGCCTCCATAAACCTATGAACAGCCTCCCCTTGCCTCTTGAGATGCAAATACTACCATTTTCCCCTAAAAACTGTGATGTTTGATAAAAGTATCCTTTTATGCTAATATAAAAAGTTATTAGTATTCAGCAGTGGAAGCTCGGGAGAGCTATTTCTAACAGTTTAAAAATAGAATTAAAAAATGTTGCTTTAAACATCACCAAGGGAAATTGCACAGTCAGGAGAGAAATTGCTTACAGTTATGCACAAACCCATGGTACTTAAGAGGAAATAAAGGCCTTCAGTCACAGAGCATTCGTTTGTGTCCTTGGGAACACAGGGAAAGAGAACTTGAAGCTAAGCACATGCAACGTCTTTCTGAGAGTGGGTTCGAAGGACTTTGTGCAAAACACCTGTTCGGATACAGTAAAAAGAGTACAGAACTGTGTGCAAGGAATGGACAACTAAAGGACAGTCAAAGGCCATCTCCTTTGGATGCCCAGGTAGGTCAGGAAACTCATCAGTTCTGGTCATTCAAAGGAGAAAATTATTTCCTAAAAGCATCTTTATCTTCCAGAGCATATGAAGCTACCAGGTAACTGAGGTGACCATAGACCTCTCCTGAGTATCCTTCTCTTTCCTGGGCACTCTTCATTCATCAAGAAACAGTGCAACATAAAGATACGGGGACTCATGACTCGAAGTTCATATCCAGCGATGAACATGTTCTGATAGACCACAATTCTACCATCCCACAAAGTTTTAAAAGGTTCCTTAAGACCCCACAAAGGTGAGATGTGGAGCATATGGATCAAATCATGATGAGGTGGGTATTGAAGTCTGTGGGAACCCTCCTCCTAACTCCCTATTCACAAAATCATGAGTACTTATGGACCAGAATGACCTATGTATAGTAGAATTTTCAGAAAGGAGAGGATAATTCTATATAAAATACAGCTCAGAAAATAAGATTTTCCTTGTGTTTGTTAAGGGTACACAGGACAACTGACACTTTATAAGGCCAAAGTGAAGAGGTGAAAAATGCTGTCATGGCTACACTCCAACAACAAGAATCAATGCAGGCAAACACTGAATCTGTATAATATGGGATTTCTTTCCTCCCCATCCCCCTCTTTTCATCCTCTAAGGGCTTAGATCACAGTTTAATGGCATGTTACAATAATAAAATTTTTTCACATAGCCACTTAAAAGGATTTATTGTAGTTCCACACAATACCACGTGTTTATTTCTCTTCTGAAATTATGTTTTCTCTCTGCTAAGCTGAGGGTAATAGCTGTTGAATACTGATTAGGTTTTTTCCTTATTTGATTACTGTTAATTAGAGTCAAGCATGTAGTGCATCAGACAGGAAGACTGCAGATCATTGTGACACTTCAAACAGCCTGTTTAACTTCAGCAGAGCCTGTTCGAAGTTTGGGGTCAGGATATATCTTCAGCAGAGCTGTTTATGCATAGTTGAGTAACATTACACAGCACGGGGTACTGGACTGTTTGGTTAATTAGTTTAAGAGCCTCACAGTGGCAGCTCACCTCCAGGTTTACAATTGGAAATTGAAATTAGCATGAGTTTTCTTTTTTGGTCCAGTTTCTCCCACACAAATTGTTCTCGTAGATGTCTCGCCTAAGAAACTCAGGACCGTAGCCAGTCAGCACTCACTCACTGCCTTCAACTGGTGTCTCTGTGGGATGTCTAAAGTAACATCAAAGGGTTGGGCTAATCCCAGCTGATCTTGGAAGAAGTCCAGGGTTTCCTGAGGCTTTAAGGCTGTGATTAAAGAATACACCTGTCTGCCCCAGTAATGAGGTCAGACTATCTTTGCCAACAACAGGCTGCTTTCTATCCTGTGTGACGTACCTCCTGGAGGAACTGTCAGGAAAAGGTGCAAATATGAAGCAGTAAAACAGACATTCAACATCGAGTAAGAGTCTCTACAAAGCCACAACTATTACAGAACACGTACACACACACACACACACACACACACACACAGCCCCCCCCAAATCCTGAATGAAGTCCCTCTTTTTCATATGGCAGATAAACTGCAGATGACATATGGTGCTGAATTACTTCACGCACAATTCTGGAATTTGCTGGTTTTGTCTAGGTTGGCTGAAGGTAATGCAACCTATACGGAATGTAACTTTGAAACAAGGACAACTTAAAATTTACTTGAACTCCAGAATTAAAAGTAAATACTATCCTCTCTCCCAAGTATTCAGGGATAAAGGCATTTAACAGTTAATACATTACTTTGCCAAAAGACAATCATAAAGTTTATATTTCAGTTTACAATTAAGTGACATCTTTTTCTGTGTCCTCAATATTAGACAGTAATTTATCTTAGAGCCTTGTCAGCTGAGCTTTCCAGGTTAAAGGTGTTAAACAACTAACCCGTTACCCCTGACATCAGCCAACCACAAGACACTAAAAGGGAGTGAAATGGCCTGGAAAAAGAAATAAATTATTCCAATCAAGAAAATAGTTTCTCACGTTCTACTGACTGCATTAGAGGCCTCTTCTTCTACCTCATGTCAGACTCACTATCTGTTCAGGGCCATCTACTTATGCTAATTTCAGGGTCAAGCAATTAAGACATGAGAGTCTTCCACATACCTGGGTTGGAGTTATTCAGGGGAATGACTGGTATTCATTAGTCACACATAAAATTAACTGCATTATGTGCCAGACAGAGACAGTCCCATCAGATGGCACTGAAAATAAAACGTTCTTTTTCCAAGGTATTCACCATTTATTATAAAAATATATGTAATAAGAGATGGAATTAAAGGTAAAGAAGAAAATCTGCTTTGGATAAATAATTCTTTAAGCTGGTATTTCTTTTATATCTATATATATAAATACACATATATAAAAAAATATATATAAAAAACAGAGTTTCAGCCATCAGGGACTGGAGGAAATTATCTTTTCTGCTAATTGTATTGAACCCCAAAAAGGCAACAGGGTTATGTTGATGGTACAGATTTTTCTGGGATCACTGTCTCCAGCTCCCTGTCAATGCCCTGGCACTAGTGAAATACTCAGTGCTCTGGCAAAGCTTGTCACTGCCCCCCATCCCCTCTTCCAGAGGGGAGCCAAAGGACCTGGACAAGAGGCTGAATTCCTTAGAGCATTCAGGAGGCTGCCAATGCTGGCAATGCTTTTCTCTACATTTCTCTACAAATGCTTTGCTTTTCTGCAGTATTCGCAGTTTACTAGTTATTGTATCAGTCAGGCAGTTACATGTGCTGCTCTTAAACCTATGCCTGCAGCATATTAGAAAGTGAGGCAATTACACTTACTTTTTGAAATGGTTTCATGTTTTGCTAAGCCTTAGTATGTTATATTAAGAAGCTTTCACTTTCACTACTGTTTATAATAGTTACGGATCTTGATCAATTCATATACTTAACTTTCTTGATAGGTAAATACATCCATGAAGCTTCTCCAAGTTTGCTTTCTTCATGCTTTTCTTGAGACTCATCTCAAAGCTGTCTTAGGAGTGCACTGAAAAATTCTCTTATTTCTATCTTATATGAACACAGTAATCTACCCGTTGTCAAAACAAACAAAAAAATCACCATTCTTTTCTCTCTTTCTACAACTATTAAAACACTCAACTGTGGGACTAAAGATACTCTGCTCATTATTTTCACCTTTAATGAACACCATATGATTCTGCGATACTACACCTTCCCCTTGTAAAGTGCACTGCTTGTTTAGCTTTGCTTTTGGTAGTTATCACTTCATGAAAACACCCTTGATTCTGCCATGCCTGCAGCCACAGAGAGTTATTTGTGTTCTAGGAGAGACTTAAAAACCAATCCACACCCAGCCACCAGCTCAAGGGCAAACACAACCAAACCAATGCGGTGGTTCGCACTTAAGAATGGGAGACATTCTGAGTTTGAGAAAGAAGGGGGCATTTCTTTTGTCTTATCATTTGAAGTAAGTGATGATAGGGTATCTCCCACCATCACCACGACACTAGGTTACATAGCTCTACAACCAAAGGCATCTTGAGAGTAAACAGCTGAAATCAAAACTAAAAGTTTATGCTTTCTACGTGTGTGGTTTTTGTTGGGTTTTGGTTTTTTTTAGGATAATTGCAATTATATTTTTATGGAAAATATGTATGGTTTGCCTTATTCTAATAGTGCAATATAAAAGTTACTGTAAAATAGAGTGGACTTTCAATAAGCAAAGAAATCTCAAAAGGTAATAAATTGGCCCTGTATATCATTTAAAGATATTAGATGTTCCAATAATATTAATATTTAATTTATAATTAGAGAGAGAAAATCCCTGTTCCATCAGATACCTACCTACTACAGAAGTCATTCTTAATTTGTCATGAAATAATTTTTTAAATGCTTGAATCTCCAAATACGTTTTCACTGCATCAACAACAAGCATTTGAAATACTGCTGAATTAATTTTAAGGAATTTCTTCAGTCATTTTATGTGACTGTCTTACAGTCACCATGAAATGTATGAACTGTCTGCATATGGTATTTTCTACATAGCTTTGGATGAGCTTTTTTACTCCTGTCTCGGGAAGCACCATGACCAGCAGGTTGCAGCAGAATGCACAGTTGGGGCAACTATGAAATAAGTTTCTTCCAGCTTGTGATTAATGGACTGCATGATGAGCCTTGCTCTTGATTCAGCTCATTGATTTTTGTGGGCTTTCCTTAGAGATGGAAGAAATGGGCAGCAAAGCAGGACAGAAAACAGTTTTAAGCAAGTTGCTTCTGACAGGAACTTCATTAAGTACATCCTCCCACCCTCTTGGCAACACTGCCAACACTGGGGCCCCCTCTGCTTCCTACTTACCAAACCTCTTACTGACTGCCATAACTTGTGCAGGCAATCTGTTTCAGTGCACGACATCTATGTGGCAGAACTGTTTTTCCTGATGTCTAACAGAAATCTTGCTGCACTTCAGGACCCTACTTGTGCTAAACAGAAAACATGTAACTCTCAGTATACATCCGTGGAGATGTTCGCCTTTTGTAAATCAACATAATACCGTTCATTGCTTTTCACCTCATGACCCCCCCCCCCCCCAAGATCATGCTGTGCAGTTGATCATTCCTTTTTCTACAAAGAAATTCTTCCAGCTTGAACAGCATCTTATTTGTTATAGCCAGTTTCTTCATTTTGTAGAAGTAATTTCTAACCTTGTCTTCTAACATTCTTGCAGTCCGTCCCAGCTTCAGATGTAATAACCACACATGCTATTCCATCATCCAGGTCATTAATATGTTGAGCTGTATTAGAGCCTAGACAGGTCCCTGCAGAATCCCAGTCAGTTCTTTCTTTCATTTTGACAACTGATCACTGATAGTGCTCTAAATACAAATTTCAAAACAACGCTGCACCCTCCTTATTAATTTCTTCCAAATTACATTTCCCAAGCCTGTTTATGAGACTGTCATATAGGACAGTGTAAAAAGCCTTAACAAAGTCAGGGTATGTGACACCTACCATCTCTTCTCTAGCCCCAAGGCCTGTTACCATGGGGAGGATTTGAGAAAGAAATTAGAGTGGTTTGACATAATTTGTTCTCAGCAACTCCATGCTGACTGGTAGTCATTACCCCATGTTCTTTTCAGGGCTGTTGACTTTGACTTTAATGCTCTTGGCAAAAGTAACACAATATTGATAGTAGTAGCAGGATCCATCCCACACTTAATAACAAACTTTGTCTTAAATTCCTTTATTAAAATTTTACAGAATGAGAGAACTGGCATCACTCAGCTATTAGAGACGATAAACACAGTAATATTCAGTTATCTGTAACTTTTAAATTAGACAAGTATGAGGGTGAACAAATAATAAATCTCCGGCATCTTAAAAGATACTAAATTAAATTGGATGAATAATTTAAGTTGTCATAATTGCAAAATTAGAGTATTAAAAAAACACTTGCCAGAAAGACCAAGTATTAAAGCATACTGCCAGTAGTGCTGAGCCTTTCACTGAAATGTGATTGAGAAAGGCTGTGTAAGCAGACTAAACACAGTGATGTCCTAATTATCTTTATTCAGTGCTCACTCTTTAAACACTTATTTACTGCAGTTTGAACCCAGGTTTCAGATTATCAGCAATGTCAAGTAAAAGCATCACTGTTTTGCTTTATCAGAACCACTCCACAGAATTTAGCCCATAGATCCCTGATGGAGGCCTGTTTGGCTACTACTATTTCCTACATGGCTTTTTAAAAAAGCTTTCCATTTGTTCTACAAAATGCATGCTCATGGATCCGTGTTCTGGATGTAGCCTGCAAAGCAGCTCACTCAGATCACAACCCTCTTCTGCAGTTCTTCAGATGTGAACAGTAATTACGGTGCCAATATATGAATGATTCTGGCAAATTGCTTCCTGATGACCTGTTCTCCAAGAACCGCAGTCATCAGACCAAGACATAGGCATTTCATCTGGTACCATGAGGACACATCAAGTAATAACACATGAATATACATATAAGGCAAATGAAGTTACAGGATTGCATAAGCACTGTCAATTGATGATTTTCCTCTTCACATTCCTGACATTCATTTCAGTCATGGAAAAAGTGCAATTTCAATAAGATAAGGAGGTTAGCACCAAAGTACTTCCAAAATGTTCTATTGCATTTCAGCCTGAAAAGCTGAGTACTTAAGTGACAACTGAATATGTCAGCTGCAACCAAGGATGCAATCTCAATGGAACCATCACACTACTAAGGCAACTCTCATTATGCAATGAAAGATTGGATTTAAGCCCAGTGTCCAAGTGACTTCGAAGTCCTTCATAGCTTAAGTCTGATATATTTACACTTCTGCTTTCTCATCTAGAGAGATGCTGGAGGAAAGCAAACTGTCTCTGTGAATACTAAGAACCATGAAGTCCTAAACTAAAAACCCCACTACACAGAGAGGTAAGCTCCACACTTGACAAGAAGCTTTGTATATAAATGGAGAGACTGAGAATAGTCAAAAGAAGCAAACTTAAAAAAGACTTGATTTAGACATTGTAAAAGAAGGCTGCAGGGCTTTGTTTGCATTTACATTCATAGGCACTCTCATCCTACTTTTAAGTGTCTTATCAGAACAATTTGTTCCTTTACCTCTGCAGCTTGTGTTTCCTCCAGCTGCTATTCTAAAAAATCTCATGTATCAAATCTAATCAAGCCTGGAAGTATCCAGCACACAGCGTGTGTTTTTATTACTAGTTATTCTAAGAAATCAAAGAAAAACTACTACAGTTTTCCCTTTAGACAGTTCAGATCTTGGAGAGTAATGAAGGGTCTTGTAGAAAGAAGGGGGAGACATCTCACAAGGAAACAATGACAATGAAGGTGATGTTAAGGATTAAGCTGAAGTTAAGGACAAAGCTTTGAATTGTTCTCAGTGTGGAAGATTTGACTGTCAACAAGCCTATGTCTGAGAGACATGAAATTGAGCCTGAAAATAGGCTCTCAGCCTTTCAGAAGGAAGTTTGCGATCAACTGCAAGGCCAGAAATACAACTGAAGCCACTCAAAAAGCAGGGGAAGAAAACAATGGTATTCCTGAAAGATGTAGTGCTGGGCAGAGTACTTCTGTGCCAGTGGAGCTAACTGGGCCTAAAGTTTAGTGAAGGGCAGGTGGACAGAGCTCCTTACAATGACCACCCCTCCCCTTGCTACCTGTGACAGACCTGTGACATCCATCAGATGGATGCCCTGAGTCATCAAACAGACATTGAATTAGGCCATCAACTACTACTGCTGACCTACAAGTTTGTATTCCCAGCTGGGCTTCACAGTGGATGTTTAATCCAAAACATGTGATGTCTGCTAAAATTAGTTCACAAATTATGAGCGGAAGGCAGTCTCTCACAATAACAAATGGGGGTCACTTGTTTATAAACCATACAAACTCGCATACAGCACCACAGGATCCCACAGCGGATATTATCAAGTATTTAAGAGCTCAGACATTTCACTCAGATCCATTCTGCAAGGCAGGTCTCCTTGCAGACCAACATCAGCTGTCCGTAATAAACACAGGCTTAAGCATAACAAATAGAACATGGACCTCCTTGAAATAAAATTTAAAAATACATAAAAATCCCCTTAGTTCTTGGCTCCATCCCTACACAAACAAAATGCCGATACTTATCTAGCGTATTTATCTATAATTTTCAGCACTACATCCCTAGAAAGGGAAACTCGGTCATTCTTACCAATGCTCAACAGTCTGGAGAATGATACCTCATTTCAGTAGCTGATTTTCATCTATGTTTACAGCACACAATTGCTACTCAACGTATTCTGAAGTTTCGTGCTAATCTGCGAGAACTGCACAGATAAGACAGTAAAATGCTAAGTATCAGTTTCCAATGATCGAAGTGATTTTGTTAAATTAAATAACTCCATCATGGAAATTGGCAGAATCTCTCCCAGAAACAAGAAGAATGTAGGGCTGGAGAGGTAGTATTCTTGGTTTGCGACAGGAGAGGCCTTTGGCTGTATTTTGTTAAGCTTCCCAGAAAACAGATTATTTCACAGCACAGACTTTTAAGTTTTTAAATTCTTTCCCAGGTTGTGTTTTTTGGTTTTGTTTTTCTTTTTTTTTAGGCTGAGATTTATTAAGCAGCTGAGGGCACAGGGTAAATTTTTGCCTCAAAACAATGCAGCCCCTTTTAGCAGAGGTTCCCTCCAACTTTCATCAGCACTGGACCCCCCACCAGCCCCAGCACACCCCTCCCTGAGATATAAGCAGACAGGGATTTTTCAATACAGGCTTTGCAGCTCCTGGGCCAGGCCCCATGGCCCCAGCAGCCAAGGGTGCTGCAAGGGTACAGCACAGGAGGAGCCAGACTGCCCCACCGAAGGGCTTCAGCCAGGCACCCACCCCCACCCCCCCGAGCTAGGGGCAGCCCTCAAGGGTCCTGAGGTGATGCCCAGGGAGCCCAGCCAAGGCAGCAGGGCCAGGGCCCCTGGCTCTGCTCGGGGCAAGCCTGGAGCCTTGGCTGAGGCAAAATGGCCTCCCAGGGGAGGTTGGTCTAGGAAATTAAGGTTTGTGGGTGCCTCCAGGGCCCAACGGTTTCTAGCAACCAGGTTTCCAGACAACTGCGTGACTTGTCACCATGACTAACAAGAACTACAGATCCTTTCAGTCAGAAGCTGCCAGGTCTTGAATGGCTTATTTTAACCAAAACTCTCTGCATTCCTCTCCTTACTGAATTTACATTTGGGAAGAAGTTTAAAACTAAACAAGAATTAAATTAAAACAAAACTCAAGCTTGTCCACCTCCAGACTGAAATGAAATTTTGGAGTTGCCTGTGAGCCAAAATTCTGAATTAATTCTGACTTTAATAGAGCAAGAACAGGATCTTTGGCATGATGCGTCAAGTGATCTCAACATAGGATGTCACAGCAGCTCCTCCTACAATTTAGGAAGTTTGCCCCTGATCAACATATGAAACCTAAGGCAGAAGTCTGAGAAAAAGCCAAATCCCTATCTCTTTATCAAATGTTACTTTTGCATGTCCTTTCCCTCATGGTTTATACTGAATCCCTATGTTTTCATGTCTCCAACAGCATAAAGAAAGCATTAACAAACTTTGCTCTCAAAGATCCTGAAGCACCTGTGTAACTCAAACCTCCCCACAAGGGAAAAAAGTAACTGCAAAGGTCTGTCATCACTGACTGCTGCCCCCAGGTTTCAAAATGGGCTCTTTAGCCAAATCTTTAACTGCAAAGCAGCTTTGCAGTTGACAAATAATATTCAGCTAGCTGTAACATTAATTTAAACTGCTAAATTAATTTATCCTATTTTACAAACTAAGTAACCATATCAATCTAGAAGGACAGTATATCAAACGTAGTTCTTGATAAAAAACCAAAGTAAAAGATACTTCAGTTGCTGGCTGAAGAGAAAAAAAAAACAAATGAAAACACACTTTCAGCTTAAGTGCACTTAGGAATACGACTACTTCTACCATCCTAAAGCAGGTTATATGCAAGTTTGTTTCTAAATTGACACCTCTACACAAGCATTAGCAATTACACTGTCATTATTCTACTAGACCTTAATTAGCTGCTCACATTAGAAACACCCTGAGATTTCTCTCAGTGTAAGGGTCTGTAATTAGTGTAATTAAGATAATATTTTGATTACATGACTTCAATCTTTCAGGCCACATAATGGGAAGCTGAGCACATTTTAAAATAACTGTCCTTTGGAATAAAAAAATTCCCAAAACAAACAGTCTGATGGACTCATTTGTTCTGCATCATCACACTGACCCTGTACTCACACCATGTCACCGCTGCCTAGCAAGCTGCATCTAGCTGCTAAAGGAGAATAGATTTGGGCCTTGCAGAAAGACCACCTTTTGTGTGGAACAGCTGGCTTATAGCCACAGTCTATTAGACCAGAAACATGAAGGTTTATCTGATCTACAGCCTCATCCTGACAGTTAAAAGCATTTTCATCAGTAACTAGCTGAAAGTACTCTGTAATGGGTGAAATAAGCCCCAGCTAGCCATGTTTTCATTCTCAACCATGTTCTCACTTTGAAGTTTGATCCCTAGCATAAAGTACTCACCATCTCTCTTCTGCTTTTATTTTTGTCTTTATCCCCAGTTTTACTAAGAAATACAGTCCACTTACAGAAACTGAAAACCAGAGCAACCTCAGAGGGGAAATATGCAACACAAGGAGAGAGATATGGTATCCTGCACTTAAATCAATCTTCTTTGCCCTGACTTATAGCTTGAACAATCCTTGGGGAAGGCATCATGGCAAAATACTGTTCCTTCTTGAATTGCCATCTTTCTGTTATAGAGTGCTGCCCATGTCTCCAGGAGAGCTGCAGAAGTCTGAAGCATGAACTGGGGGTGACACATACCTCTTTTCTCCTCCTACTCTGAGAGATGTTTTTGCTCTTTTCCCTATCTTATTAAGAATGACAATTCAGTCTGTTATATAAAATAAACAGCTTGGCTAAAACGCAAAGGCAAGTGGTAGTTAATTCATCCTTAATTCAAAAACTTATAACAACATGCATGTGGAATTCAGCTGGAGTCTTCCTTACCCTGAATAATAATTCAGCACTACGTCTGAAGACAGAAGTCTTTGAATGTTTACTTAGAAGTTTAATAGCTCTGATAACAACAACAACAAAACTCCTTAAATTCCTCAATATTTTCAAGTTCAAATATTGCTCAGAAATTAAGAAACACCAGTGAGGAAGAAATGGAGTCTCTAATTCAAATACATGGAATTTTGAACTTTGGGGAATTCAGATTCAGCCTAAACTCTGTAGAAGAAGCAGACAGTCATCCCTGGGTCAAACTTTAAGATCACAAAAGCATTTCTGATGACTAGTTTCAGCAACACAGAGGATCAACTGTGCCCTCAATATCCTTTCACTGAATGGGCTGGCTTGTGGGATTAATCTCTTTATCTTCAGATATAAAAGTCACCACTAAAACCAGAACAGCCAGAAAATTAATTCCCATTGTAAAGTGTAAGATGAACTCTATCTCCATGTAGATTTCTATAACTGTAGCTTCCTCTCCAGCCCATCAAGATGGAGAGGTGTGGACCAGTGTGGCTCTGGTTGGAAGAAAACTTTCTCTCATCTTCCCTTACTGACGTCTAGACTAACAAGCATTTCCAGGCCTGAAACCTGCCTAGGGGGTTTCAACTTCAGAACCTATTCTCTTAATTTTTTCTAGCCTGACTCTCGGCACAGTTCTCCCAGCTCTCATCTCCAGCTTCACAAAGCTACAGCTGCAAAACACCATTATAAAAAAGCCAGCATAGAACCATTAACTGCTTTTAAAAAGTTATGGATATATTAAGCTATTTCTTCTTCAGAATTTATTTCTTTTAATACATGAGAATTTGGAAGAGTTTTTATAACTCTAGAGCACAGCAGCAAAAATGCCTTTTGCAAACTTCTATGCTCTAAATCACTTGCAAAAGCAATTAATCGCATCGGGCACTCCTGTACTTGCTGGTTATCCCACAATTCTTATTATAGTCTCTTGTCATGTGAGTAAACCTCACACCATTTTTATGCACCTGGGGTGACAAATTAAATGCTATCACCACATACACCAAAAGACCTAAGATTTGAATTATAATTCTACATAACCCAATGTGTGGAAAGGTGGGCAGGAGGAGGCTAGTTTGGTCCTTTGCAGACACAAAGGCGAGCTTAATACTACACTTCAACTCACCTACCATTCTAAAAATGGGATAATTTATATTCCATTACCTCTACACATGATTGCTACCTGAATGAATTAATGGCTTCCCAAAAGATATAGTCTCTAAGATATCTTTCATAAGCTTAATAGGAAATGGTAAAGAATTCCTGAAGGGAGAGCTGGTTCCTTCCTCAGCTCCTTTAATTAAAGGCGGGTTACCTGAAGGCAATTGAATCTGCTTCTCCCGCAGGTCTGACATTTCTCTCAGCAAGGTATAACATCTTCACTATATCATTGAACAGAAAGAATAGCCATTGTCGATATCTGCCTTGAGGAATTTAGCAGTCGCAGTCTGTCAGATACCTCTGACATATCACAGACAAGTATTTAGTCCAGCTGTCCTTCCGGAAACTGCTGTGACAATACTGAAAGGTGTCATATCCTGGTGGCAGGTTCCAAGGCCTAAGTAATCCTTCAAAATGGATGCTAGCTTAGTATCCAGATACTCATCAGCGCATTTTCCCTGAAAAGCCTTTAGAAGAGACATATTTAACAAAGAAGATTCCTTCCTCATGAAGGAATCATATATGCATGTTATTCTGCAACTGGTTTCCCTCAAACCTCTGAAAGTTCAAGAGGTAAGTACAATAATTAGAAACAAAAAAACACTTTGCCACAATGTCAGTGGAGAAAGGTGAGATCATAAAGCAAACAAAAGAAATCCTCAGCATACCTGTGTTATTAAACTCAGAGTATTCATCCATTCATCTACTTGGGCTCAGATCTCAGATCCAAGAACTAACCCAGTTATTTGTATATCCCAGATGAACTGAAGTTGGCAAGTGGCCAGCATAGCTGCCTTTCAGGTAGGGTTTGACTATGTGGTTTTTACTCCCAGCGAGGCTTGTCTTTCCTACAAATAAGACACACCATGTGCCTTTTTCTCAATGCATCAGACACCCGTTTTTTTGTGCCTGCCTGGCCCATTGGCTGCAGTACATTGATCTTTTCCAGACCTTGCAATGTCGTCCACTACCTGACAGTCTGCAAAACATTTGGCTACATGAGCAGCTCATACACACAATGTTAATAAGGATTCTCATTTATCCACCGGATACCCATATGTATATATCCTTATGTATCTGTACAGCAAGTCGCTATTTTCAGGCCCCTTGCTTGTTTTCAGCCTATCCCGTTGTTAGCACTTCTCTCCAATACTGTAATTGTGGACACTAGGAATCAATGCCTGACAGATGCTTAATGTCCCCTTTGAATACAAAAGCATTTCATTACTGCTACTCTAAGAGTTTTGGTTCATACTGTGCCTAAACCGATACTAAAGCATTCTGCTTTATCTGCTAAGTATCTGCTAAGGAGGTGCATGAGAAGACCATTAAGAGACAATGTGAGCTTGCACGAACTGTTGTGCCTAAAATGCACCTTTGATAAGATGACACTATTTTAGATACAAAGCGCTATGCACAACCAATATTACTGCTCTTCTTTTATTGCCTTCAGTGTGACAGTAAACTACAGAGAGGCAGCAAGTAGTGCAAGTTCCATCTCCCCATATATGTTACTTTGTGCAGCTTCTCTATTTTGTTATAAGTCAAAGAACTCCAAATTAGTTGTTTGCTGCTATTTTACTAACAGAGCATGATAGATGCACCTACCCTTATAAGGGTGCAGATGTGCTGAGACACTGCAGAGTGCTTATGATGCATTTGCCCATCAAAACACATAAATAGTTCAGATGCCAATTTGGATCCATTTGTAGCAGCATATTTTTACTAAGTAGAGGTCAAAAGATGCCCTGTTTTGTTCAGTTATGAATAGTGTAGATACTGGACTCTGATTTATTAGCAAGATAGCTCATGTGAATTGCAAAGAATACTTTCATGGGGAAATGTCCTGGTTTTGGCTGGGATAGAGATAATTTTCTTCCTAGTAGATGGTACAGTGCTGTGTTTTGGATTTAGTATTGTTGCAATTTAGCTGGCAACTCAGCCCCACACATCCTCTTGCTTACTCCCCCACCAGTGGGATGGGGGAGAATCAGAAGGGTAAAGCTCGTGAATTGAGATGAGAACACTTTGATAATTAAAATAAAATAAAAACAACAACAACAACAATAATAATGCAATAAAAAGGAAAATAGTGAGAGAGAGGCGAAACCTGGGGCAGGGGGAAGGGCGGATGAACAACCAAAACCAACAGCACACGACGCAGCAGCTCACCGCCCACTGACCCATGCTGCCAGTCCCAGAGCAGCAACTGCCTCCCTGTGTGCCAACTCTCCCAGTTAATATACTGGTCATGGCGTCACATGCTATGGAACATCCCAGTGGCCAGCCGGGGTCAGCGGTCTTGGTTGTGGCCCTGCCTCTCCCAGCCTCTTGCCCACATGGCAGAGCACGGGAAGTTGGAAAGGTCCCTGACTGCTATAGGTGCTACTTAGTGTCACTGAGCCAGTACGTAACAGCAACTAAAGCATCTATGTGCCATCGGCACTATACCAGCTACAGTGGAGGGAATTAACTCTATCCCAGCCAAAACCAGCACAGAGAGAACAATGTTGATAACACACTGATGTTTTAGTTGCTGCTAAGCAGTGCTTACATGAAATTAAGGGCTTTTCAGCTTCCCATGCTCTGCCAGGGGCATGAGAAGGTGGGAGGGGTCACAGCCAGGACAGCTAACCCAAACTGGACAAACAGATATTCCATACCATATGATGTCATGCTCTGTACATAAACTGGGGAGAGTTGGCCTGGGGGACAGTGATTGCTGCTTGGGGATGGGATGGGAATCAGGCGGTGGGTGGTGAGCAATTGCATTGTGCATCACTTGTTTTGTATATTCTTTTATCATTGTTATGATTATTATTTTCTCTTCCTTTGCTGCCCTATTAAAGTGCCTTTATCTCAACCCACCGGTTTTACGTTCTTTTCCCTGATTCTCTCCCCCCTCCCACAGTGGGTGGGAGGGGGAGGAGAGGAGGGTGAGCAAGTGTCTGTGTGGTACTTAGTTGGTGACTGGGGTTAAACCACAACAGGGAATTTGCTTTTTAAGATCTCTTTCAAAGCCCAATACTTCAGAAAAGAAATAACATTTTCTTGTATCTATTCAGAAGTAGAGAACCAGTGTTTCCTCTTCTTTTAAATTCCTTAAAATAGAAATAATGCCTTAAAAAAAAAGGTTTAAAATCAACTGACAAAATGATATTGTTCTCTGTGTTATGACCTATACAGTCTAGAGCCTAGAACACTTAATCCTTTGGGGTTAATGACAGTTTAGAGAGCCAAGTAAAATTGAATGTCTGTTCTGCTGTCATCCACAAGGTGCCAACTGCTGTAGCAAGAGTAGATAAACAGAAGCACAAAGACTGTCCAAATTCTACACAACCTCCAAAGGTCTTACATAATTTTTAAAATTTTAATCAAATGATAAGTTGGTAAAGCATTGCCGCCTCATACAGAAACCAAAATAGACAAGTCTTTTTTTTTTCTTCTTCTCTAAAGCATTTTATAATATATTCAGGACAAACATTTGCTTCTGATCCAATCCTACCCCTAACGCTCCTGGCAGAAATAAAAAGAAGGGAGGCTGTTAGGGCAAGTCTATGCACCCGGATATGCAGCAAAGGACTGGGTCTTTTTATTATGTTCCAGTAAAGAAACTCAATTGGTTGATACTGTGCAACAGAAGAACACCACCTTCACATTTTACTATGTAAATCAAGGCGCGCACTGGAATGATATCTATCCTTTCACCTTCCCTTGGAGAAACTGCACTAACAGAAAAAATGCCATCACCTAACTCAGGCTTTGCAAATACACTGTGGATGGATGGACGTGAAGTCTTTCATTACTGAATTAAAGTATGGAGCTGACTAAATTGATATAAAATGACTGACTTTCTGTTTTACTTTCAAAACCATTTCAAAACTGAAATGAATCCTTTCCCAGTGAGCATTTATCATCCTATTATAGTCATCTGGGGGATGTTAATGATTTTGGACTACTGCCTCTAGCCTTTACCTCACCTCCAAGTGGGTATTATGTGATGGCAGTGCACATTTCATAAAGATGCATTGCTGATTATATTTCCATTAAAGAATATAGCCAAGTCTGACTTCTAATTTTCCCAGACTAATCTGCCACTGAGAGCTTTCCTGAACTGAAGAGTTCATTGCAGAGAAAGGATTCCTTTTCCCTCCTCCTGCAATTTGCATAAATACATGTCCAGAGTGTGAGAATAACTTAGTGAGGTTTGTCCACAATAATTAGAATACTGACACAACCTCTTTACTTTAGCAAAGTGCTCTTCTTTCGGTTACTCTTTTTGCTTCACAGAAGTTCAATTCCTCTTTTAGCAAAACACCTCAACAGAAATAAAATTTTAGACAGGGGCTGCTTGTATCTCCCAAAAGACAGCTAAGCATGTGGTTGAAAGTATTACATAGAGACATTGCTGAAAAATTATGGGCTTACACCTAGTCAAAATAATAATTCTGTACTGTACAGCAATTCTTTTCCTTTATACCAGTACTAAATTAACATGTAGGAAATACACTAGGGAATGATACCATTTTGAAAGCATCATGCTTGTCAATCAGATATTAAAGTAAAGCATGCAGGCATTGGCATTTGCACAAAGAGCAAATTTCCTTATCTAAATGGTGGTCTTGAAAAAAAGGCACCTGCCTTTCAGTTCTGCTTCTCAAATGTTCCAGTACAAAATAATAGCCTGTTGAGCGTCCCTACCACCTCCAGTTTGGCTTTAAAGATAAGCTTTCTTGCTCTGGGCCCTGTCTATTCTCTTCCAAGATCTGGAATTGCATTCTTTGATTATTGCCTTTTATAAAGGGAGATTCATACTTGTGCTGTGTTTATACCAAGAAATGAGGGGTATTCCTGTTGCTGGACTTGAATAGAAGTAGCTAAGCCATACTGGGATATACAAACATTAAGATACGATTGCAAGAGTAGAGAATTCTGAACCACACTTAGAGCAAGCAAAATAAGGGGTGCTTATTGCATGAGTCACACTAGCTGCATATGGTGACACCTCCTGAGTTATGTTCTAGTATTTGTTTTTAATTATTCATGTGTTTTTCTCTGTTGATATTTATTTATTTATTTTCACAGATCCATAAAGCTCATGTCACATTTAGCAGCACAGATTTCTTGTCAAGGCTGTTCTGCATTCCCTACTGTTTAGAACGTTAACATTCAGGTGAAATATTTGTATTTGATCCACTTTTATAGTTCCCTAAAAATGTAAATATGTTACTGTAATAGCCTTCACCAAGTATCATTAAGTTGAGTCATGGAAAAAACATTGTATATAATGAAATGAAAAGCCAGCAAGTATACAGTCCAAGAAAAGCAGCATGGGGAACATACTAATTTCCACATGAAAGATACATTAAACATCAACATCATTTTGCCTTTTTTTAATGTTTTCTCTATAGAAATTTGCATGAATTCATGTTTGTCCAAAACTGGCAGAACCCAGTATATCAAGAAGACCAACAGGATGCTGGGTTGCATCAAAAACGGCATCGCCAGCAGAGAGAAAGAAGTCATTATCCCACTCTACTCAGCGCTTGTCAGGCCACACCTGGAGTACTGGGTACTGTTCTGGTCCCCGCTCTACAAAAAGGATGTGGACAGGCTGGAAGGGGTCCAGAGAAGGGCCACCAAGATGATCAGAGGACTGGGAAACCTGCCATATGAGGATAGGCTGGGAGAACTGGATTTGTTCAGCCTTGAGAAAAGGAGGCTCAGAGGGGATCTCATCACCATGTACCAGTACTTAAGGGGTGGTTACAAAGAAGATGGAGACTCCCTTTTTACACGGTGTCACATGGAGAGGACAAGGGGGAATGGACACCAGTTGCTCTGGGGGAGATTCCGATTGGACACCAGAGGGAAATTTTTCACAGTGAGGACAGTCAACCATTGGAATAATCTCCCCAGGGAAGTGGTTGGCTCTGCCACATTGGACACCTTCAAGAGTCGTCTGGACAGGGTGCTGGGCCGTCTTGTTTAGACTCTGCTCTCCTAGAAAGGTTGGACTAGATGATCCCTGAGGTCCCTTCCAACCTGGGATTCTGTGAAGTCCCTAAGGTGTGTTTTCTTGTAAGAAATGATGCTATGCAACATCCTCATGTAAATAATACTTTAAGGAACCAGTTGAATCCTAATACAAACATATGGATAAATTAGCTAACCTGGAATGTTTTTCCTAAGCAGAGTTCCCAAACTGGTTCACTATTGAGATCACTTACATGGGACTCCAGAGACTTTGGTTCTCCTTGTAGCTGTGTCTTTAGCCTGCTAAATGTTTCAGGTCTCTACCATGTTCTGTGCCTCAATTTACTCATTTGTAAGATGCTGATACTGCTCTTCTACTTACAGTGCTTTGAGTGTATTCCCAAAAAAGAAAAAAAATAATCTATTTGAGAGGGATATGTATGAAGTTGAGAAACAGGGGAACATTTCTTTTTTGTTACAAAGCCCTGAAAAGCAGAGCAGTACCCTTTGCAAATTAGGGCTGACACTTCGGCTGGAATTGTGTATTCAGCTGGAGCCAAAGTAAAATGTACAACAGATGTGGTCTTATTTTCCACGTTATGCATCATTACCAGGTGATTAAATATGATTCTACTTTTCAATCCTGTTAGCATTGCAGGGCCATGTAAAAGAACCACGGATCTCCAACCGGTCAACAAAACTGTCCATCAGAAAAAAAGAGAAGAAATTAGAAGATGTAATGTCTGAGTAACCATCACATCCTCCAATAAACAACATCAGGGTTTAAGAGCTGGAAGGAGGAGTATTAGTGCTGAACAAGGCTATATCCCCATTATTTGTGGAGTTTTGAAGGGAAGAGATGGGGAAATGATCTGGAACAGAGGTACATCAGTCCCATTAAAAAACACTCAGCTTTGTAAATAATTAAAACCTATCACATTAGGGGCCTGCCTTCCATTTAATTCTTCCTGGAATCGTAGCAAATACAGTGAAGTCCGTGGTCACACAGCAAAGTTCTCTATATGGTCTTAGCTGTTTAAAAACTCTCTCTTCTAAGAGAAAGTATTACATACTGCAGTGCTGAATTTTGTCTCAAAAAAGGGATTCTTTGCCCTTTAGAGACTAAAGAACTACTCAGCTACAGGAAAGGCTAGACAGTGCAATGAACTGAAAAACTGCATGGACTCACAAAACATCCAGTGTAAGAGAAGCAAGTTTTAAAGTGACCTTTCAAGGATCTATTTTTTTACCTTCCTGACCAGGAGAGGAATATCATATAACTGAAAACAAAGCAAAAACAACCTGCCATTCTGATACTAAGCAGTGATTGTAATCCAATATTAAAAAGGAGAGGACACTAAGATAGACTTCCTATAGATTGGATAGTAAATTAAATCAAGGTTTATGAATTTATTCTATTTTTGACAAATTGAAATGAAGATAAACTAAAGGAGTAATAATTTAAGGGGATTTTTTAAAGGTTTCTTTAATAAAGTAAGCCATGCGGTAGGATTTATCCAAACATTTTTAAAGGAACACACTGTAATACCTCAGCCCCAGTATCTTCTATTGACTTCCCAAGTATTTCCTAGGGTTCTCAAGTAGACAACGGGGTGTTTTGCATTAAAGCCTGGATTTGGCAAAGCACTAACAACGTGCTTAACCTGCGTGTGATCTAGATTTGCCCACATACGCAAACACTAGGCTGATAAAAAAGCAACTCATCCCTTTCACTGTTTAGACTGCATAGTTGAAAACAGTTTTCTTAAGAACAGAACAGCATCTAGCATAATAGTGAGGTCACTCTTTTCATAAGCATCTGCTTAACTTTAATGTTCACATTTCACTCCTCCACCTAAATCTTGGGAGTTGCTTTAGCTTCAGCAGGTTAGTAGTATGGAACGATTACAGCATTTTCCTAGGACTAGGATGCCAACAAAATATGACTTGGCTAGTTACACAGTGCATTAAAAAAGGATGACTCACTTTTTCCAGGCCCATTTTTGTGGACTGGAATACACAGTAGATTTCAGATGGACTTCTTGCGTATATCATTATGAAACTCATTTTTAAACTGATTACTTAAGATATGTCCATCCACTACTACACAGATAATACTTGAAGTGTTATTCGTTTACAGTTTGCAGATCTTAAATAAGATTGAGTCCTTTTAAGAGGATCTTTAACTTAAAGAAAAAAGGAAAAAACTAACAAAGTATTTCAGAGCTTTTTCATGACAGCTTAATGAAGGACTAATCAATAAATGAGAAACTGTGAGCATTTCACTCTTCAGGGAGAGAAGGAATGAAAAATGAAACACCTCACTGACAATTCTCAGGAGCACCCTCTTTCAGCTAAGGGAAAACTAGCTAGGGGAAGTTCCTAAAATTGTAAAGGAAATAACCGGTAGTTCAGATCTCAGGCAGCTCTTTTAAATTCTCCTCTATACCAAAAGCTAATGAATTCTAACACAAAGACTAGCAAGGGAGGCCTATTGATCAGCCTTTCCTTTTCCTACAATCATTAATGGCTGCGTCTCAGAAGTTAAATAGTTAGAGAACTAACACAAGGTCACACCACAAACACAGAAGTTATGTCTAGCTCTGTGTCCCCATCTTTTTGGCTGCCTTCAAAGATGACGCCAATGAAACTGAACCACTGTGAATCATTCTTTCTCCAAACACAGCTAATGTCATTCCTGTCCTGCAGCTCGCGGAAGAATATGCTATTCTTGCTCAATAACACTCTGCTGCTACCTGTTAAAGAAGATATGCACCACCTACAAGGACAACAAGAATCAGGAGCTTGATGCCTATTTTCCAGTCTTTTTCAATCCCAGTCAGCACTGTGAGATTTTAGGATATGGACCAGAAGGTCACTAGACTCAGACTGTGTGACCAGCATGGGGAAGACGTTACTATCTCGTGCACCCTAGACAGCACAATAATATCTGCAGAAGGTGTTTCATGGACAGGGATGCTACAAATATTCATGACAGAAAAGTGTTTCATAGTGAGGCTCTGCATCACATCTTTAGCAACTGGTTGTTGCCAGCAATATTTTTCTTCACCACACCTTCTCCACAAACAGCAACCTCTACCTCATCTCCCTGGGAAGCACTGCCAGTACCAACCAGCCTGCCCCTGATACTGCCCAGGTGCATCCTCACAACACAACATGGCATGACACAACATACCTGGTACCTGAGCATGGCCACAACACATAAATATATTCTTAATGTTTTGGGCCCTTGTTTGTGGCACCTGGAAGCATGACCAGGATTTCATGTGGCCCGTCAGGTGAATTACTGCCTAAGCGCAACGATTAGACATCAGCCCCAACTTTAGGAAAAAAAAAACAAACCCAACCAAACATCCGAAGAGATTTTATTTTTCCTCAATATGTAGATACAGATACAAGTAACGTCTCAGTTTATGACTGCAAAACACATCTACATGTTTCAGCCATGGCCTGTTATAATTTCATCTTTCCTACTCTCACAGAAAGCTGTCTTCACAAGGGTCAGGCATGATATTTTCACAGGCTCCATAGAGAGCTAGGAAAAGAACAAGGGAGTGCACCTGGCAGGGCTGCTGGTATCCCGCAGCCCCACATGCTGGGCCTCCTGCTGTATTTGAAGGTCCTGGGGGCTGCTGAGAGCCTGAGACACACCGCAAGGAGCTCTTTCAGCAGAGCTCCTGGCAGCCGACAGCTAAAGTCAAGCAGTCAGTTAAAAGCAGAGGCTTGCTTTTATTTGCCTTTTTGTAACTTCAGTAGCAGTTTAATTGGGGCTAAAATGTTACTGACACTCATTGTCTAGTGCACATCAAGGCTTTTCAGAACCTTCAGAAAAATCAACAAGATCGGGAGCATATCCAGCCCTCCAGCTCCTGTTTTTGATTCTCAAGCAGGTGCAACTCTTCTGCTTCCCAGCTCCGGGGAATCATCCATTTGGCTAGCTGAAAGCTGTATAAAAAATGCTAGTACCCTAGAAAACAAGACAACCTGCTCTCATCGACAGGAAAATTGCTTCCAAAAGTACCCAGTGTTTGACAAATCAAATACTTTGACCAATTTACAGAAAATCATAGAAGCTAACGATTTTTTGCTGTGGCTACTCTAGGGAACCCGGCATGTATTGCAGCTCGGTTTCTGAAGGAAAGTAAAGTGATACAGCTCTGGACTGTCAGAAAACTTTGCTAATTGTGTCACAAAAAATAGATTAATTAAGGAACGTGGAGCTCTAGTTTCTGACAACTTGATTTTTAAGTCTCTGAGTGACTAAGGTCTGTTCTGCCGCAGACTTACTTCTAACCAGTTTTATTTGCTTCTACCATGGACTTAATAGGTAACATAGACACAGATTGTTTTTCTTCCAGTGGGCTGTTTCCAATGTGAACACCTACCATCTTTTTAGTTTGTACTTTGTGAAAAATTTAGAGGAAAATTTTGTTCCAACAGAAACAATATTGAACATAGAAAATGCTGCGCTGACTTACAGCTTTATTAATTTAATGAGATGATTGTGGTTTTCGTCACAAAACTGTGCTGTGATGCTGTTTTGAAATAAGTTTCAAAATCTTCATTAGGAAGTGTTGTATTTTCCCAAGGCAGAACCGATGCAAGAACTGGTGCAAGTCACCAGGAACAGTTCAAAGACAATGTGAAAGTCCTAGTGCAGATTGTTGTTAATGCATTCTTTCCAGCTAAACTATTAAAGCCATACCTTTTCCATGACTGGTAACAAAAATCAAGTAAAGTCCCAAGAGGTATCACAACAGAAAATACAATTTTCTGATTCATTTAAGAAAATGGTTTTGACTAATGCTTTACGCTAACCAAATACTCAACAGCAAATTTTGGGCATAAAGTATTAAACACTTATGGTAATAACTCTGTGCTAAATGTTACAGAATGTTAAGATTTAGACGACCGTTGATTCAGGCTGAGAAATGTGGAAAAAACACAGAACATTAGAGGAAGCAAAAAGGTCATATAGACAGTATCTAAACACTAGACTGAAATATC
The DNA here is from genome assembly GCF_949628215.1 of Phalacrocorax aristotelis. Lineage (NCBI taxonomy): Eukaryota > Metazoa > Chordata > Aves > Suliformes > Phalacrocoracidae > Phalacrocorax > Phalacrocorax aristotelis. The sequence goes on along the minus strand of NC_134276.1, from coordinate 121,584,816 downwards.
AATGAAGCTATTAGCAAATGTTAATATGTTAATTGTCCACAGCAAAGGGCATTGGGTTTATAAAAGGGCACATTTCTTCAAAAGCAAGTATATGTGGCCAGACCACCAAGTGCTTCAAAAAGGCACTTTTGCTGTGACCATGAATACCACATACTTTAAGTCTAGGACTTGTATTTAGTCAAACCAAATAAAAACCAAATAATAAGGTGAACAAAAGACAAGAAGCATTTCCTCATTTTCCTTGGGTAGTGCATTTGGCAAGAAACACTAAGATTAGTTTTCACTGGCATAAGTCGGAATGTGATGAACTTTTAAAATATTATCTTTTGCCATTCATGCAAAATACAATCCCGATTAATATGTAAATGTCTGTTTGCTTAGGATCAGTTATTATAGACAGAATAGCTATTATCGCAAAACTTTTGCCAATACAGATAAAGTGAGCTTCTGTAGTTTTCTTTGGGCATATAGATCAGGTTAATCTTGATGTTATTTACATTTTAAAAATGCTATTTCCTTATAAGATAGTCTTAGATTTAGAACTTGATCTTTAAATTAAAGTTTGTGCATGACTTCTCATTCAGTAACGCCACCTCAGACACCAGGTTTAGGCAGTATCCCACAAATAAATTTGTCTTAAATTGGGGTTTCTACTCTAACTGGTAAAGAAGTTGGAAACGTAACTTATTTAGCAGGCTGTGAGAATGCTCCATGGCTCCGAGGAGCAACTGGGTTGATTTAGGGTCACGGAAGAGAAAGCCCAGGTAGTCTGTGTTGGTGTTTATGTAACCAAAGACAACAAAAATACAAAGTATTTTTCCAGACTGAAACTCTGAGGGGACTTAGAAGTTGTGCTTCCTTACTTTGTCTATGTCCAGTCCTTTTTCCAAAGCTGCATGAGGAGGTGAGGAAGATGATAACTGGAAAGTTAGAGGTGGTATGAACTCTCCTATCATCCTCAAACAAAGTGGGAGCCAAAATGAAGTCTTCTCTCAGTTCCTGCAATGAATATTTACCTCTAACAATTCTATGCTTTTCTCTGAGGAGGTGGGCAGAGACAATCTGAACCACATAAGACAGACCACAGAAATTATACAGAACCAAACCAATGCTTCTACCTTTTACGTGACAGCAAGAACAGCTATTTCTCTGCAGTCTTCGTTAATTGAGTACCACGCCAATGTTACAGAAATGCAAAATCTGCAACACAGTAATTGGCAGGGAGCATAGCAGTAATCAAACCTTTCAAATACAGAATGTAAAGTACTAGTTTCAACTCTTTTAATAGGTGGATAAGGCTGGTTTTTAATCCATCTCTCTTATTCATGTATTCATTTTTTGTCTTTTCTTAACTCCCTAGATGGTAGAACTAGAGAAGATAGGCAGTTATTTTATGCAAGGTCAAAAAAATGTCAAAATAAATCAGAGAAGAAAATAGAAATAAAGTATCAGAATATGATCTCGGTCATATGATGATTATTAATATGAAATAAGAGTTAAATCTATACAAAGTCAAGGTATCTCAAAAAAACAAACCCTCCAAATTCCAGCTTAACAAAGTAATCGTGTTAATGAGATGAAAAAAGTGTGTAGTCTCACAGGCTAAAAAAAGCGTGCAAATGGCATAATCTCTGACTATGTATCCTCTGCTTCCAAGCTTAATGCTTGTTGCTGCCATAAAGGAATTCACTTGCTATGTGTTCACAATCATGGCCGAAATGTGAAAGACCTGAGCTCCCTTCAAACAAAATAGCAATTTCTAAGTGTAAGAAACCTTCCCTGTGTGTCACAATGTGTTAGTCGTGTCAACAGAAAGCAAGCTCAGTTGATATGATATTTTTCAAGCCAGACGGAAGAGGTTCACAAAAATAGCAGAAGAGAGAAAAAACAACTCAATCAAAACACAGCCTGTATCATACCCCTTTGAGGGGGTTCATTGCAACTCCTATTTGGTTTCCTTAGCATTTTTGCCCTATTACTAGCTTTTCCTTGTTAATAACTGAAAGAGTGAAGTGATATTTACCTACAACAGATACCGTTAAACTAAATACCAACTCACTTGTCATTTTGATCATCAGAAAATAAGAAAAAAAACCCAAAGGAACAACTAGACAGAAATACACAACACCAGCAGGAAAGTGATCTCAAGTGTGACTGCCATTGTACAGCAAGCAATAAAGTGAAGGGGACTTTATAACATCAGAGTCGGATGTCAAAGTTCAGAGCCTCTAATATTGTTGCTACACATTGCTGTCTCTTTCATATGATAGCAGGTCTACAGTGCAGACTCCTTTACTGAGACATCTCTCTTTTTTTGGTTCTGTGTGTAATGAGTCACATGAAATCGGCCATTTTGTTTCAAATTATGGTCCCAAGCAAGGTCTTTCGTCCGTGGAGTCTAATAAGGCAATTAATCCCTGACAATATAAAGCTTTAATCATATGAAAAATGCTTAACCACTGTGTTTATAATCTCTTGGAGCAGAATCTAATGCAGAAACTCTGCTTAAGTCCTAACCTTCCTTTTTAATGAATGTCAAACCCTGACTTCCTGTACAGTTTAAGGCACGCGTTAGTCTTAACACACGTGCTTCTGTGAAATAACTAGTTATGACTTTCACTGAGGCAAACACTGTAAACTGAATGGGATTATCATCTGAAGTACAGGTTGTTGGCTAGGTCAGTGTACTGCCATGCTGTGAGTCTTGCAAGAATGTGTATATTGTCCCTAATGAGAGTTTCAGCATTATGAGTTCAGGGAAAGGCTTAATCCCCCCACCCCCCACCCCTTATTCTGGTTTATCAGCTTTTTGACATAGTAGCAAGATGGTCTAAAACCCACTAGAGTTATACATGCAAGAGAGAATTTGCACAGTGCTTATAATTTGAAAATTTGCTTTTGAGTTTAACTGTGAATCTCCAAGAACTTCAGATAAGTTATGGACTCCCATGCTCATCAGCTGAAGTATTTCTTCACAGAAGCCTCTTTGCTTCTGAAGCAACAAAATAAGCTTCCTAGATACCATGGCAGCAAGTCCTGTATTTCCTTGCCATTCTAAGTAGCAAGAACAATTGCACACAGGAGAATGTACAGCTTTGTGTACATCTATTAAGCTTTGCAGACAAAAAACTCTGAGCATCAGTGGTTTTTTGTCATGTGGACAACTGTTCATCAGCCACTGGACTGAAAAAACCAGTCTTGGTCTCATATGCTACACATTGCACAAGTCAATAGACAATAGCGGAACAGTTTTCAACTCTTATTGGGGTAATCTATTGGAAACAGATGGTTCATTAAGTAAAGTCTTTCTCATCCACGATTTTTTCATTTTCCTTAACAAAGGAATCAGTTTCAGCACTTGGCTGACAAATGAAGCTGTTAATCATCAGTTGTGTCCTTTCGTGTTGCTGAAGGTAGAGTTCATTTGCACAACTGCATTCGTTTTTACCAGTACATTCCTTTCTCTAACATTTGCTACCCCTTTTTGTATTCAATGAGTCTTAAATATCTCTGGATTTGGTTGAAATAATGAGATAAGAGGAATTGGAAAGAAAATAATCTCCTAGATATGTATGCTCTTCTATCAAAAATAAATGGATTGTGCAATTGAGATCTCACTAGAAAAAGGCCTTCAAACAGGTCAGCAATACAGACCTGCAGGAATGATTCCATACTAGTGAGGAGTTTTAGCATGTCAACAGTCCAACCCCAGGTACAAACTTCAGATGGAATATATAGCGCAACTCCACCAGCGTTGCAAGAGACTATGGGTCATATTTAGCCTGCTGAATCTTAAGCAGCAATAGTGAAAAGGATGGGAAAAAAACAATTTTGTTCCTCCTACAGCTGACAGTTTTATGTACTTTCCAGTTTTTGATGAACAGCAGAATTTCCCTTTTTCCTCCTTTCATCTCTATTCACATGTCAACTCCTTGGGCTCAGTGCTGAAAAATGTCATTTGTCATATCCAGACTCTAGTAATACTTTCATATTGACTTCCAGGCAGTTACAGAAATGCCATTTAAATATATATTGACTTACCTGTAACAAAGACACATCTTTCAGTTCCTCCACAGTTTTGCACTCTCTAATGACACTGCTTACAGTCTTAAGTCATCACTCAAAAGCTATGTTACACATATATGGCAGAGCTGAAGATGGATCTTTAGTGCAAAAATCCCTTGTCTGAATAATGTTTTTCATCTTAAAATCTCAAACTGCTGTATCATATATTAGATGGATTAAGCAATAAGAAAACAAATATAGTCCTCCCGCCCCCCCTTTTTTAAAAGAAAATTTTCAGCACATATTTTGATGCTGAAAAGAAAACTACTTCACTCAGTGCCTCAGGGTAAGTACTTGTACTCCCCTACATATGGTCATGGCTTTTTTCCTGACTGACGAATGGATACACAAAAGGGCCGGCACTCCATTCAACTCCCACTGCTCCTAAGGTACAGAGATTCCTGGAGGAAGTCCCTTGTCTCACTGAAACACTTGTGCTAAGCTCCTTTCAGCTGCCCTCATGCTTATGGCTTTTTTTTCAACCTCCCAATAAATCACCTGTGAAAGTTGCTTTTGACACTATCATTCAGGTTTTCTACTCTCTTTTAAAAAAAGCAGAACATATCTTTTCCTTTTCAGTACTTTAGTAATACTACAAAGCACTCAAGCTAGTGAAGTTCACAGTAGGGTTGGCTGCTATATTATTATTCCTCTTCACTGTGCCATTTTCTCCTAACACTGGTCTCCAAAAGGTAAGACTGTGTTGTTAAGTCATCAGTTATTACTTGGGCATAAACTTCACTTTGGAAGCAAGAAAATTCAGGAGCAGTAGCCAACAGCAAAGCCATCTTTCACAAATAAGTTTGTAGAGTTAGCACATGCCATGCCTTCTCACAGAGGCACGTGCACATCAGGAAGGTCTACGCTGCTTGCCACTTCTCCTTTCCACACCATTTCATATCATTGTATAATCCACAGCACTAACTAGGGAAGCTTCCTAATAAGTATTCCTGAAAACCTTTGTTGCAACGGTCTGTAAAAAGCCATTTGATCTGATACACACTGGTGTGCAAAATAAAATATCAAATATGTCCATATTGCAATACCACCAAATTCTGCCAGATGCTAGGTTCCACTCACAATGATCTTTAATTAATCTACTAGTTAGCCTCAAATAGTTAGTCTTTTCATGATTCAAATGATCACTAAATGTGATTTGAAGTTCACAGGTGGTTCTCTTACGTGCAGAGCATTTACGTTGTCTGAAATTAATAAATATTACTACCAACACTGAGAAATTACCTTCTAAAGCAGAATAGCATCTGCACCAAAGAATTTTTACTATCCCACACTTCATGTGTAAAAAGTAAGTTCAACTGTATCCTCACATCACCCTGTGAACACGGGTTTCAAAAGTAACATGTAGATCACTCTTGCCAAAGAAAGTTCACTTTGCAAAAATGCCTCCCACTTGAGTGAGAACTACACTTGGTGTTGCAAGAAGATGGCTCTTTACCTTAGGTCACTGTGACTGCATACAGACAAATTAGTTTTAGATATATATATTAAATCTCTGCCCTGCTCAGTCTTTAATTTTATAATTAAACAAATAAAGTGTTTTGTCATACAAATCATTTTCTAAGGTACCCTGGATACTTTCTACAACCTGCTCCAAAAGTTATTTCTGTATTTTTAAAATGCAGGAACCAATTCTGATTATAAAGGCAACCTTTAAAAAACTACAAGGTCATCTTACGTAGCCAGATTGAAACCATAAATTACTCCAAAGTCAAATCCTTCAGGTCATACTGCTGTAAGATCCTTTGATTAACTTTAATAGCAATTTTTTACAGGTTGAGATTTCATTACAACAATTGCTTGTGCTAAAAAACCAACCAAACAAAAAGAAGTCCATATGCCTTTCCAGTTATTTCAGCAGTGTTCTTGGCACAAGAAAAATGTGCTAAAAGGGCTGCCTGTGCTGCCATTACATCTGTGAATGCTCCTGAGCGTTTCAGGAAGCAACAGTTCCCATACTGACAATTATTAATGACATCTTGAAGAATTCTACAACTATTCCATTAGGGAAAATCAAGTATCATCAAAGGATTGTCAATTATTGTTCTTTTTCTGTAATACAAAGGTGTCTGTCGATGGGTGTCAAGGGGGATACGTTTAGGTTTTCTACAGTCAGATGATAGGAATTAATATGGGGACATCTTTATCATGAGGGAAGAAAGGGAAGCAGAAAGAGGTTGGGCATAAAAACATAAACCCCATAAAAATCCATAAAGGGAGTAATAATTTCTCTGTCAGTTCTAGAATATACCTTTGTCAGCCTGAAGATTATATTTTTCTAAAATTTCTTCATGAATTCCTGAAAGTGTAAAGTGGGGAAGAAGGTAGCAAATAAGATATCAGGACAATGTGCTTATGGCCAGGGAAGATGTCAGAAAGAGCTCCCTTATCTTCCTTTTTTTGTTATTTACCTACTCCTACTGTGATAACTACTTCCCTATCAATGACCTTGTCACCTTCATATCCAAGTCAAAACACCAGACTGAATACTGTAACTCCCAGTATACAGGTGTGGCAAACCTGGCTTTGTTTATGAAAGAAACCCAGGCTGAAATTGTATAAATTAAAACATTATTTCCTTAAATACAAGCAGTTAAATTTTGAGGACATATGTGCGCTATTTTTAAGCATAAATATAAAATTCTTACACAGTGTTACAATTTAACGTAAAGTTTCCTGGTTAAAGGTATTGGAAAATACAAGAGTAATAATACAATTGACTGAAGCAAGCCCTCTGACTGAGGAATTTTTATAAAAATTATTTACAGTCTTTAGATGTCTATCTTCTGAGACTGTTTATTCTATTCTTTTATAGTTACCACCTGTTTCTAAAATGGAAAAAAATATTTTTCTTCATGCTTAGCAATGCAAAATGTAAATTATCTCTTTGTTCCTTAAATCCAGCCTATCAAAACTACTATGCAAACAAAGGACATTATCTGGCTTTCTATGTAAGCGGAGTTCCTTTTTTTGCATCTATCCTTTCCATCTATCCTCAAATTAACTCAGCAGAATTTTTACAGGGGTGTGGGGCGGAACCACATTGGTCTAACTACAGGGAAAGGAGAAGTACAAATGTGCAATTTTTTCATCCCTTTATTTAAGAAAACAATGTCGAAAGTATGAAGTCTTACGTAGCCTGGCTTCTTCCATGGAATTTTAGACATAGGATAAATAATCAGGTTGCAGAGTAAAGAGTTCTGCCCAGAAACTCCAGTGCATCAGCAGTCTCCCAGTTGTAGGTACACCAAAAGGACTCAAGATTAGATCTTCTGTGATGATTTTCAAGATCATCGATTTTGTCCAGGAGGGAATGTCTTTTTCTGTTGCTGTCAGCACTGTCTGCTGAAAAGTAGTTTAGATTGTCCTTGGCTTTGTTAATTCTTTCCTCTTTGCAGTTATTCTTGCCGCTATAACAGCCAAGGTCATATAAACTGTTTATACATGGCACAGCACACACTAAATGGGAGACGTTGCCTGCTTTCGTTTCAGCTAAGATCACTTGAAGGTCCATGTTTTTGATGTAGTCTTTTCTTAGATTCATTTCTGACTAAGCTGTTGAGTGTGTTAAGATCACTACTGGTGCAAATATTCTGTACCTGAAAGAACACACCCAATTCACAGCATCTGAGGCCTGCAATCAATTCTCAGGACAAGACCCACAGTGTTGAGCATTCAGCAAATTGTTGATTACTAGAGCCCTATGAAAAAAAAATTAAATACAGCTTTTTGCTCCCCATTCCTATATACTTACAGTACCTAAGAACACATCAATGCAAGATACATGGATGTAGCGTGATAAAGCACTGACTGCACCAAAAATTTTGACAGCCTTGGATATGGGATGGCAGCATGCCATAACACCATCTTCTTAACGTGGCATAGTATGCTTTAGACTTTGCCATTATGTTATCCCATTTGTAGAAAACCCCGAGTCGGTAATTAGCTTGAGAAAGGAATTGCACATGCTTCTATTTTGTTTTTCAACAAAAGACTCAATAACTTGAATTAACTAAAGCATTTAAAATAATTAAGAACTAAAGATGTGGTTAAAGGTCTTTGATTTTCCAAAATAACTTTTTCTTCCCCCTTTGTCAAAGATAAGATGATTTTCTAAAAAAAATGGAAAATTTAATGTGAAAAAATATTTATGACTTTTCCCAGAAAGCTCTTCTGTTGGAGAATCTCTTTCTACTTGGTTCAACTAGAATCAAAGTCTTTCAGGTAGGTGATCTCTTATAAAAGGTTTTGGTTTTAATCTCTGAATTACTACATAACATTTTGGTATAAAGGAACATTAGAAATTGCTGAACGGATTCTTTCCAGTTCCATTCTACAGCTGGCTTCTTTGGCCAGGCTGCAGTGAAAGGGACAGTGCAGTGAATCCTGTGAGTCACATATATGGATTTGCCACGGAATTTCCATGTTCATAAAGGAATTATCACTCAGCCAGGGGAGTTTCATCTTTAGTGAATAGGTGTATAAGAATCCAATTACATCTTCAAAGAAATTACTGAGGCTTAAAACAGAGAATGTTTACTGTCAGACTGACTGAAGCTTAAAAAGAAGGCAGGATTTAATGTTGTTTTCCCATTTTAATGTATACTTTAGGCTGCCTTATTGCACCAAAAATCTTATTATTTCAACCGAAGAGGCACTTAGCTAAGAAATATTTAAGGCTTCAAAGAATATTACTGAGAAGGTAGGACACAGATAATCAAAGATGTAAAATCTGGTTAAAGTTTCTTATCGCTGTGCTCATGGGACCTGCTGTTTGTGTCTCCTCCTCTTTTCTCTCAGTAACTTTGTCAGCACAGAAAGAAATCGCATTTAAGACTTCCTCTAGTGGAAAGTGTAGAGCTGTTGAGAAAGGGACAAAGGCTCAACTGCCTGCATTCATCTTACATATAGGTTTGGTTTTCATGCTACTTTTAACTCGAATGGTGTGTGACAAAGTCCTCACCTTTCCTGTACAGCAGTGGAGATATTAATGGTGACATCTGCATAGACATTAGTGATGCAGGTAAGAAAAGTATGACTCTCTTCCATTACCAACAGGTGCCATTGCTCAGCCAGTCCATTTCATTAGCTTAAAGTTTCAAGCTGGACACCTTAGAAAACAATTAGCTTAAGGTTAACTGTCTAACTCCTTCTTTAAAAGGTTCTGGGACTAAGTATCTTTAAGTCATGACCACCTGTCAGTCAAATTTAAACTTTTTATTTCTGTTATTTTGAGCACTTCATGTATAATGCGGAAAGAATTAAAAAAAAAAAGGCTCAAACTTACGAAGCAGCTAAACAATGCATTTCAGAAGATTTAATAAAATTAAATTGAAAACAGTGCCAAGACTTGTATTATCTAATCATGATGATTCTCTGCATGAAAAACAGCCCACCTACCAAGAGGCCATATTCCCTACTCTCTTTACATGTGTATCCAGGAACAGCAATTAAAGTCTGAAAAAAATAAAATGCCAAGAATAAACAATATCTTGTCACATGTCCAGAGAGGACAAAAAGCCAACTGTTCCCACAAAAAATATCTTTCCCTTATCTCAGTGCATTACCAAAATAGGAACACACAGGCAGAAATACTAATTTCATCTTCCGTGTACTTGATATTGATATATACACAACCATAAAGCAATACTACACTCTATGGTTTTACTGGTTCAGCTTTTATCCACGCTACCCCATAAAAAAACAAAACACCAATAGCTTACTGAATAACATTGGCTCACACTCAATGGTAAAGTTAAAAATCAAAGAAAAACCCCATGTCCTAATGTACAAACATTTGGGATTGCTGACAAATCTAGTGCCTTCTTTTACCAGCTTGTACCTTTTACCTGGGCATTTAAGACCCTACATAAAGTTAAAAGCTGAAAAAAGTTAGTTAAAATTTCACACTGCTCTTTGCCATAGAATTAATCTCTGGAATAGAAAAACGGTGGAAAAAACCTTTCAGTAGAAAGGACAAACTTCTAAAAGGTAATATGTTCTACTTGTAAACAGTCCGTGAATGCAGGCACACCCTCAACCCTGCTCCAGCTTTGACATTACAATAGCACATTGTACTGCTCATTGTCATTCTTCCAGCTGTCACCGACTTGGATCTCTCCTATGCCGGCAGGCCAGTATTCATCAGAAGACACATGGCTAAATATTTCCAGACTGAAGGATTCAGATACTTAAGGAAGAAGGGAAAAGCAAAAAATAAATACACTTGCAACCCCAACCCTCACAAAAAAAACCCCAAATACATGCTATCTCATATTGTAAAGGCTATTAAATAGTTTTCATGCATACAGACTTCTCAGGAAAGCTTGGTTTCACTGTAAAAATGACCCTGGGGTTTACTTTTCTTTTTCCCCCTAAATTGAGGTGTTTGTATTGTTTCAGCATTTGGTGAATATTTCACAGAAGCCTAAGGGGGCTATTATCTAAGAAGGAAAAAAGTAAAGGAGTAAAGATGTGACAGCCGTGAAACCAGATATACCACAGCTATGGAAAAAGTGCCCCACAGCAGGCACACATCGGAACACTGTTTTCCCAGAGCTAGCCATACTCCATACAACTTTGATTGTGTTTGCCTTGCAGAGCATCTTTACCTTCTGAAAAAGATTACATGTGTACACTGGTAGCACCTCCTTTCTCCTGGGTGTGTGCACCTTCAGCTCAACTCTCAAGCAAGCAATTCGCAAAGTGGCAGTAGCCTGTGCTGAACTGTGCGGAGCTGAGCAGGC